>NC_137554.1:34565589-35236773 GCF_963082525.1 Nesoenas mayeri | reverse complement strand
AGAAAAACATTTAAATATCACTTGACATTTGCAGAGAAAGATTAATGTTTAATTTACTACAAACACAGAAATACTTTGAAATAAAAGGAAATGCTTCTAGATTTGGCAAAACGAAAAAAAAGAAAAAGACCCGAACAAAATGAAGACAGACATTGAGATATAATAAACCATTCTAACTGTAGCAGAAGACAAAACATGTTGGTGCCATCTAAAATGTCAATATTTAAATTATCACGTCTGATCGAAAAAATAACATCAACTGGATAGTTTTTTAAGGTCTAATTAAGCTTTAACTGAACAAAGATACAGGAGGGTGAGCAGTTTTCTGGTGCATCCTTGCAGGTACATTTAAGAAGGTCTGCTGTAAACTCTATCAGTATTACACAAACAAACCAACGTAATATAGTTCCTTGGTACTGCATAATTCTGTATGGTACATTGGAGTAAAGCTGGGATATTAACAGCATCGGCATTTCATAATTATGGGTAAGACTGGAAGCCAAGGGGGTTCCAGAGCAGGCTGGGGGCTGGAGGGCAGGGAAACAGCACAGGAGTCAGAACATTACCGAAGTGAAAATACAGGACAAGTTCCATCGCCTGCAGAAGGATCAAAATGCTGTATGGTAAAGAGGAAGGGACAGAACCCACCTTGTTCTACAGAAGGGAGTCAGACGGGGAGCTACAGCAGAGGGGCAGGCGAACAGTGAAGTGGTGCCTCAGTCTGATCTGATGGAATGGCCAAAAACGTACCCAGGCTGCAGGGAATCTATCTGTACATTTTATCATGGAGATTATGTTATAAGATTTCACTTCTAGGCAATGAAATAATGGGATTAATGTCTTGAATGAGATAACATTTCTGGCCCCCAGACTGTTTTTGTGACTAGATTGATAATGGCGTAGAGAACCAAATTCAGTTTCATAATAAACTAAAATAAGACTGTTTCTTCTGCAAAAGCTTTATATAGGACACATATGATTCTGATCTAGTGTTTGTACTCAAAGTCTATCCTTGCAGTAGACCATTGTTCAGGGAAATTCTTGTACAAGATACAAAAGGATAGTTTTAGCCATAAAATCAGTAATTTCTTAGTTAAAGAAAGTTCTTATTCCATGTCAAAAAGCAAGACCCTTATAAGACAATGACTGAAGCCATTCCGTTAATACTCTTCTTTTTCCTTTTCATTAAAAAAAAGAGGCAAATTTATTTACAGCTGTGGTGACTTTGGAGAGATCCTTGAGAATATCATTTAGCTACAGCTCTCCAGACTGATCATTGAGGTTTCCATCCATTAATTTTCCTCAAGGGGCAGTTTGTAGCTATACAATGAAAGATTCCCCTGGAAAAATGGTGGTTCCATGTATCGGGCACCAAACTAAGCCGAATGCAGAATTACAGCATTATTATACAGTAATAAATCAACAGAAACATCCTCACTTGCAGGATGAAAGTTCTGTTTTGCCTTTTGCATTACAAGAATTCTTAGCGTATTTGCAAAATGGTGACTGTATTGAGTAGGAAGAATTACATAAGTAGGGCTGCTGCAATGTACTTAAGAGTAAAAGAAATACACAGCTTTGAGCATTTTCAACCATTGCAATGTGTGGCTTGCCCTGTCTGGGCAGCAGGTGACCAAGAGAATGTTCCATGTGAGGGGCAATAGGCAGCGAGAGATTTCAAGGCTGCGCGGTGAGCACCAGGCCCTGAGGAGGTGGGTGTTGGGAGCCGCGTCCCCGCTGCACACCAACAGTGGTACGTCCCGCCGTGGCACCGCTCGTGTTCCCTCAGCGGCCGTGGTGGTTTCTTCCGTGGTTAAGGCTGCAGACGTTGTTATAATTTATTTATAAACTTATTAATTATTTATTTAGGATAGCACCCATTATATGCTAAGTGACTTCCAAACAGAAATTTCCCCAAATGCTTTTCCTTTAAGAGCTTCTTCTCTTTGAAAGATGCGGTACAGACACAGTCGTTTCGATGGCATTACTTTGTTAAAGCAAGCCGAGTTTCGTGACACTAGTACAAAGCCTCTTTGTATTCTGATTTCCCTTTGACAATGGCTCACTGCCATGGATAAATAACTGCCCATCTGTCTTCGGAGGCCCTTGGGGAATGGACAAAGAGGGAGCAGAGGGCTCAGCAGCCGCCGTGTTTTCTGGGGATTTGGTGGGGTTGGTGTGTCTTGGTGTGTTAGGGCACAGGCCTCTGGTTCGTAAGGATTCTCGACCCTCTGCGCTGAGCT
This sequence comes from Nesoenas mayeri, assembly GCF_963082525.1. Lineage (NCBI taxonomy): Eukaryota > Metazoa > Chordata > Aves > Columbiformes > Columbidae > Nesoenas > Nesoenas mayeri. The sequence goes on along the minus strand of NC_137554.1, from coordinate 35,234,530 downwards.
GATGTGTTGCTACTTTACTGCTGCCGATTCCTGTATTTACCTGATTTTATGACTTTATTTTGTGTTGCAGTCTTGGGCTTTGCTGATGTTTTTGTAACTCGTGGGAATCTCATAGATGCAGGAGAAGGAGTTAAGAGGCTGACTCCATTTGATCCATCCATTACCATTTCCCTGCACAGTGAACATTGACATTTTATTCTTTACAGCTCCAGTTTTTTAGGTCCTTTAGCTGAAAGCATCAGTATTTATTGATAAGGGCAATTCTGAAATAAGGCTCTTTGGCTGCTAGTGATTAAATATCAATCTCATGTGATCAAAACTATTGAATTCCTTCAGCAAGATTTTAGTATATAATTTCTTTGTATGTATGTGAGCCTGCTGTTTATGCAATTATATTTGTATTGCATTGGAATATATGTTCCTTATATTTTGCTATTGTGCTGTTCGGCTTGTGGTGTTTTTTGAGCTATGGCGATCACTACATCTTTGGGCTTGCTTGTTGCTCTTTTCCATTGTGCTCTAAGCTGGGGTTGCCATTGAGGTTGCTCCTCTTAATGAGCACAAAAGACAGAAAATATTCTGTTCTCCTAGTTGCTTGTGTTGTTATTCTAAATGGTGCTGTTCACTTCTGCATTAGCTTTGAAGGAAAGTTGCAAGTGATGTAAGTAGGTGGCCTGGGGGATTAACACGTTGGAACTTTCCAATGATTTCTATTGTGAGATCAGTAATAGAATCCTCCTTGCAGGAGGAGCCTCAGAATTGCTGCTCAATACATTTTAGTCCCCCTTTCACCTCATCCGCACATCACTCAAACCCAGTGACTGAGAACTCATCCCAAATCCATCCATTGGTGGTGCTGTCCAGACTAAAATATGACAATATTTTTGTAACTCTTTTCAGTAGAAGAAAAGAAATCACAGCATCATTCCCCCAACTTTCTTGTCTTTTATATTCAACTAGTAAAACAAATCTATCCTGGTTTATGCCTCTTTCCTTTTTCCAACAGTCCTGCTTTCTTAAAGCTTTCCAAATCCCTTCATATTCTGTGTAGAAGACAGTTCTTTAGTTTCCTTAGAAATGGCCCTCTCCCTTTTCTCACTTCATTCAGACCCCAGTCCCACAACTTTCTTTTAATCTAATGATTCAGATTAGCTGCTGTGGGTGATAAATTCTGCTTCCTACTCTAATTCAGGGAAAAGTTTTAATTTCTAAACCTCCTGTGGGTGTTTTAGTCCAGGCCACACTGTTCCTTAATAGTTCTGTGATTTAACTGAATACGAAGGAATTATAGGTCTATTCATTACACTTCTTTGGGACCACAGAGAAACAGTAACTGTGATCCCAGACACTATGGGCAGACACCCTTAGGAAACGGGTCTGGTGCACCGGCCCTGCACCACTCGTGACGAACATGTCGGTGAGAGGGGAACTCAGACCGTGATCCTGAAAAGGTGAGCAAAATCAGCTCTTGCTCATTGTTACCAATTAGGAGCAACACAATTAAAATCAATATTGTTACACCAAAAGAAATGGGATATTTGGAAAGGATAAGAACATGTATGAGTTTTGGATTCACCGCTTTTCTCCATATTGTTGCTGAATCATTTGGTAGAGAAACAAACAAACAAACGGAGACCCATAACTCTTACTTACCCAAAAGACCAATAAAATTCATTTAAATGCTATACTCGTAGATAAACAGGAATAGTGTAAAAGCTCGAATTTTCATGTGCTGTCAGCTGCAGTTACACTTTGTCGCACTGTCTAATTGCAATAAAAGCTCAATCAGAATCCCTCGGCCTGGGCTGGGTGTGGATATGTACACCTGAGCTCACCCGTTCCAGTGACGGGAGCTGGTGTTTTATCAGCCGCTGCTGAGAGCTGAGATGGTCATTGTTCACTCCCGTCTTTGTCACCAAAAATTCACAAAAGCTACTGATTTACTGTCCTTTGGATGTCACCATTGATAAAAATGTAATGGAAACACAGCCATTTCAACTTGCTGAATTGAGGAGGGAGGATAGGAAGAGACTAGTCTGAAGCATCCAGCTTCTCCAGACGGCTACTTGTGAAATTCTTCGCCTGTTCGATAGTCCTGAGCATCTGAACATTTTTCAAAGGTGATTTGGGTTTAGACCGAAAGCTGAGTCATGAGCATTGCTATTGTTTTACGTGAAACATCAGGTGTGCAATAGAATATTGTTGAAGAGTCTTGACGTTTTTTTCCAAAACATTGATTTAACTGTGTCAGCGTAGATATTGCTTTGTATTGCAGTACTTAATATGTGCAGTTTTAATGATTTAAAGTATACTTTAATGCACAAGGTGGTGTATATGTGTTCTTCATGGTATTTTCTCTTTATTCAAATCATGAGCTTTGCAGTGTCAGAAATCTCTGGGCAGCAGTCCAGGAGATGGTGCAAAACCAGCCGCAGGTTTTCAGAGATCACCACTGTTTCATTAGATTCTTTTTCCTATTTAAAACTCAAATGCTGTGTAGAAGTTGTTTAGGACTTCTCGCCACACTATTTGTTATAAATTCTCTTTGCAGATAAAGACCCTAAAGGCAGCGGGAGTTTACGACTGGCATTCTTGGGTGCACTCCTTTCAGCACACAGCTAATCCTGCGCTCTAGAGCAGTTTTTACAGGTCCTGGTCCCCGTAGTTCCTGTTCCTTTTAGAATATATCAATAAAATTTCCTTGCATTATCATCTCAATGTGTTTTGTGATCTTTAAGGGTGAATTCCATTGAGGGTATTCCATATTCTAGATTTCACCTTATTTTGTGAAATACAGGGTTGCAAGAAAACACAGATTAATACTGTTTGGCTATCTTAGACTTGATCCCAGGTTCAACTGGTGAAAGTGATGTATATTCCAATCTCTTCCTTGGTTGTTTTTGTTTAAAGAATTTGTATAGATTGAAATGCAGCTGCGAGTGTATTAGTGATTTTCTGTTGCTTACTTGTCAAGATTTTTATTGTGTGGATGAAAAATAGTATTTCAAAACCTGGCAGCATATTGACGAAAACAGAAGAGCACTTTGCGTAATTCTCTTTTGAAAAACTACCTCTTTTAGAGGCAGAGATTGCCTCGGCTGCTTCCATTCAGATGTATCTTGATCAATAGATTTATTGATAGCTTTCAGCCAAGCCTTCATTCTTTTTTTCTCCTCAGTTCACCATGGTGCTCACTTTCCCGAATTAAGAAGCTAGAATTAGGCCTCTATAAGCAAAGCCTACAATATGCAAGTGCTCTAGGTGTAAAAGGAGGCATTTGACCTTTTGTTGCTAATCTGTGACAGGTGCAGGCTATTTTCTTCCAAATGGTGTTAATTTTCATGTGCAAATCCACCCCCTGAAACCTGCATTCTGTATATCCACCGCGGGGGAATTGGTGGGCATCGCGAGCGCCGTAATGGACAGCTGAGGGGGATAATCACGGGTGTTCCAGCCATTCATGCTCGCGACGCAGTCGTTTTTAGTGCACTCGTTTGCACTGCTTGTTAGGGAGCCTGAAGTTAGTTATTCATTGCTGGACAAAAATAAATAAAGTGTCTGCGAAAGTTCATGTGCGGGGAGCAGCACATTGTTACAAATTAGTTTCCTTTACCATTTCTGGCAAACTCATTACCGAGGAGCGGCGCCCGCGCTGGAGTGCGCTTCCTCGGGGACCAATAACTGTAAATAAGCAGGGCTGCAAGCTGCCTGATAAGTTGTTGTTCTGAAGATAACGGTCCTTTTTAGCAGAGTGTTTGACCTTTTTCTTTCTATTGCCTCAGGCTTGTCTGAGACCCTCAAGGTCTATTTTTCATCTTAAAATTCTCTGTAGGAAAGCACAATGTGTGGTTTAAGAAGATTTTAGGATTGCTTAACATATCTGTATTTTCTTTTCCAGCATTTTATGATAATTGTTCGAATGCCTCGTAAGTTTAGCTGGCACTTTCGCAGGCAGGTTTTCTTTCTTTGTGCAAAGTACACTCTATTGATGTAGGAAGCAATCAACATTAATATTTTATGAGGACTAAGTGTATGTTGCATGATTAATAAAATAGTAACATTGGGTTTTTTCCTGACTCTTAAAGAAACTTGAAAGATGCTGTTGACCCCTCTCGCTTTTCCCATTTTGAGAGTCTTGCACTAAACATTACTCTGGAAAGCGATTTAAGCAAATATAATTAAGAATTTCAGCTTGAATGATTAAAGAAAAGTATTTCTCTTCTTTTCTCACTATGCTGAGAGTATCGAACAAAACTGTGGCTGAAAATTGAACATGTCTTAGAAACAAACCCCAAGGCTACAGGAAAGTCAGTTTATAGACATTTGGGAATTTGATTTGTTCAGTTTAAAAAGATCTGTGCCAGTATTTCTGTGAAGTAAAATAATAATAGGGAAAAACTCCTGCAACTAATTTCAGAGTGCACAGGAGAAAAACATCCGGAACGTTTGGTAAATGCTGGCTGCTCTAAGACTTTGCTGATTTTACTTCTGAGATAAAGTCAGAAAGCCATTGGACAAGCAGATGTCTTAGAGTGCCAATAATCTCAGATCTTACTGCTCAGAATGTTTTTGGGCTTTTGTCCCTTGCAGATCACATTACTCAATCAAGTCATAAATTTTACATGTACCTTAAATAACATCATTAATATCTTATGTTTTATAATGGTACCCCCCAAATATGATGCAAATCACAAATTATGGAGTGATAAGGCTTTAAAGATGTTGTATAAGCTCATAGGTACAACTTGTATGTTTATTGAATGGAGTGATGCTGATCTCACGCGGGCATGAACCTCGAGCAAAGCAAAGCAAAGCAAAGCAAAGCAAAGCAAAGCAAAGCAAAGCAAAGCAAAGCTGATGTGTTTGTAGTGTGAGACTTTCTTCTTTGACTTAAAAGAACACACTTAACCAATATGGCTATGAACAGACTCTCTCACTGATATCACAAATTACAATGTACACAGAATAAAAACTGCATGGGAAGGGTCTTACAATAGTTGTATTGAGACTGAAAACTATTGGCAGGTCCATTACTCAAAACTGGAGCTATCTGGCCTTCTCTCAGGTTTATTCTCTCAGCACAGAACAGTGCACCCGAGATGCTGCAAAGCAGAGCGTTACGTGTTGTGTAATTGCACAGAGACCCCCTGGCACAGGAAGAACTAACTGGCTGAGCATGCATTAAACAGTTCTCTCTCTTGCTATACATTTAACAAGAAAAGAGCAATTTCAAGGAACCTTATAGAGCTATTAAAAAATAAAAGCTGTTTAGAAGTTGTTTGCACTTAAGAAAAAAATGTTTATTTTCAATGCTAAAATATTAAAATGGTATAGTGGCTAAATAGAATAATGTAATCAATGGTTAATTCCTGTTTCATAGTTTCTAATGCATTTCACAGTGTTATCTGTGGTATTGAAATATGGTTTTCACTCGTTCAAAGAAATCTATTTCCCATGATTCCAGCAGTGTGAAGGCAGTGTGTAAATTTGTTAACTTTGTTTATGAGATTAATGTTGGGAACTTTATGTCCTTGGACACCAAAGAATGTTTTTCAATGCCATTATCAGTTTTCTACAAAGCATCTCGTAAAGCAGGGAAGGGTTTTGTTCCTACAGTTCTAGGTTTCCTTGCACCAAAACTGCCGTCTTGTTTAATGACATTGCTATGTGGGTTGAAATTAGGCTGACAGATTGTGAGCAAAGGCTGCGGTGTTACCAACAATAGTCTATTGAGCACGAGGACTTGTTGAATTGCTTACCGAAGGCATTAGTGTTCGGTCCAGCCTATTTAGCATCTGGAAGCCAGAGCAGAAATAGTGTGTTAATGGAACGTACAAATGACAGCGAACTGCAAATGGCTGCAGGTGACCGTGGCAGCTGAGGCGCTGCGGAGGAGCCTCGGAAGAGGCAGTTCTGTAGGCAAAAAGTAATAAAGGGAGATGCAATTCACAGAAGGAAAAAGTACGGCAGTAAGAGGGAGGTGAGTATTCAAATAAAGTGTTACCGATAAAGACATAAAACCGCGTTTGGAGTCCCAGGGAATTGTGCACACAGTGATGAAATTGTTAAGGATTCTGCTGTATTTGAGGTAGGAATGTGGGTTTGCCAGGGCAGGCTGACCCGGAGCGGTTCCAGTGCACCAGCTCTTCACCATCGGCGAGCTCACCGACATCGTACGGCTCTCCAGTGCCTGCTTGGGCATCCTGTGGGTGCTGGCAAGGAGTTCTGGGTGTGCCACCTGTCCCCTGTACAGTTAGATCAGCTTGATGTTGAAAGAGAAGTTGAAATTTGCAATAGCTCAGAAATCAAGGTCTCGTTTTGCTTGTTTTTTATTTATTCACTTGATAACCTTTTAATTTCCTATGCCTTGCAGTACAACTTTTTAATGATCTCTGTAAATTTAATTGCGTCTGTGTTTTTCTTTGGAAATAATCAAAATTTGCACCTCCTGGTCCATGCTGCAGAAAATCCGTATCTGGAACTGCCGGGATCATTGGGAGACTTGTATATCGAGTAGTTTAAAGCTGGATCTGCTCCACAGTCTTAGAGGCTCCATCAGCACCACCCGCACAGCTCGGGCTGACGTGACCCTGGGCACCCACACGCTGTCCAGAGCTGCATCCGTGTCGTGTGGGGCGGCTGGAGCCCAGCGGCCAAACAGCTTCAACCACCTGAAATCCAAAATCTATGAGGAATAGTATTTTCCCCACAATGTCAGGTGTTCATGACATTTAATGGAAAATACAGTAAAACAAATTCCTCTAATGAAAAATACAACAATGCAATAGCTTGATTTTACCACTCACTTACCTTGGGTAGTAATCTGTAGACACAATAGTTCACGCTAGGGTTCGGGTTGGGTTGCCGCGAAGGGCGGTGCCGTGCTGGTCGCTGTGGCAGGGGGTGCGCTCGGGGGGGCTGCAGCCCGTCGGCAGGGGTGCGCTCGAGGGGGCTGCAGCCCGTCGGCAGGGGTGCGCTCGGGGGGGCTGCAGCCCGTCGGCAGGGCTGCGCTCGGGGGGGCTGCAGCCCGTCGGAAGGGGTGGCGGGTCGGCCTGGGGGGCGGGGTGCCCGCCCGGCGCTGCCCGCTCGCCCTCCTTCTGCTGCGGGGGAAAAGGAGATGAAAAGGCTCGTGGGTCGAGATAAAGACGGGGGTCGCTCACCAGTTGCCGTCACAGACCAAAGAGACTCGACTGGGGGAAAACTGATTTAGTGCCACTTGAAATAGGCTTGGGTAGTAAGGAACAAAGATGAAACAAGCTAATTCTCTGCCTCAGCACCCAGAGCACCCCCTACTCCCCCTGCCCTGCCCCTCGTTCTGCTCAGGTTCCCTCCCTCACTGCCTGGGTGCTGGGTTTGCCCTTCCTAAAACACGTTTTCACTGAGGTGCCAGCACCCTGCCTGGGGCTGTGCTGTGCCGCGGAGCCAACCAAACCCAGCTGGGACCGGCTGGGACCGGCTGGGACCGGCTGGGACGGCTGGGCAGCCCGGGCCCCCCTCAGCGAGCCCGGCCCTGCACCCCACAGCCCTGCTGGGGCACGCACCCCCCGCTCAGCGCTGCACTTCATTTACACTGGGCAAAGGTATTCCAGCTCTACAATATTACTAGTTTGGGGGATTTTTCCCCAATATTTCATATGGCAACCGTGTCCCTCAGGCGAGTGTTGAGGAACAGATTGTTAGCACAAAGCGCTTTTCTGCAGGGGGGGTCAGTGAAGAGAATTTCCTTCTGAAAAGAAGAATGTGGGTAGGAAAGTAGAGGATAACATCAAAAATAGGGAAGATTTAAAATGTCCAATTAGTAAAGCCAGAAACAATTTAGGATAAGGAAGAAATCCTGCAAATATATTGATGAACAGAGCTGAAAATATGTTTTTCCCGCCTTTTTTCCACAACAGTTGGGCACGTTACCAACGAACAGTCACGTTGACTGAAATGGGACCTGCTGAAGCGGGAATTGTTAAGCTCAAATAGCATCATAAATAAGTATTTGAACCCAACAGTGTACATCCAACCCCAAAATATACATCTAAACCTAAGAATCTGTCTGGAAATATAAAACAAGGTCATCTAACAGCGCTATTATTTCCGAAGCCTAACTTAGCGCATGAGCTGAAGCATGGTCCTGTCTTACGAGACCTGGTGAGATGGGTTTCAGGTTGGATCAGGAAAACACGACGTCTTATTTTTGTACTTTATAAATGAAATGGACAGTCTAAACCCTGTCTTTCAAACTCTTGGCACACTTCAAAGGAATAATGCCAATTTAGCAATTTAAAAGCACTTTGCAAGTTCTCCCAGTGCTGAACTTAATTTCCATAGCCGGTGTGGTTGCTTGCTGAATAACGCCATGGGGGACAATGTAGCTCTGGCTATATTTAAAAACGTTATCCCATGAAATTCACCAGGAGAAATCTGAGGCGAAATGTTACAGCCGCGTTTGTGTCTGTGGAAGGAGGTGATGGGGCTGCAAATGGTAAAGGAAAAGTGTTGAGAGGTTTGGAATGAGAGAGGAGACGGAGGCTGGGCCAGCTGTGGGGAGAGGGCGCTCGGGGCGCCGGGGGCAAATGGGGGGACTCCAGTTTAGAGATGCTGGAACGGGAGCAGCAAATGGAGAGAACGAAATGCAAACAGGTGGCGGCTAAAGTAGGTGCGGGGACTTTATCAGAAAAGTGGGGAAAAAAAGAGAGGTCATTAAAAGGATGTTAGAGGACACAACTGGAATACTCAAGTAAGAGAAAACAAAGTATCGATTTGATTGAATTAAAAAAATCAATGTTGTCTTATTTTTGGTATATTCATATGCATGTAGCTTACTGCTATGTATTTTATTCTCTGACTATGATTAAGTCTTTTAAAATAATTCTGAACTGTTGTAAGGCTGATTATACTTAGATATTTTGGCCAATAGCGGTGGGAGTTTTGGAAACTGTTCTCAGTGTAGCTCCTGGAGAGTTTACGCGCCATACATTAAAATGCATTCTTTTCGTGTGTTCTTGGTAGGTAACCTTGGCCGGGTGGACCACGTCACGGAGTTTGAGTATGACCTGTTCATTAGACCAGATACTTGCAACCCCCGCTTTCGAGTCTGGTTCAACTTCACTGTTGAAAATGTCAAGGAATCCCAGGTAGGTGATGCTGAATTAGACAGTATGTTAGCTTTAAAAACTCCTGACTCCAGAAGATAGGTTTTTTTAATAAAAAAATGACGTCCAGGTTTTGTAACTAAAAATTTGCTGTAAAATACTATTTTGTTCTTTAAATTTTTAGAAATAAAAGCAGGTATCGGTATGACTGGATTTCACGGTGTTTCTCAGCTGTGCCAGACAGGAGGTAATTACAAAGACACTATAACTTCTGCCACTTAACAGAAGTTGTATTGGTAACGGCTGCTATGTGTCTGTGTTAATAAATACAAACCAAATATACGTGTTAATATATGAAAAAGAAGTCCATCATAGCTGTTTGGATATTATCACTCCAGCCTACATTTAATAGACGTGGAACAATGTGGTAGCGTTGCAAACAGGTGTTACTGTAGTGACTGTGTTAGAGGAGAAGTTTCCTGCCAATGTGGGAGGTTTAAATGTGAAACAACTTGATAGGAAACTGGTTCACCTACTTTTAAATAGTGTTTCTGTGCAGTGAAAATAGCCCATGAGAGAGAAACTTCTTTGCTCTATTTTTTCACTTCTCTTAAATTAAGGAAAAAAAAAAAAAGTTATTTTCTAACTTTGACAGTGACAAATCAAAATAGATTTAATTGCACTTGTCACGGGTACCTTGCACTTTATTCTGGTGTTCTTAGTTTATCATAATCAGACTGTCATTTTCACTTAATGGAAAGAAAACACATTTAATAAGAGAAGAAACTACAAAGTTTGATATTTGTATTCCTGCGAGACCAATATCTTCATATCCACCACTGTACCCTTCCTGCTACAACTGGAAATCATGACGTTGTTTATCTCCCTTCCTGGAGCCCGATACTTTATCAGACAGACCCTTTCTGCTGCTGTGCCTTACTCGACTATGATCAAATTACGTAGTCATGAGATGAATGGGAATCTGTCTCAAGGAGGCAAAGAGATCTGGTAGAAAGATACAATATATATCTAGTGCTTACAGGATATTTGTTTTCATGGTTGTTTACATGAAAGAGAATGGCTTCACTATTAAGTTTGACTTGTAAGGTCTGTTTTTATAATGTGTGTTCCTATAATCTTTTCTTCATCTCTCCAATTTCCGTTCAAACGACACCTGCATGGACGTGATCTAGTCTGGAACCTTTTTTAGGTCTCCGTACTAGCGGACATGGGCAGTATGAGTCAGTGCAGCTCAGCTGTATTAAACGAATGTTAGTAATTGCTGCGTCAAACATACTGGGGAATCTGGTTCGTGCATTTTGACTATTTTCTCTTTTACTAGAAAATAATAAAAATGAAAATCATACCATTCAGTATTGCTTGAAAATTTTGCACAAATACATGAGTGACTTTGATCACCTTGTGTGCAAAAGTAGATATTTTAATAATTTTATATAATAATTATGTGTATAATATTATATTTATTTCTAATGTATCATATAGTGATGTGGGAGGAAGGCAGATCTATACATTTATATATTCAAGGTCTGATTTCAGCCATTTACATGAGGACTCTAATTGAGTAGCTCCTTTTATTAGTTTTCTGTATTTTCTATATTACTTTTCCTTTTCTTTCCTCTTCCTTCAACTTCAAATTTTTAAACAACTTTATTTACTTAGATTTGAAAATATGTTGAAGATTTTCTTCTCGTTATGAGAATATCTCCAGCCTTGCTTGATATTTCACACTTAAGCCTTTACTTGCAAAGAAATGTATTTTGATAGCATCGTGAGGAAACAAGAAACCCCCTTTCATTATCTGACACCAGAAATCATCCATTCTGTTTTTTTTTCCTATTGCATGAGACCAGTCATTGACACCCAACAGTGGAAAAAGTGAACAAAGATGACACTGTGAAAACAACAGCCAAACAAACACTAAGAACACATCATTGTCATTTATGTATTTCTGGTTTAGCTTTCAATTCTGCTACTGAATAGTAGTGCAGATTTTACAGTACATTTAGTGTAGTATTTTGTGTTATTAATCTAGTGATAAATTCAAGAGCTCTTAGGCATTCCTGACAGCCTCACCTCCCATACAGGATTGTTCTGTAGAGAACAGGTCTGTTACATTCTAGTTTTCATTTTCTTAAGCCATGGAGCTTCCACCTGCTATGTCTCAAAACTGTCCCGTTGACTCATCTCGTCAGTGTTGCTTGATATTTAGCCTAAAGCTTTCCTTTATTTAATCCCGCTATTCCCAGTTGCAATTCTGCTTAGTAATAGCTCCTCATGGTACAAATAAATCCTCATCATCCTTGGCTAACATTTATATTTCTGTAAATTACAACATTCATCTTCATTTGTGTCTCAACCTAGCTATCATGTTTTGTTCTTCCAGCCCTATATCCAATAGAGCACTTTACCTTTTAAGTGTTTAAGTGTTTTTTGGCTTTGGAACCTTTGGACTTTGATCATATATAAATCTTACCATCCCTTTGCTAATTAGTCTGGTTTCCCAGGGAAACAAGACTTATACGACCGCACAGTCTACTTGCTAGACTAGGTTTTTGTGGGGCTGCTGATCTTATCCTCTCCTTTCTCCCTCAATATCTTCTTAACTCTTGGCTGGGTTCAACAGCACGGGCAGCAGTTCCTAAGGAAAGCATGCTGCCAGGTGCCAACAGACCCCTCAGTGCTCTCACTGGCAGAAAGGCTCTGGTACGAGACAATTTCTTCCTGAACACGAGGGGATTCACAGGGGAGATGCGCAGGAGACCGTACTCATTGGAATTTGCATCTTTAAGATACCAGAGAATCCAACCATGAAATCCAAATCCATAGCACTTAGTAGTTTTTCTTCTTGCAGAACTTCTTGGTTTTAGTGTTATTATTCCTTTTCCAGTTCCTTCAATATTTTTTATAGCATGGGACTAAAATTGAAGGGACAATTGTGGGTGCGCTGGCTTCCCAGCCGACAGAGAGGGGACTTGAGTCCCTTTGCTCTGTTACTGGCTCAGCACAGACAGCTGGAAACTGCAGCAGCCTTTTGTTGCTGGATCACTATGGAAACTCGTGCCTCATTTGTTGTTCTCTAACATATATAAGTCTTCTTCAGAATGATTGCTTCCTTCCTTCCTTCCTCCTGTTCCGTGTGCCTTAGGTTACTGTTGAGCTTCAGTAAGAAGAGCAAGCAATAGAACTATCTCCTGTAGCACAGCAGTGAGAGGCCTAAGATTTTCAGCATTATTTTTAGAATTCCAAGATTTTTTTAATGTTCATTTCCTTCAGTTACAGTGCAAGCAGTAGACTTTTTATTTCAAAGTTGGTAAATTAACTTCTACCTCCTTACGACTAGGACTGCCACATCAGACACCCTATCTTCTCAGTTTTATTTGATACTATTTTAGCAAGGAAAAATCAAAAGAAATAGCTAGTGGCTTGTGTTTAAGGAACAAAAGAACCGTCACGTGAGATACCTGTGAGATGTAAAACTTGATCTTCAGGTCTCTTTATATGGTTTCTGACTTGCAAGTCGCTTGTTCTGAAACGACCTGAGCTGTAGATTGTTTTGGTCATTTGTTCAGTGAATTGAATTAATGTCGGTATCAGAAAAAACCAAAAAGAAACTGATATGTTATATTTAAAAACTATAATAATGCAATGGTTACACTTACAATAAACATCAAAGGGAGAATGAAAGAAACGGGATTTGTTGTGGAACACCTGGTCTCGTGGGCAAAGGCTCTGATTTTTCTAATGATATACATGTCAGGCTGCTGGCTGCTTCTGGATAATGGTCTTTATTGGGCAGGGTTTGTTTCCTATTAACTTTAGCCGTGTCCCTTGCAACACCTTCTACAATTTTGCTAAGTTCCTCCTCTGTGGAACCAAAATTGGGTGAACAAATGCCATCTCCAAATTGCATTCTGAGTATTTTAAATAGGCAGTGCTTCAGATGCCTGGCTGTTTCTGAGCTGGAACGTCCTGAAAGGTGTTAGTGACAGTGATCAATTTGAGATTTAGGGGGAAAAAAGAAATGTGTGTACGTGTGATAAATGATAAAATACTCCAGTATACGAGCATTGGAGGATTTTACCGGTGAAAAGAACGATTATTTCTCTTGGGGGCCATAGACAGAAACTAGACTCCAGTAGCTGATGCTCATTGCTCCAGATACTGTAGCCATGCTAGGAAAGGATGATCTCTGTCCTGGAGAATTTGCTTTTGAGGAGAGAGAAGAGTTGAATATGACAAAGTGATGAAAGGATCAAAAATGACTGTGAGGATTTTAATTACTCTAACAAACAGCAACCATATTATAGCAATGAGTAACGCGCGTCTAGGCCGCATGATGCATTCTGTGTGTGTATGTACCTGAACAGCTCTGCTGTCTGGTGAATCATGCTCAGAAATGCTATTTTCACTGAGATTAAAAAAAGCATTCCCAACAGAAGGGATTTCCTAATAGTGCCTAATTTGGTTCTGTAGGTGTTAATAAACACATTTGGAGTCCTTCATCGCAAAGGTACTGACAAAATATACCAAGAACAGAGGAGAAGAGCAGGTATTTGGCAGCTAGGATTGGATCATTACTTACAATTAATAAATTAATCCAGATTGAGGTTAAAATCAAAGAAACAATTGTTCTTTCCTTCAAAGGCATTCTTTGACTCCAGATGGTTTTTTGGATTTTTTTATATGTGTCTATAGAAAAAAAGGTAGCCTATTCTTTTTCATAAATTGAAATAGGATGCCAAGGTAAGAGAGATAATATTGTAGCTGAACATTATTATGAACACACAGAGCTCTCATAATAGAGTTTTCTCTTTTATTTTTCATTTATTTTTTTTGTCCTACGCTGTTTTGCAAAATAAAGCAGGCTGTAAGATCTCTGCTGTCTTTAATTATTTAGATTTTCAGGAACTATTTGTTATTGATGTTGGAGTTCTTAGTTTGTTCAGGCCTCTTATTGCTGTTTTGAAACAACTGCTGATCCTTGGCAGATAACAGCTTCTTTATGGGGTTACAGCTGTGATTGTTTAAAGGTATGGATGCCATGTGTATAGGGAGAGGTGATGTTTTCATTATACCCATTGCTACATTTTAGAGAAGCAGGGAAGGGGGAGAAAAGGCAAGCAGGCACGATTTCAAGTGCTCCAGCTCTTTCTGGCCTGAGAACTCACCCCATGTAGTGAACTCCTGCAGAAGCAGCTGCAAAGTGAGGAGGAGTGAGGGTGACACGAAAAGCAGCTGAAAGCTGGGAACGGGCCACCCCTTCACTGTCCTCCTGAAGCCGGCGTGCTGCACTCTGCTGCCTGTGGTGATTTACGGTACTGGTACCAAGATGTATTATAACGTCTTATTGTCTTTCCAGGGTCTCATTTCAGAAGACAGATATTTTCTTTACTGTTCGTTAAAGGTTATATTGCATTTCCCTGGCTTTATAAAATGCACGTATAGAAGTGTGTATGTTTTTATGGAGAAGACTTCCATAAACCGTATTTTGACTTCTAGCATTTCCTAACCAATCTGAAATACATATTTTCTGTAGTGTATTTCATTACAAATACCTGCTTGCTAAATGAAGCATAAGTAATTCCTTGTTGAATAGTTTGCATTAATAATGTATTAATCCACTTCTGGTCAGTTCCTATAATCTCCCTAAATAGCTCTTTATAAGAATTTAAGAGAAGAATCACTGAGTTATTTGCATTTTGCCTTTTTAAGCAGCCCTCAGCTGTTGCCCATCATTAGGTGCTCTTCTTATGTTAATTTGTAGTGTACTAAAAAGAGGCCTCTACCTCTTCCTGTATTTTGGTGTTTTATTCACTCTTTACACAGGTAGACAAACCTAATCATTTACACATACCGGTTTTGTTTTGTCATATAAACTGATTTTGTTTCTCTCTTCTGATACTTTTATTGAAAATAACCTAATTTTAAGAGATTGAAGGCAAAGGGTGCTGATACCTGCGCACTGCCTCTCCAAGCATGTTTAATGAATTGAAAGTTTGAAATTTGAAATCTGGAGGTTTATAAAGAATAGGCATCTAGGACTCATAAGCAATCTGAGTCAAGCCATCATCTTAACTGGCGAATCTGAATAGAGTATGTATAAGAACTTGATTACAGAGCATGCTCGTGTTGCCTGATTTTGGTGCTCCATCCGACCATTGTGGTGACACAGCAGAGTCCTGCTGGGACTCAGGTTCAGAGTGGTGTGAGATGGTTTCCAAACCAGAATCTTCAAAGCATAGAACAAGGTCTGTGTTCCTGAAAAGATAAACGTTGAATTTATGTGGCTGCTATAAGTCTGGTTTTAGAAGAGGGTTTTGGTTTGCTTTTCAAAGCAGCTTAGTACCGAGTGTGCTTCAACACTCCTTGTACAGAAAGGTACAGTGGTTTAAATTTGCTGTTTCTAGAAAATGTATATGCTTGCCTAATTCCTTTCCTCTCTCTTAATGTGCTCATTAAATAGTAAACAATTAAAATGAAATTCAATTTTGTATGAAACGTATATCAATTACTGTTTCAGTCAGCAGTGTAAAACATGGATGTGGACAAAGTAAAAACTTCATGCAAATAAACATAGAGTAATAGAAATGTAGCAATGTACCAGAATGAGCGAGTTTTATGTTTCTCTGTGGTATCTTATGGTACCATAGCATGTGGTGATGTGGATCCATCGGTTTTCACTGGGAAGGGCTCGGGTTCTCTGCAATGTGTGTTGACAAATACAACGGATTCTTTCAGAGGAGCCTTTGAAGTTTCTGAAAGCAGTTTCACTGATCACTGTGTTTGAAAGTGAGAGGATTTCATTGTAAATCAAAGGTGCGTGGGGTTAGACGATATGTGCCGTGATTGAAGGAATTATTTATTTACTGAGGAAGCCGTATGAAATGTTAATTAAATAAGAAACAAAGTGATGACATTTAGAGTAGATTGCATGTTCGTCTCAACGTTTAAAAAAAGAAAAATCAATTGGACATGCTGCAGTTTTGAAGAAAAATACTTTTGCCATTTTGGAAACTTGTGGCTATATTGGTCATGTATAAAATTAGATTTATAAGTGATGATTTTTCCAGGTTGGAATCCTTTCAAGTACATATGACTTTATTTTGGATCAATAACTCAGTTGTGCTTGGAATAGGTTGAGGGCGCGTGTGGAGCTTTGGTAAGTGCAGCAGAGTGTGCGTCTCCATGAAATTATCCAAAACTGCCGTGGAATTTATCACCCTTTAGAAAGTAATGGATACAGATAGGTTAGTAAACAGAGACAGTATTCAGTGCTAGTAAAACAACTGCAGTTCTGATTAAATGTTCTCTCTTGTCAAGACAGTGTTAAATTCATAAACTTTTTCTGTTGCAGGTGTCTCTAAGCACGGTTTAGATGTCAGTGTTTGGTAATTATTGCATACATAGTGCGTGTTTCAGACTTAACCCAGGCTTCTGCTTACGGGAATCTAATGACCAGGTGTGTTTAATTTCCTATTATGGTGGCACCTGTCACTCAAGATGTCAAAAATACATTATAAATGCCATAAACAAAATCAGCACTGTGATGATCTTGATGTCATGATGTGACAAGTGTACTTTTCTTTCCATTTAAAAACTTTGTTATTTATTATTAACTACTCTCCCTTTTAGTTCCAGTGTTAATTGTCTTCCATGCCAGTTTGGTTTTGTTCTGCTTTTATTACCGAGAAGTCTTTGCATCAGAATGCAGAAGCATAGAACTAAAGTCAGAGAAAATGTTTTTACATTGAAGAGATGAATCTGAGTTGTTTTAAACTTTCCTGCTTTTAGATTGTTTTTTAAATTTTTCTTATGCAGAATATTCCATGTTTGAGCCATGGTAGGTTGAGATACAGTGCAGAAATTGCTGGAACCTGAAGATGAAATGTATGTAGGTCAATCCACGTTACTGGGAGAGGGAAACGGTTTGGTGTTTAAGTGACAGGGCAGAAAAAGAGAAGCTAGTGCTGAAAAACTCTAGGAAGTTATGTTTTGTCTTCCACCAGGCGAGTCTAGGAATGAAAGAATAGTGATATTCCGAAAGAGGTGACTGGTTTGGAATCAGCTTGGAAAGAGCGGTGGAGGAGTCGTTCCCTGCCTGCGGGGTGTGGGTGGGCGTGTTGAGCACTGGGCCCATTGCCCCCTGTGCTGCCGCCGGGAGCCGCGCTGCTCACGCCTGGCTTTGCCCCCGCTCCCCACCGCTGTGCGCCGCCCGGGAGGGTGACACCCGGCCCCGGCCTGGGTCACGGCGCACACAGCGTCCTTACGTGTCTGCTGCCTTGCAATACGTGAAATAGCAAGCAGAGAAAACTTGAGTTTTGATGGTGAAAATGAGAAATAGGATTGAGAGGATAAACAAATTCCTGAAAGTACGTGTTGTGCTATATTATAGGCAATAAGAGCCTTCCACTTGGCTTCTGTGGGAGCTGTTAGCTGGAGCAAAGGAGCTGTGAAGAGTGCTAGATCTTCCTCTGGTCTTGTGTGCCTGTGACCTCCATCAGAACGGGATATCAAGTGCTTAGCTTATAGAATTCTGGAGGTATCAAGCCTTAAGATACGCATCTTCAGTTTTTTAAGGGAGCAAAGAAAATGGCTGTAGCTACTTAAACTACTTATTTTATATATATATATATATATATATATATATTTAACTGTTGGTTGCAACTGGAAGATTCTTCTGCACTGTATAGGTGACCCAAGCTATTACAGTATATATAGTTAAATCATTATGTTTTCCCCAGAAAAAAAATAATATTTCTATTGAAGAGGCTGTGAAATATGTTGTAAAATGAGTGTGCTATTTTTTACTTTGAGAAATTAAGAAAAATAACATTGGTTTACATATTGACCCTCAAACCAGAACTGCTGTATTTTTAATGCATGACAGGGTGTAATAAACTGTGCAGAATTGTAATGATTGAGTACAGTTGCACCAGTTTAGGATCTGGCTTGCAAACCTTAGGTACTATTTGCTGTCACACCACTGCTCAGGGTGGCTGTGGTTCTTCTTTTGTGAACTGAGGAGCTCTGTGGAAGCTTCTAATTTTCCTAGTGGCGCTACGGTGATGAACTGGAGCTCGTTACTGTAAACTGATGGCAGCTGTTAAAACTATTACAGGCAGAGACTTTTTATTGAAGGGAAACATTAGGCAGTAACTGGTAGATTTCTGACACAGTATTACATAAAGCTTCCTGTTAGGAAGGAGAGCAAAGAGAAATGGATCTGAACCCATTAGTATCAGAATTACGTGTCAAAAAGCTAGAGCAGAGTTCAATTTATTTCTGCAATAAAGTGTGAGCTAGAGATTGACTTGACAATTATTTTACCTTACATTGCTCTGGTTGTTCTGAGATGACTATTCCAACATCAAATCATCTTGTTTGGACATCTTTTACTGAATAACATGCTAGTCTAAATATGCATTATGTTATGCGGGAGCTAAAACTCAGAAGGTTTTTCAAGGAGAAATGAGATTTTTATTACTATTTTTACTAAAGGATGTATATACAGTGGAAAAGGTTCAGTATGGATTTAAAACAACTGCATGTGTTTCTGCTAAATCTGATGTACATGTTGAATAGGGTTTGCGTTGGCACTGAGAGGATAATCTTTCTGAAGCTTTTAGTAGCTTGGTCTGAGCAATATAAATAACCTGCCCCAAACCATTTGTCTTCCGAGCCGGCCCCGAGCAGGGTCGGTGCTTCTGTTCAGCAGCATCCTGCTTCCCTAACGGTTTTCCAAGATAACTGACAACAAATGGTGCAAACGCTTTCTTAGCAATTTCCACTTTGAGAAGAATATTTTTGTCAACATTTTTGCCTGTTTCATATATATGGCTTCCGACTGGACAGTGAGGTCCATGAGTTCAGATCCTTGACCTCGTGCATTGTCGCCAGCTTTTACTGGAATGGCAAATCCGGATGGGTTTTTCTTGCCTTGAAATCATGATTCTCTAAAGAACGGTTACTTAATTTCCTAGTTGTGTAGCATATTATTTTAAGGGGATTGTGTTCCTTGTCCTCATATTACCCTCTGAAAACTCACGTGAAGTTTCACAGAAAACTCACTAACATTTTTGTAAGTAGTTTCTTGCACTGGTGTGCAGGTTCTCCCGGCAGGTTTCCCTGTGCCACCGTGTACTTTAATGGATGCAATGTGAAACTGATGCAGAGAAGCAGGATGCTGCTGTGTTGTGTCTTGCTGTATGTTTGTGCTCTGGTCTTTGTGAACTCTGGGGGCAAAACTAATCCCAGCATCAGAGGACCACAGAGTATTGTGGGATTCCTGGCCGGACATGCTTGTCCCTGCAAACTTGCCATTGATGCCGAGTACCTCCAGCGTGAGATTCAGAATCGCCTCATAACCACATTAAACAGAATATCCCTCCTGGCAGGCACATGGAAAGGCGATTCCACAGGTTTGGAGCAGCCGGGATGAAGCTACAATAACTGCTCCCTGTGGGTTCCCTCATCTCTATGGCTGCAGAAGGACCAAACAAATTTACCTGCCTGGGTAAATTGTTACATGGATTCTAGTTGTTTTAATCACAAAACTTACTTGAGTAATATATATTTATTGTCCTGATTTAAAGCCTGCTCATTATAAAAATCAGCCTATAAAAAGAGATTGTATGTATGTAGGAAGAGAATTCCTTTTTGCCAGGAATTTCTCATGCATAAATACAAATGAATATTCTAAACGTAAATGTTTGGCTGGATTATTCTTCAGAGACACGTACTGATTTCTGTTGTCACCCTTCAGTGAGATTTAGTGTAGATTACTAGGAAATCCTTTCCAAGCACATACTGGGAAAAATGTGAAAGATGATTTCCTTGACAGTCAGTGAGAAGAGCCAGAGTAGATGTTAACTAATGAACTGCATTCACTCCATCAGCTGCAGGTCTTTCAGCTTTAAAAAAACAACCTGCTTGATGCCTATAGTATTCGGGTCCATATTGTGCGTGATGTGCGCGAAGTGTGTTTTCACACGTGTAGCTCAGCAGAAGGGCGGCGTTGCTGTTCCTCGCAGGTCTGTGCAGGGCTGCGCCTCTCACCGCACCGCCAGTGCCGCGCAGTTCTGCAGCCTGGACTGTTCTATAGAGCAGCTTGGGCTATTCTATAGAGCAGCCTGGACTGTTCTATAGAGCAAGTAGTGCGACTCTCATAGTAACCTATGCGTGATGGCCAAGTTTAGTCCTAAAATATCTTCCATTCAGCTTTCTAATAAACCCAAAATGCATAAATTGGTGAATGTTACAGTGGCTTTGATAATTATGGATAATAAATATCAAGATCATCTAAGAATTCATAACAAATGATATTCAACAGCTACAAAATCTGAAAAATGTGTCACTTCTAAAGTATTGTCAATAAATGGTTTAAAAAATACTTTTTACCATATAGGAGATGATACTACAGCATTGCTGCACAGTGCTCTATTTTGATAAGACTTAAGGAATACTTTCTAGCCCCTGCTTTGCCTGTTCTGTAGATCATACCCAACATACAGACTGGGGAGCAAACTCAGCTGTTGTTCTTCAGGAAGCGCTGATGCTTGTGCTTGGATAATGTGCGGTCAGTAGCAAAGGTACAAATATTGAAATGGTGCACCTCTGTATTTGCATTTCCTCAAAACATCTGGGCACATTTGGAATGCGGATTGTCGGTGATCTCTCTCTGATGTGCTTCAAGGAAAAAGGCAAAAGGACTTCAGGAAAAATATGAATCTTTGTGGTAAAACCGGCTTTATGGAAAGTCAAACAAGCAGAGGCATTTTAACAGAATTTTCTCCTGACTTATCCAATCTTAATTTGATCACTTTGCCAAAGTGTGTTCCTTCGCATGAAGTGTGTGGGGGAGATACTCGTGAATTTGCATTTTCATTAGATTTAGCATTCAGCACCTAATGCCATAAATTTGTTTTTGAAACTCTTTAATTCCCCGGAGTGTTTCAGCATATTGAATGCTATTTGCTTTGTATTATGTTGGCAGCAAATTTGCGGTGAAAATGCTGTCAATATATATTCATAGCTAACATTGTTAACTAAAAGCAATATTGTTTTTCTATTGTAAGCTGTCACAAATGTTTGGCACCCTGGTGTGTGAGCCAAAAATATGTCAGAGAAAGGAATGAATATTTTGGAAGAAAAGTGCAGTGATAGTGTCAAGTTTTGTGTATGAAAATGCATTTGTGTTTGTACAGCCCTGTACAGCTGGGGAGACTGTGCTTTGTAGTGATGTAAAGTTAGAACATTGGGAGGGCGCGCAGGCTGTTACAGATATTATATTAAATGATAGGACCCCAGTAAACGATACAGCCATTTTACTTTCCAATGTAATGCAATGCTCATCAGGTTGTAAAATGTGTTCTACTAAACCCAAGAGTTATTTTATTAAAAGATATACTATATATGTGGAAAATGAATGAAAAGTATTCTGCATTTTTGCCTGTTTTTGAAGACAAAGTGTGTAATTAGCAAGAACAAATGCCAAGTTTTTCGCATTCTCCTAGGGCCTATCCTTATCTTTCTGTGAGTCACACTGATTTTGTTTATTTAAATTTGTGTATTCCTTTTTCCAATAATTCATTCTTTCCTAATGAAACTGTTATGGTTTTGTATCCACATGCTATCGTAAGAATGCCTCAGAACAAAGTGTTTCAGACAACTTCTGTGGGGAGAAACGTGGTGTAAGAACAAAAAGAAAAACTCTGTGTACCACACAAATAACCGCGTTAGTGCTACTAATAACAGGTGCCCATAAGTTAAAACAAGACAAATGGCAATATTTTCTGCTACTCTTGCAAACATGTTAAGCCAGAGAAGTTGTGAGCTCAGCAATGCGAGGAGAAACGTGCAGAGGAGCAGTCAGGAGCACGGCGATGTCCCCGTGCCCGAGCTGGCTTGTCTGGGTCGGCACAGAGACAGGACAGCAAGGGGAAGGGCTGGGACAGACGGACGCGTCAGCCCTGGCCGTCTCTCCCACTGAAGGGCCAGAGCTTCAGCAAGATACAGGTTTTCTAGAGTTCTCTGTCCCATGTAGTATTTGTCTACATTCACTTAGGTGAAAAGATTAATCCATATGTAGTGAAACTGGAAAACCCAGAAATGTTGTAATTCATGACACTTTGTGTCAATCTTTAGAAAACTGTGCTGTTTTCTGAAATTTCTGAGCCACGACATGTAAAACTTAGGAAACATTTTTGGCAAAACATCAATACATTGAATATTCAATATAATGTCCAAAAAGGAACTTAAATATTCTAATCTACTATTCAAATACAATATTTGGTAAATCTGGTTGACCACTATTTTTCATCTAGCAATACATTGTTGATACATATTAATGTGCGCTATTTTCTGTGATACTGGCTCACATCCCAAACATACAGCACCTGGTGGTGCTACATGACACCCAGAGCGGTTTAGTTTTCCCTCACAGCTGATCTCATCCCTCTGCTTCATAACAACCCCCCGTGCTTCCCCACGGAGCTGCGCCGTGCCGTGCCGTGCCGTGCTGCGCTGTGCCGTGCCGTGCTGCGCTGTGCCGTGCCGTGCTGTGCTGTGCCGTGCCGTGCCGTGCCGTGCCGCGCCGGGGGAGCGTGGCTGCCGCGAGGGACCGTGCTAACTCCCTGTTATGGACTCACGATCTTCAAACATTTTCCGATAAGTGCAAAATAACCCTGATTTCTGTTGACTTTAGTGAGATTTCAGTACTATTAGCACCTTGGAAAACTGGCACTCATATGCTGGTACCAATCTCGATACGTTTTCTTGTATACTTTCAAATAATTTTGCATAAAACTTCAGAGCTTTCTACAGTGATAATAGAACAATATAAGTCTATGAGGGAACGTGTCTTGCCCTGGACTCAGGGTTTTCTAGATTATTTCAAGAACTTGAGGGTAATTGAGCCTAATGTGTATCTGGAGAGGCAATATATTGGATGATTCAATTCACAGGTGAATAGTGGTTCTTTAAGACAATAAAACACTTTGACATTTCTTAAATAGCTCACTAGATAGGGGTTGCTGATTTTGAACAGGAGATAATGCTGCATCATACAGACAAGTGACAAAACTGGTTTTTATCCTAAATTCGACACTCTTTTGCTCAATGACGGAAAGATGCAGAGTCCTTCTAACATTGTTTGTCTTACTTTGGCATAACAGATTTAATCATGACTCTATCAATTTTCCACAAAGTGTTTTGTGTCTTGAATCACAGAGTGTTTAAATGGTGTACAGGTGTGGAATGAGTGTGCAGCTCATCCTGCCCGAAAGCTTTGGCTCTCTGGCACCTGGAGGAATGCACCTTTGTAGGCTTTCGGAAGTGTTTATGCAGCTTTAGCAAACTGTGTGTCATTTATCTGGCAGTTAGATTTCTATAATTTCTTGCTATCGTCAAGAGTTCCTTTCTATTATTTACTCTACTGCAAACTGTGCAGGGGGACCTTCAGCATTTTACTGTTGCTTTGTTGGATGTGAATTTGATGCTGCAGGAAGAATGAAGATACGTAAAACAAGTTATTAATCATACACAAATCTTTGTTTCTTTGTTTTTTCCACATGTGGTTGTTTAAACACTTGTTTTCCTTCTATTACTCTTATATGAAATAAAACGGTATCTTTTTGTACTTGAGAGCTTAGGCTTTATGAAAGACGAAGGCCTGTTGCTTGTGCCCCTTTGGAGAGGTGGTGGCACAGAAAGGAGCAGGACGTTTTTCAGCGTGTTCAGTTAGCCAGAATGATGCCCACCCCTGCTGAGCAATCCATGTGGAAGACTCTTCCAAGACATGTTACCCTTTTTCTACCAGAAGAAATGACTCAGAGCTCTCCCGTGGGTGGCTATTGCAACAGTGGAGCGTGGAGACTGAGAAATTAATAAAGTAAATAAGAAAGACAGTAAATATAGACCAAAACATTCTCATTTACTGTTAGAAATAAGAGAGGAACAGCATTAAGGTACATAGATAAAACAAACCAGCACTTATCCGTGGTGAAATCTATAAAATGTCTTCGATTGCTCAAGGGATCTTTAGATATAGCATTATTTTCTCTATCTTATGGATGACTTGACCACCTTCACTATGAATTTTTCATGATTTTCCTGACCCAGCAGCTCTTGCCTGTGGAGAGAGTAATACAGTATTGATTTGGGTCTTAGCTTTCTGCCTTTTTTGCCACAACAGGATTTTTGTAGCCTAGAAACCTCAATCCCTGATTACTCATTAGAGACTCGAGCAACTTTTCTTAGATCTGGAATGTAAGAGAAAAATCACTTGGTTACCTTTGTCGTAGGTAGCCTTTGTAGTGGAATTCCTGCTCATTTTGATAATGGGTCGTGGCGTTATTAAGCTTTCCGGATCGAACGGGCACCGCTAGGCCTTCAGATTGCAAAAATGCTGTTATCTGGTTAACAATTAGTGTGTTTGCAGCAGAACTCTACTGGTGAATGTGCTGCTTTAGACACGCACAGCAAAGCAGGGCAGTGAGCAGGGGTCTGTCCTCCTGCATTCCCCCGGCGCTGGTGCCGCGGTGACTCCTCCCTGTGCCTCTCAGGCACATTAGAAAATTGAGAAGAGGCCACGATGTTCCTATTTCTCATTTAATTTTTTTTTTTTTTAATAAAAAATCCATATCTTCCATCCTCTGAAAACTTCCCCAGCATTGCCATGGAAACAAGATTTTTAAAAGAGACTTAACTGAAATTTAGTAGCAGTTTTTATTTCTCTGTGATTCATGCTTCATAAAAATGCAAATGTCACACTAATACATGTTTTACCTTAATATTTTATACCACCATTTAGTCTTATTTGGTCTAATGTTTTTCTTAATTAAATTTTGAGCTTCTTTGAATGATTTTAAATTTGTACTGGGGATGTGTCAGGCTTTAAATTTTGACTGTGTGACACACAATTTAAGATACTGTCATAGGGGACAATCCATCATTTCAACCTGCAATCACAAGCACAACAAAAGATTTACAAGATTTTAAAAGCCTTTTGTTCTGACTGGAAATTTCTCGGCCCTTATAATCTTCCTTTCTAGTAAAGTATCACAGCAAAAAGGCATTTGATCAGTTCTATTTCTTTGTCTTTCACTTTATTCCATCTAACTACGTGCAGTTGTTCAGAAGATGAATTGTACTGCTTTCCTAAATAAAGCTTTTACTGATAGTTCTCTTAAGAGGGGTACTTTGATTAGCCCAAGCTACAGTGTCTGAATTGTATACACATACTTATATCAACGTGTGTAAATAAACACCATTGATTTAGCATTTTATTGCGGTGTAAACACGCCACTGTTGATAATGGTGATTCAAAACCGAAAATAGGCCTGTGATTCTCTCCTGTTTGGTCACAACTCACGTGACATGCAGCACTTTGCATTTCAGAAATGAAAATTAAGAACATAGGAAAAAAAGAGTGGTCACAGAGAAAATGCGGAGATACAGGAAAGCTTCCACCTTGCTGACTTCATTTTTTTAATAATAAATTGGTCTCAAGTAGTTTTACACCCTTTGTCTTAGTTAAGATTTACTTTGTTCTTGCTCAAGACACGTTTATTGTCCATGCTCTGCAGACACCGTATTTTGATTAACAGGGTACTGGATGTATGTCAAATGATGAAAAGAGTCTCAAACTATATTTGAAGCGAAATTCTGTGCAAATTTTCACTGAAATCAAACGGCATGAAATATTTATAATAAAGTTCTGGGTAAGAGGTAAGTTTCCCATCAGACAATGGTTGCATGAATTCGTCCACTCAGTGGAGTCCATGCAAAAATGCTCTAGATATATTTGTAGTGTTTAATGCAAGTGAAAAATAAGTATTTTTATTGCTGAAATTGTCAATTATTTAAATTCATGAACCTATTAAATAAATATATCATCACTGCCTATACTACAAATGCATCTGAAAGCTTCGGAACGTGTTGGTCGCGTTCCCAGGGCTGCCCACTCAGCTGGGGAGGAGGATGTATAGACGCTCTGCTCTGTAAACATGGAGAGTCCCGCAGTGTGAGCAGCGTGTTTGCCCATTCCTGCATGCCCAGCCTGTGTGTGTCTTCCTGCAGACGAATGCTCGGCGTTCTGGGTGCGTTGTGCTAAGCCGCAGAAAACACAGAACTCTTCAAAATCTCACGGTGTTGAGCAGTGTGCACACACGCGTGCACTTACAGGAACAGTAGTGAGAGGTAATCAAATCTGACTTGGACTGAAACAAACAGAATTGTTCGGCAGCGTCTTTCACTACAGGCAGAGTTGCTAATGTATTAATAAACCCGCCTAATTGACACTATCGTTGTTTCTATTGCTCGTCCTGTGCTACTCGCAGTGTTCAGTTTTTCCTTTGTTCAATATCCTCTTGTTTCTGCCTCTCTAAAGATGAGAGATATTTTTCCAAGTTAATGAGATTCCTATTTTGCTTAAATAAGATACATATTAATTATCTTTCTGTTTTAAAATATAATTGCTATGAATGTGTTCAACAGTTTGACTTGTGTTCCTCATCCTGTACTCCCTAATTGAGCGAATTAATTAAGAATTGGTGTTTGCCCATAAAAGAGTGAATGAGCAGCCTCAGTACTTCATGTCAGGAATGAAACCATAAATGAACATAATTATGTTTCACCTTCCTATTTACTCATTTCTGTGGGCATAAGCATTTAGTTAGTTGTACGCAATATATTGTCTTAAACAGTTTCATTTACACTTTGAGTTTCAAGAGAGGAAGGGTAAAAGCAAAGTTAATGACTAGATAATGATTTCTTTCTGAAAGGCTGAACATCACTTCTAATATTCAATTTGCAGAACATCAGGGTAGAAAACACATTTCTGGCAGTTTTTTGGTAACTACTTTATTTGGAAAGAAATTCTCAACACAAGAACAGGATCGTTTTGAGTCTAGGTGCCTGGGTGCTAATCCTGCCTCCATCTATGGTGAAGTGTAGTGAAGGTGTCTTCTATCTGTGTTGTCCCGTGTACTTCTCTAAAACCTCAGACACTGCTGATGGCTGCCGTTTTGTTTGAAATAATCCATACTGGAGCGTCAGAATAGCACGGCTTTTCTCCTTCAATTTACATAACCAACACAATATTCTTCTTCTATTTTGCCTGCTAACTGCATAGGAAATGAAATTCATTTCAACCAGCACATTGCTTGTTATAATTTTGCTTTTCTGTGGGATTGCTTTTGCTGTCCCTAGAGAAAGCCAACATTATCTGAATGATTTGGATGGGCTTCTTGAACAGCGAGCAGTTGCTTTGTCACTGAGAGGGATTCTGGTATCCAACAGCAAGATCAGATAGGAGAATAATTTGGCATTTTTATACAGGAACATTGTATTGCTACTGGATTAAATGAAAACTTAGTGATTATAGACTGGATTGACATATGTCAAACAACAGAATGATAACTTTAAAGAAGAATGCTGTATTAATTAATTCTAAGGTGAATCAAATTAAATAGACTGATGAGCAACAAGATGCACAGCTGAAGATTTCAATTTTAAAAGCTTAAAATTTGAGAAAGTAGAGAAATTACAGCATAATGAGAACTTACATAGAGGTCAGTGGTTGGACATCCCCCCGCCCTTCTCCCACCTCAATCACAGTAGTAATGCAGCGCTGCCCAGAAGAGACTTTCTCATGGGGTTGACTGAGTCCTTTGTTACCACAAACTCCTGAACTTGGCCACTAACCTTTCCGGTGCAGTATTCCTCTGGGAAGACTGCGCTGCGTGTTGTTCCTCTGACAGTCAGAGGCTCTCTAATTTATTAACTAGAGTGTATTTAAAACCACTTCATACCCATTTGTTCTTTTGTCAATGTTATTCTTAAGATTAACTGGCAATTCTGCCTCCCTATGGCTTCTTTCTCCTATGTAGTTATGAAGAACAGTCATATCCATTTCCAGACTTTGCCCTAAAATCAAGTCAGGCCTTTGAATCTCCTCCAAAGATCTGTGCCTTCTTCCTTCCTGCTCACGGCACTTGTGTTCTTCATTTCTGGTCATTTCTTTGCCTCCCTGTTTCCTGAGCCCGCAGGACGAGCACTGAGACAGTTAGTTGCTTTGTATTTGGTCTGAGCCTCTTGCAAGTTTTTCTCCTTGCTTCAGCTGCGAGTTTCTGATACTGTTTCCCTTTTACTTTAAAGACACTGGAAGCCTTTTGAATAGCTGAACTGATAAGCTCTGCAGTAAAGCTGACCTCAGTAACTATTTTCCATAAGTTCTCAGTATATTCCCTTTTGAAATAAAGGATGCTGCTGCTAATCTGTTTTCACGTACCTTTCTGTTTTCTCTGAATGGACGTAACTCGTGATTACTTTCCTTAAAGTATTTTGTATGACCACTTGCCTGTAATATACCATTTACAAAACACGTCCTCAGCTATATATAGATTACCTGTCTCTGCTTCCATCAGTATTGTTGTTCATACTTCTGCCATTCATTTACTGATCTTCCTATGCATTAAACCCAGGTTTGTCTTAGTTTTCAATGATAGCTCTTTTTATCAGCTATTTGATCTGAGAAAGTTAGCACTTCTAGATCTCGAGTGGTGTCATTCCCACTTTGAATAGCCTATGGATGTCTCACAGTAACTGTCCTTAAATCATCTTTGATGTTTTGTCACTCTTGTGGTGACTAAAGTCCTTCCACTGTAGATCACTTTTGTGTCTGCTGCTTCAACCTGGTTTTTGTTGCCCTTTCTGTTGAGGAGGGAGCGGTGAGTGGGATTTGCCCTGACATGAAGCACAGCCAGTGGAACGTTACCCACATCCAGCACGGTTCTTCTCTTTGCCCTCGAGTCTGTGTCCTCACCATCTTCATTCCTGGTACCCAGCTCGCTTCTCTTGTCGTGCTCCACTTGGAGGACAAATGCTTGTTTCACAGTTAAACTAGCTTAGAGCACTGAAATTCTGCTTCAGGTTCGAAGCACAGCGTCAGGACTGCACAAAGAATTGTCTGTGCCAAACATGTACTTTAGTTAGATCAATACCTTAATTCTTTACTGCCATTAATATAAACTGGAATCTCAGAATAATGAGATATAAATACCGAAGCAGTGTGTGTGAATTAGTGACCTCCTATTGTCCTTGGGGCCCCGGAGCAGTAAAGCACTGGAGGAAAAGGCGCTGTGATGGTGGTTGTCACAGAAGTGTTATTTCAGCTTTCAGATTATTACTCAGCAGGGATTTTATCAAATATGGGAAATCTGTGCGAGTCTTTCTTTCTCATAATATTAAGTTTCAGTTGATATTCTCTGTGAGAATCCTTTGAGTCAACACAGATGCATCGTAAGCATTAACAATTATTTTTAATCTTCTACTGAAATTCCTGAAAGTCTCTTCCGTTTTACACCGTCGTGCGGTGCGGTTCCCTAATACCGTGTTGTTCGTGCAGAACGGTGACCTGAGTAACTCCTAAAAGGTTGAGCATGATGCTGTAATGACTGCCAGCATTTCCCATTTAGTGGTTAACAGCTTGTCATGGATTAGTAAGTAGAATATTGATTGTCAAAGGTGAATATCATAGCAGATACATAAACAGAAAATATAAATACTGCGGTGCTTGTTTAGCTGTGCTGCCGCAAGTGCGATACGTTACGTACTAAGAGTAGTCCCGCTCAAGTCAGTATAGAGAGTGATAAGACTCTGCATAGTCTGTAGACTATATCAAGTATTTAAAACAGTGATTTACTTACGCAAGCACTAAACGCATGTAAGAAAAAAATAAGGAGGCTGGGATGCAACATAGTTCTACAGTTTATAGTTGCTTACTTGTACTTCTTGTACCTTTCTAAAAGTCTTTTAGTCTTTAGTATTTTCCTTTTAAATAATCCTTGTTTTGTTTGCTCTCTTCTGTTTACAGTTTAATTGATTTCATTCTCACTGTGTTCCCCTGGAGCCCTCCTGAGCTCCCCTCCTGCTCCCCCTCGCTGACCCGGGCCAGCCGCTGTGTCCTGGCCTGCTTCCAGCTAAGAGAGGCTCAAGGGTGTTTGAATTCAATTTGAGCCCATCTCTACTCCAACAACAGTGGTGCTAAAGTGATACCATTAGGTCGCTAAGATACTGTATA
This sequence comes from Nesoenas mayeri, assembly GCF_963082525.1. Lineage (NCBI taxonomy): Eukaryota > Metazoa > Chordata > Aves > Columbiformes > Columbidae > Nesoenas > Nesoenas mayeri. The sequence goes on along the minus strand of NC_137554.1, from coordinate 35,204,347 downwards.
AGGCAACAGAACAGGGCTAATAAATGTGATTTCTTTTCTGGACAAAGTAACTTGTGCATTGTTGTAATCGATGCTCAAGGAAAGCACTCTGTTACATTGTAGATTCCAAGCACTGTGTCGTATTCTGCAAACCGCTCATTTGACAGTTCTTTTGCAAAACTGATTCCCCAGAAGGGAAGAACTTTTTTTGTTAATGATTCATTTAAACTTGACATATTTTAGTGAATGCTCAGGCACTGGGGATGGTGTTTTTTCCCCATCTATGTTCTTACCAGGCGTCTTCCGTTTGTCTCTGAAGAGGAAAGATTCCCCACAGTAAACTGTAAAAGCAGTGTGATTCTTTTTATTTAACAAAGGCAGCTTGTGTTAGAATACTTCTAATCTTCTTGTAGTGGAGGTAGCTGGTTTAACTTCAGTCTTTATATGAAACAATTCCGAAGTGAAACAGTTGTGTGAAAGCCAATGGAAACCGAGGTGTAAATTCAACAGCAAAGTCTGTACGGTTTTAAATATTTTATAACTTTTATGGTTAGAGAAGAAATAATAGGTACCATATAATCTTGATTTAGCAGGGCTTTTGTCCCTGTTACCAATAATATTATCATTATCAAAATGTATAGATGAGATTAGATTACAGCTGATATAATAACACTTTGAAAGCCACCCAGAGAGTGGTTGTTAAAGGTTCACTGTCAAAACAGTGAAGAAAGTATTGGGTGGCACTCTGTGACATTCTGTTCCTCAGTAGTCTTAAAGGGCAGAATAACATTTGCATCTGATGACACCATTCCAGGAAAGATTATTAAGAGACAAAAATAGAATGCAAAATGATCTGATGCTTGGAGAGAGGAAACAGCATCCTGGGATGCAGGAGCAGAATCACAGCCCACAGCACTTGTGGAGTCATGTTTTAGCTCTTCGCAGCATCTGTAAGGCCAAACCCTATCCCGCTTTGCACACCTCAAGAAAACTGTGTGGAGGCAGCTGAAAGAAAAGCAAAGAGAATAATCAGACATGTAGTAGGTGATTGCAAAGGAAAATCAGAAGAGCATAAGGCTGTTAGGAAAGAATATAGAGATAAAACATAATTTTCAAGTATGTGTGTCACTTGTGATTGGACAGTAAGTAATGGACTTGAGCTGTTGCAAGATACTGGAATTGCTTAAGGAGAATTTGAAATAGGTATTAGGGAAAGGTGTTTAGCTGAAAAGGCATCACTAGAATAGCCTGACCAGGAAAATGGTAATAGTGTCCATCGTTAGATATCTGCAACAGAGATTAGACAAGAACCCGTGCAGAGTGCCAGAGGCAGACCTGATTCTTGGGTATGTTAGTAGGCTGAAGCAGGTGACATCTGAGGTCATTTGCCTTAGAACAATGCTGATTTTCTTGGTAAATAAAACTTTAATTGATGTTACATTTGTGCTAGCAGGAAAACAGCAGAATCTTGATTTACATCTTGATTACCTCCTTTACCTTCTCATTACCTAGGGGAAATTAAATAGTTTGCATTAAAATTGGTTTGCATATAGAACAATGTAAAATATTCACAATGAAATATGTACAAACAGGATAGTGCAACCCTACTTGCATTCCAATTAGCATAGTTTCACATGCTCCTGTTGACAAAGGATAATAATAGGGATTAGTTTATAAACCTTAATTCATATGTGGAAACCTGACTTACACAAGTAGCTGAGTAAAACTACTTGCTTTTGGGATGACAAATAAGCTCCAGAACTAGGATATGTTTGGAAGCAGTGCTGCCAAACTGTGCAAATTGGGGCCCACTCAGCGATGACTTTAAGCTGACACTTAGAACTAAGTGTGCCCTACATTAGTCTAAGTCTGCTTGCCTTGAGAATGACAACTGTGCCTTACGGGATAAAGGCCAGAACATGCATCATCCCGGTTGAGCTTTGTCATATCTGATCAAATGCTTCATTTTTTGTTTTCTAAATTTGAAACTAATGGTATATTATAACATTTGAGATAACCAGGCCTATCAAAATATTCCTTCTTTACTCTGTATCCAGGGCTGCCCATATCTTTGCCTCAGTTTCACTGATTACAAAAAGAAGACAGTAGTACATACTGTACTCTGTAAGTTCTGTACACATGCGTGTAAAGTAGCACCTGTGCCACAGATGTTGCTACTGATACTTGTAACTTATGTTACCATTTATGAACAATTATTTCTTACTGTTCATGCTGTTTCTCTCTAATGGGATTTGAGATAATAACTGTAATGATGTAATATACCTGAATTCTGTTTTTTGTGGTTTTGTTTCGTGTGTGTGTGAAACCTAAGAACTTAATGTAGGTCAGCAGAAGAAATATTTGTTGCATATAATGTAAATGTATAAGGCTGTTGTCAGAGGATGTAGGGAGGCAACTAGGAAAGCTAAGGCCTCCTTAGAGTCTGCCTGCGTTGATGAGGACTGGCTTAGGGAGCAGTTGGGCAATCTGGACATTCATAAATCCATGGGTCCGGATGGGATGCACCCGCGGGTGCTGAGGGAGCTGGCTGAGGTCACTGCTGGACCGCTCTCCAACATCTTTGCCAAGACTTGGGAAACGGGAGAGGTGCCTGAGGACTGGAGGAAAGCAAATGTCACTCCAGTCCTCAAAAAGGGCAAGAAGGAGGACCCGGGTGACTCTAGACCGGTCAGCCCCACCTCCATCCCTGGGAAACTGATGGAACGACTTCTCCTTGGTGCCATCTCAAGGCATATCAGGGATAAGAGGGTCATTAGGGGCAGTCAAAGTGGCTTCACCAAGGGGAAGTCATGCTTGACCAACCTCATTGACTTTTATGAAGACATAATGAGGTGGATGGATGACAGCAGAGCGGTGGACGTGGTCTACCTTGCCTTCAGTAAAGCCTTTTGAGGTCCCTTCCAACCCCCTGACATTCTGGGATTCTGTGAATGTAAAAGGCACAAAGTAGCCTATAAAATCCTTAGCACTGTGGACATCTAGATGAAGCCTGCTGGCAGAAACATGAGGTTTGAGTACATGCGTGTATATCTGTTGATTGAAATGGGTCTTACTGCCAAGGCATTGCAAACTAAACGGTCAGTGCTGTCGCAGAGCGCATCAGCAATTTCAGGCAGACCAAGGAGACTGGGACAAAATTATTAATGGACAAATCAGATTTAAGAGCTAATGTAACTCAATTTCTTTCAGTGTTAAATAAGCAGAATGTACAACCTATAATTGTAAGGTAAACATGACATATAATTTTTTAGCTGTCAGTAAAAAGTAATCAAATTGAAGCAATACTGTTTCTTGGCTAAATATGTTGCGATTACATAGATATTTTTTAAAATGTCTTTTAGTGTGCCTCTTTGCCAAAAGGACACGCTCTACTTACGTCAAAGTCAATAAGAAATGTGTTTGTCCAAATGCGAGTCAAATCTATGCCTTTGCCTTCCGTTTCTTACGCTGATTTCTTTTTCTTTCTCTCTGTTTTCAGGATTCATCTTCTTTCAGTCAGCCCTTCTAGGTTCAGACCCCTCTGTTTCCTCATCTTCTTTCTCTTTGCTTTTAGACCTTTTTAGTTCTTTCGCCTTTGCCTTTTCCCCACTGCTACCAGGTTATAAAAGTTTTAACTTGCGTTGGCATAAAATTGAATTGCTTTCTATTTAAAAGAAAATAAAAGAAATAAAAAGATAAGAAAACAAATCCAGTAGCCTTGAAATCATTTTCTGAAAAACACAAGCTGTTATGTTTTCAGCCGTGCAATAATAGACACACTTTCATTATGGCTGATCTAAATTCTCAGGGCTGTACTTGAGCTATTTTTGTGAAGCAGGTTTTTATCTTTAGATTTTTTCCTTTAAAAGTGGGATTTTGTTCTCAGTTCATGAGATTGGAAGTATTAAAGTACACTTGTCCTTGATTCAGTTTGCTGCTTCTTCATGGTCCAAATTGCCCTTCATGCAGAGCTGAGCTTGTAATATGTGCTCTAGATGCTGAGTAAATGCTTTCAGTGCCTGTCCCTGCTTTACTTACTCAGCCAGTCTGAGTCACCTTCAAAACATCAGGATGATGTGTATATACACTGCAATAAATAACCACCTGCACTGAAGTCATGCAAATTGAATTTGTTGAAATATGGCCTATTATATTAAAATTTATGTTTCTCTTATAATTTTTATTGTATGAAACAAATTTGTCCTGTACAAAATTACCGAGAAATAAGAACTATATCCATATATAGGAAAGCTTATCTTTTATTGGGAACTACTTAATAATAGATTTTTACCACGCACATATCTTCTAAGTGCCTATTTTCTTCTGCATCCTCTTAAAAATGCATAGCTGGATTTTGTCATTCTTAAAACAGGTCAAACAACTTAATCATCATGTACTCATGTCTATACCCTAAATATAGACTATTAGAGAGTTGGTTTCTTTTTATACTTGAACCGATTATTTTATACGATGTCAACACATTAGAAATAGACCTAAAACATATTCATTAAAGGGATTGCAAGAAAAAAAAATCAGTGGTAGGGATATTTTAACTCCAAATCTTTATGAATCGTGTGGGAGGCTGAGAGTGAAGCTGAGATACAGTGAGAATAGAAGGGCTTGGTAATGTACAGGTCTGAAGTTGATGCACGTCCAGTGCTTTTATTGGACTGAAACAAGTCACTTAGTGAACTGTATGACAAACAGTTATTTCCCTGAATGAAAGAAATAAACATTAAAGAGGAAAATTTGAAATCAATTGGTAAATATGCAGGCACTAAATTAGCCTTATTTCATGCTAATTCAGCTTTATTGAATTCATATCACCATCCATAAAAGTCGCCTCTGCTGTTCAAAGTGATATCCAGCGTATCTCAGTTAGCGCTGTGTTAACCGCTCATCCGAGCTGGCTAGCGGGTGACACCGAGGAGATAACCAGCAAAAAAGGGAAACAAAAGTCTAAGAACAGAAAGATAAGTCAAAATATTGTTATTTTTTATAATAATTTTAAAAGTGTCACTAGAATGGACAAAATAACGTTAACGTGTGAGGATTCCTAAGTCTAACAATACATATATATGTTTATAAACATTGGAGTTAGTCATTAATATTGCAGCAATTTAAAACCTGTTTGAAAGAGCAGCGGGCCACACCTGGCCTCAGGTAGTGTATGCTGCTTAGGCTTGGCACAGAAACAGCGTCTCTGAAGAGGAGAAAACCCTGGTCCAGCAGAGCAAGGGGAATTGTGACAGTTTATTCTGGTCAGTGTTTGGAAGTGAATGAAGGGAAATCCAGCAATGGTCCTTTGGCACACGCTGTGCCATGAAGTTATTGCTAACAGAGTGCAGCTTTAATAAAAATGCGTAATGATAAGCAAAATGAATAATAGTGTAACCTAGGGGATCCTGTTTTCTCTTTCTAACGTGTACTTTGTCCGGCAGCCAGGCTGACGTCTGTTTCTGTAAGACACTGACCCGCTCGGTTGTTGTGCTTTGCTGCTGGACTCCCTGCAGACGTGCTCCCCAGGGACTGTTGATGGTTCCTACGGGGGCTATACTGGCAAGGGCGCTGGGGAGGCGGTTGTTTGGTTGGTTTGGTGGGTTTGGTTTGGTTTTTGATCTGTTTTGGTTTTGTTTCTCCTGACTTTGTGTAGTTAATATGCTACACTTGCTAATAGGGACCTAAAAGAGCACCTTGGAGTTCTTCTTTCACTTTTCTGTGGCTTGTCACAGCAGGTGCTCTTTGGAACTTGGGACCTTAAGATTTCTACTGGGCATTAAGAAGTGTTTTGAGATCCATATGATGTGCCGAGTGCTTAATTAGTGCGCTATTTTGCGTTAAATATCTGTGGTCGGTAGCCCCTGGAAGGAATTCATCAGTGATCGCAGCTTTTGTTTCCAGAGCTGTGGCAATATTTTTCTACTTAGTCAAAATTTAAATTTAAATCACATTTGATTAGTTTATCAAATGCGTCCTTCTGGTAACATAGTTTATAACAACTAGGGCTAAAGAGAATGGTCATTCTTATATTTACTCTTTTAGTTGTGATTTTTAATCTTTTGGGGTGGGACAGTAACTCTTTGGATTTCAACTCTTTTGTTCTTCTGTGTTTTGTGAACTAATCAGTTCAATACTGAGATGTACTTTTATATTCATTGATTTTTGGCTTGATTTAAATCCAAGAAACCTAAATTTCTTGTTAAATATAGCTCTATATCTGTACTAGGTACTTTAGTAGTTTGTGTACTAAAATACACGATAAATCCTACAGGCTGAGTGCTGTGTCAGAGTTTTTGTCGCTGGTGATGCCTTCACTCTTGGATCCCAAATTTTGTTTCAGGCTTTTTGTGGCGCAATCTGAATTGGACATGAACGTTTTCCTCTCCTTGACTCGCTAATAGAAATTGTGACTATCGTGGATGGAGGGACCATATGCTGCTTCGAATAGGCAGGAGGGACCATGGAGGCAGTTTATAAATGATCTGAGTAAGAAATGAACAGAGACCCATTAAGCCAGTTAGGAGACTGAAGATTTTGGAAAGCGAGGATACTATATTTGGTTCCCTTCAAACATTATAGAAGATAGAATTAAAAATCAGTGTATTTTTTTCTGTCTTTTCACCTAATAATTCATTCTTCCCTCAGAATATAGTTTGGTTTTAATTTTTAATGTGCAACAAGGGTTTTAACACTGGACGTTGTTGCGTGTCCGCGGAATTATCAGGGTGGGACTGGTGGCCGCTCACAATATGGCTCTTGTCGCTGAGGAAGGTCTGTGCAGTAAATAATGCATGAACAATCAGCGCGTTACGCAGGCTGCTCAGAGCAGGTGAGCCGCTGAACAGCTCTGTGCCCACCGCCATTTAGTGCTGCTCACCCGTGTATCTGTTATAACTGCTCATTGAACACCCCAGGTGTGCCAAGTCCTTTGCAGATAACGTGGAGATGAGGGTTCCTTCCTTAGAAAATTCAAAATATCCAGGGTACAGATTGGATGATCAAAAAACGCAGGAAAATCTGAATGTTTTTTTCAACTACAGTTAACTTGTTGATCTTTATTTAGCTTCTGAGAGCTATTTTGGGAATCTGTTTTAGGCTTTTTTGGGTCTCTGGCAAGTATCCCATTAGTGAGAGGAGAGGACATTGCCAGGGAGGGCTTCCAGATGTACAGGGTGGAATGAAAGATGCCACAGAAGAGAGTGAAGGGACAATTTGAATACAAAGCGCAGGCAGAGGAAGATATAAAAGCCTGATTAGAGTTGCTATTCTTTCTTTTGTATGCCAAAGGAAATGGTAAATTCAGTATTCTACCTGTATTAATTATATACATAGACAAGAATGGGAAAGATATAGTGCTGAATTAAATGCAAAAGGAAAAAGAATAGTTACTGCTAGGAATACATTTATTTTAAAACAAACTCCAGGAATGAAAAAAAAAAAAAAAGGGAGAGTGTTTATAGTAGGGAACATCCGAGTTCCCTTCGAGAACTTTAGGGGTTCAAGTTGTGATTCCACTGATAACTGCCTCGAACTTCACACTGTGATGTATGGATAGGGGTTTTATTAATTGACTGCTTGGTGGCTGCAGTCATGATATTAATGCGCTGTTCTCTTCTCCTCTCCTGCAAAGCTCCTTTCTCCTCTACACACGTTCCGGAGCGATGTGACCAGGGCTGGGTCACTGGTGTGCGGGCACCATCGGTCAGGCAGGCTGAGCACCATTGATTCAGCATTTCCTTGTGCTTGCCCGTGTTTCTGCGTCTGTTGTCTTGTGTCTTGTACTTATGCTGAAAGGTGCTTTGGCCAACACCATTTTCTCCTCCTGGTTTTGAGTAGCACCCAGAAAAAAAGTAAATGAGATGCTGATCAAGGTCTGAAAGTGCCAGACTTGATGATAATAACAGCAAGACACAGCCGCAGGGAAATCACATGAAGAATGTAGAGTTCTGTTTGCCCAGATAAATGAAACGGCGTAACATGTTGTATCTGAAGTCTACAGCATATCTAAGTGTCTCAAAACACTTCACAGATGATAGTGATTCATTATAATTGCATCGTGATATTGCCATTGTGGTGCAGTCATGGTAGCATTTCCATAATAAACATTTATCATAGGAATGTTTGTGTGCACCATGTAATTGGCTCTGGGACAAAGTGCTGAACGTGAGGTCTGACTCTTTAGAATGATAAAATTTCATTTTTAAGTTCTCACAATTTAATGTGTTACTTGTTAAAAGTGAAAATAAACAGTGAAGTATTGTTAATTGCAAAACTCTGATATAAAACCAACTTAAGTAATGACTGAATGCTAGTATGTATTTAAATATTAGCACAATTAGTTATTGCTGAGCTTTTAATTTCCTGTTACTGCAAAATATAATTAGTAGGTCTAGATCTGCTATATTTATGATTTCAAGTAGGACTGTCTGGTCTAAAGTCTTAACTAAGAAAGCCCTTTATTCATCAAAAAAATAATCTAGACTTAACAATATCCCCTTGTCTGAATGTGACCTCTAGTATCACTCCAAAAGTAATTTTGCCATGAAGTATTTATATATATATTTTTAAAATGCGTTCAGCTGTCCAGATCCCTACCATACAAAGAAACTGAGAATCTTTATTAAACTATCGCGGTATCTTAAAAGCAAAATATACTGTGTTGTAAGCTAATCACGTAATTATTCTATTCTGCACAACTTTTGCCCTCTGAGGTTTCTCTTCATAATCCAGTGATCTAACTCTAGCTTAATTAGCTTGGTTCCTAGAAGAAATAGAGCCGTGTTAGCTGCGAGGATGTTTCTCTAGCGCTGCGTTGTGCTGTGAGGACAGTGCTCGTGGCTCCCGAGAACTGCTTGTTCATGTCTTGTGAGTCTGGTACCTAAAACCTAAACAACTGAGCAAGCCAAACCCACGAACGCCCCCACAGAAAAGGAAGGTAGGAGTAAAGGAAAGTTATTTGGCTTTCTTTGCCCCCAGCACCTGAGAAACTCAGAGAAGATCTTGTGATGCAGCATAAGCATACGGTTCAAAACCTTCTGTTTTCAGACTAAAGACTAAATAATACTCCACAATTAATCTTATAAAAATAAGACCAGCAGGATGAAGATCCAGATCCAATACCAGACGTCAGTGCCCAGATCTCGGGGTTTACCATGTGAGTGCTGTGGCCGCCTGTGAGTCAGGGATGTCTGAGCAGCGGGTGGAGAGAGCAGCACGGCTGGGAGCAGGAGGTCAGTGGGAAACGGGCCAGAGGTGGCCCGTAATACCTGCAGAACTACAGCCAAACTTGTACATGGGAAAGGGGAGGAACACGTCACTGCACAAAAGTTACTAATAACCTGTGGAGCTAATAGAATTCGCAAGTAAACAGCCTTAGAAACCGACCACCAGGACAGGGCTCCCGCTTCAGCGGCGCTGCAGAAAGGGGCTCTGGGCTGTTCTCTGCGGTAGGGAGGTGGATTTGCATCTGTTCAGGTTCCAATAGAAAGTGAACTCAGGCATCTTCTTTCTGGTTGAATATTTAGCAGGTATTACGTGGAGAATTGTTGACATGACCTCCTTAATGTTAAATTACAGTTTAAAATTCAGGGCCCCATAACAGAGGCTCTGTTTCTGATTAGTGTGGCAGTTGAAGTACACTTGCTCTTGAGCTCCCTGGGCGCTGTCCTGGTCACTGTCCTGGGCGCTGTCCTGGGCACTGTCCTGAGCTCTGTCCTGGGCGCTGTCCTGGGCGCTGTCCTGGGCGGGACATTGTTGCTGAGCTGACTGAATTTCATATCGGTTTGGTGGCAATTGTTAAGTACAATTACATAATCTTTTAGAGCAATGGAGGGGTAAGAAAAAATATTAATATACAGAATGTATCATATTATGTGCTGTATTTCTATAATTATCTATTTTTTTCATTATGTACATGTTTTCAGAATATTTCATAGAAAAGCACACATTTTCATGTTTTACTGTTGTGCAGAACAACGTACTCCATTTTTAAGGCAGTTTGATATGAAAGGTTAATGTTAAATCCTAAGTTCAAGGTAAGGTTACTTTAAAGATTTACTCCTGTTATTGATGTGTTTTGTGTGATCAAATTGTGTACAAATGGTTAAATCCCAAGAGTGTTAATTAGTAAAAAGATAGGCTTGGTACAACTACAGAATCAGGCCTGATAGATTTTGAGAAACGTTTGAATAATGGTATTGCAGTTATACATTATAAAAATTTCTGCAGCTCTGAATTAGTACGTATATATACTAATAGATATATTAATAGATAGTATTTATTCTACTGTATATACTGATTACTAATATATATATATGTTAATGCTATATATATGTGGCATTTGGATGAGTTTGCACTGGGGAGAAAATGTTTGTAGTTGGTGACTGACAACTGAGCTTCATTCCACTTTTGCCTGGTCCAGATCTGGCACTTGCAGTGAGTACATGTCTGGATCTGAGTGTGCAGAGCAAAAAGGAGAGCTTTTGTTTATGAGGACTTTTCAGGACAGAAAGGATCTACAGGGAGCGTAAGAAAATGACCTAGTTACTTTCAACACCTACAAAAGGCACCAAATAATGGCCGGCTTTTTGCAAAGAAAGTTCTTTTCAAAATTAACACCTATCAGCAAGCGCGTTTTTGTACAGTGCGTTTAGTCATTGTAGTGTTTCCCTGTAGGTTTTGAAATGGGCAGTGAAAGCTGAGTACTCTCTGGTTGTATAAGAAAAGTAACTCTCAGCTCTTTGCCAGTTATGAGGGGTTAGCCACCCTGGGACTGAGTATCAGAAAGCTGACCAGAAAGTGCCCTAGCCAAATAATTGTTGTCACAGTGTAAGTCTACCCTGTATTTCAGTTGAAACTCTACCCACTTTTCTGAAAAGCTCAGATCACATATTTCTCAAAGTGATAAATGGTTGTTTACTATAGATAACAGCGGGCTATGTTTCTTAGAATATTTTTTAGTATAAAATGGCATGTAGTCATAATGCCAACTAACTTCTTTCTTCAAAGCTTTGCAGTGTTACGTTCTTTAAGTAAATCACCGAAGTAATTTAAACCCAAACTACTAGAGACTACCCGCTCTCTAGTTTTTATGTTTTTCAAGTCCTACACTTATGGCTACATTTTCGTCGCTATATAGGTACTCAGAGTACCACAGGAATCTTTGCTTAACTCGAAATTGTCTTGCACTTGCTCCAGGAGCGCAAGTCTGTAAGCAGTCAGTCTGCTGATTTGACGTCTTGGGCCTTTATACGACAACTCATTTGGTTTCAGTGGAGTTTACTATAGAACGCAACTGCTACCATTTTAAACTCTTTGCAGCAATTAATTTAAAAACTCTTTTGCTGTTAATGCAAATAATCTGTTCATCTGAGTCTCCCACCCTTGACAGAGGAGAAAACTCTCCAGAGCATCTGTGCTTACTTCAGCTGTGTCTCGTTCCCTTTGAAAACACAGGGCCAGGCTGTGTGCCCGATGAGTGTTCTCATGTTTCCTATGGCCCATGGATGTTACATTTTCTATATCCTTCTTGTCTTATTATCATACTATCAGCTTTTATGGAGAGAGGAGAAAATAAGGGGCAAAGATATAAGAACTCCGTATTGCATCAGCCAAAATAACTAGATTTGATACAGAGCAATGAAAATGCCACAGTTCCTGTGGGATTATGTCCTGTTTTGATTCATTTAAGTCTAGAGAAGAGTGGAAACAATGTGGAAAAGGGTGTTTGAGTCATCAGGTTGGCTGGGAAAAGAAATAATTGTCAAGAGCCAATATATATTTATCAAAAGTCTATCTAGAGAGCCCAGGGTCAGAATTGTATCTTAAGCTCACCAAATTTCATGCTAAAAGAAAATAAAACCATTAAGCTAATTTAAAGTGTTTAGGCTTTATATCAGACTGGTAATTCTTTTGGGATGTTTGAAAAGATAATATTAATAGAATCTCTGTAAAGCTGCAGCTATTATTACATATTGTGTCATAGTAGTCACACCGGTGATGATCCAATACAGCTCGGTAGGTTTGAAATCAAGTGTTACTGCTCTGGTGCTTTATGTTTGTTTTTAAGAAGAAAATCCCCTTCTCTTCTTTGGAATTGGTGTCTGGAGACATCTTTCTCCAACGACATTTCTACTCAGATGTGAGTTGATCACTGGAAGTCGTACTCAAAACTTCCAACAGTTTTATATATATATGTATCTCTCTTAATGTGTGAGCGGCTTCAGCAAAGAACAGCTTTCTCCAGTGGTGGGTAGTTTTTTGAGCTCTTAGATCTATAGTATTTAGTATTATTATCATGATTTGAAAGAAAACTTAAAATACGGATGAAGATCACAGTGACAAAGAACTGGTCAGCTAGTAAATAATGAAAAGGAGAGGTGTTCGTGTCCATCTATATGAGGAAACTTTGGCATGGAGAAAAAGACTGACAAAACCCAGGGATAAATCGGGTTTGTGAACTGAATATGAACACAAAGTCAAGAAGGGTGTAGGTAAACTGGAAATGCTCTAGAGAAGAGGCACGAGAATGTCTAAAATATTAGAAAATAAAGATTTGACAATGAGCTTTTCAGTTCAGTAAAAAAAGTATAAATAGAATGACTGGGAATTGAAGCTGAGGTGAATTCAGACTAGAAATTATTTATAACCATTAGGTTAATTAGTGTTGGAATGATTTACCATACACTGGTTCCCCCTCCATCACTGGAAACTGATGGATGATTTCACCCTAAAATATATACTTTAATTTCAAAAAGAATCAGTACATGCCTGTATTATACAAAAGATTAAATTGGATGATCACAGTGATCACCTCAGGCCTTTAGTCTATACATTTATGGAATTCTTCAGCTGTTCTGGGTGTTCCGTTGCACTGGGCCCCTGCTGTTGGCCACTGCATCTAAATGTACTGCAGCACGGCTCCACGTACGGGTAGCTGCCAAGAATGTGAAACTATGGAAACATATGTCTAGAGCTTATATCTATTATAAGCTCTGGTTGAAATTGTTTTTCTTCTAGTAAAATAAACAAAAAGGCTTCTTTCAGGAAAGAAACCTGTAATTACATATGCTATCAAGCATAGAAACATAGAATTGTTTAGGTTCAAAAAGGTGTTTAAGAACAGCAAGTTCAACCATTAAACTAAGACTGCCAAGTCCAGCACCAAACCATGTCCCTGAGCACCACATCTCCGCATCTGTCCAGCCCTCCAGGGATGGCAACTCCAGCACTGCCCTGGGCAGCCTGTTCCAATGCCCCACAGCTTTTTGGGGAAGGAATTGTTCCTAATATCCAACCTAAATCCCCCCGGCGCAACATTTCCTCTTGTCCTTTCGCTTGTTTCTTTAGAGAAGGACTTTTGGCTAGGAGCAGCTCCAGTGAGGTACTGTGCACCTGGTGACGGTGATGACTTCTTGCTGACACTTGCATTCAGAAGCAGCACACGCTTTCTCAAATGGAGCAGTTCTTTGCAAAAGCAGCCCTGTGGAGGAGACTCTTCACTCTCTATTTGTTGCCAGTCAGCCAAGGAATAAATCAGCCTCATTTGCACAAGCTGGAATTCTGCTTTCGGAAGTCAGTTCAGCTCTGTTACGTGAGTTACGCTTTGCACTAGATGTAGTATGAGTGATTTCCCATGAATGGAAACAAAGTCCAGTCATCTCACTTGGATCTTTCTAGCTAGATGTTCACTTATAGACCTTGTGACAGACAGTCATTTTTATTATACCTAAAAACACTTAGAGGACTTGCTTCCTATTATGTTAAAAATGGAGAGGGTTATACAGCTCAGCATGCCAATGGAGAAACTTGTACATTTGATTCGGACTTCTTTTGTGCTCTGACTTGTAACTTAAACTGAACCTGTATTGTAAAGCTGACATGAAATGTACCAGCCCTGGCATAAATTCACTCATCAGCATTTTACCATGGTGATTGATGATAATGGACAAGACTAATGATAATTTACTTGCCTGTCAAAAGAATTTCTGTTCCCAGGCTAGCGGGCAATTAGGATTGCACAAGGCTCACTTGGGTTAGTTAGTTGTGAATTGCTACACTTTTTAATGTTCAATGATAATTTTTGTGTGTTTTTTTTAAACTATGTTTGCAATAATTGCTGAATTTGAAAATTGCTTTCCTCTGCAGTTTGTTTTATCTTTTGAATGGGAGCTATTGATTTCTGTATTGATGCCCGACTGAATACATTAAGAATATTTTTCAAGACCCTTCAAGTTGCTAGGAAAATATCCATGGAAAATGGACAATTTCTTCTTTTTAACACCCTTCTGCATGTCAAATGTTGGAAAACTTGTATGATTTCTGATTAGTCATTTTATACAACATTATTTGGCTGCATTAAAACAAGAGAAAATTGTAGAACTTGTTTGCTGAAATATCTGTTGGTAGCGGATACAATGTAGTACCACTCATATTAGCAGAAACTCACGTTCCGAAAATTGGGCCCCGACTTTAATGGCACGTGGTGAAATTGCAATTCATTACGGGATCATTGCCACTGAAGTGATGAAATATTCTCATGCTTCCTTTCCACAAAGATTTCCCTTCGCAGTTTGGTTTCATGCCTAGCCATGTTCTTAGATAACCACCCATACTGGTGGTTGGTGTTGGCTGGGCTGGAAATATTGATTCTGACTGGGGAAACACACCAGTCGAAGTTTCCTGTGTCTTTTGCTAAAGTGTCCTTGTTAATCCTAAAACCCATCTCCCTTCAATGCTGCAGTCTGAAGTTTAGATTTCCAGTCTAGATTAGCTGTCTAAGCATTCTCTGTGTATCACAAAAGAACCCCTGAAGTCCCTCTGAAAGGGCATTCATCCCATTTTAAAGCAGTTTCTGGGGAGCGGGGTGGACTGCCCTACAGAAGTCCCTGCCTGTTCCGTTCCTGCAGCCCCGCGCTCCGCTCACACCTCTCACCCTGCCCCTTTCTTCGGGCCGTACCCAAGACCTGCCAGTTCTCCCTATGGCATCTGTCACAGATGTTATTTCCTCTGCGCGCTTGCTCCTGAAACTCTAATTCCACATTCTTTGCAACTGAACTGCTGTGGTTCGAGTACACGTGAGACAAAGGCTGAATTTAAGAACCCACACTGTTGTATGTACATGAGTTTATATGACCAAGACCACACTAAACAGAACCCTGGTGCATCCACTGCGCTGTGGAGCTTCCTAAACCATATACCTGAGGAGGGACCACATCAGTGTTCTGCTTTGTCTCCTGTCGCTTGTTCATGTTTGACCCTAGTGAGTTCAACTCCTCTTCCTGAGCCAGCCTTGCAGGAGTCTGGTCACATCTCACCCAGTAAGAGCCTGGTATTTATATGCCTGGTGTCAGGAGGACTAAAACATCTCCTCAAACCCACAGATACAAATCTTGCAACAATAAAAATTCCCTGAAGTACAAATACTACAGAAAGGAAGTTAATAATTTTGCTATTAAGTGCTGTTTGTAAAGGACAGAAAACTGACTTTCCAGAAGGACTAACATCTTCTTGACAGATACAATTTGCTGATTTTTTTATTCCCCACCTTAATGGATGACACCTGCAAAAAAAGTAAATCTATTTTTAATGGGATAGTCTGCCTAAATGACCCAATTTCAGGAAGAGTGCACTTTCATGAATATTTATTTAATAGGAAAACACTAAAGTAAACTAGAAACTACATTCTATAAATAAAAGCAGCCCAGAGGGTCAAACAATGATAGACTGTATGATATGAAAGCTAATTTAGCGTTGCTTTGTGCGCAGCGTTAGCAGAGCGGATCCTGGCGTGTGGCTGTTGTCCCCGCAGCAGCCGGGCTCTGTCCTCACCTGCGCAGGTGGCTGCTGCACCAAGGGCTGCTCCAAGCACGGGCCGTCTTTTCAACATCTATTCTTGTCGTTTGCTTGTCTATAATTGTCGTCTATAATTCTCTTGTCTATAATTCCCTGCTAACCCGCCACATTCTTGTTAGTCAGTTTGATCCCATCAAGACGTTCCTATTTAGTGCAGACTCTTTTCCGTGGCAAAACAATAACCAGTGTCCTATAGGTTGTCCTTAGGAAGTAAACTTAATAGCATTAGACAGAATTTGGGGATATGGAATTGTTATGTTCCATGTGCCTGTAACTGTATTGACAAAATAACTGACATAGTGAATCTAGTCTTATTCAACTCCCACCAGAATCAAATGAGGTACATAGGCTTACCATGTTGGCTCTTGTTTTCTTAGACTGGATCTTTTTGTGTGCGGTTTTTATGTGAATATACTATACTAGTAGGACCTGAATGCGCAGCGGATCTAGCAGTGGGCCACCGAGTGCTGTCACAGTGTGTGTTACAGCCAGATCTGTGCTCTCGAGTCTGTTCTGCTTGTGCAGGAGAGCAGTGATCTCGATGATGAGAAGCCTGGCATTACGGCAGCATGAAGAACCCTATTGGGGCATTTATAGCTTTGCAAATGAGTTTACAGAATAATTTCAAATAACTATTTTAATAATTTTATCATAAAACTATATTAGTAGCCAGAAAGCCAACATATCTAAACTCTTTATCTTTGTTCCAACTATAAGCAATTGTATTTATCAGAGTCACTCCTATATATTTTTAAAATTCTTTAATATAAGTTCAGCTCTTTTTTGTGTGTAAGTGCCAACATATCTCATGCATGACCAGTGTTGGATTTCCTGCTTGATCCATTCAGCCACATGTAGGTAATCTGGAGATTGCTCTCTGTTATTTTTCAGTACAGCGATCTACCTCCATGTGTGGAATCCTCAGCATTTGGGGCTGGGCAACATGTGATATCACTGCTATTTTGTTTTTTTTTTTTTTAATTTAAGCAACACCAAACAATCACTTTTCTGTTTTAAAAAATACCAGTTTGAATGACATTTATAGGAAGTGTTGAGAGCGGCTTTCCTGCACAGAGAAAAGCTGTAGCCAAACCATCTGGTTCCAGCGAGACAGTAACTCCTGAACCCACTGAATTCTTGTGGGTTCTGTGCAGCTGAGCGGTCTGGGAGCCTTTCCTTGCAGAAACCTCAGATATTGCCAGGTAGGATATCATGGGTAACTTACTGCGTGCAAACTGAAGCGCTCCGTAGTAGCTATGGGAACCCACCAGTCGCTGGAGCCACGTCCTCGCGGGAGACTGCTCGTCAGATCCGCTCTCTCCTTGTCAAGTACCAACTCCTAGCTCAGGCTATTTTAGTAACCACATAAAGTAGCAGATCTCATCATTTTTGTCTTACCTCGAGGATGGATAATATTTTACACACTGTTGCTCTCCGCACTTCTGCAGAAAGACGACACAAACATTTAAAGAGCTGGAGAAAATGCTTTACAGTGGGAGATTGAAATAGCTCAGTCTGTTTATCTTATCAAAAGAAGATTGATAGGTAACATGATTACAGTGTGCAAGTAAATTCATAGGAAGAAAATACTGGCTATTAAAAAGCTTTTTTAATTCAAGCACAGAAGCTTGGTAGAAACTAATGCTGGAATCCTAAACCAGATAAAGCAAGTAGGAGTGAGGGGCAGATCCTTACTCGTGTCATTGCCTGGTGGAGCAAACTCACAAATCGGGACTTCAAGTCTTGTGATATGTTTGAAATGGAAGTCTAGGTGCACTGACCAAACCCACGGCACTGCTCTAAACAGGAGGGCGAGTGGCTTTCTGCATGGCCTGCGAGCTGCAGGCAGCCAGCCCGCACATTTTCTGAATTCTTCTGGCCTTACCCTTGATGAAATCTGTGCAATGCCAACATTCTCCTGTGTGGAGACACATTGAGCTCACATGCTGAGTTTGTAAAACCACCCGTGCCCTCGCTGGACCTTCGTGGATTCCAAGATACTCAAAACTTAAAGAAAAAACAATCTTGCCAACACTTTTAATATCAATTTGACATTATGTTTTACAGCACAACTCTCCTGCTCGCTCGCTGCTGCTCCGCGCACTGCTGGCCTGGGCACTTGCAGAGGCTCTTAGTGCTTTGTTTTGCCCCAGCAACACACATGAACAGACAAAATACTCTTTGGCTCCACTGAAGTCAAAGGCACAACTCTGACAAGCGGTGACAGGGCTAAGATTTCACCCTAGAATTTAGCTAATATTATTATCTTGATATACACAGTGCCTACACTTCTCACAAAGGTTTTCAGATTGTATATGTTTGCAGATGGAATGCCTTGGACTGCACACTTAGGGATGAGAGGCAGGGTAGGTGAGGAGATTATCGCTGTGAATACAAGATGGAGTGCTATGAAAAATGTTAGGGGATCTTATTTTATACTATGCAATATTTTACTTACTGTCATCTTATTGTTATAAGGTCGTGGTAGCATATTGAATTGTAGGACTACAAATACTGAACCTGGGAGCATTTACTGTGTCTCTATACATCCCAAGAATATTTTTATTATAAAAAAGCAACAAAATAAGAGAATCACTCCTCCTTATGTTACCAGTCCACAACTTTGCCCTAGATGGCTGCCAGTTTTTAATTTTCAAGTCCCTTTCTGCATCCTTTCTGTCGTACATCCTAATCTCCCTTTTTATAACACGGCCTGAGAGTGATTCATTTGTGACAGTCACAGAAGCATGCACTCCAACACCCACACGCAGGTAAATCTGCTGCGGTGATATATTTTAATTACAGATTTAGTCAGAAGTAATTAAGGTTTTATGTCACAGGGATAGTGGAGAGTTTTAAAAATTCATGTGGTTTCGGTCTTTGTGAGCGCGCAGTTTGCGACACAATGGCGTGCAAAGCAGGAACGACCCCTTAGTGCTGTTAGATTAATTAATAGAAAGAGAATAAACTTAATGGAGCTAGAAAAGTGCAAAAAATGGTGTTTTTTCCACTGTATATCACACAGATGGAATGGTCGTCCTGGGATTGCGGCGGGGGACAGTAATTGCATTTTAATTACAGTGCTGATGGCTTCTGCTTCCTACCAGATGGAAGGCCCTTTTAAAATAGAGGCACAATAGCAAGCCTCTGCTTATTTTCTCTTCTGATGCTGGCTAACATAAAGTGACACAAGACAAAAGCTATTATGGTATGGTTTGATCAGAAAGACTTTATTCAGTGCTATAATACTTCCTAGTATGAAGAAAATCCATTCTCTGCCAATATTGAAAAGTCTCTTCTTCTGTCTAGAAATGAAAATGAAAATATGCAGGGAACTACCTACTACTTTTATTAGTAACAATCATAGTTAATCACGTTGTTGCTAGGTTGATAATATTTATAGAAGAAAGAGCGATATCTGAGCCTTCCTTTGTTTAGAATGCTCAGCAAAGGTGGTTTGTGGGTGGTGCTGTGCAGAACAAGGGGTACATTGAAGTTAACAGATGCAAAGTTTACTCTGTGATGTCCTTTATTTTACAAATATTATTGGGACTTAGCAAACATTAAAGTGCTGATTATTGAGAAACTGGTGTTGCAGAGAAGGGTCAGATCTGTAAATAGTGTGAAAATTACATTCAAAGCCATTAAATTGCATTAAGAAGCATACCTTTGTAGATGCACATACAGTATTCATAAGTGAATAAATGAATTATATTTAATAACATTTCACCTTTTTGTCATAGTTTAACTGCTTTGTATATTAGTTTTCTTCAGCTAGTTGCCCTTCCACTGTCATTGCATCTTTGAAGACTATAGCATCTGTTACTTTTCCATTGTGAAGATGAGAATCTTTTATCTGTGCTTTGCGTCTTAAGAAAGTGCAGGTAGCAATAAATAAATGCGCTTCATAGTTAATGTATAACTGATTTATTAAACCGTGTCTTTGTGCCAAGGGTCGCTCTGTAATTTGTATGTAAAAACTGCAGTGGGTACCAGGCTAAAATAGTAATGTTATTTAATACTTGTAATAATTAATAAAAACTAGCACATTGTAGCTGAGAAGTATGACTTTTAGTGCTATGCTGCCGGCAACCCAGCTGCCTCCCGGCAGCTTCCAATTAACCCGCTGGAGTCACCGCCGTGTTGCCGAGGATTGGCGTTTGGATTTATACCGAACAGCCTGGCCAAGGTACGTGCGGGAGAACGTGAACGTGGAGGCGACCGGGAGACACGCGAAGGGACCAGACAAAGGGTTCGTATTGTCCATCCTCCAGCTCAGTGGAATTTGAATACTGGCAATAGTGGAGCGTCTCCAGTTCGGTTATTCATGATAAAAACATAGTTGCATAAACACTAATACAACCAGTATTTTTGGAGGCCATTAATACCCTCATCTTTTTCTTCTGCAACAAATTTATCTCTAATTTTTTACTACTACAGCCCAAAAGATCACTTTGAGTATTACATTAAAGGATCAAAAAATTAATTAAAAAAAAACCCAAATAAATAAGTGAAAGACAAAGAGAAATACTCAGTGCTTTTCTCACTTTAGTCTTCATAAAATTGTAATTGGTTGATCTTTTGTAATCAGGAAGCGGAAGGGCTTGCAATGCCGTTGGAAGAAGGTCTCAGAATTGGGAGTGATCTTGACCAAACTGCAGGAATGGTTCTGTAACAACAGAACCAAAGCATTACTTTTAGCATGAGAAATAAGTCTTGAGTAGAAAAGGTAAGGTCAGTTAGGCAGTTGCACCATCTGAAAAGAGGAGGGCGACAGGGAAATCAAAGTTGAATTTGGTTTATTGTAATTGGATGGCAAAACCAGGAGACACTTTTCTGAATCGTGTAACTGGGAGCGTTGTGTGTGAGACATGAGACAATTCCTACAATTCAGCTCAGGCTGGTGATGGTAAAATGGAAAACATCTCTCACTTCAGGCTTCACTTCAAGGCAGACGCAGGGAACTTGGTTAAGTTTCAGAGGCGAGCAGTCTGCAGACACGGTCATCCGTGGCTCTTCATTGCTTCATGTCAGAGAATTTTACTCCCAGCAAAAGATTTAAATTAGATCGTAAAGGGTTTTTCTAATTACAGGGATAATTAGTGAATGGAACAGACTGTCTAGGTCATGAAGCCTCTTTCATTAGGGACTTTAAAGACATTCTCATAATCTAACGAGGGATGTGTGGTCAAGATGAAATCACAGTGATGTGCGTATATGGGGTAAATATCAGGGAAGAGCAGGTTTGGTCTGTGTCAGCGCATGCTCTGTCCATATTTATTGTTATCTCTCTTGGTCCTGCAATAACCTCTGTGGTCCCGTACAGCTCCTCTTTCCTTCTGGTTCTTGCTTATTTGGTCTTTCTGCTCTTCTTCTAATTACTTCTGAATTTTTAAATTCCTGTAAAAACGTAAAACAACAACAGCAAACAAATGTATGAGATAAAATACATACCTAATATGAGGTATGACATTTTCAAATATTGAAAATGATATTTCCATTGGGAGTTTATGAACACGATGTAAAATATGAGTTTTGTGTTGGAGCATCTTAAAATGTGCACACAAATTTTTTGGACTTCACATTCAATTCAGAAAAACACTCGTGTCTTGAATAAGTCAAGAGAAAAACTAGAAAAGTAATAAGGAAATGGCCAATAGTGATTTGCTATAATAGAGTGAAAGATGTAAGACCACGGTACAGCAAAATAAACATGCTGAAAGGTATGAATAGTTACAATGACATCAGGGTTAGTGCATTGTTTGGTTAAATGCTCCCCCGCGTAAGAATTGATCAAATAATGTCTGAAATTGGGAAAGGTACATGATGATGCCCTGTAGGTATTTAAAAGGTAAAAAGAACTAAGGGAAAGAATTCTGAGACAGTACAGGAAACTGTTGAAAACTAATGGAGTGAAAGGAAATACGACCTGTGCACAACATCAGGAAGTTAAAAATATCCAATGACATGTGAGGATGAAGATTTGCTCGTGAGACCAATGGGCTTTGGAACAGTTTTCCGAGAGTAGCGGTGCAGAAAAACAACAGGTCACAGTACAAGGTCAGAAAAAAGGGCTGTTTGTAACAACCTCTAGTGCCATCAGCAGGTGAACATAAAACCAGGGTGAGGACGAATAGAAACTGCTCTACTTTACATTGGAAACCAGAACCAAATGTTAGTAGAAAAACCTTTGTAAAAACAATGCAGCTCTAATTGTAATGGGGTACATGACCTAACTGGTTCTTCATTCTCCAATTTCAGAACATCGGTCTTAGGAAATGGATTTCATCATCAAATTATCTGAGTGAAAAATGTATTCTGGAGTGCTCTAAGAATTCTATTTTGTGGACTCCTCATGTTGGTATTGGGTGATGCTTCATTGCGGTGGAGAACACCACAACAGGGGTTATACCCCATTATTCTGGTGTCTCTGCATACTTTCAATGTTATTTGTAGATCTGCTGTTAAATGCAGGTGCTGGGAAGATCCAGCGTTGTCTCGAGCCTCTCTGGAGGCAACAGGATAAACTATTTGCTGAGTAGAAATTGAGTTTGTACTTGTCACTAAGGAACAAATAACAGTAACTATCAGTCCAAGGTGAAACTTCGAGCAGTCCCATAGAGGAACAATTCAATAAAATGCGTAGTACTTGTTATGTTGTTTTGTTGTGAAATTGAGGTTTATAGTGTTATTTGCAAAGATCTGAAATGGCAAAGAACTTCCCAGTATCAAGTCCTTATCTAAAGACATTTTCACAGGTATATAATTTCTGGCATTAAATGTTATATTATGCACGGACTAAAGAATGAAGATGGCTTTAAACTTGCAAGAATTAATATATAGTTCTTTATGTAAAGATTGCTGCTAACGATCACAGCACTTGTGAGTACTTCATATGGTAAATATCTAATGTTTTCAGTATATATACTTTGTACTGATCTGGTTATAATCATCTGGCCTCCTTGCTTTCAAAATACAGAATTGTAAGTTTCATTTTGTTCAAAGACAGAAAGAAATTGCACAAGAACTGCGGCAATATTAGCAGAGATCTGGGTATTTGTATTAAATATCTACTTACATTGTGTCCAATAATAAATGCATCTAGATACCATAGTAATAGGTGCTATAGAAATTAGTAAAAAGAAACAAATATTTGATGTGTGTATATCCATATTTAGGCAAATTGATGATTTCTGGCACAGTTATAAATTTCTGCATTGTAGAGAAAGTTTGCCAGCACGGAACAGAAGGAGTATTGACTTTTAACTATAATGACATTTCTATCAAATTAATTATAAACTTGGGAAATATTAATCTAATAGCAATGATAGTGCTAACAGAGAAATACAGTTAGTTTGGTGGCGTTTCTTTATTTGTCTGTTTTCTTTTTCTGCGCTGAGAGTTCAGTGTTTGACAGCAAGTGGAGAACCTGAAACACAGGAGGATTAGAGACAAGAATTGCTGCTCTTGTAACAATTCATATCAATGTTGTTGAAAAGTGTTAAAAAAATCTATTCACCTGTTACAACTCCATTTGACAACTGTGGAAGTAATTTATTTTTTACCACTAATAAAGAAAGGAATATAAATTAATAATAAAGAAAAACATGTGTGATACTTATTAATTTATTATCAAAACACATGTTGCTCAACATTCTTTCATATTTCAGATTTTGTTACAACACAATAAAAATGGCAATAACCAAATGAAAAGGGGATTCACCTTCTTGTCATGTTTGTGTTTGCCAAACCGAAGAAAGTGTTGTGACGTGCATTACATTGTTTAAATGAAAAAGAGATACTTAAAGGTTCTCATGATGTTGCTCTAAAGGAACAAAAGGTGCTATTAGCCAGGTTAGTCCCGGCCTCAGGGGCATGGATGGGTAAGTCCAGCTCATGCCCAGCTGGATGGCACTAAATCCAGGGTAAAGGCCAGACCTGAGATCAAGCTGGGAAGTTGGGAGCCGCTCAGCATCTGTAAGCGCAGGGTTTAAGTAGAATGGTGTGAATGAGACATCTCTTCTGCGAGAGCACAGCACTCAGCGCTGGAAGCCCAGTTTGGGCAAAGAAAACGTGGACAAAAAAGGCCGCGGATGCACCTTGCGTGCAGCTGTAGTGAAGATAACCAGCTGAAAACACTGAGCTTGGGTGCTGATGCTGTTTTATTTGCAGGTTCGCAGAATAACCTTGATGCATTTGAAAAATGTAACACCGAGTTCTCTTGACCCAAAAGGGTTTACATGTAAACATCTTATCTGTTTGCTAAAAGAGGATAAAGTGGTCTTTATCACATTATTTTGTGTTGATTGTCTAAATAACGGCTGCATACAGACTGGGAAAGACTGTCTAAGGCTAAGTTTACTGAGCGGTTGGTTCTTGAATCAGGTAGTTTCCCTATGGATGCAGCTGGGATCTTTAAGAGATCTGTCAACCTCTCAGCCCCCAGGATGCTCTTCATTCCTTGCCTACATGCATGGCACAGCTTACTGGACATCTCTTGGGGGATAGGCTGAAATCTTCTTTCTCTGCACCATGAGAAAACCATAGAGCTCCTTAGTGCCTGTCGCTGCGGATCCATTTCCATACCAGCCGTGCATACGTTAGGTTACACGTTTGAGAGGCCCGGCTGGTGCGCTGCAGCTCTCGGTTTCAGTCCCAGCATTGCGCCTCTTGCTTTGTCCTCCTTATGGAACAAGCACAAGGAGAAGAGAGGAGCATAAGGAGGAAGACTCCGTGAAGCACAGCGGCCTCTGCTCAGCACACAGGGCTTCAACCCTGCATCCGTCTCCTGCGTCAGGGCCGCCTCGAACTCCCGAACGGGGACACAAACCTCATTTGCAACAGCCGCTGGGTGTGGTAAACATTAAGAGTTCATACTTGTCTTGAGAAGTCATCCAAAAATGGGTTGAAGTGTAATGTCTTAATGTGTAAACTATACTAACAGGTCCTGTTGTTTGCTCGAGACTGCTTTGGCCCTAAGAAACTAGTTTGCTGACTCTTAAATAGTATGATGGGCTTTCTATGCTGTAACTGTATTAGATTCAGGGGGTTATCTAGAACTTGATGAATTTTTCTGCAGGTTCTGGATCTGAGCATGTGAAAAGTATTGCACCACTACTGAAAACAACATGAAGCTTGTTTTTTTTGTTAATTTGTCCAGAAGGTAAATATTTGGCGTTGCTTTAGTATTCACAACTTTCTCTTGAAAGACAGGTGGTATTCTCAGTCAAAAATGCCTTTTTCTGCCTGTGGGTAGGTGAGTAATGCTGCAGCTCTGGTCCAGTGCCCTGGATTGCTTTCAATTTATGCTTCAGTCCAAACAAGAACTGTTCTACTACATACATCTTGTTTAACTTGGGCAATATATTTTAATTTGATTTACATATGGCAAAGAATTAAGATGTGCATGTCTGTATTTTAAGTGCAGTGGTTATATTACTCATTTGAGACATGAAGTAGCCTGTACGTAGGTAAAACATGCTGCAGAAGATAGCCGTTCTTCTTGTGTTGTCTGCTGTTGCTACTCTGATCCCTCATGCCATACACAAGTTGAGTATGGTTGTGTGTGAATCCTCTTACAAGCATCTTCTCCAGCGTTACAGGTACAATGTATTGGGTTTTTTCCCAATGATTTTACATAGATTTAGTTCTAAAATCAGATATTCCCCAAGCAGAAAATCAGCTCCATACCGCTCGTTCCCGTGTTCCAGCCCTGGCAGTCCGGGTGGTTATTTAGAACACCTTCCACAGCAGATCTCAATGGGCTTGGTGAGCTGAGACAAAACAGAAATACTGATTCTGAAAGCCGTGCAGGATTTCCTTCCTGCCCACCACAGCTTCCTTATGCTTCGACCCTTCCCGTGTGAGTTCCGCTCTTCCTTTGCTTCCTGACTCACTTTGCAGCCCCATCTACCATCGATAGCTTTTGGTGTCATTGCCTGAACAAATGTTCATGGAGGTCAGCTTCTGGAAGTACAAAATTTGAGAAATATAAGTAAAATGAAACCTGATTGCAGTTCATCTTAAAACCAAGTGCGCTAATTTAGATAACAGTCTCCCTACAGTTTTCTAGAGTACCTGCCTCTTTCAATTTTGTTTTGGTTGATGAATCAATACTTTCTTAGAAAGATCTATTGCTCTTAAAGGAATGTGTTTTATTAAAGACAACTCTTAAGGAAAATAATCTGGTGATTCCTTATGCAGAAGCCTCTTTACAATCACACTTTTTGTGCATAGAATGATTTTTTATCTCGAAGATTGCACATGCATTGACGCCACGTGGCCAGAGCATTTCTTCACAGGCTGCTCCTCTTGTTGAATATCTCAAAATCTTCCCTTTAAGTAATATTTATTACCATGAATGCTGACAGAGGACCTATTCAACTGTAATATGTACCAAAGGGAAAACAAGCAAAAAAAATTACTGTGATTATCGTGATCCAAATGACATTTATTGGGTTCACATCTAGAATAAAATGTGTAAAAAGAGATGAAAATTGTTTGTGTGAGGAGCAGTCTGCAAACTTAGCCTTCGTCAGACTATCGTGTCTACAACGTTACAGCAAGACTTTCATTTAATGTTTGTACAGAAAGAAAATGTTTCCCAATTAAATTGTAGCCAAGGTCAGTGAGATGGAGGAAAAAAGTGAGAGAAGTACTTGGTATTGGATGCAAGGTACAGGCAGCAGCCTGCTGGCACGGCACGGCACGGCTTGTGTTTCACGTATCCCCTTTCATTTCGGAATAATGCATTATTTGATGCCAGATACATTGGTTCATGTGCTAGAACCAGAAATATATATATATATATATTTCCCATCGCATTTGACATAGTTCTGGAATCAAAGAGTGAATTTGTGTATTTCAGCATTTATTAGGGGTCACTGTATATGCGTGATGAGTTTTGTTTTGTTGGGTAGCATGCTGAATGTTTGTGTCAGTATGCATACCGGAGAGGTTATTCAGACATGCTGGTTCATATGCAGAACTATAATTGCACGTTAATTTCTGGACTTCACTGCATTAAAATTCTCAATCACAGTGTTTCATTGATGGGTTTATTGCCCTAATAAGTTTCATTGAACCCCAATAAAAGAATATTAACTGTCATAACTAGATTTAAAAAGTTTAGATATAATAACCTGTAGTTAAAATATTCAATTATTGCAGAATTGTGTGCCTTCCAGAGCCTGCAAGGGGTGACAAAGGACACAGAGAAGGCCAAGGAACTTATGAGAAAACACCGCTACTCATTTATTGTTTTGCCTGTAGGTCTGATTGAACACTGAGACAACTTGCCAGCAGCGGATGTGGAGTGGCCGTCTCTGGAGATATTCACAACTTGACCAGCCCGCTTGAGCTCACGCTGCTTGAGCAAGAGGGCTGGACAAGCCAAGCTCCAGAGGTCTATTCCAAACTCACTATTTTGTGTTCTGTGAACAGAAGAACAATTACTTCGTTGCATCAGAAAGGGCAGTACTAACTAAAGGTCCAGCTAACAAATTCTTATCAAAGAAAATGGAGTATTTTCCTTTTGCAAATGCTCACCTAGAATAGGAATGACTGTTCTCACTTGGGAACATTAAATAATGACCTGTACTTTGTTTATTGTAATTTGTGGTGATTTGGGATACTGTTAACGTCTATAAACTTGAAAATGGCAGTGCATTGTAAGAATGGTTCGCTTTATATCTGAAACTTTAAGCTATATTGGAGATTTTATTTCGGTTCACTCACAGAATTTGCATGAATGTGTTGCAGTAAATGCTAGTGAATACTAAATATATTCTTGCCATGCTCTTCCAAGCATGGATTCTCTCACCCAACATGCTCTTCCTAGCGTGGTGTAATATCTCTTCCTAGAAATGTTATTGACATGAACAAAACTTTGTTAAGATCAGTAATCACTATCAATTATTTGATCAGTCTGTAACATAGATTACATTAAGGCTCATGTGCTGTTGCATTTCCAATAATAAACATTTACAGCAATTATTTGTATGAAATATACATACTGAGTTCCCATACTGCATTTGTCATTAGGTTCCCACAGAGATGAGACAGTGAACATAACATTCAAAAATACATACTGGATTTTGTGAGAAGGCATTCAAGGGCCTCCAGCATGTAGACTGTGTTAAATACGCTGTCAGTTCCCTGTGTGGTTATGAGGATTAATTGTGATTCAAAGAGCTTCAAATGTAATGGGCCTGTATGGGACTTTTCTGTATGTTCATGCCTGTTGCACAACAGTAAAATATAAACTATTTTGTGCACTCTAGATAATTTTCAAAGCTTATAATAAATCCTAATATCTTTCACGTCTCCTTAAATAAAGGTTGAAATGGAGAAAAACAGGGAGACCAGTGGCTGGTGGGAGAGTCTGCTTTCATACTGGCTTTTTCATGCAGCACATATGGTCATTTCTTCCTGTAACTATAGACCCGAGAAACGGGATTTGAACTGTCCTTGTAAGGGGAGATCTGATTTTTTTCTTAGCCTCTCTGTGTTTGTTCTGCTGCCTGTTTCACAATACGGAAATGGAAGAGAGGATATTTGGTTAGACAAGATAGTTGGTTAGCATTCAGGGACTGCCTCTACCGGGCACAAGATCAGAGCATCCCCACATGTAGGAAGTCAAGGAAGGGAGCCAGGGCACCTGCGTGGTTGAACAGAACTGCTGGGTGTGCTCAGGTGGAAGAGAAGAGTTCATAGCTCATGGCAGGAGGGGCTGCCCACCTGGGGAGAATATCAGGCTGTTGTCAGAGAGTATAGGGAGGCAACTAGGAAAGCTAAAGCCTCCTTAGAATTACACCTGGCAAAAGGGCTCAAGAACAACAGGAAGAGCTTTTTCCGATACATGGCAGATAAAACTAACAGCAGAGGCAATGTAGGCCACTGATGAACGAGGTGGGTGCCCTGCTGACAGAAGATACAGAGAAGGCAGAGTTACTGAGTGCTTCTTTGTCTACTCTGCTGGGGGCTGTCCTGAGGAGCCCTGTACCACTGGGGCCCTGGAGGTCCTGGGACAGCAGGGTGACCATGAGCCAGCACTGGGCCCTTGTGGCCAGGAAGCCAATGGCACCTGGGGTGGGTTAGAAGGGGATGGTCAGTAGGTCAGAGAGGTTCTCCTGCCCCTCTGCTCTGCCCTGGGGAGACCACACCTGGAATCTTGTGTCCAGTTGTGGCCCCTCAGTTCCAGCAGGACAGGGAACTGCTGCAGAGAGTCCAGCGCAGCCACCAAGATGCTGCAGGGAGTGGAGCATCTCCCGTGTGAGGAAAGGCTGAGGGAGCTGGGGCTCTGGAGCTGGACAAGAGGACACTGAGGGGGGACTCATTCCTGGGGATCAATATGGAAAGGGGCAGTGTCAGGAGGATGGAGCCAGGCTCTGCTGGTGACAACCAGGGACAGGACAAGGGGCAATGGGTGCAAACTGGAACACAGGAGGTTCCACTTAAATTTGAGAAGCAACTTGTTGGGGGTGAGGGTGTCAGAGCCTGGCCCAGGCTGCCCAGGGGGTCGTGGAGTCTCCTTCTGTGCAGACATTCCAACCCGCCTGGACACCTTCCTGTGTAACCTCATCTGGGTGTTCCTGCTCCATGGGGGGATTGCACTGGATGAGCTTTCCAGAGCCCTTCAACCCCTGACACTCTGGGATTCTTTGAGTCTATGATTTCCTTTGCTTGTATTTGTTGCAGGCTTAAGTTGCTTATTTTACCAGCTTAAGAAATATATGCACGATTAATAGAATTCTAGTAGACATTAACGATTTTTAATGCAGCTGTGACTTAAAACTCAAATGGTTTCTTACATTCTTACAAGTGCTTTGGCACAGATTCCAGGGACATTTTGATCCTTGCCTCATTGAAATGAGTGGGAATAAGGAAGTCAGCAAGTCATTGCAAAGCTAACCTTAAATCCTCAAAGATTCTTGTATATTTGGATAAAACCAATAAATACAGAAAGCTGGGTCCAAATGCTGCTATTATTTACCTTCTGTGCAGTCAAAGTGAAACCTTTAATTCTTTTAGTTCATAAAAAGTACATGAACTGATAAAGGTCATGCAGAAAAATCCACTGCATAGTCATATTAGAAATGATAGAGTTCTGGGACTTGTGCTTAAACCAGTAGGTCATGTTGCCTCATTGAACTTATGAAGGTGCTGGGATTAATTAAATCAATTACTTGGCATCTGAGTCCGAAGCTGGGAACAAGGATGTCTCAGCCGCCCCTGGAGAATCCATCACGGAATTGCTATAAACTTCTTTTGCCATTTACTTTTTTTGAGGCCTAATAAGTTAATGCTTCTATTCTCTTGAAAAAATTTAAACGGCAATATACCAATGTTTTCGTATATAGATAGAATGTATTGGGTGTATGTGTGTTTGTGTCAATTTATTTGTTATATGAAATGATAGCAGGACATGCAAAGTGGTGTAGAACTTGCTCTTAACAAGTTGCCAGTTACTCTTGGGTGTTACATAGTGCAGTACAACAATTTCCCCGCATACTTGGTTTGGGCACTGAAGCAGAGAACGACGACATTTCCGGCAGAACCGTGTGTAATTCACTATAGAGGCGCAGAGGCAGAAGCTTTCAGCTAATTTTCAGGGTTTTTTCCTGTGCGATCACATTAGCATCTGAGCTTGGGTTTAAATTCAGACTTAAGCCAAATGGTACAGTCTCTACAACTATGGGAAGGTGAGCTGGGCTGTATTTTCTCATGGTGCATCATTGACAAAAGCGATCAGGAAGTTCAACTGCAAAATCTTTTTAAGTGTTTCAGCCGCAGGCAGGAAGAGCCCAGCTGGCCATTCCACACAGGGCCAGGGGAAGGACGTCTGCAATAGGCATTTAACCAGCTGGGTGTGGACATCCCTGAAAGACAATTAATGTGGAACTTCAGTGTGCTGTATTTGCCACTGTGTTTTACTGGGTGGCTGTGCTTTGAAAGCTGGTTATGCCCATCAGGAGTTACTCTTCACGTTGTAAAATCAGAGAAAAAAAATCAAAACAAAGGTTTTTCTTCAAAACAAAGTAGGAGGGCAAAGGAGGAAACTTCCTGTTCCTCTGATGTGTTCTGAAATTCATCACATTTCAAAATACTACCAACTTTTTGATATTTTCAAAGCCACTAGAAAAGAACACTGAACTTACAGTATCTCGCATTTCAATGTTAGGCTGCCTGCAGTTTCAGTTTAACTGCGATGGGATCCTGCTTTGTCCCACCAGGGCGAAAAAGGTTAAACAGGTGTTTTTGAGAGATGGTTATTTGAAAGTCTAGACAAGACTGGTAACAGGTGCATTCACAAACAGGTGATATAAATGGAGGGTGGGGAGGCAGGTGATTAGAATGGTAGAGTCTTCTGCTTTTATAGTGAGTGAAGAGTTAGTGAAGGCTTTGACACCATGAGGGGTTGATGGTGGTTGGAGCTCTTGTAAAGGTATGAGGCTTTTCTGTCTTCTTAATGGTGAGTCACTTCAGGGTTATGCTAAAAGCCTGTAACTGATAAATGCAAAAGATAAGCAAAATGGGGACAGGACAAATAGTGGGTACATGTGTATGAGGATCAGTCGCGGGTTGCTGGGGAGTGCTTGCTGGGCTGGGGTTGCCCATGCAGCCTCCTCATCAGCATGTGGTGTTGTACGGTCTTTAAATACATAATCTCACGTTGCTTTCACATAGAGATAAGAATTTAATGAGTGGTGATCCAGTATTTTATCATGTTCGACGTGTAATCCCAGGCTACAGTATACACTGTTTACTATATGCTGTTTAAGCGCTGTGCTGAAGGCAGAATAATTAGCTTCCTCATGGGCTTTTCTATATAACTCATTGCGGTAAGACTGGAGTGTCTTACAATGTGAAATAAATTGCCACCTCAATGCTTGTTTGTTGAGGAGAGACTATTTCTGCTCTCAAGCACAGACAAATGTCAGGCATATTGTATATGCCCAGTTTGAAACATCTGAGACTTGATTTCTTTGAGTGCTCACCAGTATGCAATACTTTATTTGATGTATAGTTCCTATTTTCTTTACTCCCAGCTGAGACTGTTCAGCTGTTCTGCAGCTCTCAAAGCAAGAGATGATACGAATAGGGAACACCTGTGAGAATCTCCTGTTGAAGTTGCTTTCGCTGTGTTTGAAGTCTCGGGTAGAGACCAGCATTGTGTGTGACTGTTCCTGATGTAAGCGGGACGTTGTGCGCTCCTGCTGTCGTGCTCGGGCGGCGATGCCGTCATTTACAATGCTCCGAGGAGGCAAATGTTTGGAGTTATCGATGATCTTTACGAAGTTTGGGCAGGTGAGTAAAATCGTGGCAGAACTTTGAGAATTGCTTAGCAATGTGGAAGCCCAACTCCCATTTCCAAAAGCACATAAATTGCTTATGAGCTTAGGTGCTTTCAGAAAATTGCTTTCTCTTTTATTCCGCAATAAAGATGATGAAATAATGTCTATGTCATTGTTGAAGGACAAAAATTCTAATTTGAAAGTTATTTGCATGTAATTTCTAACAATACTTCAAAACTTAGTTGAAAGCTATTAAAGAAGCGTAGCTGAATTAAAGAAATGCAATATATCTGCCTCGTGAACAATAAATAATGGTAATTTTTAATCTATTATGTAACAAACCGGAATCTTTAGAAACAGTGAATACTTTGAGACATCATTAAGTTCAGTGCTGCTAACGCCATCAGATATTTTCAGTCTGAGACACTAAAGTAAATCAGCTTGTCTGAGAGAGAAGAATACTTATTTGACTTAGAAAAATAGCTCTGCAACCTGTGAGTGAGCTTTGCGTGCCGTTTTAAACTCTGTATTGCAACTACAGCAGGCAAAGATGTGCCTGGAGTACCTAGTGCCACAGGCCACCTGAGTATAACACCATAGAGTTGCCAAGTGATTGTTTCTTGAGTTGCTGCATGTAATTTAGTGTATTAACACTGATTACTGCTAACAACCTAATATAAAGAAAATATATAAATTGCTTCTCAAGACTGCAGAGCAAGCAATGAAATACTACAGGCAATATCATTTGTGAAACTGAAGAACATTTTCATTATTAGTAACTAATTCATATGATGCATAATGTAAAAATATTATTGATTTTAATTCTCTTTCTATAGTGTTGTTGTGGGGGGTTTTTTTGGTTAGTTTCTCCATTGCAGGTTTTATAAGCGTGTCATTGCCCTTAAATACTTCTATTTGCTGTAATGCGTCTCTGAGGTATTTGAAGACTCTGCTAATGTAAAGTGTGATGATTTATCATGAAATAAATAAGTGACGTGCAGCGTAATGCTCAGTTAGAATCAGCTCTTGCTGCTGAACTGACGTGAGATTTCCAGACTCGCTTTCGCAGTGTCTCTCAGGGGCTGTGGTACCGATCTGGTGCCTCTGTGCTTCTGTCAGTAACCCAGCTGGTGCTTTTCAGAAACATATAACAGAGCCCAATTCACCTGGGCCACCTTCTTACACGATAGCAGTCTTGCACTTCAGCTGTTAATGGTGAACTGCGTGTGATCAAAATATATCCACTAAAAACATACCTGATCTTGCTTCAAAGACATCAATCACCGGAGGAAGGCATTACTAAATTGGACCATTTCTTCCAACTTTTGCTTATTAAATTAAAAAAGAAAAAGTCCAAGTTTTTAAGAATCGTCTGGCTTCCATTTCCAGATACTTTTTTAGCAATCACTTAGAACAAAGTTCTAATTTTTCCTTTGGAAAGGTTTAACATGCTGCATTTGAGCTGCTGGAGCACGATGTGAGCGCAGCAGCGCTGGCCCCGTGGAATGCCACTGTTACACTACGGTAACTTCGTGCTTTATGCTTGTGTGTAGTCTTTTCGGTTTTGCTTAAAAGCACTGAAGTCTGATGGTTTTGCCGTAAGGTACTTCCAACTTTCAAATCACTTTGGGAATTCGGTTTTCAACACGTGCTTTAAAATAAGAGCACTAGAGTTCTGTACGCAGCCCAAATATCAGGCTTTCCAGTGCCTGTATAGAATTAATGTTGTGGCTCATATTTTGTTCTTTATTTCCTCGTTTATTTGGCCCTTTGCAGCACTGTATGGAGTTCTAATGTTAAACTGCTTATCCGGTATGAACTCAGTGTTTCCTAGGTCTCCAGTTTCTACAATACGACATACATTCAGTGAAAGGCTTGCATCCTTATGGATTTTTACACAGATTAAAAACAAAAATCACTTAATATATGTCCCTGAGCTGAAATAGATGCTTCAGTTCACTTGTGTAGCTGTCCTGTCCTTTGCGTTATTTGCTTGTGTTACTTGCAGGTTTTATACGCAGACTGAGTCCGTGTTTTCAGATATATGGTGAACATGTTCACCATCACGTTGCACGTGGTTCTTTCCAACACTTCTCAGAACCTGCTGATGGGTTTCACAGAGTGAAATCACTGCTGGGGAGTCACTGTCAGGTTTGCTGATTTCTAGTACATCTAATATATGCTTTGCTAATATTCTATAAGGTGAATTTTTAAGTTAGTTTCATGCAGTATGGATTAAAAGAGTTTTAAGAAGTGTAAGTATATTGCATGTGAGGTTGACACGATCAACCACACCTGCGGATTAAAATAATAAAATAATTTTTGACAAGGCTCATTTTCCACAAAATCATTTAAACTGGCATTATTTATGTTCCCTCCTTTAATTCTTTATCAACTGAATCTCCTGTCAGCTTTTTCCTCTAACTTACTCAGGATTGATGGGGTCAACCTGGGTCGTCTGCCTTGGCCTTTATGAATATATTCATGGTCTTCTAAGGCTGTAATAATTTAACTTTTATTTCCCCAGTCCTGCCAGGTTTATGAAAAGTGGCACCCAGTGTTAGGACCAGTAGACTTAGAGATGCTGGAGTGGTCTGAGTCTTTGAGAGTGACTGACTGAAAGGATGCTTATGCAAAGTAATTATAGTTTAACATTCTGAAGCACAAAAGGTGAATCATTCAGAGCAAAACTGTACAAAACTCCAGACAGGTTTCGGATGGTCTGATCATCATGGGTTGTGCTGCCTTTCTTCAGCAGTATCTTCTATGGCATTCGGGACTAATTCCAGCCCTGAATTTCTGTACACTTCCCTGTTCTGGTTTCCAGCAACCCCATCTAAGATAACAAACACCTGTCATGTTGTTCTGTTGTCTCTGAATCTGCATCTACAAGACTTACACTAGGCAATGGTTAATTTTGTTTGCTGCAGCCAGCTTGCTGAAGAGAAATGGATAAGAAAGCAAATGGATTCAGTGTTTGTTGCAGAGTGGATAAGTGCAGAAGTACTTTCAGCAGTCTTGTATCGTTGCTCTGCTGTGCGTTGACCTTAGCGTCCGTCATTCCTGTCCTGACAGTGATCAGTCTTCTCTGTGGTTGACATTAAATTCATCATATCTTTTGCCTCTTGCAGACCATTAGGGAATTACTATAGAAATATAGTATATAATATTACTTACCCATGCAATCTCTGCAATAAAGTTATCTTTGTATACAGGAAGAACATCTTGACACTGTGTTAGTGGCAGAATCATAATTTCATTTAAGTAGGGAAAGGATTTTTCTCTAAATCCTAATTCATTGCCAGGCCCTTCAGTTTTCAAGGGAGGAGAGAAGATGGTCCCCTAATGAAAGTGAACTGACTTTTTTCTTCTTCAGATGGAAATTGTAACTGCCACCGACCAGTCTCGAAAGAGTTCGTGTTTCAGTTGCGCTGGGAGCAGGGTGGCCCAGCAGCACTAAGGCTGGGGCTGGGCTGGGGACCAGGGTGCAGAGGAGCCCCAACAGCCGTCCCAGCCCGCACCCCGGCTTTCCCTTGGGCGACTCCTCCTTTCCATGCGTTTCTATCCGGGTCCTGCCGGAACGCTGGTGCGATCCTGGCCCACTTCAGTCACCCTGGGACACATGGGGGGATTGCAGTGCTGGAGTTGTATTGCTAGATTGATATAGAAAATGGATATCGGTAGGTGGCACTTCATATATTCCCACTGGAAAAAAAGTTAGGTTTATTTTTTCTCAGGTGTAATCACTGATTTCTCATTACTGCCTGCCATATTACACTCTCAGGGCTGAAATGCTTTGCCTCTTTTTTAAAAGTTTTTTGTTTTCTTTAATGGAAAAAAGTCAGTTGTATACTATGTTAGGTGCTGGATGTGTACTATAGGACATTTATAATAGAACTAGATTTTATTTTAAACAGTGTCTTTCTTAAAATGATTTTGAAAACATTAGAGACCCATAATGAGTTAAATACTTAAGTACTGCATGGTCTCTCTGAATCACTTTATGTCTTCTGGACCAGAGCTCAAGCAGGATGCTGATTATCACAACCACACTGACAAAAAGGATGTTTCTCCTCAATGCAGAGACACAAGTTGAATCTCCTATTAAACATGTTGAACTATCTTTAAGCACACCTGCGCAGTCACCTTCTGAGACTGTGATTCAAAGTGCCTTGTAGCCGAGTCTGGTTTTTCTGATATATCCTGCGTGTGCTGCTTCTCGCGCTTCTTCCACTCCGTGTTTGGTTTGTTTTGCGTTGATTCTGCAGCTCTACTCACGCAGACCCGTGTGAGCACTCACAATGTGGGACAATCCAGCCCGTAAATAGAATTGCACTTCCATAAGAAAAGTGACAGCTGTCACTTAAACCTGAGAATTCCTTTACTCAACAAGCATATTTTGCTCTGAGATAACATCAAAGATCTTCTCCCATCAAAAAAGATAGAAAAACAGATAATATAATGGAGGTTATTTTAATCTAGTTTAATCACATGGACAAATAAATGCCTTGGATATGAATTGATTTGATTTATATATTTGATGCCACAAGGGGAGGGAAGACAATTCCTAGCAACTGCCCCACACTTCTGTGGCATTAAATTTGGAAAGTAAAATGGGCTTTAGAATTTTATTTTAATGATTCCATCTGGCTCATACAGAAACTCTTCTAGACTGGAAATTCGGTACGACACAGGCTTCAAGTTCTACATGGCCATTTGTGCTGTGTTTGGATTGTTGGGACATGTTCCAGCACCGAGCTGTGCCTGGTTACCTGCCAGGAACCCGAGATAATGGTAGGTGAGCTGTCCTCTGCTTTCCATGCAGTGTGTAAATAAAGTGATCCTGAATTCTGCACAGCTAAACCTGTAGATGGGCTTCCAATAATAGTTGGTGGCATTTTTATTCCTTTTATTCCTTTTTTTTTTTTTTGGTAAACATTATGAAATGCAGATTATGCTGCTAATTCTGCATATGTGTATATGCTTTTGATGGAAGGCAACAGCCCAAATTTTGGCTAGCAAGTTAAATTTTGAGTGGTTAGGTTATGTGAAAGACATTAATATCTGTATAACTCTGGCAGAGAATGATAATACAGTTGGCCAAAAGGATATATGGGTGCAACTTGCTAAAAGTGTGAAAAAAACAGCAGTACAGCCTCTTCAAACAGGAGCAGAAAAACTATCAGACGGTCTGCAGGACTGAAAATATTTACAGCGCAGAGAGATGAGACAGTAACAAAGCAGCTGAAAAGATGTTCCCATTGAAGGAGGTTACAGACGTTGCCACACCAGAAACTGAAGTTTTAAGACATCCATAAAATAGGTAATAATATTTCACCAAGAGATGATGGGAAGGGATATATCAGAAGTCAATTAAATTGTGAGTGGTGTAGATGATTTTACTGCATGCTGCCCATTCTTTTTATCCGGCAACATGTTTCACAGAGCAAATGAAGGTCCTGGGGAATGTACTGCTACTACTTGGTGTGAAAATGGGTTCTTGGGCTGATTAGAGAAATGATTGGGGGACGATGCTTCCAGGGGCTGTAAATAAGGTCATCTAAGTGCAACCACTTGCTCCTTAAGGTCCCAAAAGCGTCCCCAGAGAAACATCATTCCTTTGTGCCCCAAAGTATCCTTTCCATCGTGCCCTGGCAGAGGCAGGGTGCTGCACCACGGGCACGCGTGCCTGATTCAGTCCTGCCATGTTACGTTTTAGAAAGGAGCCGTGTTACATGGACAACAAGTGGTTTTGAAAGACTGAGGGATGGGCTATGGAGTCTGGTGAGGTTTCTGGTTGGTTATTGCCAGCACTGCTGTGTGTTAAGGTATGTGACAAGGACATGTAATTTTCTGAAAGGAGGAGGGGATTTGGAATAAAATATGCAGGTGATAGTAAGTTCTGAGAAATCGAAGTCACCAGTGAGGAGCATGGCTTGCTACAAGGATCTTGAGGGTCTAGGCTGAATGTCTTTGTTCTTCAGGCAAAGCTCCCATTGGATTAATTTTTGGGATCTATTCTATAAAAAATGACACTATTTCTTCAGCTCTTCAAAATTTACCTCCAAATTGTTAAGTGAAAGTAGTGTAACTTAATTGTATTGAGTTCAGTGGGACATTTGCCTGTGTGAGGACTGTGTTGTACGGAGATTGCCTCTTAATAGAAGTGAATTATTTACTCCTATGGACGCTTTCAGGATTGTGATGACTTGAATGTGCGTTGAATCTTGCTGACCAAAGGACAGGACACATGCAGTACCGGTACATCTAAACTCGGCTTTGTTCTATGGAGCCTTGCTCGGGGCTTCTGTGCTGGGGTGGCTGTTAGCTGAGGGTGTGGAAAGGGTTTCCCATGGATTCTGCACAGAGCTGGCTCGCAGCAGCACAGATTTGGAACAGGAATTGACACGCATTAGGACAGAACTTTCCAAGTTACAGCACCTGAAGAACCTTTAGGTTTGTTATAGAAGAGTTTATTTGATACTTAAACATCAACTGGCTGAGATTAGGAATAACTGTTTTGATATAGTTTATTTTTCATACAGTGGCATATTTTGCCTGTCACTCTCCTCAATGTTAAATTTCATTTTTCTTTTAAATTGGAAATACAATACCCCTGTTACTCTAGATGTGTGTCTCTAAGTGCAAGGGGTTGGAGCATACATCATAATTCCCCGTTTTATTTGAATGTACAGGCTGCGCATCTGTATTTCCTAAGTGCTGGCACCCTAAAGTTAAGTAGGCTAATGTGGCAGTTTTGAAGCAGTAATTTCTGTTGCAAGGAAGCTGTTATTGAAGTTAAATAAATATTTCACACAGAACTCGATCATGCATGTTTTTCCAATACTGAGTATGTTTGTAAGTGGAGTTGTAGCACACACAGAATCCTTCAGAGCGTGGTCTGAGTTCCTGCCACTTGCAGCCCAATAGTGATTTTATTCTTGTGCATATGGCTGATATGCACATAATTAATAGGTGAGTGACAATATAAGAGGAAAAAGGCAAACAAAAATGTATTTCTTCAGACACTCTTAGGACTGTTTGAACATATTTCTGCCTTTGTTTTGATTCAATTTTAATCACTAGGAGAAAGAACCTTAAAAAAACCCCCAATGTCTTTCTGATGTGTCATGGGCAATGAAACAGGAAGAAATCTATAGTCAATACCGAAGTGTTCAGCTCCAAATTTCTCTTTTCACTGAGTCATAACCTTTTATACTCATTTCTGTGAGGTAAAATGAGATATGCTGCTTTTCTTCCTTTTTATACTGAAGCATAAACAGAAATCCATAAAGATTTTGTGAGGGCAGGAAAAGCTATTTTCATGCTGCTTTATTTGGTAATAGGCTTAGAGGTTTTTATAATCACTTTAGGAATAAAAAATAATTTTAATATTCCTTTAAAATACAACAGCCATAAACAATTAAAGGTTAAGTAAATAATTTTTAGACAGGTTGTTAATCATACAGGACCTAGAGTTCTTTATTCTCATTAATTAATGACAGTACCTAAAAAGGAGCCCAAAGACTATAGCATCCTGTTCTGTTTTGGGTTCTAAAGATATATAGTCCAACTGTTGTCAGATGAACACGGAGGTGAGTGACTAAAAGTCAATTAATCTTAAAGCACTTCTCTTATTAAACTTTTAATAAGAACATTAGTGATTGGCACTAGTAGCTTCTATTTGTATCAGAGATGACCAAACTGTGTAAATTAGGAAGAAGTGAGTAAATTGAATAAATAATTCAGCGATACTGCATTTAGTTGTGTACTTTATTCTTTAACTGAAAAGGGTATTTTGGTTAGTGGTGATGGTCTTGCACCAGAATGTATTTTGGTGTGCACCTTATAAAGAAAGGCAATCTGAACAACAGGAGAGCAAACGTCCTTCAGCATGTTTTGATCTTTGTGACTTTCAGGATGCGTCGATTACAAAATGTGAAAATGAGAAGTTTCTTATGCTGAGACTTGGTTGTTGTTTTGCAGTTCGTATCTTCCTTATCTCCAGTTACATCTGCCCAAATCTTCTCACCAAGCGAGTATGTTTTTGCTTCTGTTTTCATTGCTTGAATCGACGAGGAGCTGTTGGTGAGTGCAGCCCGGGGTGCAGGGTGCTTGCACTTCATTTGCAGACTTGAACCTCTATCTTCACTTTAAAAACCTTTACTGCTAACTTAGATCTTGCTCAGTGCAACATCACAATATAGATAAGGCAGTTCTTTTTCCAGTAACACTGTTGGCAGCACCAAGTGACTTTATTGAAGACAAAAGATCCAATCTACAGTCACTAACTGAGAGCAGAATTTGACTTTTTGTGTCCTGTGTTTCGTTAGTTTTGAACCTTTTCTTGGAAGTGTTCCCTGTTAATTGCCAAGGTAGCAAATAGAGGTAGAGTTAGTTACCCTGGTTAACTTAGGTATTTTTTTTAACTACCTGTTGCCCGTGTGTGCTTTGTATGGCAATGTGATGTATTATAGGACTTTTGCCAATATGATTTCCAATGGCTTAATTTTCAAACGTGCTGTTTGTGCTGACGTGGCTGCAGCAGCAGGAGCCAGCACCGCGCAGCCGGCTGTCCCGTCGAGCCCTTTGTCCCACGTCGGTCGGTGCTTCCCGGTGTCCCAAGGCCGCTCCGTCGCTCTGCTCTGCGTTTTCACTCATTTCTATGAAGCCAGTTCCCTTTGACAACTTTGCGGTCTAATCAGCACCTGACTTCATAACTTTGTTTCCTTAAGTGAAGAGAATTATTTCATTTAAACACAGCAAACAGTTGTAATTGTTTTCTAGAATAGCTACAGTTTCTGTCAAACTGTTGTGTTAGCCATGTATGTATAAATCCTGTTCTAAAGCCACAAAGCTATGTTGCCAGATAGTTCTTTTAAACAAATAATTTGTTGCCTTATTTTCTGTATTCCTTTGCACAGTTGTTTCATTCTGCAACTGTATATCTTCATTTTGCTAGGAGAGAAGCTATAGTAACAGAACTACAACTGTCAGCTATGTGTACATTGTCAGAACAGTAAAGTTTAAACTTTCAAACTTTTCCTTCGGAGAGAAGTAATGCATCTAAGTCCCCAGCGACCTTTCAGCTCCTCACCATGTGGCTGACACAATGAATCCCACCCAGAAGAAAAGCCCTAAGAAGCACTGGAGGGTTTGCTTTGTTTCATGTTTGTGTTTTGAATAATAGGTGGCAAGACATGTTTGACATAAGACTGCAGGATGATTAGGCTGAGGATTTGGAGTGCAGCTGTGCTGATGGGGTTTGGCAGCCTTATTGACACATTGTCTCACCTCAGGCTAATGATTATTGCAGTTTTTCAGTCATTTCTTGCAGTCTGTTTAGGGAGAAAGTGCTCAGACCTACTTTTGAGCTGGGTTTTCTGCAGCCTCTGTGTCTCAGCCTGTGGTGCTGAAGCACGGCCGGTGGCTGCGGAGCTGGCTCGCCGGCTTGGGCAGGGAGGGGAACGTTCCTCAGGGCCGCAGACCCTTGGTTGCCCACCTGCCCAAGGCTTACTGGGTGCAGTATTAACGGGTGACCATCAGCCTTTTCCACATTCGACTTAAGTCGTGCAAGGGCATGTTCTGTCTGCTGGTTTTATTACAGTGCTCCAAGAGCTGTTTCTGATGTGTGCCCGGGAATATTTGCCTACCCACAGTATCAAATGCTAATGATTTTCTTTGCCCTTTCTGTGACTGCAGTTTTATTTCAACTGGACCTTCTCTTTATCTGCCTTGACTTTGCATAATATGACAACTTGTGACTTCTAACATACACTGAAATAATATTTTGGGTAACCATGAACTTGGAATACAAGAGCCTGCGCTGGGCCTCTTCTTACTGCTTTGCATTAGGATAAATTGTTATTAGGTCAAATATCATATTTCTGTATAAGCTGTATTTTCATTTCAATGAGTCATTTTCTTTCACAAACATTCTCCAAATCTCATTGAAATTCAAATCAAATGAAAGAACATATTTGAGGTGCGGGAAGTGTCTCGATGCAGTTATTGAGATCACTGTCCCTATGAGATTGCGGTCCATGGAACGGGGACTCGCCCAGGACAGTCTCAGGGGTTGTTCCCTGTCACTTGGTGCTGCTCCTTTCCGTTTCTGTCACCCTGTGCTATTGCTTCCTAGTGCAGTTGTGGTCACACCAACCACCCCAATCATCTGGACACAACACACATATTCATAGCATTGGAGTAATATTTAAAGAGTAAATGCTAATGAATAAATTGTTCAATGGGTTATTAGCTAACTGCTTCCCATGGTTAACTTTCTGGCTGTGTGACATACCTTGTCCACATGAATTCTATGATCCAGATCCTGTCCTTCCTACCCGAGCCCCTTGCTGGGTTGGAAACGAGCCTCTGTTTGCATTCGTGGTGCCTCTGGTGGTGCTGATTGTGGGGCCGTTACTGGGCCACAGAGGCTACTCTTAAAAATAGTTGTCTATGCCATGGGGCACATGCATCTGACATGTTCAATAGAAATCACAGCAACCTACAGACTTGCTGTTGCTGGAAGCTATGCAGCTCTTCCTGAGGTAAGCTTGTGTCATTAGATATCCAAGTCACATTAAACATCTCATCATTGCTATTCTATAAAATGATTTTTACTCAGTGGTCACAAATAGAAACGTCAGCCTTGCAGGAGTTTGCAGCTTTTTCATTCCCTTCACTTTGAACCGCTTTAACCAGACGTTTGGTCTGATGTCCTGACTTCAGGAGCAATTTGCAGGCTATTTGGTCTGATCTAAATTTTAGAAAGGCGGCTGTGTGCTGTTGTGACTGTTCTCACTGAGCTTCCCTGTCTCCTTGAGGTGCTGCAATCCTTAATGTGTCGAACTGCGCAGTCATCTGCAGCCGAACCCTCGGCTGTCCCTCGTCAATGACACGTCATGACAATGATCCTTTAACTTGGGAATAATTAGACTGGAGGTAATTCTGTTTCCTGTGTGTAACATGAAGTATTTGAAGCTTCTCTCACAGAACTTTGGAGGCTCAGACTTGGAGGTGAACCCAAGCAAACTTGGATTGTTTAAAAGCAGGTAATCAAAGTATAAAATTATCTTTCAGAAACATTTCAAACCCAGGATTCAAGACGTGAATTCATCTGTAAAGTAACCTTAGGGATTATTTTTGAGGAAATAGTTTTCATTGTTATAAGCATCTTCTAGAGAGGAATGAAAAGAATTAAAATAGCACATTTCATACAGCCACTTTAGCATATAGACGAAGAAAAGTACTTTCCTTGTTTGCAAGTGGTGGTACAGACTTGTTTTTCATAAGTTATATGGACATTTTAGTGGTTGTAGAGAAATGGACACTTGGGAGCAGAGACTCTGCTCGCAATGTTGGCGTTTGAGGTTTTGGAAGCCCTGCGAGAGGCCTGAGGGAGTGACGCTGCTCCCCTTCCTCCCGCCTGAGGGGGCAAAGAGCAGCTGGACAGAAATGGCAATTGGAGAGGTTTAGTGCACGTTACAGCTCCATTGGGAAATAGTTAATTTTAACATGCGAAGAAAAATTAGGTGACTTTTTTTACATCCTTTATCCCTCAAACTGCAAATAAACAGTGCCTCCTAAAAACCAAAGCGAAACATGAAAAAAAAACAAAACAAAAAAACCCCCGAACACCCCCAAAACATGCTAATAAATGCAAACTAAACCCCCATTTTCTAATTAGAAATCAAGTTTTTGCTCCAATGACACTTCTCAAATTGTGGTACATTAAAGGATTAAAACCCTGCCTCAGTTTCTTCCTCATCTGGTTGAGGAGCGAGTGGCAGCACCCTTGCCATGAGCACCCGCGTCTC
Organism: Nesoenas mayeri; assembly: GCF_963082525.1. Lineage (NCBI taxonomy): Eukaryota > Metazoa > Chordata > Aves > Columbiformes > Columbidae > Nesoenas > Nesoenas mayeri. The sequence goes on along the minus strand of NC_137554.1, from coordinate 35,160,402 downwards.
CAGCACTGTCTGCTCTGAGAAATTACATGTAACATTAATTAGATTTAAGGTTAAAACCATCTAGTGTAGGACATCCACAGAGCAGAAACCTCCCACATTATAGAACACGATAGTAACTTAACCAATTTGACTTTATTGGGTAGGAAAAAACCTCTTCTCAGTTCCTTATTTGCAATAAGAAATGAGAATTATTGTCTGAAGAAATGAGACTTACTCCACCTCTGCTCTTGAGAAGGTGTAACCCAATTAAAATAAATTTACTGTGTAACAGGATTTCCTAGTGACTGAAATGTAATATCTATCATTATTTTTCTTTTCATTTCTAATATCCCTTCTTGCATTAAACATGAAGTGCCGTGTACACTTGGCTATTTTTGTTGTTTCAGAACTAAATAAAAAAAATCACACCTTAATTTGCTCTGATTATATTTTGTCATTTAATGAGTTTAGGATATTAAAACTTTTAGAAGTTATCATTAAAAAGATGTCTGCAAATAAATGGCTAAATATTAAACATGACTAAACAGAATTAAAATGTCCTTTTAATGCAACACAAAATATTAGTGAACTTAAAATTAATGATCTGGACCAGTCATAAGATACTGACCAAACCGAGAAGAGGTAGGTGTTTTCCTGCCATGGAAAGGCGGGGGTGCCAGAGCCACTGTCATAGGCTGAACTAAGGCTGTGCTGAGACTCAGAACTACCTGCGTTTTGTTCAGATTTAGTGTGAAGAACTATTGTTTCCAGGGGAATAATTTCTATAATATATATAAACTCTAATGTACTTTAACAAGAGCGGCAGCTGTAAGAGCTGTGTGCTGTGCTGACAGCAGTGCAAAGCTCACAGATAGGCATCTCCCACAAGTCTGATGTCGCTGCTGTTTAGACCAGGTAATTATTTTCTTAAATTATTTTTCATGTTTGGTTAAGATAAATACCCGTAATTTAGACTCTCCAGTCAGTTCTGTGCTGTGATCCTGCAGAGCACTGAGCAGAGTTACTCACAAACACTTTCCTGGGCTTCCACAGTGAGATTATTGGTAATTTCTGGTTGTGCATTTGTTTCGTGGGACAAAAAGAGCATTACGAACATGCTTTTCAAGAGATTAATGCTTTCACTCAATAACAGCCGTGTCCTCTGGAGCCCTCAGTAACCGAGGCAGAAGAAAGGACAAGTCTGAGGCTTGTTTACTGTGTGAAGTTGCATAATTATCGTGTGACTAATGGGGAGAATTGTGCTCAGTAGGACTCACTTCACAAACATTAGACTTTGCACAGTTTATTTACTCAAAACGAGTTAACTTTCCCTGCCTTTAATGTTTGTCTGGAAAGCTATAATTTCTCCTCTTTGTTCTGCAAGTTACTATATTATTATGGTTGATTCGATGTACACTTCATATATTTTTATGATGTCAATCAACATTATGAAAAGTCACCTGCAAAGATTTTAAAGCTATAGGATTCTGCTGGAGGGACTGGAGGAAGACGACAGATTGCAATATCTTTGGAAGGTCATTCAGGGGATTTCAAGGATTAAAGCCCCTCTCTTTGGGAGATCAGTGGAGGAACCTGCGCCGTGGGCGTTTGGTGTAATCCAACCTGACTCTGCAGTTCCCTTTGTGCAGGGGGCAGCTGGGCGAGGGGGAGCTCAGGACACGCTGCCCGCAGGTGGGACAACGCGTGGGGGGCTTGGGGACACAAGCATAAGGTCAAGCAAGAGACAAAATCGTTGTTATATCCAGATACAGAAGCCCAAACTTACAAGGACAGACAGAGGTGTATATATACACAGATTAAAAATAGTAGTGGTTTAGTTAATTTTCCCCAATGTCATTCTCATGTGTAGCTTTTTCCTAGTTTGGAAATCTAGATTTAGGTTCTAAACAGGGCAGTATACATTACGATTACATGAACAGTACAGGAGGAACTGTAGAAGCAAATGAGGTGGCCTGGTTCTTCTGGTTGTTGACTCAGTAAGTACCAAAATTCATTTCCTCATTTTAAAGGATGTCTGTGGTGTTTGGGGAGGGGGAATGTTTGCCATGTCAGGAGTTCCATAAGGGAAACTGCTGAGGGAAATGCTAGAAAGTCATGGAAAGGTCTTTAAATACAGAATAATCTGGAAATAAAGATGTCAGCTATGACATCGAACACAGTGGCTGAACATGGCATGGGCTGGAAGAGCCCTTTTAAAGATCCTCTGTGCTGAGTAGGGTCACGGTGCACTGGGTGAGGTTGCTCATCTGCGGTGGGTGGTGGTCAGAGGGGGCGTCAGGCTGAGGAGGATGCTCTGCGGTCACCCGTGCTCACGTGTGGACGTGGTCTTTGGTTCTCGTGATCTCTGGCTGTGGTTGAACACACCTACAGGAGAGAAAAGTAGTTCCTGTGTCACTGTAAGTTATGACACCTACGTCAGCAGATTTAGTCCTTCTGGGATGCAATACCAAACTCCTCCATTATGGTATACACAGACTAACCAGGCTTTCAGGAAATCTCTCTCTGTTATACTCTATTTATTGAATGGTGTGGTGTTTGTGTGTGCGTTTTGCTATTAAAATGCTTGAAGTGTGGGGTTTTTTCTGTTATTAGTAAAGACATGGATTCACCTCATGTATTGAAGAGGGCAGTTTGACTTTAAACTAGCTCACAAAATAAAAATCTAAATGTCTTACAAAACCTGTACTGAGGTGTGTGAAGTTAAATTATTGTCAGTTACATCCATAAACCTGGTGAGGATTTCAGGCAGAAGTGGTGCAAGACTCTTTTAGAATAGCGATGTTTTTACCGCAGCCTAGAAAACGGCATGGATTCTGGAACCCTAGTTTGGCCATCTGTTGAGTTTGTGCTTTTTAGGTTTTTTTGTTTTTAATTATTATTTTCTAAGGCTTTCTAATTTATATGTTGAATGGCAATAGAGTAGTCTCAATGAAATTAGTATTACTTTAGCCATTTTTGCTTTGCTTTTTCTTTTCCCATGTAATAGGTAAAAACACTTTAAAAAGAAATAGGTATTAGAGAAACAAAGGTCTTTTATACAGGAGGATTACACCAAAGTGCTTGCTAGAAGAATGAAAGAATTTAAGCCATAATTGAAAAATAAAAATGAAAGACACTTTCCATAGAATAGTTAGGAAATAATGTTCATGGCTTTGGAGTATACGGAGCAATAAACGGCTTTCACGGGTGATTAAATGCTGAAATGAAGCTAAGATGTTTGATCACTGTGCAAGTAATTTATTTCAACGCTATGAAACATGATTCCTATTATAAGACAAGATAAAAGAAGATACAACAATATTTTTCTTCTCTTGTGAAGGTTGGCTAGAACAATTAATAACGGGGAGAGCAGATGGCTCAAGGGACAGGCAGTGGGCTCGAGACTGCTCTTTTGAACGTGGAACGTATCGATAGTAAATAACTACCAGTGTCGGCTGTTTTCCTGCCATATGCAAAGTCAGTCGGTTTGATCAGTCCGTTTCTCATGGGAAGCGTTTGCAGCCTCTGAAGTCACCATTGCGCTTGGCACATTTGGTCCTGTTTCAGCAAAAAGACTAAAGAATACATTGACAGTGTCAACGGAGAGTGAAGCACATGAATTTATCGACTCAGATTTGTGGAATTAGGTGTGCACAGTTGCCCACATATATTTGCAGACTAACAGACCATGTGTAAACACAGATGTATTCCAGGCTTCAGTTCATCTCACTTAAAAATTTTGGCTCATGTCCTATTTTCTTTTGGGGATTTAACTATTTGAAAGTACTCTTTGATACAATTGTGTATCCAAATACCTGAGTAGTGAAATACAATGATAACCGTGGAACTTGAGCACCATAAACCCCATGTTTTAGGACTGACGGAAAGATGAATAGCTTTATAAGTAAACCTATTTGGGGGTTTGTAAATCAAACAGTAAAAGAGTAAAATGTAACATTCCAAAGCCTTTTGTCATAATAGATGATGACAATAATTTAATAAATATTTTAATACTGTGTATTTTATACGATTTTGATTACTGAAGAACTCTTATGTTAGATTTTCCAAGTTATAAGAATCTCTCCCATGTAAGTAATTAGGACTGTATGTGGAATCTTAATGGCATTTTTGTACACACTTGTTACTACTCTGTACTGTTAATTATTCTGCTGTATTTGCATACATAATATCTCTAGTCAGTAACAATGTTATTTCACAGGAAAATGTATTAAAGGACCAACAGATTTCCTCCATTTCATACCTGAATGGATCAAAAACACGATTTCTCTTGCTTGTGCTGGGGAGGGTGAGATTGGCCATTAGGATCCATTTGTTCCTGGAGGGGCTGTGGAGCATTGGACAGGCTGCCCGGGCTGGGGGGCACCATTCCGCAGGGGTCTAAAAGACACGTGGACAGGCTCCTGGGGACACAGGTTAGTGCCAGGTTTAGGTTGTGGTGGGACCTGATGATCCTGAGGTTCTCTTCCAACCAAAACAACTCTCTGATATGATTATCTTTCAGTTTACTTTACTTTAAATATAAAATTTCTTCGTCTCCTCTACTTGCATTTTAGTTGTAGCCATTCCAAGGTTATAAATATTGTGTGTTGTATTTATTGCTATGACTCTTCTTCTCAGTTAAAGAGGGACTAGAATTTCATATGTCAAAACCAGCCATTTTTTTAAAAAAGGGGATTTTCTCCAAGCTTTGACACTGTCAGGAAGTGGTATTTAACAAAAAATTGATTCCTTACTCCAGAAATACTTTTATTCTGCAGATTGAACATCTGCTTATAATAGATCTGTATTTGGAGTAACTTCTACTTTGTTCCTCTTCCTTATCCTGGTAAGTATCAGAGCCCAAACTGTTGGAAACAATTCCTCACTTCATACCTGTTCCAAAACTTATTGTTGCTTAAACCTGGCAATGCAGATAGTAAAGCAATGGGTCTTATAGATGAGTCGTGGAGTAAACAGCTTTGAGGTGGAACACAGACAGCTCCTGTGCACGGGATCCAGGCTGTCCTCAAAGACAGAGTGAGTATGACAAAGGCAATCAAAGCAGAAATAAATTAGAAAGAAATAATGCCAGCAACGTCTTCCCCTCCTCGTCTATTCTCTTCCTCTCTAAAAGTCCAAATGTAAAAGAGGATGGGGCTCAGTCTTAACCTCAGCAGTCCAAAGGGATTTGTTTGTGCCTTTGCAGTGAACTTAGTGCTTTTAGTTGTGTTTGTGTATTTCTTAATTTTCTATAACTCTGACCTCGACAGTTTATCTGCACATTGTGCACCAGGGACAGGTTCTCCTTAGACAACTGAAGGATTTTACCTTAATACGTCTCAGCAATTGAAGTTTGAATGTTTCCTGTGTTAGATGACAGCAGGTGAAAGGCAGTGGGGTGGTGGGGCAGCGGCTGCAGGCTCGCCCGTGCGCTGCGCACCAATACCGATACATTCTGGGAATGGGCTTCTTCTACTGTTTAATTGCGTCACTTTTGCTACCTCTGTAATACTTACAAAATATTAAATGAACTTAACCATATGAAAATATTCAAAATACTTGTGACAAGTTTACTGAAAGGTTTAAAACCATTTTAAATCCAGTTCTCACTTCCTGAAGGCTGAGATAAAAGTACAAGGGGCGCTTTCTAGATTCAGTTCACATGGCAACATATTTATGAACACTTGCTTCTTAACAGAAACAAGTACATTTGGGGAAAAAAAAAGTGTATTGTATTGTTGTGTGTGCTCTCTGGCAAAAAAAAGAGAAAAACTGTTGCTTACTAATCAGTACCATCCTTTTCTTAGAAAATTGTAAGAAGAAAGCATAGTGTTAAACTATAGATGGTGGTGAATAATCATATGGCTGATAAAATACTACCTTGAAGGGAATGCAGATGATGGGATCCATGTTTCCACACTGCAAGTTTTGTGTGAATGAGGACTTGGTCATTTACCTAAAGTATCTTTTAGTGCAGCTGGTTTCTATAAGCAAGTTAATACAAAGGCAGTTGGTCAGTGATCGGGAAGGTACTTGTGTCCTCTCCACAGAGATGTGTATTTTGCACAAAAATCCTTAAGAAGGGCAGCCAGACAATGTTAGATGCTCATACATGTTGCCTCAAGTCCAAACGTTCACAGGGTCCTGAAACATCAGAGAAGGTCTTGTGGAGCAGGGAAATCCTCGTTTACTCTTTCCCGCCAGTGTTTTGCCAAGCTTTGCACTGGATGCAGCACTGGACGGTCTGTGCTGTGTTTGCAGTGCACTGGTTTCTGCCGGGATCTCGGCGCTGCGGCAGCGCGGCGTTGCCACACACCGCGTGGCTTCCAGCGAACGATCGGTCCTGGAACACGGTTGTGCCGGAATTCTGATGAACCGGGTTGAGGTCTAATGCTGCATTCAGGTTCCTGTGCTGGGCCTGGTTTTAGTGCTCGAGGACATCTTGGCTTTCAGCTCTTCTCTGTAGCCTCTAAACAGAGATGACATTCGTACTTGGGGAGTTCTGACATTCAGATTTATTATTAAATTCTAATTGGAAAAGACTGTTTCTTGAGGAAAAAGTAAAATCCACAAAAGACATAAGAGCATAATAGTACAGTACTCTGATGGTTCAATTAACGTGAGGCTAACCTTAGGATGCCGCGGATGTCGCTTTGTTGGCTGCGCTGAGGCTGAGCTGGGGGCAGAGCCCGGGGCCGTGCTGCAGTACCCCAGTGCCCCTTCTTCCTTTCCCAGCGCCCTGGGGCTCAATAGACACTTTATTTTCTTCCTTTTCTACTCTTGCTGTTTCTGGTATCTGCCCGTGGCTAACGCAGAGGCTGACGGGCATGCAGGCAGGTTTGGGTACCTGACAGAAGAAGCTATGTTTAATTCTAATAGCCAGCTTAGCTGGTGGTGCTTGGTTTTTTTTTTTTGGGGGGGTCTTACAGAGCTCTTTTAATGTATATGGTAGCCAATAATAATGCTTAGCACTGGTACAGCGTTTACAATTTTCACAAACACAATACAAACAATGTCTAATTTATCCTATCTGTCTCATGCAATCCACATATTGACCTGGCAGCTCACATGAAAACTTGGGTCCTCGGGGCCTCCCTTATGCTTTGCTGCTTGTCCTCAGACCTGTATTAACCGCAGTCCCCCACAAACCTAGCACGTGCTCTCTTTTTAAAAAATACTGAGACAGAAAACGGAGATAATGCACAAACATTCTTGTTTCCCCATGTTTATCCTGCTGTTTAACATGCTCTACAACATGCTTTTTCTCCAGTGTCTAGTATTGCTAGTATTGCCCTAACATGGATCAGTCTTTGCCTTAACTCTGAACTCTAAATTTAGAGTTAATGCAAAAACCTGCTCAATAGTTGCTCTGGTGCAGCATTGCCTATAAGACACAGGGAGGATAATAAGGCATCTTTTTGATCTCTATGGATCAATACAACACAATTTATGTAAATTCCAACAGCTGTCTCCCTTGCATTAAACAAATGGCTTTGGTCTAGCACTCAGTGCTTTAGTGGCCCTTTGGATTTGGGGCATACGGAAAGTTTCTCTGAACTGAGAACTGTTCTCTTACCTCACCCTGGGACTCTGGCACGTTAGGCTGTGCAATTGCCTGGTTTATTCTCATTATCGGTGGCTGAGGTCAGAAGGTACCTTCTGCAGTATCATTTGGATTAATTAATTCACATTTTCCTGTGCTGTGTTGCCACCAGGGCTCCAAACTACAGTAAAAGATAATGCAGTATATGTGTCATTTCACTTCCATTACTGTTAGGGACAGTACTAGACAGTCACATTGTATTTGCGACTCTTATTCATATGTTCAGTTTGAAACTTCGTATTTGATTTTAAGATAATCATATCTTCATGAAAGTGCTCACAACTTCAGTTCCATCTTTGCTCAGTGAGATCACTTATTATGCTGATATTGGGGCAGGAATTGGTGGAGCAGCACTGGCAAGCTGCCAGCTGACAAACAGCGGAGCTGCGAGGTATGCGGTCATTTATGGAATATGCCGAGTTAAATTTCTGTAGACTTCTCTTGCAAATTGTGAGAGTTTTCCAATTATTTTCTGCTCAACTGAGGATGTTTGAGAAAAAGAATTTAATGTTATCAGAGAAAAAAAATTTAATACTTCCTTTACCTTACCTTTTTCTTAGATAAATAAGTAGAACACAAAGAATGCTTGTGATATGACTGGAAAGAACTCGAGAATGCTGAGTCTGATACCTAAGGGCCGGGTACCCAAAGCTCCCCAGTCTGAAGTGAAAGTCATGAGAAGTAAGGATGTGGGTCTTGCTGAGGAAGGGTGACCTGAGGTTGGGCTGGTGACAGGCAGGGATCAGGGGCTTTGCTTTGCCTCTGTTCTTGCACATCATGCTGCAAAGTTCCGTGTCCCTGAAGTGAAGAAGGGCAGGTTAAACCACCACCAACACGAAACCTGAGCAAAAACCTGGAGGCACAGAATAGCAGTCATTCTTAATTCTGCTTTGGTAAAGTTTTGGTATACATTTAACATGTAATTTCTTTATTTTTTAATTCATATTTAGCAAAGTTCTTTTTTCCTGTGGATATGGAGCTACTGATGCAGCTGATATAACACTTTGAATTTGTCTTCTCTTTTATGACTAAGAATGTCACTTGGGATAAAAGTAATAGTAGGTTTTTTCACTAACTGAATAAAGCTGATGTACGTGAATTTGGTTCAGCCACTAGACTGTGGCGTTGTCTTGGAAAATCATGTTTTTTCAGACGCTATTTATCTGCTTCTCTGTTGTGGCGTGTTCTGCCTTCTCTTGTGAAAAGGTGTGGGCTTGGACTAAGGTTTGTAAATCACGACTACTTTGAACTCAAATTTCCAAAGTAATCTAAGACAGGACACACCAACAGCCTTCAAGGGTTGGCAAAACCGCTATCAGAACTTATGGTTTCTCTGCTAAAGTGTGAAATGCTTTTATCATCTGATGACTGAAAAATAAAATTAATACTTTCTGGAAACACAAATTAAGTCCAGCCCATTTAGTGGCACGAACCTTCCTGGAATCTGAGCTCCAGCTGTTTCAAAGCAGCCCGTGTCACCTGCAGCATCAGCAGCTTGGCGCTGTCGCTGTCTGAAACAGCAATGACAACCGCGGCTTCCCTTCCCAGGAGCAACGGGCTGTTCTCTGCTGCTCTCCCGGGGTCATGGCAAACACCTGGAGCCAGGTGAGCCTCTCCAGTCCAGGCGCCAGGTCGCTGTCTTGGCTCTCCTGAGGTTGGAGCCCAACCTTTCTCTTGTTTTTCTCTTTGATGGTGACATGTTTCTGGATCAGATTGCATTGAATGACACTCCTTATAGTCAAACAGTATTTAGTTTACTGTATCTTACACATAAGGTCATTCCTGGCGTCCCTTTGAACAGCTACACACTGATTACTGTTAATGTGTGAGTTTCAGGCACTAAATGGACAAATAATACGTGTGGAATCTTCTTGAGCTGGCACTCCTCAGCTCAACTTGAATCTCTGCGCTGTCTCCTAGGAACAGCTTGTTCTGAGCCCAGACGTGCTGTGCTCAGGACCCCAGAGAAGCCTTTCTCCTGGCCCATTCTTTCTTGCCCTCTGTGGGCAAGATCCCGTAATTAGGAACGCAGTGGGAGCAGGAGTGAGTTTGCTTCTCCTCCTCCAGGCAGACGGTTCTCAGGAAACAATGGGGATGTTTTTCTGTAGGTATCAATAAAGAGATAGATGAGGAGGGATGACTTGTGTCTAAGCCTGAGAAAGGGTCACCTTCAGAGTCAGTCTTAACTGACACTGCAGACATATATTATAATAAAATAACTAAGGAATATATTACAGAGCATGAAAAACTTAATATGTCTTGAAAACAGGCTACATAAATGCAAGAGCATAGGACAGAAAGGAGATGGGAATCACAGGTCACAGAATCTGGGGCTCTGCTATTGCAGGAAACATCTGAAAAGGACTTTCATTTCCAACTCCAGCTTAAAACGAACTGGGAGTTTTCAAATAATTGCTTAGGGTGTATTTTTTTCTTTCAGAGCAGAATCATGTGGATAATGAAATAGAAGTATGTGGAAATATTATTAAAATTAGCAGTAAAACTGCATTAGTGTTTAATATAAAATTATGTAGCCAACAAAGAGAAAAACATTGATTATTCTTATACAGTCTTAAATAGTTATTAAGGTGCTGAACCTTTTAATAAAGAGCTAGATTATTTTTAGAGCTGAGGCAAAGTAACAAAACCCCTTTAACAAATTATCCTTAGGAGATTGTTAGAGTTTTAATCGGTTTCTTGTACTTAAACTCATTTTCCCAGCGTGATGTACACTATCTGTGGGAGCTTTTCATAAGAAATTCACACTATGATTACGGCACCAGCTATTTCAAGTAAAAACATTGTGAAATGTTACTATTGTTTGGGCAGTTGGAACTGAAATGATTGAGTGAAGCTTGATAGTTATGCTGCAGGCTAATTACATGGCTAATGTCTTTGCTTTACATATCAATAGATGCTTCTAGAGATGAGCAATAAGTGAGAGTCCATTATCAGTCCAATACAATGCACTTAAATTAGCCACTATTAGCTACTATTAAAAGAAGAGCCGGCTAGTGCTTAGTGATGCTGCGCTCTACATATTTTTGTTGTCAGTCTGTAGGTACTGCATATGGCATACTGGGGAGTTTTGCCATCGCAAGACAAGATGTTTTTACAATCTTTTGCCATTAACTACATATTGATTAAAATTGCATATTTTTTTTGATAGAGAAGGGCCATCAGAACAATGGAAAAAAGGCATTAGAGCTGAATGTTACCTTTGCGAATGCAGTGAACTAACCAGAACAGCAAGGTGTCTGATCGGTGAGAGGTTTCATAGCCAATGATGAAGCCAATGGAAGCAATGCTAACAGGTGCTCTGCTTCAGTTTTTTATACGAAAGATCACAAGTTGACCAAACATTCAGCTTAAAGTCAAAACGAAAGATCATCCAATGCCTGGAAGTGCTCGCCATAAAGTTTCATAGGTACTTAAGGAGTTATTTTACTTGAGTGAAAGGCTTAACACAGCTTTTGTGTTAAGCAAGATGTTGTCTCTTTGGTATTGCTACTGACTTCAGCGTGTGTGGGGAAAATACACAAGAATATCATACAGGCAGCACATGGATTAGAAAGAATTAGGTTTTGCAGACAATATGTGTCTTCTAAGTGGCAGCTTAACTGTTTAAAAGCAAAGATTAAAAAGGTGGCATTAATTATTAATTCCTATTAATCATAGGGTTATTAGGCTGTTATTCCTGCCTCCCCTTCTCTTTACTTGAACAGCACAGTGGGCTACCTCACATCTTTTGACAACGCTGAAGCCAACGGTGGTACCCAGAACTGAGTCATGTCTGGTGACAGCAGGCTTTTTCACCTACTTACATGCAATCTAGTCTCTAATATAAAATTTATACACCAAACTGTCGATCTTCAATACAAATATAATGCTTGCTGTGCTCTGTGGCTGTGTTAGCTAGAAAAATCAGTCTACGGTCAAATTTCAGAATGCTTTCTAAAGAAAATGCTCAGGAAAATATTGTCCCATTAAGTGCAATTGATTTATAGCAAACGCTGAAATTCATTAGACTTCAACTCCTTGCCTTAAAAGTAAGCAAAAAGGTGACGGGAGGATCTCAGATGTGTTTGAAGAATGAGGCCTGAGTGTTTAGCTTGGTACCCATGGCACTGGGCAGAAAACCAGTCACAGTGATCGCTCCATAGAGCTGCACAGAGCCGGGGAAGGTGTGAAGGCTGAGGGTGTGCGGATGATAGACAAGAACCTGAATGCTACATGCAAGGGAAGAGCTGCTATATGTGTGGTTTATACATTATCATTTAGCCGAAATCTTCACTTAAGACTACCAGAGCAGGATTATGATTAAATTATCTTTTTAATATGTATTATGATTAATTCTTGCATAGTGTTTTTGCTTTTTACGCTGTAATAGAGATGCTTCAAGCAGCAAGGCTTCAGGGCTGTTAAACACTTGCCTGTTAAATGTTTGCAGTTTTGATCATCTTGTTTCCCTTATGGGAGCTGATATTAATATCAATTGATTTTGTTCTGTTTCTTCACATCGGTTGTATTTAGGAGATTGATTTTGTTTTTCGTCAGTGTTGTTTCATACTCACAGATAAATGCGGCTGGTGCGTGCCGGCCCCGCTGCTGGCTGGGGTGCTCAGGGCACGGCAGCTCCTCCGCAATGCACAACTGCAAGTAGATGTCTCATCCTTTACACCATGCCTTAGTCTCAGCTAGCAGGTAAATGTAAATAACTTGCAGTATAAATGTCACTGTAGGAGTAAATGCAGAAATATTCCTTATCCATCTGCATTTTTGGTCACGTAAAGACACATAAGTCTGAATGGAGTGATTTTTTTTTTTCTGTTTTGCCTAAAAATATAAGCAAATGTAAAACTTTCTGGTTTATTTCACTTGTTAAGAAGGGTAGAGCAAATTTTTGAACCTCCTATGATTGCATTCTTAGGAAAGACTATCCATACGTCTTTTCCAACAGCTCAAGTAGAGGAGAAGCAGAAGCACACCGCCGCGTTGGGAAAGCTCTCAGGCACAGAACGAGAACGCTTCTGCAACTCTGCTCTGGCAGAAGTTGTTACACAGTGATGTATTTAATAAATCCTGATTGATTTACTGAAGACCGAAGCTGTGGACTAAAAGAACCTTCTCTGAGAAGGCACGGTGACTCCTGCTGTCGAGACTGCTCTGCCCTCTCTCTACTTGTTAATTATTATTAGAAAATCACAGTCCTAAATTACGACAGATTGCTGTCCTAACTCTGTCATAGTTTAGGAGGGTGGTTTGGTAACAATGCTCCCAGACCAAAAGTTATGGTGCTTTGAAACCTCTTGGCAACCTCTTCTATCTTCTGAATTTTGCAAAAGCGTTTATTTGCTAGTGGAGAGTGGATAGACTGGGAAGTATAGGAAATATTCCTGGCAGTCTGGGAACAGCAAAGCAACAACATGTTTGTAGAGCTGATATGCTTGTCCAGTGCAAAAACCCAATTAATTTTTCTTATGCTGCATTGATTCTGCTCCTTCTCTCTGCTTAGAAAAAACTCTTTATGCTAAGATGTTTTTTTATTTCTTTAACATATGACAATTATTCTTAGAATAAAAATGCTTTGTAAGCCACATGGAATCAACCAGGACACTTTGATCCTGGTGAGCTTTCCAGCAAGCAAACAGGCGGAACCTGAACATACGATGAAATGTAGTGCAGATGATTTTTTTTTTCTTAATTTCTTAAAGCCTCTGGAGGTTGTGGAAATCACGGTGGCTGTCCCTGTGCTGTAACCGTTAATGGAGCGCTGAGCTGTGCCCCCAGACTGCCGCATGCTTTCCTTGGTGAGCAATTTGAGCGGAGCAGGGTGGGCTGGTGCTCGCTCCAAACTCCTGCCTGAAGCGCAGCAAAGTGTGTTCCCTGCTATACGGCACAGATTAAATCAGACTGAGATCTTATTGCAGTACACAGACAAGTCTCTCCTCACCTGAGCCGATGCTGAAAGATATTCCTTCTTTAACGCATGTCACACAGAATTGCTTTTTCTTTGTTGAACCTTCGTGTCTCTTCTCTCCTTTTCACAAATGGCAATACAGCCTCTACAGATCATCTCCAAAACCTCTAGGGTGTTCCTTTGTTCACAAAATCAGTGTAAGGGTACAACCTCTACAGTCCCTGGATTTGGATGTTCCTAGTGCTAGTTAATTGTGCTTATTACTGATGTTTGTTTAGCTCGTATCTAGTTGTTCCATGCCCATGACCCTATAGCTATTAAAACTTGTGCGTCAGCTGCTCGTTCATAACACAAAGTTGTCCTGTGTCTTGTCCAGCTGCATGTTGAAAAGTGTCTCCTAAATTGTATTTTGGCTTTAGAGCAAGGTTCACATCACATCTCGTTTCCCTGGGGGGTCTGGGGAGTGCATATTTGGAAAATCTTGCTTTTTGGGTTTGATTTGGAATGCATCTTTTCCCCTTAAGACTGTGAGGTAACTCTCTTGAATACATTTATAAGCTTCTTGCAATCAGGTATGTCTAATGGTGCTGAGGAAGTAAAGCTCAGCACGTACCAAAATCCTCCCTAGCCCTCCGAAAAACCCAGCAAAGGGAGCACTGAGTCTGGCTGCATTGTGAATGGAAAGAAAAGGAGAAGGACTTAATGCAATTCTTTTGATGTTAAGCTGCAACCTTGCTGCCTATTATTTGATTGTATTACTTTAATAATACATAAATGTTGTTATAACTATACAATTTTTTTAGACCATTTTAGCTGTGCAGTCAGAGTACTTAATTCTTTGGCAGGTACAAAGGGTGTGCTATGGCCTGTTTTTATTATGTTCACATTACACTAAGCTCACTACCTAGTTCCTTCTTTTAAACCAGCATAAAAACTGGTTGTGGCCACTGTTTTATCGTGTGCTTCAAAGCTTTTGCTATCTACATTTAGTCCCTTCTAAACTATTTTTCTAGTAAAACCAAATAATTTGATGGCCTCCAGAATCCATTTCTAGGTAGAAAGACTTATTTTTCTTAGTTCATCTTAGATACAGCAATGTAGTGTTAATTGAAACACATAATAAAGTTCCAGATAATTCCAAAGTTGGTTGCATTGTACACGTAATCAGGATAACAGAGCAGAAATATATCTACATGGTTATCTAATGCAACTCAATGTATGAAAGTTTTCTTTCCTTGTGCCTATTACATTTGCAAATACATTCATATCTATACCTTCCTACACCTAAGAAGATTGTCACTATCAACAAGTTATACGGCTGTGAGTAAATTCCTGGCATGGGTTGGATTGGATTATCTGAAACAGTTTTGAAAAGTACTGAATTCAATATGAAGCTTAAATTTATCTGAATTGATTTTCTGACAACATTACCAATGATGTGCATTATACAAGTTTTAAGTTATCATTTTGTTATTGTCCTTTCCCTGTGACCCATATCTATAACGTATTGTTGCTGCTCTGTTAAGCAATTACTACTGCTCGTTCTTTTAAAGGGTGTGGTACTTTAAATTTGAAAACAGATTAGATTTTGCACATAGAAAATCCACATGTGCTATATTGTCATCTTCAGATATCCCAAGCTATCCAGAACAAACAGCCTCATAGGTAAACATCTATCCTCATTATATTAACGTAGCAAAGCTCTTTGATTCATGGCAGAACAAGTCATGGTGGTTCAGGCCAGAGGAAACTCGCTGGTGCACTTTACCTCTGCCTGTTTAGTGGAGAATATGCTGGTTTTGTCAAGAGCTGCCCAGATATCGTAATTCTTACACTTTGTCTACCAGCTTTGAGCACCACTTGTATTCTTTTCCAGTTCCATTGGAACTGGACGATATGAGATGACCTTAGCCAGTAGCAGAATATCCATCCCAACACCCCAACTCAAGGGGTTACGTCAGGACGGTTTGCTGTGGTAAGAGATTGAATATTTGCTGTATCTCAGAGCGGTAGAGAAAGCTGCTGGCCGGTGTCTGCTTACTGACAGCTGTACAGCTGTGCTTCGCATCAACAAGCAAGGAAGTGTCACATCAGCTGCTTAATGCAAAGAGGTGATTAGTTTAGGGAAATAGTGCGTCTTCTCACAGAATAACAATATCTATGGTTCATCTCCTGTGCTTTAGAAATACGTTGACAAGTCATATTGGCAAACACAAAGTCTAAAATGGACATTCAAGGATTTGATCTTTATGTCTGCATTGGATCAATGGAATTGGCTATTAAAATGCTGTAAAGGTCTTTCTTGCATTTCTTCCGTTTGTAGTGCTCTAGAGCAAGGTGAAGTACAGGTGTTTAGGGACGTACTTTTCTGACACCATTTCCAGTAGAATTAAGGCATGGCTCTTGTTGATGTCAGCTGCAGCTTTAGTGGGGCAGTGTTCATACCTGCTGCTCTCAGCCCTGAAGCTGAACAAACACAAACCCCTCAAGGTTTCTTCAGACGTTCTCCAATTGTTTAATCTCCTGGGGCCCCTCCAGTTGACCTTCAGGAGGTTTCCAGTGTCCCTCGTGAGCTGAGGGGACCAAAGCTGGACACGTCATTGCTGGTGTGGCTCAACCAGTGTCAAGCAGACTGGGCTGTTTATTTCTCATTTGGCTAAAGCTCTATATACTGACTAGTTCTATTATGATCATTTCTCATGAGTAAATGTTTAAGGTGCTTACATGTATTATAAGAAATATTATTACTGCTTTGCAGATGGGCAGCTGAGCCATACCATGGTGAAATGATTGTTGAAAGGGCATCTGGCATATTGAGTCTGGGGACCGTGCGGGTGCTGGAGCTCTCTGACGTGTCACACAGAAAAGGTGCTAAATCATACGAAGAATCAACTAGTCGTCTGATTCTTGACAAAAGAATTTCTTTCTAAAAGTATCTGACACAGAGATTCGCTGTAGAATTGCCTGGGATCACAAGTTGATGTTTTGGCCTCTGGTGCAACTTACTATACGAGTACCTATCATATCAGATTTACTTTATCTCTTCTCTGTACTTATAAACCAAATATATTACAAAATTTAGCATACAAGTATCATCCTTCTCAAAACACCTTATTCTAGTATCTAAGAAATCAATTGTGACAATTTAACAGTTGCTGCTGGCCTTGTCTGTGTCTTAAGGATGTATGCAGTGTATCCTATAAACCGCATTGATTCAAGATGAAATTCTACTTTTATAATATACTGAGATAAAAAAAAATCCACACACTGTGTTTCACATGATTGACTATAAAACTTTACTTGGAATTATCAGTGTCAGTTTGGTGAATTACTTCACTTAAAATAGAAACAGGTCACATGGATTATAATAAGATTCTAAATGCTTAGGAGACAAGTACTGAATGGAGCTTCACCCTACAGAAATATACTTGTCTACTAAGAAATAATTAGCTTCTGATTGACCAGAGCTCAGCCTCCTGGACTGCAGAGCTATGCAGCATGTGAAAATGAGCATGGAACATACTGAAAACCTCAGGCGGAACTCTGCAGTATGTTTAATTCATTGTAGCCTGTTTCCATGGCTTGTAAGCCACATCATATTGCATATTGCTCCCTAAACTACTGGAATATAAACACCGAAACCTATGGTGGTGAATTTCTGCCTTGCCCTTCTCCCCATTCTGCTCTTCCCAGCGAAGCGCAGATGATTCACACCGGTAATTTGGGTGAGTGGCTGTGGTTTACAAGACTCTTTCAGAAGTCTTTCCCTAGGTCTTGATAATGTAAAATATGGAGTTCATATGGCAAAGCCGGTCAGCATCCCACTGCTGCTGTCCCAGGGCAACAGCTACAGCAGGCACCTCCCATTTAAATCCGTGATTACTTCTGTTTTGACAGCGTTATCTCAAACCCCCACAGTCTCTAGAACTATTTGAAAATACTCAGAGCACAAGCATCACAGGTATGTCCAGTGCCTGCTGTTGTTAGGAATCTATTCTAATAAGAATCATATCAATAAATAATGACTTCCTTCATTGATAGGTGCAAGATCGAGTCCCGAGTGTGATACTGCTCCTTACTAGGAAGCAAATGGTCCTCTCTGGGGACTCGAGGGGAGCCCTACCCCTCCGTTTCCTCTCCTGTGAGGCAGCACCGGCACTGAAGGCAGCACCAGCTCCTCGGCCGCAGCAGTTCGCCTGTGACGGCAGCCCAAGCCGGGCTGGTTCTCGGGGTGCTGGTACAGCTACGAGTGCAGGTGCTGCTTCTGAAGTGACATTAAATAGATGAAAGAAGGACTGTGGAGACAGGTTTTGTGTGGGCAGGTTGCTAAACGGCAGCATCATTGACAGGATGTGCCAAAGGTATTATTTTTTTCATTAAAAAAAAAAAAACAAAAAGGCAGCCCAATGCGATCTTCAAAAAGAAGTACAGAGATTAAAGGAAAATCAACCAGTCTTTTCTTTTTGGGATATATGCAACAAACCTTTTCCAGAAAACCTATATTATATTTTGTATTATGTTACATGTGTCTGTGTGTTAAAAACAAAGGAAAGTTGGGTGGCTTTTCCATACTCCAAACAGGAATATAGTCACTGGCCCATAGTCTCATTTCTACACTCTAAAAACTTACTAATCTCTAGTTCATGAATATTTTTAGACTGGATGAAATTGAAAGATAATTACTGAATTGTCTCTTTACAGCTATTTATATTATCCTGTCTTTCAGCCTGAAAAATCCATGTGTTTCAAGAGATTTGGGTCCTCAGGGATGTCAACTGTGATTGGAGCTTAAAGAGAGATGTGTTTAATTGCTCTGCTCTCAGGCTTTAATCTATGAGTACTGCAGGACAGGGCACTAACTACAGAATAATGTATTTCTTTCTATATATTTCTTTCCAATGTATTTTTGGTTTTGTTTTCCCCAATAATGGAGAAAAGATGAACGTTTTCACAAACCAGCATGGAAGACAAGCTCAGAGGCAGGAGGAAGGATTTAATACTATATATACCTGGTATTCCATACCAGTATTCATAATTAGTTCCTTACTGAGTAGTGTGCTCAGCACTTAAGTATGTAATGATATTGTTTCTTTTTTTTATGTCTAACAATATTTCGTACTGAGGAATTGCTTTCGTCCAGTATTTCAGAGTGCTTTACAAAGGGGGTAACTTAGTCCCTTTTCACAGATGGTGTATTTAAAGCAAAGGGTTCTGTTTATTCAAGGTTACACAGATAATGAATGGTAAATTAGGAAGAATGTCCTTTGATTCCCACTTAGCTACTGTTTTTACAAGATAAGATGTTTCCTTAAACTTCTGTGCACAGCAACATGCAATGACCTACTTTGAAGGTACACTGCAACTTCAAAGCCTGTACAAACTGCCGAGAACACTTAAAAAGCATTTCCCCGGTTCTCTTCTGAGCGACTTTGCTGATCTCTCCAGGAAGGTGAAGTGGATCTCTGTGTCTCGTCTTTTTGTGCAGCAGAGAGGACGTTATGGCATAATGTTACAAATGTTCTTCCTGATAAAAACATTTCTGCTCATTGTTATAGCAAACTGTGAAATCAGCCTTGTTCGAATGGAGCGTCTTCAATTACAGAGTACATTCCTCAGCTGCTTTTCTGCTGTTTTCCTGTACGTGTACAGTAGTGCTTAAAAACAGAGAGGTTACAGTTATGGCCCTCCATGGCATGAAAGGCTTTCAGAGGAGGAAAGGCAGTTCTGTAATGAAAAGCATAACTCCTGAACACGTAAAACGTTCCTCTGTTTAATGTCTGAACTGACACGCCTGCGGAAAATTAATAATTGCTTGAATTTTGAACAATGAAAATACAGGGAAAATTACAACATAACAATGGAAAACTATGCAAGTGAAAGTATCAGCTGGAAGAATAATAGCTTTATTTGACAGTGTTTTGACACCATTGATGTACTGTTGTCACTGGAGACCTTCCTTTCTGTGTTTGTGATATACTATTTCAATCCATATTTTCCCAATAGAATCACAAACATTGAATAGATCTGATGTGTGATAGTCTCTTACCGATGTGTGAGTTGACATGTTGATTGTTCTTTCATATCTGGGACTTGTGAGAATTCTGCTTAAATAGTATTCGCCAATACTAATAAAGGAAGCAGGGCTGACAAAGGGGATGGAGGTGTTTTGGAAGTGATTAGCATGTGAAGGAGCAAAGTGGCTTATCTGCTCCCGTTTGTAGAAAGTGAAGTAAAGCAAGTGCAGAACTGAATGCACCTACAGCAGTTTCTGTGTTAAAGAAATGACAAGTTTATCATCCTGGTTGAATAGACCAATAATACAAATCTTTATACAAGAGACCTCTTGTAATCTAAAATTTTAAAGTTTCCGTTTTGAGAAATGCCCATAATGGTTGTAATTGTTCCTAATTGTCGCAGAGCTATATCAATGGATTTTTTTGCCCCCTAAGACACTCATTAGAACAAGCGGGTCTGGTGGAAAGGGAAACAGGGGACAAGTATTTCTTAGGAAAAGGTGAAAAATTGGTGGTTACTTCAGCTGTCAACCCGATGGACTAACCTGTCTGTGGAATCTGTTTCCAGGCAAGCCTGCAGGTCCAAGCTGGTGGTGTTAGTTCAGGTCTGCTCCTGAGTGCCGATGTGTATGGGAAGGAATCCTCCTCTGTGTCCCCGTGCCTCTGCCGGTTTCCTCTTGTTTGTTGGCCGCGTGGAACACAATTGCCTCATCACTGTAGGCAGATTGAGGCACCAAGTAGCAGCCGTACCAGCCTTGTTAAGATTTCTCTTATTGAGTCAGTGACTTTACGGGTGTAGGCCTGGGAACGTAGTTCAGGATGGGTTCAACAGGAGGGAAAGTGGCAAGATGGGGCCAGCAATGAGAAGCGGGAGATATTGGTGGAATGATTCAGTGTAGAATGGATCCTGAAGACTAATAGTCTTCCATTATTCTCTTCTGCTGACATGTGTAATCTCGTCTCTGGAGCCCAAATGCACTGTCATGTGAGAAAACAGTAAGGAAGATGAAGCTTGCTTTGTTTCCTACAAAGCCTAATGAGTAAGGTCCCCAAGTTTATTACCCAACTTTGATTGAATGTGAGGAAACATGGGTTTGAGAACAGCACGCTGATAGGGATTTCCATATGCAGTGATAAAATTTGCAGGAGTTTCTTGCAACAAATGTGTATCTCTAGTTCATAAAGAAATAGTCTTAAAACTGCTCTCTTGTCTTTATTTTAGACACTTTTCTTCACTCCTGCCAGATGCTGCTTCTTTAGGTTACCAGTATGGATTAATGGTATCAGTATATCTAAACACGAACAAGATTATTTGGTTTGCTGTGTATTGTCTCTGGAAAATGGGCTCCATTTCTTCATTTAGTTCACTAGTTACTATGTTTCTGGTAAATATTTCAATCCTAGGCATAAAGCAGCAGATGGGAATAAAAATTGTGGGTGCCAGGATGTGTGGGAGAAGAAAGGACTGTTAAACGGTGAAAGGGAAGGCAGCATTTGAAGAGAATAGTCTGTGTGGGGAAAGAGGTGGACTGGGCAAAATCAAGGGCAGGACTTAGAGTGCGTAGGGAGAGGAAAGAGAGAGATTAGAAGAGTGAGAAGAAAGAGGACACAGCAGACTCCGCAGATGAGATAGAGGAGCTCTCCCTAGCGCCGCGGAGCCAAGAGGAAGCTCAGTGGGCGGAGAGATGTGCTAATGCTCCTCATCTGCTTCTCATGTCCTTGTTTGTTCTCACCAAGCTTGTATCTTTGACACTGTACCATGGAGACTTACTTACAATGTGCTTTGTTTGTGGTTTTTTTCGGAGGCTGAGCTCCATAGATTATTATGGGTTAGGTTATTTACCCAGCACTCTTAGTAAGGCAGGTTTCCACAACTTCACTTCTCAGATGGTTAGAAATAGTCATCTAATTCTCAGCCTAAATTTATTCATGGCTGGTTTCTACCAATTCTTGCTCTGAGGTTTTCTGTATTATAAACATTTCGTTCCCTTCCTTGATTCCCAATTTCCCTCATATATTCATAGTGTAGATTTCCTAGTTCTTCATTTCTGTAGCCCAATCAAACCCCATGGAACCCATATGGAGGTGGCTGTGCTGCCCCCCGGCTGCTGCCATGACCCCCGCTCTGTGCTGGCTCTGTAGGAGCTGCCTTTACACGGCCTGTCCCTTGGGAAGCGCTCACTCCTGACAGTTCTTGACATTCTATTTGTAATAGAAATAAGAGAGGAGCTGACAGTTTGCAACATTATACATAAACACCTCATACTGTGAGTGATACACAAATGTTGTATTCCTTTAAATTGTAGAAGATGAGGCTTTTAGAGTATGTTTCCGCTGGCATTTTTCCTGTAGCAAGGGCCTTAGAGTGCAGGCTAGGGAATGTTAAATACATTTCTCAAGAGCTAATGACATCTATTTATTTTAAACAATGTTGAATTGGAACCGGTGACCTTGTCATTGCAGGCATCACAGAATTTATGTTACTGTTTCCTCCACCAGTGTTAGTAGAGGGTATGTTGTGAAGACAGGCAAAAAAATGCAGCCACCAGTGTCCTAATTTAAATATATATGTTTTTATGACCAGTCTAATGAAGAGAGCTCCAACACCGAAGAACCATTGAGGTGACAATAAAGAAAACAGTATCTGATAATACACCTTTCTGTTCATTGACATCAGCAGAATTAAATCATATTTTAAAAAGTACCCAAAAGAATTACTTATGCACAATAATTTTAGTTTGCAATCCCCAAATTTTCCTGTCTTTTTTTTTTTTTAAATGACAAGCTCTTATTCGTCTCAGAGTATAACTGCAAACTGCTGTAAGCACCCTATCATTAATCCTGAAATATGTATATGTCTTCCTGCATTGTTAGTCAGATGAATGTGCTGTAGCTCTTACCATCACCTGAAGAAAATTACAACTTGGAGAGAAATATTTATAACGTAAGTTTGCAAAATATTACATGATCTCAGGTGCATATATATGTATAATTACTCCCTATTACAGATTAAGAGGATGTGAAAAAATACCTCCAGCAACTGGTGAACAAATGGCGCCTAAACTTGAATTTGGATGAATGCATGGCATTGATGTGGTCTTTGAAATCTCTCCAGCAGTTCCGTGTCTGAAGTCGGGTGGGTACCTGAATTTTGCCACCGAGGTTCTTTCGGGGCTGTCAGCTCAGCGTGTGCCCAGCTCAGGGCAGCCAGGAAAGAACATCTGTGCACGTAAGTGCAGCCCACGTTCTGAAAATAAGCGCTCTTTCAGTTGTTCTTGCACTGAATTTAAGGAGGAGGCATAAATCTCTGAGCTCCAGCCCAGGAGGCAGCATGTCCTTTCAAACCGCCCGCGTTTAAGGTCTCCTCTTGTTCCTGAGCCCCCTGGTTTGTGCATGACAACCTTTGTGCACAGCACCAAAGCCTCTTGCTGCACCTGCACTGCAGTTGCGTTGGGAATGTCACGTCTTCTGTGTGTTTTGCTGTGTCCCGGGCGTTCCAACAGAGGCGTTTTCCACACGGAAAGGTGCTGAAGTTGTTCTGTGGCTATCAGCTGGTAAATCGCTCTTCTCATTCTCTTCATTCATCTCTTCTGTAAATGATTAGTAAAACCTGTTCCTGAAAATTATCCCCGATACTTGAAAAAAATCCCCAAACACGTAACCGTAACTTATAGAAATACTCGGGTACTTTACTATTTCAGTATTACAAGATGTAGTGATGTTATTTTTACTAATTTGATAAAGAAAACCAGTAAGTTGGTGGGGAAAAAAAGAGCAACGTTACAGTTTAAGCTTTTGTCTGTGATATAATAGCTCTGTTCAACTCCAGCAGGTTTTTATATCTTTTATTGAGACAAATTCTGAAATTCTTATGCTTTCCTTCCTTGGGACAATCTTCTTTTACCTTCAGTGATAAAATAAGGCTTATGCTGCTTCGCAAAGTACTTTGAGATCTATGGTGAACAAGATTAACAAGGGGCTTTCCTCCTGCTCCTGTGCACAATCTGGCACTCAATGGATACATTTGCTTGCAGAATTACTTGCTTAAATAATTTACTTTGACATTACAAGTAAAATACAGTTTCTTTATTTAATCTTAAGTAAAACCTGCCTTGAGTAACAGTTTGTTCTATTAGCTATGGCCAGACAGGTCAGAGCTCTAATGGAGAAGCCCACTAAGGTAGATCACAAGTCATTTTCAGTTTATGAATGTGGTCAAATTCGTGAAACATGAATAATGTTGCTTATACAAATAATAAACAATTTCATAGAAACGCAGGTGTGTGTTTTGAGAGAAAATGATAGATGAAATGGAAATAAAGATGGAAAAATGTAATCATATCAGTTTCCTATTTATTTTTATTGAATTAGTCATGTCTACCACTTAAGTGTTTTGTAATCTACTAAAAATGCTTTTATCATGTAGAAATTTCATTTCGTGAGTTCAATATAATGCAATCAAAACATTTAGGCTAACATCTTCATACTAAGAAATTTCATCCACATATTATTTTTACAATTCTTTTTGATTAAAGGTAATATTTCTAATGTAGCCATCTAGTTATATAGAAGTATCTTGACAGAAAATACCAGTTATGTAAGAAGATAGTGTTAATTGTTGCCAGCGTTCTGGGACTGAAAAATAAACTTGTGAAAGAATATGCTAAATTTAAGTTAGCCTTGGAATATATCTTGACACAAAGACGATCTATTACCACTTCCTTTGAAGCTCATGGAAATCTTATCATTGACTTAAAGTAGAATCAGTTTGGCACTGAGACAGATGATGAGTTATCGATGCTTCTCTCTGCCCCGAAGCAAAGAGGAAGAGGTAACTGGAGGATCTAGATCATACCTTACATGGATCTTGATCCTGTCAGCCGTTCGGGAGAGGAGGAGGAAGGTGGGGACCTGGGTGGGCAGGGGGGGCTGTGCAGTTCAGGTGTGAGGGCAGCAGCCAAAGAGCTTGGCTGGCACTGAGGAGGAGGAGGCGGCACTGGTGACACAGCCCGTGTAACTCTGCAAACCCCGTTTTCCCGGGCGTTGCCGAGGGATGTCCTCCCATAGGCCAAGGCAATGTAATTTCCTTCGTGTCTCTTGTTGTACTGACGCTGCCCAGTCTGCCACTGATTGTACAGCCCTTTCAGGCTGAATGGAGTGGACTGGAGAGGTGAAACTGGTTTTCTTTTGAAACTGTTTGAAAATGGTTGTATTCAGTGTCATCTTGTCAAAATAGTTAAACTCAAAAAGCCATGAGACAATAGATTGTGTTGGGTTGCATAGACCAAGGCTGGAAGGCCCTTGAAAAATCTGTTTGCGTCTGCAACCGGTGGTTGGGAAGGTTCCTTTGTGCTCCCTGGCGCAGCCCCCTGGGACTGATGCTCCGAGAAGCTGCAGCAATGCTTGCAAATGTATGTTTGAAAAATTGCAGACACTTGATGTGTTTAACATTGGAAACTGGATGTTTGCAACATTTGCGGAGGCTGCAATTCAAACGGTATTGGATTCCTGTATGCTTATGTGAAGAATTTGATTAAGGATTGCTGCAATGTCTAAATTGCAGGCTGGGAAATTATATAAGAGAGTTTATTTCTGTCTGTCAGTGTATCCGTCGCAGATACGGCTGGCTGGGTCAGAATTCCTCCTCCAGGTACTGACGGGGGAGGCTGCTGCATTTTGGCTGCTACAGCAAATCTGTGTAGTGACTTTCAAAGCTATTGTGGCGCAGTTGTGACTTTCACGTAGGGAAGAGCATCTGGTTTCTTAAAGTGTTGCGGGCCCAGTAGCTGTGAAGTGACTCTGAGGAGGGCAGGCACAGCTATCAAAGGGATCTTTCTTCTTTCCTGGGTTTGTTGTTTTTGTGTTTTGTTTTGAATAGAACGAAAGGGGCAAGATGTCAATATTTAATGGAAAAGACGTAACTCTCGGTCAGTGTTGTCAAGGAACAACATTTTGTAAAAGGAAAAATACGGTTTAACAGAGTAAATGCCACATTTTAGAGGTTTGCAGGATCTGGTGACGCTTGGAGCTTGGCATGGGGTACTTAACCTTTGCAGGTCAGGCAGCCTCGTCTGCGGGGTCTCTGTGCGTCTGCAGTCACCTGGGAGCACAACGGGAAAACACCTGTGAGCAGAATGATCCTGAGCTTGATCTTCTTGTGAGCAGGAACAGAGGCAGAGAGATTGTTCTGGAACTAAGGCCAACTTCCTGAGGGCTGTTCTGCATTGTACTTAAACGTAATGCTTCCTCATATCTTTAATGTGTATTTAAACACTAAATATAAATATTTAAACACTATATTTAAATTTAAGTAATTAAGCTATTTGAAGAAATTTAAATCCAAATATTTAATATACTTAAATAATGTCTTTATTTGCTCAGTCCAGGTTTTATCTCAAAGTTTAGGAAATCTGTGTAGCCCTCAATAAACTAAGCTCCTGTTTCTCAGAGTCTTCCTTCTGAAATGAACACAAATAGGACATAATGTTGAAACAAGAGAAGGTTTAACTCCGTGTATTAATACTCAAAGAAACAAGTGCTTAATGCTCAAATAATAGAATTTTTGGATAACAAAGCAGGCAGCTGAATGTACAAAAGAGCATTGAGCTGGTGTCTAAGCAGCTGCTGTGCTGAATTCCTGGAGCCCGAGGCTCTAGCAGGTCAGCACTCACTAACTCGTACAGCTTCACAGCTGGTCTGCGGTGCTTCGACTGAGGGTGTCCAGGGCACTTGTTGGCCTAATATGCAACACAGTTTCTACATGTAAAAGCACATAAACTTCATTCTATATCTTGTTTAATTAGTAGGAATCTTTCCATTGACTTGGATGGACTTTGAATTGAGCTCAAAATTGATATTTTTGTTTAAATAAGCAAGAAACATATGGTAGACAGCTGAGTCTCTTTCTGTTGTTTGCTCAGTTAACAGCTTCTTTAGAATCACTACATTTGTTATTGGAGGATATAGATTAGGGATGAAATTAAACAGTCTTCAAATTGCCCACCCAAATGTATTCAATGCTTGGAGGCAAATTGAGGAAATTAATCCTTAAGATTGGTGAGCAAGGTATCTTCATTGAGAACACCCATCCTTTCATATCTAGGCTCCTTGCCAAAGGATGGGGCTTGGGGGCTCAGCTACTGAAACATTAGAAGCGTTTAAAAAGAACTGTTGAAAATTAAAACATATAAATGCATATTGTGTGTTATTGAGCAAATATTTATTTAGCTCCTATGGGCACAATTCCTTTTTGTCACATAGTTTGCTGCAGGTATAATCTATCTCTTTCTTGTATCTACAAAT
Source organism: Nesoenas mayeri (assembly GCF_963082525.1). Lineage (NCBI taxonomy): Eukaryota > Metazoa > Chordata > Aves > Columbiformes > Columbidae > Nesoenas > Nesoenas mayeri. The sequence goes on along the minus strand of NC_137554.1, from coordinate 35,133,584 downwards.
CATCACAGACTTTTCTCTATGAAGAACAGTTATTTCTTATTCTTTTCTTGCCTATGGCTGCTATTACAATATGGCATTGGTTGTTGATTGTCTTCTTCTAAAATACATTCTCATTTGCTCGAACATCTCGGTGTCTACCAGAGTATGTAATCCTGGGTGCGGTGTGGCGCTGGCTGCGGGCCGGCACGCCGCGGGGTGGTTTACGGGGCGCATGTTCTACACGGAGAAGGCAGCAGCTGTTCTCTTCCTCCGGCTGGGCTGGGCACAGCAACCGCGCCAGCGGCAACCCGAGACCTGCTCTTCAAACCGCGTTTACTCACCATTTGTCCCCATTTTGCATTTATGCCAAGGGTGGCGGACTCATTTTCACCTGGGGTCACGTCAGCCTCATGGTTGCCTTCAAAGGACCCAATGTCATTTTAGGACTGTATAAATGTAGCAGTAGTTACACGAAATACGAGTTGGACACCCCTGACTGATGCTGTTGGGAGGTTTTTGTTTCGTTTCAAGAACTGCTTCACATCTCAGGCAGCTTTGCTTTCTTTTCTCTTCTGTTCTTCTCTGTTGATGTTTTTCATATGTTTTTCCCCCCAATCATTTCTTTTTATTCTCCATTTCATTTCTGCAGCTCGATGCCGCTCAGACAGATGCTGCACCTTTTGTCTGCCTGTGCACGTCACACCGGCTGAACCTATTGCCTATTTGACTTGTGCATCTTCTCTTGCTCTTGTGCTCCATTCTTTCTTGTCCTAACACCTCTCTCGTCCTTCGTCCTCTGGTCCAGCCCCTGGGCCACGGTGCATTTCTGGTGCATGTTTCATTCCCTGATGCGGTGTGACGGAGAGCAGAGCTCCGCCTGCCTGGCCTCTCGTCATGGCTTCAAGAACCTTTATGTTAAGCCTGGGCTATGCAAAGACACTGGAAGGCAATATATAAACCGCTGAAGCTTATGACAACAGCAAGGTATTTTTACAAGTTTGAGATGTTCCCGCTGTTAAGTAAAGTGGGGTAGTGGTGATGATGAGTAAAGTGGGAGAGGCTGTAGCAGCTGCACGTTTTGATAAATAAAAAGAGAACACTGGAATTCTGTACAACTTAGTGAGGTAAAATATGTACAGCTATAATATTGGTACCTGAGGCCATGGCTGAGATTGGACACTACAGTACGTTACACTGCAATGTATATGTTTATCAACGTATAGCAAGTGTTTGATTTGTCTTTGCCTTGTCAAAGGCAACTGTGACATACAACTGCATAAAGAGGTTTTAGTCAGGAGTAATGCACAGGAATTAGGGAAGGCTGTGGCAAATAGTAAAACTAAAACATTTACCTACGTGTATTTTCATGTTGTCCTTCAGTCTGGTTCAGTGTTGCTGTTGATGTCAGCAGGATGATCTCTGCTGACAGCGGTTCAGACTGAGAGAAGATGAGGGCCCTGCGCTGGCAGGAGGGACACAAACGCATATAAATTGGGTTTCTGCTTTTCAATTTGTTTGTAATGTCCGAATGGTCCAATTCAGCAAATACATTGTGACTAAAAGTGGAGGTGCCTACACACAGACTTCTCCCTACAGCCACAGTTTGTTTGCATCTGCAAAGTCTGCACCCCCGGACTTGCAATTATTCTTCTTTGATGGTTCTCAGAGCTGAAATGCGAGTGCTAATTTAAATACTTATATTACATTCTTTTCCTCTTAAAATTGCACCCACTTAAGAAGAGATGGCCTTTGACTGTTGAGAATCTACTACATCAAGTAGTGTAAATTTTTAAAGGATATGTGTTTTGCCTTTCAATAATAAAAGCAGGTTATCAATTTACTAGAATTTAGGTGATTTGAAGAGATGAGAGGGTGTGTTTCTCTCCTTCCTATACATATTGAGTTACTGGAGCTATAAACACTCTTTCTTTGTTAAAAACCTTGAATATGCTCACTTCATTATAGGAGGTGGTACAAAGACAAGCAGCAGCAAAGTGCCTATAGTCAGGCAGAATGAGACGGCTCCTGGAGCCCATGGGCAGTCTGGGCCCCGGGCAGCCCGAGGGGCAGGTTGTTTGGGGGCTCAGGTCGGTGCAGTGAGCGGGCTGCTGGGATGTGGCTGGGGATGCCCTGGGGACACCGCTGTCACCGTTCCTGCAGGGTGTTTGCCAGAGCATGGGTCCTGAGCTGCCAGCTGGGCTGTCTGAGCTTACGGGGCCATTGGGCTTGGTGTTAGAGCAGTTACAAAAAGAAGGGAAGCTCACCAATTTCCAGTAGAATTCATGCAAACAGCCAGTTTAGCTTTATAATGCTCTACAAATCATAAACTCCATTTTGTCCCCGTGCGGTGTCCCTGGTGTATTGGGTGTCTCCAGCAGCAGTGCTGTGTGGGCTGGGGTGACATTTAGCCCCATGAGCTGGCATATACTGCAGCAGATGAAACCTTCATCATCATCGTTTTTTCCCCCCTCATTTCACAAATCTTTCTCTTCTGCCAGAGTGGTTTGGGTCTGAATTTCAAGCTATGCCTTTGTTAACAACACTAATATAGGTATAAATCTTGGATTCATACAAATGCATACTCTTGGATACTTTTTATAGTCTTCTAACATATTTCTGAAGCTTTAAATATGTGTTTAAATGTCATTATGGAAATTTACCAGCAAGTGGAGCTTCTCCAAGTAGAGATAGTGGGTATTCTGTGTGTTTTCTTACACATTTTTATTCAGAGAGGATCCGCGAGTTTGGAGAGAGGAAAAGAAGCCTCCAGATTAAAATTTAGCAATAAACGGCAAGTCACTGATATGTTCCAGTGGCTTAGGAGAACTGTATCTCCTGAAACCCTTTCTGCTCTGTGATGCCTATTTAAAACTTGTCAGCAGCGTTGTTCTTCTGCTCCAGCTCTCGCCTACCGCAATGATCCCAATCGCTGTGTCACCTCCGATACCTCCCCATCTGTCTCTAATCGCGTGTGTTGCAGATGGCGAGCTGGCTGGGCAGGAGCGGCGCTCCTGCTCGGTGCTTACACAGCACCGACTGCACGGCTCTTGGCACGGTGGAGTCCTGCTCAATGACAACAACTGGGAAGTTTTATGATGATAAAGCAAGTATTATTGCCAACTTCATATCTGTTAGAAAGTTTAGTTATGTAAATAACTTGTTTCCCCATGACTTTTATCAAATATTTTATGTTGTTAAATAATTTACGATAAACACGTTGTCTTAGTGCTCAGCATAAATTTAAAGGATAATTTTAGCAAGAAAAGAAAATATTTATGAAGAGAAATCAGAGGCAGAAATAAAAGGGATAAATTAATGAAAATATCCTGATGGTGGCAGTAGCCCAGATGAGAATTATCTCTTAGAGGCATTTGATTTTTAAAGACCATGTTGCATCTGTATACATTATGTGCTGGGTTTGCCCATCTTTGTGGTCTATGGCACACCAGGGGAATAGTGGAGGACAAGGATGTTCTGAAAAGATTTTGAGGTAAAATTACTGTGAAGTACAACAGCCAGTGAGGAACAAAAATTCAGCATCGCTGCCAGGAGGTGTTAATACTGTTTCAAGTTGAACTGGGAACTGTAAGAACAAGGGGGAAGAAATCGGGGGCATTTGAGATGTAGTAACGATGAATAACCTTTAAAGAAGGCTACAGGATAGAGGCAGCAAGAGCAGCCGGGAGAGCCCGCGCCCCGCAGCGAGAGGCGGCTGCCAGCGGGGTGTGCGGGTCGGGCTGCAGGCTGGCCTGGGGAGAGGGCTCCCCCGGGACAGGAAAAGCTTGTAACAAGTTCTTTCCATACTGTAAATATCAGATGTCAACTCCATACCGGACCTGTCCTCTGCTGGTTTATGTAGATTAAAATGTCAACAACACACTTCCACTCGACTTTATGTCACTTTCACAAAAACAACTATTTGTGATAGCTAGATTGGTAAAAAAGCCTGGATTATGAGTGCTTGGCTAAAAGTGGAAGAGCACGGCCCTGGCCATCGCTCTGCAATCTCAGTTTTAAGGCAGATATCATTTTATTTTGATACATAAATACAAGGAACTTCAGTATTCTACAAAAAATGTATAACACAAGTTGTATACTCATTTTTATATTGTAATAGTTTTTGAATTGTTATGATGGAAAAAGAAAGAGGCATTGACTAAGCAGAAAACATAGATAATATGTTTGTATGAATCACGAGGAATTGTCAATCAGGAGCATTACCTTAAAAATGCTGTCAGTACGGACACGTGGCTTTTCTGGTTTGTTCTGTACTGGGCTATAAGAAGTGGCCTTGCTTGTATGTTATTATCCCAGATTCCTGCATGAGTTTCCTATGTTTACTTTGGCAGTAGTTAGAATACGAGGCAGCAGCCTATACCAAGGCTGCACTGATGAAAAGTGATGATTCCATCAAATTTCGCTCTATATATAACATATAGCGCACAAGGATTGGAAAAAACCCATGGCAAACCCAAAAGCTGCTTACCACAGACATAAACACAAAGCAGAAGGAAATGTTCACAGAATCCCAGAATGTCAGGGGCTGAAGGGCCCTAGAAAGCTCAACCAGTGCAATCCCCCCATGGAGCAGGAACACCCAGATGAGGTTACACAGGAAGGTGTCCAGGCGGGTTGGAATGTCTGCACAGAAGGAGACTCCACAACCCCCTGGGCAGCCTGGGCCAGGCTCTGACACCCTCACCCCAACAAGTTTCTTCTCAAATTTAAGTGGAACCTCCTGTGTTCCAGTTTGCACCCATTGCCCCTTGTCCTGTCACTGGTTGTCACCAGCAGAGCCTGGCTCCATCCTCCTGACACTGCCCCTTTCCATATTGATCCCCATGAATGAGTCCCCCCTCAGTGTCCTCTTGTCCAGCTCCAGAGCCCCAGCTCCCTCAGCCTTTCCTCACACGGGAGATGCTCCACTCCCTTCAGCATCTTGGTTGCCCTACATATTGTAGCAGAAAACTGGTCAGAAAAGATGGAAAAACTTCAGTACGCTTCTGTTAGAAGGAGTCTGAAAGCTTCCAAGACAGCTTGAAAACAGTCTCCGCTGTAAAACTGGTGGTGTATCCAAAGGGATACATCCATCACAAAGCACAAGAAATGTTGCTGGATCATCATCAGCTAAAGATTTGGAGAAACCTGTGAAGGTATTGTAGGTCAGACCTCAAGTATTTGTGCAGCTTTGCTGTTAACTCGAAGACAGATTAATCAGGTGGTAACAAATTATGCTCTATGCCCAATTTCTAAAGGCGAGAATATGCCTGGTTCCTGCTCCCCGTTGTGAAGAAGCGGTTCGGCTATGAAAGCAATGCATTTAGCAATGGATGTCTCGCACTTCAAATATCTGGAAGATGCATTGCTCTTGCATTGCTATTCTTGGGTTATACAAAGGAGCAGTATTTCCATCAGGTCCCAGATTCATGGTCAAATAATAATTAAGTTCAAGTGAATGTTCAAATAACTACACAAAGAATCCAATTCTAGGAATGGGCTTGTCCATCATAAAATCCATTTGAACTGGAGAAACAGAAAAAATGTCATTGTTTGGGACCTCTCTTGCGTACCTGCACACCCAGAATTCTAGGTCTTTGTCTAGATAGGCTGATTTATTCATCAGCTCAATTCACAGCCAGTTGCAGGCTGTGAGTCACTAATGATGGATTATCTATGCAGTGGCCCTCAAAGAGAAAAAGAAGGTAGATTTTTATTACCAAAGCAATTTTTGCTCTGCTGTGAATATGTATTTCATGATCTTTTGTTCCATGCTAGAGCAGGATCCTTTTTCATCTGGAGGCTGTAGTAATGAAGACATGGTGCAAGCAGGACTGCTGGGGTTCAGCTCCATGGATGCTGGGGGCCAAAAGACTCTCAACTAAAAAATCTGGAACACTCATTTTTCTGTATAGGACAGAATTAACCTCTTCCAAAAAGGGGTGAAAGAGGGTGCCATGTGGATGCCTTGAATAGGCCTGTTTGCTCACTTTCCTCCTTCTCTGCCTCTGATGAAAATTAAACATAAATGCTCCCAAGCACAACCACTGCACATGGCATCAACTCAGCAGATCAGGAAATCAGAAGATGTAGAAGTTACTTCCAAGTTACTCATCCATGGGGATTTCTTTCATGCACAAACTGCATACAGCACAAAGATAATTTGTAATTTTTTCATATGTAATTACCGAAGAGTTTGCTCTGAGAGGCAAGGCAGCCCCCACAATGTACCGCTGCTTGTTGTCCCTGAGCTGCCCAGCGCTCTGACTTCACCTGCAGGACGGGTTCTCGCAGCCTTCCTGAAAGTGATGGCGTGATCGTATTTCCAGAATATTTTTCTGTTCCTGACAACTGTTAATGAGAAACTACTATTAATGAGAAATATGAGAGCAAACTGGGACCGCAGTGACTCTTGTCTCACTTGTGGTACATCACTAGCTAAGGCAAAGTTAGTTAATTGGTTCCTAAGCACCGGACTTTTATGAGTGGGACTTAAGTGCCGAAATATAGGAAAGCGTATTTCCTTGTGCTTGCTATCAGCACAGCAGCATGTAAATGTAGTTTAGGGAAAATCCTAGAAAGTTTCCTAAATTCTTCCTTTGGCAAATGGAAGGCATGATCCTAGAGTCTTCATTTTTATCAGAGAACAAAGGTTTTTTTGGAAAACACAGTATTTATTTCTCCTTGTTTTTAGTGGGAGCTTCACGCAGGTTTCTCTGCTTTCTCTTGAAATGCCGTGGACTTCTATGAAGCCTTTATACTGGTCTCTCTTGTTTGTATCTTATTTTCATAAAAAGAATAACCTGCAGGATATGCATGATGGGAGTAAAGAAAAAGGAATTTGTTAAAGACTGGTGTTAATCAGAGTGAGATTGCACCAGGCTGATGTGGCTGAAGTTTACCAAATGCCATAAAAATGGAACATACAAGATGAATGAACAAAGTGTCTTTAGTTTCCTCAAAACGAAAAAAAAAAAAAGAAAATCTCAATAAAAATGTATATTTGTTCTTGTATTTATTTAGTACAGATATTATTAAAAAAATCCATGTAGACTGTATTTAATGATTGTAATGGTTTAGCATAATATCCTGAAAAATGTGGTTTTTCTTCCTCCAAAGGATGGAGTTTATCAGAGGAAAAAGCCACGGTGAACATTCTGTATTTTAACACTAGTAACTGGGTTAAAGGTGGCATGTGATGTGGTTTCTGCTCCTAAGAAGTGGGAACCCTCTTCCCAGCAGCTGGGTTCCTGGGGAAAGCCCACTGGCTATTTCCCGTGCTTGCTTCTCTCTGTTTAATGGGCTGTGCTACAGGGAATCCTTTTCCTTTCATAATTATTTGTCTACTTTGTTTAGGAAACGCCCCCTAACTTCTGAAGTCTGTTATTGCGCACTAAGCCTGTACTATCCTATAAAAGGAGGACATGGTTCTTTTGGGCTCCTATCCATAGATGTTTAGGAGTGAAATACAGATCACCCGGAACTGCTGGGGAACGGTACCGTTGCAGCGTGCACTGTCCGTCTTCTGCCTTGTGGCTCTTCTTTGGGCTCTACCTGGACTCACCTGGAGGGACCGGTACACAGCCCAAAGCCAGCCCGAGGGTCTAAGACTTGGCCAGCTTTCAGCAGCAGTGGCCCTGTTTGTCCTCGGTGTTCCCCAGTGCTCTGGGCGCCCGTTTGGCCCGCAGGGTGTATCTATCTCCATTTTCGGTGTAGGGATCCTGCAGAGCACATCCCAGTGTTCAGTTCTTTGTACTGGTGGTGACGGTGCTGTTTGAAACTGAAAGATGCAAGAGCGATGTTTAGAGGGACAGGGGATATTTTAGAACAATATAGCTGGAAAACACATGCGAGCTATCTGACATACAACTGTTCTGCTTTTAAATAAAACATTAAAAAGATCCTTGTGTTACATAATACAGTTAAGGTGAGCAATCTTTCAAAAGCTGGAAAATTCCAAGTGAAGGCTGATGTTCTGTCATTAACTTGTCCTCTTGTCTGTGCCTTTTTCACCACAGTAGAAGTGAAGTATGAAGTGTCATCCTGTATGTTAAATGCTTGGGTTTTGTTAGGTTCTGTCACAACTGCTGTATCAGGGGTTCTTGCTGTGGGGGTACAGGAAGAGTTAATGGCAGAAGAGCTGTACAGCACCCCGAAACACGTCGGCATGGATTGTACAGCGAGACCTGGGCTTGGATAAGGAGCAATTGCTCTGTCTGGGCGGTTTCTCCTTGGAAAAACTCTTCAGGAATTTTAAGGAGGAAGAAAGTGATTTGATGCCCATGGGGAGGAGATGGGTTTTGAAATGCTTTAAAACTATAATAACCCTTTTATTAGAAAGTGGTCTGTCACAATAGGATCCCAAGCCATATATAGTATACTAATCACAGGAAGCAAAAGAGACTGGAAATAAGAACTGTGAAATCAAAGAGACTTTGTCCTCTTGTAACATCAGTTTTGTACCAATGAAATTTTACTGTCATCTGGATGCTACTTTAAACTTACATAAATCTAAAACTATTTTAAAAATAGCGTTTTTTTTCTCTTTGATTTATGTGTTTTGGTGGCTTAGGGTCATTTTTAAAAATATATTTGACACAGTTTGACTTGAACATGCTGCTTTGTTAGTGATAGTCCTTAAAATACGAGGATGCTTGCATTTAAGGCTCCAAATACGTGCTTTGTATACTGAAGTCGAATGGCAGATATTTCCATCTACCGCTGATGGGAGAAGGTATCTGGAGGGCCTTATCCATAACAGTTGAAATAAAGAAGATATTACGAGTTGTAATAAAAGCTTATGCTAATGAGTGAACTTCAGTACTCCAAGGTGTTAAATCTGCGTGCCAAAAAAGGTGTCATAAAACTCTCCTTTTTCCAGCCAAAGAGAGATGATACAACAACTGAAAATCAACCATCGTATTTTAAAAGCACTTTATTTGTGCAGTTACTTTTACGTGCAGTGTGTGGATAATTTAAATGTTGTACCTACTAAATGACTGTGTATCTATGGCACAATTTTCTTTCTAAAAGCATGAAAAGCCCACAGCCATTGGCAACGTATTTTAGCTCTTGATTTTCTTTCTCTTATGCGTGTGTATTTTAATCTGCCTCAAAGGTCTTGTTCACTCAAGTGAATGCAGTGGATTATCCTCTCCCTATATGCTGTGTGCATACCATGTCTGCCACAGCCCATGCAAGAAAAAGGAGTTTTCCTCAAGCATCAGTATTTTCTTCAAAATGGTCATTTTCATGTTCTATGCACCAAGAAAGCGCTATAATGCCTTCTAACAAATAAGGTAATTTTTTGTAGTTCTAAAAGAGAAAGGAGGAGAAACTGGGTGCCATCTGGCAGGTACAGGAGCTGCAGGTAAGCAAACTAATAATACTTAACGCTACCGTAACATGCTGTGTTTTCAGCGCTGTAGGCATCAAGTGATAAATTCTCAGAACACTTCCCGTGCTCAGGGTAAACCTTACTAATCTCTTTAAGGAATCATCTCGGGCTTGCTGAGAACAATACCTGCGCGCTTGCCGGCCCTGCAACCCCCGAAATCCGCTTAGTGTTGCGTTCGGTGCACTTTGTTCTTGCTCTGCCCACCCCTTCTTTCTCCTGCTCTTTTCACCAACTCAGACTCTGCTGCTTCAGAGAACCCCGGTGGAAAAAGCAGATGAGTGAGTGGTTGATTTTGGGAGGGATGTGGGTGGGCACAAGGCAATGGGGAGCTCCCGCCGTGGTGTGAGGAAGGCGGCTTTCCTTGCGGCTGTCCTGACCTTACCCCATCGCAATAGCAAATACTGCCATGGCAGGAAATACACGACATGTTTGCAAAGCTGGAATCCCTGCATGTTGCTAAGTTCATATTGGCTAAAAGAGACAGGCAGCAATAAGTGTAATATATTGTTATGATTAATGTTCTAGCCTGTGGACACGTTTAGTTAGTTATTTGTATCACACTAGCAGTATGTTTAGTGTATAGCTAATCAGCCCAGAAGCAGAAGAGTAAGGAAGAACGACTTGAAAACTGGTGGTGAAAAAGTTCCTGGCATGTTATAGTCAGGCTGGGTCATTCTGTCTTTATTCATTGTGAAAGCTCTTTCAGTGTTTTTGATTTAAAATAAGCAAAATGGATCCCCATGTGTTTGCTAAAGAAATTAACGCATCGTTTGCTCTGTGTGGGATATTGCATTAGTCCCAAGTTAGTGCAAGAGGTGTAATACGAGCGCATGCATTTTTTTGGTCTCTGTGCTACCTCTCAGGCAGGAAAAGCATCAGCTCCTATTCGGTATCTGTCAATGCTCCAAGTGGATGTGTTACAGTTTTCTCACTTCCCAACGTGACAGACACTGGGGCTGTGGCTGTGTCTTGGTCTTTCTAGTTCTGGCAGCTGAATCCTGATACTCGCTCGGGGCTCCCTCTGGCATGTTCGCTCTTTGGTGGGGATGCGCGGAGCTTCCTCTGCCCTTGCCGTGGAGAGCGCGGCCGAGGCGGCTCTGGCGCTGCTCCCGGGGTTCGGGGACAGCGAGGCAGGCGGGGGTGACCGGCCGTGCCCTCCCCTCTCTCTCTGCCTTGACCTTTGTGGCAATCAGTGGAGCTGGTGGGGTTAGGGGAGCAGGCTGCCCCGTTTCCAGAGGCGTGAGGTGCTGTGCACCGAGCGCAGGGGCCCGCGGGGACTCAGCGTGGACCCGCGGTGACGTCTCCTCCAGGAGGGCTGGACACCAACCTGCCACCCGCCACAGGTCCCCGCTGGGCTATTAGGAGTGTAAGTGCAGGAACACAGACCCTTGTGGAAAGAAAGAGACATAACACAGAACACACGAAGGCTGGAAATGAAGAAGCGATGACTTGAGCGTCCATGCTCAGTCTAGCACACCAGGGCTGCTGGAGCCGAGGAAAAACGCCGCTTTACAATGTGCTCTTGAAGTTTTTGCTCCACTAATAGGATGCGAGTAAATGAAATGCTGATGGAGCTCATCCTGTTGTTTCTCACTGGGTTCTTCTAGCTTGCAAATCAGTGTCACAACGGGATGAACGAGTCTGTGGTGATGACAAATAGCTGCACACACAAAATCTACCGTAAGAACAATGTGATACATAAGATTCCTACTGGTAAATGCCGCCTAGTTTTGTATCTTGCTCAGTGTTACTGAAATCACAGCAATGGCATTAAGGATTCAAGTCAGGCATAAGTTTTTCTGTCTCTGAATAGAGATCCCTACAATGCTTGCACTCTAAATACAGATAATTAGAGGCTGTGGTGTAATTCTCTTCTCCCTCCACCTGAAAGCAGGCGCGGGTAAAGTCACCGAAGCAATAGGTTACTGTCGCCTAAAACTAACAGAATGTGTTGGGCCTATGGTGAGGTTCTTAACTTGAATGTGCTTGGATGTATTTGTGATAATGTCTAACCAGGAGGCAGGAGTGGGACAGTGATGCCAGCTTTTAAGTATTTTTTTCCTTTTTTTATTGTTTGGGGAATAAAGGAATCTGTGCTGCCTACTTTGCTTATAATTCACTAAAATGGGTCAATGCTTGAGCTAGCAGTTGCTCTGAAATTACAATGACTGACAGTAATTAAGAACTAATTTGTAGTCATAAAAAAGCCAGATAAGGGGCTATCCACTTCATGAGAGATGAATATAATCAGGATAACGGGCACAGCTGGTGGCCGTGGTCCGTCCTCACTGAGCACACGCGATTCCCATAGCTCAGAACAGGACTCACATATCTGCCCCAGAAGGTGAATACTTGGGAAAATCTCCTTTCGATCAATGATTTGGAGCATTAAAGCTTGTAGAGTGTGGGGATGGGGCTTGGCGAGCACGGTGCCAGCGTTTATTAATTATACCGCATTAGCATTCTGATGGGTGTCGTGTGTACGAGTGGGGTAGATGTGCTTTGGTTTGCTGGCAAAGTCAAGGCTTTTTTTGGAGGAATATATCAGTACATGTAATCAGGGACTGACTTCGGCTCAAGCCATTCTGCACTTATAGATGAATTTGTGGGCTTGTTTTCGTTGGTACCGCGGGCAGCCCCGGCAGCAATAGCCTGTAACCTTTTCATCTGCGAAATTCAACGAACTTCTGTATGAAAACAGTCAGCGTTAGTTTTACTGCAGAAAATATATCTATAAAACCCTGTTAACTGTTTTCCTTATGCAAAACAGCAATTATGACCTCTTTGACTTAGCACTTATTCTACAGAAATAAGCAATTGCCATTTGGCTCTATTCATTTTGTACTTTGTTTCACACTTTCTTAAGATGTATCAGCAGACTTTTAATTATCCTGCAAATGATTCTATTAAGCATTCTCCTTGCATATTAAATGCAGAAGACATTGTTTTGAGCTTCCTTTGCCTCCTGTGAATAGAGTGTGGGCAGACATAGAAAAATCAAATTATTTTACTAAATGAAAACAACCTGAGCAGAAAAAATCATTTTGAATGATGACAGCTTGGGTGAGGGTGTCACCATTTCCTGTCGGTTTGCTCTGCATCGCACAGGAGCTCACTCGATGGAATGTTAACCAAAAAATGTGTCTAGTAAAAATAAGCTGTGACAGTCTCTAAGTAAATGTAATAAATCAGGAGGATTTTCAAAGGGAATAAAAAGTGTCATTTCTGATGGTTACAGCTTATACGCCCACCATGATTCCTGTACTGGTACAGTTTATACTCTCCCATGGTAGATAAAATTATTACTTGATCTGTCAAAATGGAGTGACAAAATTTTAGTGGGTAGACAGCTCATTTAAGAATGGTAAAGTTCTTTTGTGTGTTTGCTATCCTGACTCAAAGTACTGTAGGAAACAAGAAGTGAGGGAAAGCAATCATTGCTCAGAACGTGGATGTGGAATTGAGGGGAAAAAAAAGGTTAATAGCAAAAATCGCTTACCCATAGAAACCTGGAGAAATAGTAAAAATCTGTTCATCTGCGAAGCTGTTACTTCAGTAGCCTGTGAGACCTAAATTCCAGCAGCTTTCCTGTAATATGGCGAACTGATAATTCTCAGGAGTTGGCTGGATTAATCTCTCAGTTCCAGGTGTTCACAACTGGATGTGAATCCAAGGACTAACTATGATTGCGTAGTGCTTGCTCAGATTTGCCAGACACCTGTATGTGCCCAGGACATTGACGTATGGAATATTTACGCAGCCTCGAGCACTGAATGTATGGGCAGTTGCACTCCATTGCAGTTCCAGTGAAACTTGCGTACAGGTAGAAAACTGTTCTGAAACCTGAAAGCGTGTGAAATGCTCTGCACCGTTTCTTTAGAGACAGAAGCTTGCTGTGCTTCTGAGTGTGTTTAGAGAGATCATACATTAGATTTAATAATCATTGGCATTTACAGAAGTAACAAAGTCATGGTGTATAACTGCTCACACAGGTAAAGGCATCTAATACCAGAAAGCTTTTATCTTATGGATAGAAATAAAGTCGGCAAGATGTCCAGAGTAAATGGTGCGCGTGTGTTTTGCCAGCGGAAAGCCAGACTTAGCCTTTGGGATGGGTGGTGAAGGGATGTCATGGATCCGCCGTGATTTAAAGCCTTTAGATTCTGATTAGGAGTATCAACGCCTTAAACCGGCCACAAAGCAGAGCTGAAAGCTGAGTGAAGGCCAGACATACTCTTCTGGACTCCTTTTTCTCCTCTGATTGCACATTTAGAAATCAATGTTGTGGAGTTAGGCTTGCTGTGCTAAATGCGGAGTTGGAGTTGTGTGTTCTGTTGGAAAAGGCGTTTGGAGGATGAATGCATCTGCATATTTTCTGAAGAGATGATGGCAGTTGAGAGGGAAGGATGGCTCTGACAAAAGGAATAAGAACCATCTTTCAAACTTGTTACTATTTCCCAGTTACCAGATTGCACCAGTTCCCCCAGGGCAACTTAAACCCCAAGTGCTCTGGAAGGAACATGGTTTTAAACATTCTGTAGTGACTAAAAGTACGTGTGTGCTTCTGAAACAACTCCTTGCTCTCTGGCGCGGCTGTTTACTGAAGCTGTTTTCCGTTCACACAGCTGCATGCGGCGTTCACGCAGCTTCGGTGGGGGAAAAGGGGGCCGAGAGAGGGAGGAATCTGAACGGTGAAACTATCCCCTTCTCTTCAGATGAAAGACAAGCTGTAAAGTGGGTATTGGGGTGTTCCAAAGTGCCTGCTGAGACACCGCTCTGAGGATTCCTGCAGCAAAGACGGGCTGGTTTTCATGGGCTTCAGCTTGCTTCTGTGGCTGGAACAGAGTCATCGAATATTCATGACTTGCCAGGGGCACGTAGAGTCAGATTGGGTTTCTCCCCATGAAAAAAAGGAGCATTCTAGGAGAAAGAAAATGCTCCCTTGTACTAACCGAAAAGTCAGCATAGTGTACTCGCAACTAGGCGAACAGCGGAATTCATGGCAAGAGTAAGCAGAGGACATCAAACACGCCATAGAGCAGAGTCTTCTAAATATAGATTGTAGTAATTTACTTTCAAACAACTCATTTTCAGCATCTGACATGTTCATTAACCCCAGGTAGAAAAATTATTGTGGTGCATTAATTTTTCACCAATGAAGACATTAGTCATATTTGCAAGTATCATTAGTGTCTGCCACGAGGTGGAAAAGTCTCAGTGTCTCTCCAAATGGAGGATGCATTAGAATGTTAACTAGGGTCTGCTGAGTTCTGGGGGTTATCAACCTTGCACACTTTTATGTATTGAATTTTAATTAGACTTTTCTAAAAGTACATCACTAAAAGACATGTTTTATAAGTGAGTCAGACAGATATGTAATCCTTTAGTAAAATAAGGTAAAACGTACAAGGGTTTAGTGTGAGTATCCTGATAGTTCTTCTGACAATATGAAGGGTACAAGTTCATATATTAAACTGTATGTGTGCTCAGCAATTATAAGAAGGAAATGAGATCAGGACTATTATAATCCAGCGAGGAGGGAAGGGGAGAAGATTTCCGAGGTGCCAAGAGCAGCAGGTGTCTGAAGGTAAGTCAGGTCAGAGGGACCTGGGTGGTTTTCTTCCCACTGTGTCATGATAAACCCTTTACACCGTGCATTCCTAAAGTAAAGGCCAACTATTGGAAACTGTCTCAACATCATCAGGTCTTTTTGTTCTTAGCTGCTTTTCTGTATATACTTTCCACTAGATGCTCAAAGTCTTTTATCAAATCTTTATTTAAATGGCTTTGCCTTGGATTTATCTGTGACCTATTTTTTTAATCCTTTGTGGAATAAAATAGTCCTTCTAGCTTTTGTGAAAGCAATGATAAAAGGAGAGAAAGTTGAAACAGTGTTGCTCTACTTTTATTTTTCCACCTTAAAACAATGCTGTAATTGTATTCACTGGAGCACAAGGCTGTATATCTGCACGGTGGCTAATCTTTCAGGAAACGTTTTGCAGGTGGCAAGGTGAATGCATGTCTTCCTGACACATATGGCTAAATATTAGTCAGGGGCCAATGGGAACTGACGTTCCTTTTGGTAATGCTTGTAAAGCTTTGAATCAGCTATTCCCTTTTTCCCCAGCCCCTTCCCCTTTTACTACTAATCTCCAATTTCCACCTAAATGAGAGATTACGAAGTAGCTGCATGCAGAACCTGCTGAGGACAGTCAGCAAGTTCACTACTGGAGTCACTGTAACCAGATCCAATTCATTTCTATCCCCAAACAGCTCCAGTTTGGTTCTGTATCTCTCTAGAGATTTTTCAGTATAAAGAAAGTATCAAGTTGACCAAAAGCATCAAAAGAATGAACTAGTGAATCAATCTGAATGGTCTGTGGGATTATATGTGGGATGGGGTTTGTCTTGCATTGCTTTAAATTAGATGTCTTAGTGCATCTTCTATACACCACCGGGGTCGATGGAAAGGAACAGTCACTTCCAAAGAAAATGCCAATTTTTCAGGGTCACTGAAGGCAACCGGACTCAGGGATATCGGATTTGATCTGGAGCGTGACCAGGGTAGGAGGAGTGACTTGACAATGAAGCAGGCTGGACAGCCGGCTCGAGCTAGAGCAGCCATGGCCAATCTTGAAGTGTTTGTTGTATCTGTTTTAACAGTTAGTGTTCGACCACCCCGGCTCATGGTTGCTGGAGAAACCTTTCACTACAAAGCAAAACCATAAGCACAGACAAGTGCTTTATCAACATAGCTCTTGAACTAAGAAGTTGTTTATTTTTCCCTAATTGGCAGATTGCCCTTTTGGAGTTTGAGAGTGGGATAGCCCATGATTTCCTCTGTTGCAAAAGAAGAACAGGGTATTACCTTCTAGGGCACTCTTGTCTCCTCTATATTTGACCTGTATCAAGCTTTTAGCTGATGAATGATGGGTAAATGTGAAATGGGATAGCATGTACCTGGTAAAGTGGGAAGGAATCGCTTGGGTAATGCTCACGTTGAGCGACTTGGAAAAGGATTCTTAATGTTTATTTGCATTGGACAAACAAGGAGAAAAACTGGATCACAAGTAGATGTGAGCAATTTGTATTATATCATCGTTTCTTCTTTTGTATTTAATTTCACACTAAGGTGATAGTTCCTCTGTGGAAACTACATAAACCACGACAGGTTTTGTGGCTACCCATGTTGGAGTAGTGAATCGGCCTGTTTAAGTGTTAGGTTTGGTCATACAATTGGGAAATGAAGCCAGGAATGCCCTTTGAACTTCATATATCAAAGTAAGAGTGACATTTTCAGAGCTTTGTTGTATTACTCGTGGGCTTGCCTTGATTGTAAAAACCCGGGTTAACTGGTATTTAATTTGATCTTGCAAGCTTACTTTTTCTTAATAATGGTAATAAAACTCTGATTATATTATTAATGGAAACTTTGGTCCAAGCCTATTTTGTTCAATACCTGTTAATTTTTGCACATATGAATGATTGTTTGATCATATAATTATATGGTGTTCATATAGAATGAATACTTGAATAGATTCACATGTTGTTTGTATAGTATGAATATTCTGGACGTAATAATAAGTCCATATATGAAGCATTTCTGTAACCATTTTTTCAATACAGATTTTGCTGTAAAAGAAGTTTCAAGGGACTAGACATCTAGTTGAATACTTAATTATTGTACAACTTAATTATACCTTAATGGCTTTTTTTCCTGGCTTTTGCACAATGCAAAAGCTATGTATTGCCTTTTCATCTGTTTGTCTTTGAGCTCAGCCGCAGAAAGTTATTCTCATCTCTAGATGGTTGTGTTATTTAAGCACTTTTTGTTTTGATGGCAATTACTTTGTAAAGGGAAACGTAGCGCGTGGGCTGCGACCAGGACCACAGCTCAGCGCCGGACGCTCAGCACGGGCGCTCGCTGCTGACAGGCCCATTTCCCACCTGTCACACTGAAATACTAATGGTGCCTCCTATCAATTCTGACATTGCCTTCTCATTTTTTATAACCAAGGTCACTTTGCTTCAAGTTTACATTTGGCATGCAAATAGACATGAAACTATAAAAAGGATTACTATTATTATTTTTTGCAGCAAATTTGTGCTGATCATGTTCTATTTTAATATTTTTCATTTCAAGGAGTAAAACCTTAGAAAAATTTAAGGTGATAGATAAGGCGTTTACTGCTGGGAAAACTGCAAAAAGGTGCTTTTTCATTTTTATTGTTAAATACATGTGCAAAATCAGACCGGCTAATCAGCTGATTCTTTTCTCAGCATCTATATGATTGCATTCGTGTTTAAATGAGCAGTTGTTGTCTGACCCTTACAAAGCACCTGTTCACAGAGCCTCGTGGAAGCTTTGGTCTCTGTAGGAAAGGGGAGCGATGGTCTTTTAGGGTAAAAGACGTTGCGTTTCTCTTGAACACACCAAGGGAGCCTTGCGTTTCAATTCCCAAGGCCTGTTTTTCACTGAACCTTTGTTCTTTATTCATAAGTTTCGTTATTGTCTGCTTAGTATCACGTCCTTTTTTTACCCTCAGGAGCGAGGAGCCTTGTTTGTGCTTGTGAAGCCGGGAAGAGCAGCACGGGGGGAACCGCTGTCCTTGTTTGATCCGCTCGCTCAGGTGTAGCACCGGCAGAGCTGCTGAGGTGGCACTGCCGGTGACCTCTCAGATTTCAATGGACAACCTCTCTGAGTAGCCTGAGAGAACTAATTTAGCCTGCTTAAAGCTGGTATTTTGAGGGAGAGATTTTTAGCCGTTACATGTTTCCAATTGCAATTCTCAGGATCTTATACAGAGATCAGTCTGTTTCATTTACATGATTTAGTGTCTGATTTCTTTTAGGGTTTCTTCATTAGTTTCTAATACAAATTAAAATCCTGAATGTTTAGCAAACAGGAATAAGGCTATTTCAGCACTGCTCTGATAAAGGTAGTCTTGTCATAAATTGGGGCAGTGCAAAGGATTTTTATAACAATCTTCTTATTTATTGTGAATATTGTATTTCCGTTGTTAAGAAATGTCAGGGGTTGTATGAACTGATTGTCTTTCTCACTAGATAGGTTTTCCCCAGCTATGTTCTTTGCAGAGCCAACCACATCCTTATCAGCTCCCTGTAGGAACTAGAACTATGTGAAAGCTTCCCAGAGTACAGCTGGTAACTCTGGTCTCTGTTCACCGTTCTGCTGGTTCACCTCTCCTCATTCTGCTGCTGCACGCAGCATCCAATCCTGCCAGTTTGCTCATTGCATTAATGGCACTCCAATAATAATGTCACTACAGTACTTGATAGTCTCCTCCCTGCTCCACCGCTCTGTTTCGAAGCAGGGCTATATTTCAGAAGGGTTAAATATATTCAATATAATTTGGGTTTTTTTAAATTGTGTGTGTGTTTGTTTTTGCCAGCAGCAAACAGGAAGCAATAATGCATAAACATGGGCAAGACTGTTCGGTTGTATTTACCTGACTATAGTTTTCAAATACCATCTCATATGCAATCTGAGCATTTTCACCTCTCATGAAGCAGAAATAGAAATGTCTTTATACATTGTAGAGCATCAGCAAATAAGTCAATATCTATAAGATCTTTCAAATACTCACAAGGAAGATACTGAATAAATGCAAAGGATTAAATAGTTTAATAATGAATATTAGTACTCCTGCGACTGTATCCCTTACTTGAGTAAAATGTCAGGTAAGTTAGGATTTTTCGGTGGCCCTGAATTTGGGCAGACCCATATCACCACTGGTCTTGCCTACTTGGTTGCTAAAACCAGACAAAACCTCCACTTTTGGGGCAATTTTTGTTGTAATCAAGGTGTCGATGTGTGGCATAATTTCTGCAATTACATCCTTATTGGAGAAATTACTTTATTAAATTTTTACTTGTGTTTTGTGAGTATCACAGGGGACTTTATGGGCTGGAGGAAGCAGAGTGAGAAGTGCCTGTTGTCACCATCACTCTCCTTTGGGCGGTCGGCGGGGCTTTGTGCTGCTTCATGTCCTCAGCTTTGCAGTGCTGTACAAGGGCGGTTACAAACAGGCCGGCAGCTACAGCAGACACTTTGCCTAAACAATCTCTCTCCGAAGCGTCAGGATTTTGTTGGGTATCTCGAGATGTCTCCGCTCTCAGCAGCAGGAGCCAGTTCGCAGCGGTGGGAGAGCACAGCGCCGGGCGGACACTGACCCAGGTCTGCCCGCGGCGTCGCACCCGCTGCTTGAAGAGCCTTCAGCAAGGTGACGGTGCCGCCGTCCCCAGTGTCCCCCCTCAGAAAGGGGCAGGTGTCCTGCAGAACGTTGGAAGGCATGAAAGTCCTACAACAGGACAAACAAGAAGCTGTTTTGCTTCTGGGAAAAACTGACGCGGCGCCTGGTCTTCTCTGTGCTATTTGTTTATGCACAAGTAATCATCCGCTTGTTTATCTAATCAGCCAATCTAACCTGTGCGTTTCTGATGTACACGTTTACTAGAGATCTTAACACTGCTGCTCTGATTGATAGAGAGTTCTCACTGACATGTGGCCTTGATGTTCCTCCTCTTCTGTATTTTAGCTGTTGGTGGCTCTTTTGACTGTTGTTTGTTAAGTCTTGTTACTACCAGGCTCTAATTATAGCTCCCATTATTTTTAGGAAAATGCTGAAATAGAAGCTCAAAAGGGGCTTTACAAGTGCACGAATGAGAATTAGAGATGAGATAAGCACTCATCAATAGGCTACTGGGGCTGTTCACTTATCATCATTCAAATAATAATTAGAATATTTAGATGCTAAGTACAGATCTGAGAGAGAAAATCAAATGGATTTTTTTTTAGTGTATACATAAATAAAATATACTAAAGATCTTCGTGTGTGGATTCGCGCACAGTGTGGAGTTATGACGCTTTGCCTTTGTTTGGCAGAACTGTTCTTCACAGGAAGTGATGCTTTGTATAGCAAATGGCACTACTGCTTACGAATTATGTTGCATTTGTAGAAGACTTGCAGAATGGTTTTGTATTTAAATGCAAAAAGGAAAGGGATGATCTAGATCCTTATGGAAGGGACAGTCTAAATCATTGTTTCAGTCTGGTTTTGACCACAGCCAGTAGTTGGAAACAAACAGCCTGAAAGAAAGGAAATTTAGTAATGAAAATAGAGCAGACTATAGTGGTGAATAAATGGTAAAGAGAAGTTAACATTTTCTAGAAGAATCTGGAGCAGCGGCCATTGTGCACCCTTCCTGTGCTCCGCGTGTGGAAGCACCAGCAGCTGCCTCTGTTCTGGGACCCAGGCGGTGCATGAGCTCTGTGCAGTTCACTGTGGCTGCAACAGTTCTGGCTCCGCGAGGATCAATCGCCATTCTCTTGCCACTTCTTCACAAATATTCAAAGCAGCAGCAACGCCACTGCTGTACTGACGCTAAGACTGATGCTTTACTGTAAGATGTGTTAAATCCCCATGTTACAAAGCATTTAATTTTTGTAGCTGGAGCCCTGCTCTCTCGTGACTATTGACTCTCCGTGAGGCTAATGCTGCAGTAAATATTGTTTCTTTTACAAATGTAAACTTTTCTGATTTCTTATGCATCTCACACCCCTCTCTATATGCCTAGTGATCTTCCCTATGGATCCCTTCTGTTTAAATCACTGTGTGCATCAGATGGCAAATAGCTGGCTGCTGGTTTACATGTTGCAGGGATCAATCCTGCACTGCTAGGGCGCTGGACTGGATGACCTAAGATATGTCTTTCATCTTTATTTTATCACTGCAAAATGCAAGTGGGCGTGCAAATCGTAGCTCTTTGCCAAAGCCATCTGCTCAAAGATATTACACAAACAGACAAGGAAGGTTTAAACTAATTACAACTTTTGTCTGTTTATGAAAACGATTCTTTGCTACAGCGATGATATAGCTGGGCTGCCCCTGCTGGTTGCATTTTTTAAATAAAAAAGTCTCATCTGGGCACAATCTGAAGACTTAAATATTTTGGGTGATGTGCGGCTGTGCCCCGGTCCGGCAGGCACACTGGGGGATTCTCTGGTGGCCCATCAGTTTCAATGTGCTCTTTGCACAAAGACTGCGCATATTCTTCCCTAGAAGACCATACGCAGCAATATGGAAGCTCTGTGTTAGGCTTTTGATTACACTGTTGCCCCCGCCTTGCTTTTGCCCTTCCAAAGGCTGGTCTCTAGGCAAGAGCTACGATTCACATTGCTATAGTACACATTGATTATCTTTGGCCTAGGAAACTTTTGATATGCACAAAATGGTGTATTGTACTTGTGTCGAGAATCAGTTCTCTTTGCATGGGCTGAGGAAACTGGACTGAGCATTGTGTACTTGACCAAACCGGAGCAGAACGGTCCTTCCCAGCTGCCGTGACCCTTTCCCAGTGCTCCCTCTGTCCTGCGGGCCCTCCGACCTCCCGATCGTATCACGCAACGTTTCTGGGGTGGAGTGGCCGGTTCCCCTGGCTGGGACGAGCCTTCTCCGGTCAGCGCCGCCGCCCGCCCGGTCCCCGTCCCCCCGCCGGGCGCCGAGGCCGTGCCGTGCCGCTGCCGGCCCCTCGGCTGGCAGATGGGAGCCAGAAGCGTTGTCACTGAGCGCTGCCTGCGCCAGTAACAGTTGTCTGTGCAGTCAAAGTTTAATTTGTGTGGTTTTGTTGTGTTTGTGTGATATTGTAAAAAAGAAAACGGAAAGATTCTCTTCGCTGGTTGAAGACAGCTCCTTTAAAGTGGTGTAGAGGAAGAAAGCAAGCTGTTTACGTTGTGTTTTTTATTGACAGGAAGTGTCACTTGAAGCTGTTTTCTTTACAAGCTTTTGGCCAATTCTTTATGGCCTTTATCTCTGCAAGGGGTAACTGCAAAAATATTTTAACCCTACATTGTGCTAGAGGTATCAGCTGCAGTCAAACTGTCTTCTGTATCGACTCAAAGTGCTCGCTGTATATCAGCTTGGGAATTCACTCCAACTTTTAAGCCTCTCTAAAGTAATTACATTAGTTGTCTGTTCCATCAGTCTGTGTTTCAGCATGTAGAAATCTTCTGCTTTCAGAAGGTTTTTTAGAATGGCTCAACTACTTATTCCGATGCTGTTTATACGTATGCCGTTTGCTTGGTCCTCAGTCTCACAGAGGCGAACCTGCTGAAAAATGCCAAAGGCTTCGCTTATTCCAGGATAGGAGAATATTTGCTTAGAATGTGTGACATTGGTTCATTATAGAAATCAACCACCATATTTAAGTAATTATTGGAGATTTTTTAGCATTTTATTAATATATAATTAACAATTTTACAGCTAGCTTAATAAACAAATAACAATTAAACTTCCACATATGGCTTTCTTTACCAAGTTACCCTGTCATGCATAGCTAACGACTTTGCGACCACATGCTAGGAATAATACTGTTACAAGTTTAATGAAGCTGGTGATTTGTTTGTTGCAAGAATAACATAACATTCATATCCATACCAAATGCAGTATTGACTACAGATTGTCCTGTATTGCCTTTTGCTAGAATGGGAAGAGTAAGATGCCCTGCCTTGAGATTTGCAGAGAATTTTGGTGTCAGTGAGCACTGCCATGATTTAATGGGAAAAATTACCTGAATTTGGAGAGGAGCGACTGCACTGCTTTGGCATCTTAGTGGTAATTATATCATTCTTCTTTTCTGCAGGTTTCTTGTGTGTCAAATGTTATCCAGTGTGGATATTCAGAAGGTCCAGGTAGCAGCTGGTGTTGAGGTTTTCATGGTTGTAAGCGGTTTTAGGAGCTCCAGACAAGTACAGCTGAGATGGCACCGTGGGCAGGGCTGTTTCTTGCTATACAAATGCATTTATTCCTTAATGCATTGGAAATACATTTTGATGGATGTTTACTTAATACACTGCTGATAATCACTTTTTTGTCTTATATCAGTGTTTTCTCACCTTTACGGTTCTTAAAAAAGTTGAATTATTTTGAAAAGAGAAACTCATCGTGAAGGGAGATTTTCAATACAAATTGCCTATATTGTTTCATGTGCAAACTTCAGCTTTACCTTTTCAGCTCCCCTGTTCAGTTTTATGCCTGTTGACATTTGTGTCAGATCTATTTTTGTTCCACAACGCAGGTTATATTCTTGTACACTTCAAACTGTATGTCATCCTTGTGCGCTAAGGAGAACTGGACAGGGGTTAGGAAGCTATCTTTTTCAGGCTAATTAAGTTCCGGCATGATCATTATACACAGCCTATATTTGCTTATTGAATATAAAACTTGCTTTGGGCAGGAGCTTGGATGAGATAACCTCCCAAGGTTGCTTCTGACCTGAATTGTTCTGATTCTATGAAAACAAAAGTCGAAGGTGTGTGTTTACTGTGGAATGAAACATTTCATCGCCTAAAATTCTCTTTCTGAGAAGTCAGAGTTCATTGTAAAACATTTTGACTCACGGTAACAGAAAATGAGGTTTCCCAGAAGAAAACTGTAACTCTATCGTGGTCACAGCAAAATACTTGCTTAAAATAGCCACCCCTCCAGGAGCCCCATCCTGCAGGAAATGCCCGTCTTCCCGAGCCACGGGGTCCACAGGAGGCACGCTTGTTTTTCTCCAATGCACTCCTATCCTTTCCAGAGAAAGGTTGAGCTGAAGCAGAGGACTATAATTTAAAAATAAAAGTCCCCGCAGTTGTGGAGAGCTCATGCTGTATAAATTTTTTAGAACACAAATATTTCGGTGGCTGAGTTGACGGATGAACTTGGCAGCCTGTCCTCAAACGAGCTGGGATTTGTAGAAAAACAAAACCCAGCACCCTTAATACCAGGCTTTAAACTGTATTTAATAAAAAATAAGAGCTGTATGCAATGTGCTTATTTTGCTTTTTTGCCACGAGGCCGCTGCGTCCAGCCGCCAGCTTCCGCTCGTTCTGCCAGCGCCGGAGCGCAGCGCCAGCGAGCCACCCGTCTGCCCGCGGAACCGTGCAAACCAGGACAGAACAGCAGCCACGCGCGCTGCGTCTGCCTCAACTCTTCTTCCTCCGGCCTCCCTGGTCGTGGTTATTCTCTCATTTCATCTAGGAAGCCTAAGGACTAAATCAAACGTGATCAAAACTCCCTTGTGGGACAAGAGAGCAGCTGGGCGCAGGGAGGGGTCCTGTGAGCACGGGTCACACCTTCAGCCACTGGGGAAGGCGGGTGAGCTCGTACCCGGGATGGATGAGCGATCAGTGGGTCTTGTATTCTTCCCTATGTGAAGTCGAAATAGATAATCCCAGCCAGGTAGGCAGGAAGGGCAGGGGAATACAAATAGGATGGGAAGAGATCACAGCCTCTGTTCTTTGTAGAATCATTTCTGTTTGGATTCCTAAAGCCTCCAAAGGTGCGCGTCATCTGGCACTTATATTTGACAGAATATACGTGGGGAGTCTTCTGACTCCACATCCAAGCCCTTGCCCCATAACATAATTTATTGTTTTCTCTATGTGAGATTTCGCAGAACTGACTATGTGCAAATTATTAAAGCTCCATCTAAAAACATATAATGCAATTTACGATAAGATTATAACTATTAAACTTCAGAATTTCTTCTCCTGCAGTTTCTATTACTCTTAAGATTGGGAGATAGAAGAGTGCATGAAACAATGCTTTAGTAAATATGCAGGAAATTTAAAGGCAGGAAACCAGTCCTTTATTGTGTATCCAGCTGTGCAATGGTGTACTGACTTGGTTTCTTCCTTTCTTAGATTGGTTTGTGTCACAGACAGTTTCAATATAAAAATATACACAGCCAGCAATAAATCTACATGTTTTCTTCACTGCACCAGTTATTATACATCACGTTTTGCATAGTCAAACAATGTAAGTTATGTAGCTTTATTTACAAGACAGAACTACCAAACAGTGCACCATGTCATTACTCAAAAATAATTAGAAAAAATTAGTTTGTCGGGGGGATGGGGTAAGAAAAAAGCAATTTAATTTCTCTGCAGCTTAGGGTTGGTGCTTAGTTAATTACAGAACCATGGAATCACAGAATAATTGAGGTTGGGGAGGACCTCAGGAGATCTCCAGTCCAGCCTCTCCTGAAAGCAGAGCCAGCTGTGGCATCAGACCCCGTTGCTCGGGGTTTTAACCAGTCGGGTCTCGGGAGCCTCCGAGGACGGCGCTGGCACAGCCCCCGCGTGCAGCCGCTCCGGGGAAACGTTCCTCCTTCCGTGCGGTCAGATCTGCTCCGCTTTCAGCTTGCGTCAGTTGTTGCTCGTCCTCCTGGGATGCACCACCGTGGAGAGCCTGCTGACTTCTCCGTGTAAGCTCTGTGCGTGTCCCCGTGAAGCCGTCCCTTTTCCAGGCTGAACAAGCGCTGCTCCCCAGGCTCTCCTCAGAGCAAGTGCTCCAGCCCTTCATTGTCCACTGGACTGGCACCAGTTATCAGTGTTGTTCTTGTTCTGGGAGAGCCCAAACTGGACAAGGACTGAGTAGAGCGGGACGGTTGCTCCTCTAGCCCTTCAGGCCCAGGAAGCTGTTTTCCTGCTCCGCTGCGGGGGCGCAGGACGGGTCACACGAAGCCTGGTCTCTCCCGGTCAGTCCATTCCCCAGCCCTCGGCGCTGCAGGTGGTTGTAGGACTTTGTGTTTCTCCTTGCTGAGCTCCACAGGGCTCCTGTCCGACCATTCCTGCAGCCCGAGGGGCAGCCCTGCCCTTGGACGTGCTGACCAACCCCTCCCGCTGACAAATACTGCTATGAGCTTCTAATACAGCCATATCCGCCACGTTTATTATAGCAGAAATAAAGCAGTACAATTTAAACATAGTGTTTTGACAATATATTTTTTTTGTTTGTGCTGTAGTTGTAAAGATACGCAGCACGAATCTTAGTAAAACTTAACTAAATCATACTGACATTTAAAATACATAACAAATATCTTTGTGTCAAGTAGCTATTTCATTTGGATTAGATTTTCATTCTTACACCATGCTGTCCACATTAGGAGCCTCTGTGTTAGATGTGCTGCTGGAAAAAGGCAAATACACTCCTGTCTGTTCCCTGAGTGTGTTACTAAGTCAGTACGTTGGCTGCAAAATGGATGATGATGTCCATTTTACAAATGGGTATGGAAACTGCAAAAAATAATGGTTTGGTGCAGAGTCCCATGGGGCTGGAGGAAGAAGCCAAATCACAAGTCCCATTCCACTGCCCAGGCGCTGGATTAATCTCCTCTCTGGCAGCTCTTTAATTCAGAATAGATTTAGATCGGAACTTTTGTTTGAACACAGTGGCCATTTAATCATGCCAAAATGTTCCCACTGTTCCCGCTTTTTCTTTCATTACATTGTGTGCTAAAAAAATTATAATCAGCAAAGCACTAGAACTATCACCTGGCTATCCTGAATCACAATGAAGCACTGTGTGGCATTTTACCGTTCCAACTCCTGATTTGTGGTTAAATTTGATATGCAGCATACTGAATTCACATTATTGTGTAAATATTCTCATTATAAGCTATAATTTGCTTTTGATCTGAAAAGGTCATAAACATGCCATCAGTTATTTCATAGCAGTATATAATGATTTTTCCTCGCGTAGAATGGGAGGTATCTGCGGTGACTGTATGGTAATGGCTGGCAAATGTTGACTTTTATCAACGGCTTGTGTTCGCTTCTTGCCTTCAGCTCCTACATGTTATAGCAGTGATTTCTGTTGCTGCTTTATTCTATGGTGCTTTAGTATTATGCTGGATATGCTACTTTGCATAATGTTATCAAATTCCTACTATTAGGCCTTGGAAAATATTCAGCTCAGATTCCAAACTACTCTGAAATAATGTTTAGTTTAAATCTAATTTGCAGTCAGTCACTGAAGGTCTATAAATGATTGTCAACCATCGATTTCATGTATCTTTAATTCTATCCTGGAAAACAAACGTTTAAATGTCATCTGTTTCCCGTCCTTTCCCTGAAAAGCCTGTTTCTCACTTTTTCTCACTTTCCTGTTCGTTCTGGTCCCGTCACGATGCCCCGTGACAACAGTGCAGAGGCTGCGGGGCACAGGCTTTTATGAGAAGGCGCTTTAGCATCTCCTCACATTGGGAGGAGAAATTCGTGCTCGTACTGAGACAGAGGGAAGTGACAGGTGCCTCCTTTTTCACATTGTGCAGAACGCGAACCCCCCTGTCTCCCCTCCCTCCTTCAGCATGGAAGGAGTGGGCACATCTCCCTCTCTCTGCTCCTTGAGGCCAACAGCTGCTTTTGTTTGGCCCGGAGCGCCGGGCCAGGGCCGTTAGAGAAGGGAGCGCCCCGGCGCCACTGAGCCGCTGGGCGCCCGCGGCCACTGTGGGGGGTGCTTGGAGCTCCAGGGGCACCCGCAGCCAGCGTGGGGTGCAGAGAAGCTTCTGGAATGCCCAGTCAGAGCTGATCAGCCAATAGGAACGGGATTCTCGTCGAGACTCCGCCCCTTGTCGCGGGTCTCCCGGAGCACGAGCGAGATGCAGCCGCCGACCCCCCGGGATGGAGACGCGCTCCGCTGGGCGCCGCGGGGTGAGTGAAACCCTCGTGGGGTGAGTGAAACCCTCGTGGGGTGAGTGAAACCCCGCGGGACTGCGAGTGTGTTTGTACTTTCCGTGCACATTTGCGCGTGTAACTTTCCGTGCTCAACACGAGCACGTGTATAAATTATTTCCTCGCACAATCGCGAGTGTATTTTCCTCCTGTGCTTCCACATAAGCACGTGTAATATTCCGTGCACATTTGCACGTGTAAGTAAATTAACCCTCGCAGGATTGCGAGTGTATTATAAATGTACCCTTCCCGTCCTCACTACAAGTATGTGTGTCTCTTCACAAACAACCCCGCCCCGTGTCCATGCAGTGTGTGTTCGTGTGGGACTCGGGCGGCCCCGCCGTTGTTCGGGTGTAGCCAGGTGCACGCACGCTGTGCGCCGCCTGTTGGATTAGTTGCTGCCCCTTCATCATTTTCCTCAACTGATACCGAACCGTTATTTAAGTCACCTTGGCGTGCTAAAACCCTGTTGCTCACCGGTTTAATAAAAGCTGTTTTGGACCCTGTTGTCCCTTAAACTACCCTCGGGGTGCCGCTGTGACACACGTGAAATCTCGGAGATAAGGCAGGAAGAACAGGAAATACCATTTTTATTATTCTAGTTCCAGTTCTTGCATGTGATAGGTAAACATGGCTTGGAGTTGTCCCAAATCCAAGTGCATGCTTTATAATAAAGTAGAAGTGCAGGACAGGGAGCCTTGTTAGACACAGATGATGTTTGGAGGGCACGGCAGAAGTGTGGTCCTACGTTTGGGCTACACAGGTACAGTTTAATTGGCCATCACCGTTGCATGTCTGTGCTGGGACCTGTGAGATTATGCTTTTTAAAAGGAGATGCAAAAATGGCCCCTAGCGAGTGCAGCCCGAACCTGCCTGTGATGCAGGGGTGTGCAATGCTGTGGGCAGGATGTGTCTCACCGCTGCAGCTCGCAGAGGAGCCACTTGCACCGTGGGGTCTTCCCTCACCTGCTTGCTTGGTTGGTTTGTTTGTTAATGTGCCTCTTGGGGCTGTGTTAGCTGCCAGTGTTTCCGTTTTGGTGTTGCTGGTACTTTACTAGAGCAATTTGGAGGAACAAGAACACTACATTACCCAGGATTAACAGGTTTGACAATTAGCTTGCAGTTTTATTTAGTGCCTTGGCTGTCAAGCACATCCTCTGCATTTAAGGAGTTTTTCTGAAGACCATCATGGAAACCAGCTTTTATTATTTGCATTGTGAGAGCACTAATGAATCCAACTCATAGAAGAGCAACGACCAAAGCTGGTGTCCCAAATTCAGCTGAGTTGTCATGTTACATATACACCAGTGCTATCTCACAAATCCGCTACTCAGGCGGTTCACTACTTACCCCTCAAAATGTGCAGGGAGGTGATGAGCAGGGATTTTGGTGTTATTTGAACTCTCCTCACATACAGCAGCAATGACCTATGTGCTGCTTTTGATTTTCCATACTATTCTATGCAGAAAGGAGCAGCACTCACTTTCCTTTTCCAGAGTCTGCTGAAAGACAGTTTTTGTGACTTAAAACAGCTACTTTTATGCACCTTTCTCCTGCAGCTTCAGAATTTGGATGGAATCTTCAGGGTTATGCTCAGGATTTCATCCTGTTGACAGTGAATTTACTCCAGCCAAAGGTGTTTTAAAATGAAAAGCAAAGATATATCTAAGAAAAGTGCCTCACTAGTAGTTCCTCCAGCCATTAAAACACCACTCAGAATTCCCTTCACTGGGATCCTTAACGTTTTGGTGATGGGGAGTGGGTGTATTTACTACGTACGTTAGAGCTGAAATTCCTAGACTGCATTTGCTGTGTGTTGTCCAGGTTTTTAGTAATATTGGAGATGAAGCAGAGAAAGCCCAAATTGTTCTGGCAGGCTGCTCCTGGCATCGCTTGGTCTGGAAAAACCTCATATGGCTCATAAAAATCTGTTTATTTCCATTATTGTCTCATGTGGTAGAAAAACCCGCATAGCATCCTTATCCTTGGGTGCTCCTCACCCGGCTGGGGAAGAAAGTCTTACAGCTCCTGTGGCTGGTCGCTATTTCTACCTCGACAACAAAGGCGGTTAACAAAGAACATTCATTTTTTCCTTCTTTTTATTTGTTAACAACAAACAAATTCTCTCCTTCATTTACATTTCTATTGAACTTGTGGGAGATCTTCTCCTTTTTTTCCTTTCTGAGTACCAGGGAACAGATTTGTGTCCAGACAGTTTACCAGTATCTGCCTTGGAAGGCCTATTAATTAAAATGTGAAGATCTGCCTTCATAAGTCTGTTTAAGTATGCCTTAAATATGTCTTAATCTGAAGATTCACACTTTTGCTTTTAGATTAACAGCAAAGAGAAATAATGAAAGTAGTCATTTGTAAGACAATTTTTGTGGCAAAGGAAATGATTTTTTTCATAATTAACAAAGAACGTAGGAACCACCAGTTTTTAAAACTTTCACCCGTGAATGCTTCTTAGTAATTGCTTAATACTGAAGAGAAGCAGATTAGTAACATGCATTGCTTTTTGTGTTATTTATTGTTAGTGGTGTGTGCACGTAGCATCCTTTTATGTCCAGCTCTTTGTAAAAAGGTGCTTGGAGAAGACACGCGGTGCTGAGGAGCAGAATCATGGCAACATATCCAAAAACCATGAGGAAATTCTTTCCTAGTTACAGGGCCTGCACAGGGCTCAGCATTTCAATGTTCAATTTCAGTATTTCAATAGTGGCTCATTTAATTCAGGATACAAATGAGGATTAAATAGTGCACGGGACTACACGTAGAGCTTGTGGAGTCCAAGGGGAGGGAGAAACTCAAAAAGAGGTTTTGTATAAATGTAAAATTGAAGTGGGGAGTAAGTTCCCTAACACGTGGGATAAAAGAAGGTGGTAAAATTAGTTCTAAAAAGCTCTCTTTCTTTATGCTTAAAGATACTGGTCAATATTCTAGCCTGACTGAAGTCAGGAACCAGCTCCCTGTGACACCAGTGGAGCCAGGAATTCACACTCTGCTGGGGGAAGCTGTAGGTCTTCATGTCCACCTCCCTTTAGAACTTGGGCTCCAAGGAGCTGTTTGCTTTGCGCTGCACTTTGCCCATGGGAGATGTGTTTCCTCTCCCATTTGTGGAGATCGGTCCCTTCCTGCGTGATGCTGGGAGCTTCCCTGTGCGTGCAGGGCTGCACCCAAGAAACGCTGGCGTTTTCCTTCCATCCTTTGCGATTTTGTCAAGGCAGATGCTTATAGAATTGCTATTTTGATCTGCTGTTTTGTTAAGGATGTGGTGTTCGGAATCGAGCTGTGTGCTTTAACATTAGTCACCGTGCTGCGGATGGTGCTGCCAATGACCCGGCCCGTGCCAGAGCCCGGCAGACACCAGCGTTGCTGTGGTCCGTCTTTATGCTCAAGAGCAACAGAAGACAGTGGTGTGGGAACAAAACCCTTTAGGTTTTGGTTAATGCATTATATTAATATTAAAAAACCATAAAATCATGGAGGTCAGCCCCCTGAAAGTGTTCAAAGAACTACCAGGCTCTTTCAAGGCAATATTTGTCCTAATCACAAATTTAGAAAATAAAAGTAATCTACACTTTTCAAACTTCCCTTTCAGTGACATTTTGTCTTCCTTTTGCTCTTTCCCTTCCCTCCCCTTCCTGCTCTTTTTGTTTCAAAATGGCTTTTTTTTCTTTAATTGCTCATTGAACATTTTGTTTGCGTGTGGTGCTGCTGCTCTGTTTAGGAAATCCGAACCAGTCAGTATTCCACAGCTGCAAAGTTACTACCATCTTGAGGCCGGCACAGAAACAGATACAGAGCCACAGTCTGTTTAAAAGGAGATTAAAATTTTATGTAGCCATTAATGGTTAACTGGGGGTAAATGATCCAGAATTACCCAGCAGGGTCTTTGTTGAGCGGAAAAACTGCTTAATGTCCCTTGTTTACTAACAATTTGGTGATGAGTGAGAAGACGTTTCTTCTCGTACACTGTCAGGTCTACATAGAAACTAGGATCACAAATCACAGAGTCTGGAATGATGAGTAGAGTCATCAGGATGTGCTGCTTTGGCAAGAAGATGAGGGCTGTGGTAAGGTGCCATGGACACAGATTTACTCTCCCTGCCACCCCATGTTCGGAGCCTATGGCCAGTCAGTGAATACAGTCCAGCACCATGAAGTGCTTAACCTTCCAGCTTAACAGAGACCTAATAAAGACATAATAGTTGCAATACAATGCGGCCTTCAAAAAGCCAACTCCCTGACTCCTGGACACTTGCATGAAATGTGTGAAGACTCACGCTCACTTGTTTGCCAGTTTGGTCACTCAGAAGAATGACCTTCCTGTCCGCAAATGTAGCGCTCATCCCCTCTTTGGCCATCAAAACCAATGCAGGTGCTCGTTTAAAGCTGGGAGGGTGGGAATGGACTCCTGGTTTGGGGAAGAGTCTGTTTCGGCCCCCCGTCCACGCCTTTGGGTTCCTGGGTGAACATGGGAAGTCCAGAGGCCGCATCCTGGTGCTACGGGTGTTGCAGTGAAAGGAAAGGTGTGAAAAGGACTGGGAAGGTGTGGCACATTGTGCCTCCTGGAGTTGAGAAGAAGGAAGGAAGAAGGACATAAAGAAACGCTCTTTAAACAAGCTGATTTGTTTTGGAAAGTTTACGTTAGTGGACATTCATGACTTAAGGTTATTGTAGTTACCTGTTAATAACTGTGCTACAATTCAGACACCCTTTTAAGGACCTTATTTCTTGTATAGCTTACGGAGCTAAGTGTCGGTACTGTAAATATTGGGAAGAGGTAATTAGTGCCAGAAAGTGTCTAGAGCACCTAGGTCAGACGCTTACAGTCAGAGATGGTCATGACCTGGTTGTCATTTGCTATTGCCTCCAAATGGGTGCTGTTTTCTTCCCCTCTTAAGATTAAATAGAGTCTTGTGGCTGGAGTACAGGATATGAAATGGTGAGTTTTTCCCCCTACTTTCCACAGCAGCCCTCCTCAGTGATCCACAACGCTTCAAGAGTAGCACTTAAATCATCTGCTATGTATTAAACGTGCAAATAATGGAAATTAAAATCCTACATGGAGCATGCATCCCAAAAGGTTTAAAGATTGTTCTGTAGGGAAGAGTGGGAAGGCAAATGGCTATCAATGCATTTTATATATGCTACCTGTGGCAAATGTTTCATAAACTTGAGGAATAGAAGGGAGAAGAATCCTGGGGAGTGAAGAAAAGTGCTGCTTGGTTTTCAATAATTGCAGATGGATCTAAAAATTAAAATGGGAGATATCTGATAAGCACTTTATGTGATAATAACCACCAGAAATTTTCTGTAAAAATTGGATTTATAGTGTCCAGAAGTACCCCAAAAAATCTGGTGAAAAAATTACAAATAGCCACCGATAGAAAATTCAAGTGTGGGCAGATTCCATTTGAAAGCAACAATCCATTTTGCATTTGCTGGCAGGAGCTGGCATCTGTTTTTAGATTCAACATCCTCAGTGCAGCTGAAGAGCCTCTCAGAAGGAGCGTTGCTGGGAAGGGCTCCAAGCGGAGGCAGAGTCGGCTCTGCAAGGCGTGGGAGCGAGCTGGCGTTGGGCTCCCACCGCCCAGCAAGGCCTGCGCGGCGTGTGGGGCGCGTGTGCTTCACGGCTGGCACAGACAAAAGTCACTTGAGCTTGAGGTGGTCGTGATCTTTTCCAAATAGCTCGTTAGGTTTGCAGCTTCCAGGTGGGCTGGCTGATGCTCTTTGGTCTTTATTACTGCTTCCTGGGTGATGGGGGTTTTCCCCCTGATGTTCCTCAGCTTGGCTGTGTGTGACAGTTCTGGCATTGTCTTGGCAAAACCGAGGACTGGCGGAGAAGTGCCTGAGCTGAGGAGTCAGAACTCATGCTATGCGGTGTCTTTACTGACACCACACTGTTAAACTGCTCAGAGAGACAAGATAACACCTTCTTTTTCTTGGCCTTGTTGCCTTGATCCAGCGCTCGCCTGCCGAGGTGGGGCTGTCAGCGCCCTGACAGCTGGCACCATGACACACACGCATCTCTGAAGCTCATTCGTCAGACGAACTCCTCAAAGGGCTTGGGGATGTGAGTGACAGTGTCTGCCCGGCGCTGCTCTACCTGAGTCAGCACCAGCTGTCTCCAGCCAGAAAACCATCCACGGCTGGTTGTTCTTCTGCAGGCTTCTCAACACGCCGCGTGCGGTCGTCCACCTCGTGGCTGTACCCTAGGAGAGCCCGCTCACAGAGTTTGGAAACAAAATGGTTCGTGTATTTATAGCTGCCGAGTATTCAACTGGTAATAAACCTGTCTTAGTCCCCGAGAGATATTTCAGAAAGAAGATTCTTTGGAATGATCTTGTTTAAATAATACATAGTTCATACATATGCAAAGGAGAGGTAGAAGGCATCTTTCTAATCACGTTGTAGTTGGTGAGCAGTTACAGCAACAGCATAGTGTAGGCAAGGTCCTCTCTGACAAGTGTATACGATTATCTCATCTCATTATTTGAGCGTGTCCAGGAAGTCTTGTTCCAGCTGTGCGCCAGCTGCTGAGGGCCAGGTCGTGCACAGCCCAGCACACGGAGTCTGCAATGGCTGGGTGCGAAGAGAGCCTGAGCTGTGACATTCAAAGACCCCATGCATGCTAGTAGTTATTTTCTGGGTTTAGCATGACAACTGTTCACAGGCAACCTTGTCAATTTGCCTGGGATTGTAGTGTTTAAAAGCAGAAGCAGTTGGGGATTCTTTGCAATGGGAAGGGTGACACGAAGCCTGTAGCAGGCAGATCACTGACCTGAGGAGCAGGTGCTCTGCCACACGCGTTCCTGCTTTCTCAGCTCCTGCAGTTTTTCTTTGGCAGAGGAGCTTTCTAATAGTACCAGTTGTATCCAACACCCGTGGTCTCTAGACTCTCGTGGAGCTCTCAGGGTGGCCGCTGACTTTGTCTAATGGGATCACAGACGGGCAGATCTCACGCAAATCAGACTTTTGTCCTTATAGCAATTAATGAAGAGACTCTAACTAAAAAGCACTGATCAGTTAGTTCACCAAAGTGGAAGGTGGCTGAGAGTCCTGCACTCTCAGACTTCAGTATCCAAACAGTAAAAGAATAGTTCTGAATGACAAGCTTCACTGCAAAAAATAATAGGTCAAGCATTTTTCATATCTTTGTGAAACACTGGTATCTGTTCTTACAAAAATAACTTGCCGAAAATAATGTCTCATTTATATCCTATAGAATATGAGGAGGGCAATTTGTTGGTTGCTGTGTGGTGGGACTCTACTGAAATAAATCCACTGTGTCTTGTATCCCAATTACTTTTATTCTGAATCCATTTCCAAAGAGTCCTTTTAGAAAAAGTCACTTAAAAACATGCAGGTGATCAATGTTTCTTTGATTCTAGCTGCCAGAGAGTGAGGTAGTTATTTTTGTCTAAAAGTGTTCAATCTGCCCATACAACCTAGAAAAATCACGGTTGTGATCTGGGAGTTTCACCTTGGGAAACAGAAAGACATCTGCAACAGCACTGGAGACACATTTGCTGAGCTGCAGGAATTCTTCCCTGGCTATAGACTGTCCATAAAGAAAGTATCTAATTGGACTAGACACACTTTGGAAACTTTCCCAGAGGAATAATAGATAAGTTAACGGAGCACTTTTTAATTTTGCAAAGTGCACTCTTCCTTATAATTTACTTAATATAGAAATTTAATGTACTGCAGTTTACTGAACAAATTACATTTAAAGTATTTCAGAGTTAGCTTGAAAGCTCTGCTTTGGTAGCCAGTTGGACTTTGTTATTTGATTATCCAGATAAGGACAAGCAGTAACAAAGTTCTCTGTCTTAAGTGGTTGCAGGGATTATCTCTCAACCATTACCACTGGTAAATGCAGAATTGAAATTCCCAGAAAAAAAGATAAAGTAATACAATAGTGCTTTCCTGCCTCTGCAGAGTTAGTGCTTAGTGTTCATTTGACATAAATCTGAGGAGGTTTCTTATTTCTTCCGTAACAGCTTTCACACATGAAATAGACTTTATGAAATAAAAAGCCTGAAGTTGCAGGAAAAAGTAAGAATACTAGAAATGAATATGACCAGAATCACGTGTCCTTTTGGCACGTCCTGCATTCCAGCTAACTGAGGCTCTTTGCCATTTATTTGCACGAGACATCACAAAAAGAGCCATTCTGGATTGCAAGTAACTGACCATGGAACTTGTTTTCGTGAAACCGTGGCCATAGACACATGATTCATGCCAAGCGATGGCTCTGCCCTGCGCTGCTGTAGGGCAGTCATGTTGTTTAACAAATACACCACAATTTGTTTTAAAAATTATGTTCTGGTTTTGTTATGAGACAACAGGTCAACTCTGTGTTTTTTCTTGGAATGACATAGACTGTGGCATAAATTATCACAGGCTCCAAAGCAGCTCGTTAACAAGTTTCATCTGTTACATGAAGGACCTGCACCCTTCTTCTTTGTCAGGAGGAGAACTGTGGGCAAAAGTCCTTATTGTGGAGGATTTTGCTGCCTTTCAGGTGCCCTGGGATGGGTGCACAGATCGCTTGGAAGGGGAACTTAAACTTCATGAGAAGCTAATGTAGAAAGCAGAGTTTTGAAGTGCTCTTGGAAATATTTGTGGCTGAGAAGATGCACTGCTGCATCTTTCACCATTTGAAGTTCCCTATGAACGGTTTCTTTGTCGGGGACATCAGAAAAGGCAGAACATCAAAGACAAGGAAATATGCCTGAACCTTTAGGTGTCTGCTGCTGTTGTCTTCTGCAAATGGGCATTTGAAGTTGTACAGTGGTGGCAGCACCTGGGAGGCACTTCACGGGATGCGGGAGAGGATGGCAGGAGGGCAGCACATGGCAGGATCCCGCAGTAGCAGGCGGTGATGAAACTGGGTCATCACGTGAAGCCTGGGATAGTCTTCTAGTCCAGTTCAAAGGCAGATGACACACTGTGATGAGCTGCCTGGAGGGCCTGAGGATCATCAAAGCGAAAGATGACCGAGCCACTGGCCGCTGGGTACATCCAGCTGAGAAAGGCTGCGTGCAATGGCAGCTCCTCAAAACGTCGCTTGCTCTGGGAGGTGTGACGGGAGGGCTTGTGTGTCCTTCGCCCTGCGCTGAGCACGTGTCTCCCCAGGCAGGACGTGGGCTCTCTGGAGGAATCGCAGCAGACTTTCCTTCCAGTTTGGGCTCAGAGAAGTCTGGTGATCCAATGTGTTGCATGAGAAAACAGTAAACAAATGTCCTCTGTCATCAAAAACTGAACCATGTTACCTCCTCCTGGCTGCGATCCATGTTGCGCTAAGTAAAGATGTTGATAGTTCAGGCAGCCTGTGATCAATTTCCGTATGAATATGTCCGGAAAACAAACTTCAGTATTGGGTGATGGTTGTCTGTTTTATCAAAGACGGTAAGGAAGGTGGAGACAATTTCACTGTTAGGCAAACTCTTGTATTCTTGCAGAAGAAAGGAAATGTCAAGCTGGGCCAAAGAAGGACTTTTTACTCCTATAGCTCTTTTACCGACTAGAAGAGCAGAGATGAAAAGACTGAGGATTGCACCACATTTAATATTTTCTATGATGCAAAGGCGTTGAATTCTTAGATTAAACACAAGTTGTTTCCTTGCTGGTAGAGGGATATTGCTTGTGTACTAGGAAGTATTTCAAATGCACGTGATGACTGAGGTAGGCAGGTGACATCTTTCTAGCGCTGTAACCTGGGCAGAGCTGTTGTCTGCAGGTGAAGCTGAAGCTGCCGCTGCCCTTTGGAGGCTGAACAGCTCTTTGGTGGGACACTTGATTCCTGGGGATGAAGAATTAAGTTTTCTTCATCTGGCACATTGCCTCAAGATAATCTCAGAGAAGTATTTTATGCTTCTGCTTCTCTGGAAAACGTATATGTGCTGTTTGCTTTTAACAGGAATGTATAAATGGATAAATCAGTAAATGACCTCATGAGATTAAGGCTCAATTAATGGATGATTTCCTCTATGCAAAGATTTTTATTAGCATTATGATTGCTGAGAATAATTAGTCGTAGAAGTCTCTACTATTGTCAAGTTGAAGAACATGACTGGATCTAATTAAAGCTAATGTGAAAAATTGGGTATTGCATTTTGACTAGGATGGCAATGCAAAGTCGTGTGCTCTGGTGAAGCATGAGCTTCAGTGACATCATGTGGTCGGGACACACTTTGTTTCATTGGAAAGAAGGCATTTTCAAAGCCTAAGAATGAAGACAAGCTACTTTCTGAAAGCCATAGGTGTGAAACATGAGCAAATAACCTACGGCTATGACGTGCCATCTGCAGACATCAAAGACCACACCAGTGACACAGACCTGGAAACCTTAGTGTGAGGAGCTGAAGAAACTCGGTTTCCTCATGTCTCATCAGGTGGTTCTTCAGTTCAAGGAGGACCCCGAGCTGTCTCTCTGGGCAGGGAATGGCCAGCTGGAGAACAGCAGCAGCCCAGTTCCTGATAGTTCCTTGGAAATGTCATTCATCGTTGCAATGCTGAAAGTAATTTCTGTGTACAGTTGTGGATTGAGTTGAAAACACAGTTAGATAGAGCAAGTTGTTACTCTTCACAGACATGAAGAAGTTGCTTAACTTAAAGATCATCTTTAATTTCCATGTAATGACTAATGCTTTTATATTCCCAGAGCCCTACTGCTACTTTGACGAAATACCTGCCAAGCTTTGACGCACTAAGGGTTTTCTCAATGAAACTCTGCTTGCACTTCTTACAGGAGAAAAAAAGAGATAATGTTGATACAATGCACATGAAGTTGCTGCAAAAGAAGTGAGATGAGCAGGTGCATAAATAGTTCAGATAAACCACTGTCCACAGCTGAAATGAAACCTTTTGTGAAGGCTACAAAGGCTTAGGTCACAGCTTTATTTTTCACCTCTATTTATTCTTTACCTCTAGCAAAATATTGTGAGAGATGGTCTTCAGCCCGTTGGGAGGTAATAAATAAGATCTTGTGGAATAATATCATGTAAGTTTAGTGGGCAGATTGACTTTTTGTTTAGCAGCTCATATTCCAAGCCATTATCCCCACTGAACTTGATTGGAAGAACATTAATATATCCCAGTTATAGTGATATAAAACTATTAATACTGTTAAAAATTGTGTTAGTGTTTGCTCCTTCTTGCATTTTGTTTTTCTTTTGGTGTGGATGTGGCTGATACAGACTATCAGTTGTTTCTGTAGATGAATAGTGGAAGGCAATTAATCAAATCAGCTTTAATAGCCTTGCAAAGATAACCACATGTACACACAAAGGTTGGCTTGTACCTTTAACTTTTACATTAACATTTTCCTTTCTATTTAAGGACTCTAACACTGAGACTAGCGGTTTGAATGAGTTGGTGTCACTTTGTGTAGGCTGCTGCAGCCGCTGGGTGTTCACAAGTGCATCGCCAATACACATTTACAAGTTTTGAGAAGCTGAATTTTTAAACACTTTGTTTCTTTTCCAAACAACAATTGTTGCCATCAGCTATTTTTTCTCCCATGTTTTTCTCACAGATCTCCAAGGAAAAAGTAAGATTTTCCACTTCTGTGTGTGAAGACAGGAAGGTCTAAACGGCAGACTTGCATGTCTAGAAATACCACTCATCTCCTGCCTGTTTGGTATTAAAATCTGTGTGCAAGTGGGGGAACGAAGGCTGAGCAGATTTGCAAGCTCTCAACCCAGTAATTTCTACAAATCTGCTCTTCCTTTGTTTAGGTGGGCACTGTAGAGGCTCGGTGGCGCCCGGGCTGTGAGCTGAGCTGGGCTGTGAGGCAGCTCCTCTAGCTTTTTTATTATTAGTTCTTTATTTTTTACAACTCCTCCTTATTTTCTTCAGGTGCATTTGCCGTCAGGAGCCTCTTATCAAATGTGTGCTTACAGTTGAAAATGACACACCTGCCCAGTATCTATGGTAACAAAGGCTCTCCTCAATCTCAGGCTTCTTGATGCTCTTTTCCGCCTTTTTTTCCTCTAGAAGAACAGAAAATAACAAGTATTTTTAACAGTTTGTTTCAGTCCCCATTGCCATTGCTTTGTCATCTTCTGTGCTAGTCTGAGTGCCTTGCCACTATAAGCTTTTGTCCACTGATTATAGTGGATTGGTCCTTCGTGTGGATGGAGAGCTTTTGGCTTTCTCCTTTAAATTCAAATTAAAAATGCAACAAATGTTAAAATAAACATTGTATTTTTAGAAAAGAAGAATGCCAATGCGAGTGTTATGTATAACGTGTAATACCTATAGATGCTTCAAAGCATTCTGATTCTGGCATAAGAAACTGCGTTAATCAAAATGATAGTCCATTTGTGATTCTGGAGACCTGATCCAATGTACTGAACTCTTTCCTGCTGTTGAAGTTTGTGGAAAGGGAGGGTTAGTGTCTCACAGTATCCGTTAGCTTGGCTCACTCCACAGTGAATCAATACACAATGGAAAATAATTAGATTAATAGCTTTCTCTTTATTTATAAACTCTGACAATTAAAAAACCTTGGAAACATAAGGTTTGTTTTTTGTCTTAAAACCTCTCTCACTCTTTTCGGAGTTCGAAGTGCAGCCCGTATTAGCTGAAGGAGAGGGCTTCGGTGCCATCTGTTCTGCCTGGTTCTGAGATTCTTGCGGTGAAATCAGAAGACAGCTTGGGCATATTTTGAGTTTAAGTGGTCTTGTTTATACGTTCTTTTAAATCAAGGTGAAGAGACATTACCCCTGTGGAGTTCAAGAATCACTTAGCAAAGCAGATCCTTGTCAGAAAACATAACAATATTCTATCTTTATAGTGCACTCCATTCAAGGCTTTCATAAGACTACTGTGACATAAGGCTGCTATTCTGCTCCTCCTGCTCTCCTGCTTCTCCTTTGACAAGCACCTTCCAACAAGTGCAAAATCCTTCACCTCTAAGAACAGTCTTTCTATTAAAATGTGATGTAATCCTCAGCCTACTTATGAAACCTCATACACCTGATATACTTCACAAAGGTCTATGGGGCAGATTTTGCCCTTACAAACAGTCCTGTAAATCCCAGAGAGTTCCTGCAGTTACAGGGATTTACATCTGAGTAGCAGAGCAGTGCTCTGCTCTATTTGTTACATAATTCTTTAACTTCTAATATTATTTTGTTCTCATTACAGCTTATCAAATTTGGATGCACAGTACGCTGGTATTTGTGTAATGTTTTAAGGAGGGAAGAGCTTCTGAAACAAAGTTACTGAAATGTGTGGTTTAATCCGAGTGTATAAAACGTTTTGCAGATGAAGGTGAATAACTTGGATGCAGCTGTTGAGAGAAAATCTGTGGAGGGATTCAAAGAGTAATATGGTCAAAGTAGCTGAGTGGGAGAACAGACCTTGCAGCAGCCTCTTGAACAGCTGTGATCTGAGCACGGGTACATCCCGAAGAGACCTGAGAAGGGATTCTGTGATGGCAAAAATGCAATATTGAGGGGATTCAAAAGTGCAAATAGCCCCTAGCCCAACAGCTTAGACACTCAGCTGAGAGCTGGAAGGAAAGGTTGGAATCTGTCCTGTGTTTGACTTCAGGGCAGTGGAGATATCCGGTGGAGATCGTCCTGAAATGGCCCAAGTTCTAGGACCAAGATCAAACAGACTTTAGTTAGCTGACTGATTAGCTAGTTTCTTAAAGCTAAAGAAAAACAACTTTGAAAACAACAGATCTTCTAACCTTTTTTTTGTTCAGCTCTCTGTCTGGGAAATCAATTTTTTGCATATCTCTGTTGCGCATACCATGTCTTTTATTTCTCTTCTATTGCTAAATCAGCCTTCCCCATCGTAGCTTGTTTTCCAAGTGTGTGTGTGATTGTCAAGCATACGCATTGACTATGGCGAAAAAGGTTAGTGGTGGATGTGCTTGCGTGGTTCTGGTCATGCTTGCATGGAGCTGAATGTTCTTGCACACCACTAGCGGGACCTTCTGCAGGGAAACCACAGCTGAGCGGCAAAAAGGAGACTTGATGCTGTCAAAGCTGTGGCGCTGTCTCAGGTGATGCTGCTTCCCTGCCTCTGCAGAGCAATCTAGCCCACGCGGTGGCTGCTGCAGGCAGAATGGGTGGGTCGGGACGCAGGGTATTTTGCTTGCCACCCATGAGGAAACCTCTCAGTTCCTCTACTCAACCTCTTCTTTTCAGATGTGAACAACACTGATTGCCACCTGGTGCTGAACATCTGGAATTTACTGACCTGTGAATAATGGACCTTCATGTGAGGGTCAGCCTTCAGGATTGAAGAGCGGGTTAGTTTGTGCATATAGTTGTAGGTGAACATGCATATTTACATATATAGAAATTATGTTTATATTGAGTATGTATTTTTGTAACTATATATATAGACTGTGCTTTATCATTCTCGTTTGGTTTCCACTTTTTTAATGCAGGGTCCATGGAAGGTAGTGATAGCAGGGGAGAGAGGTCAAAAATATTAATAGAATTGTTTAATGTTATAAAAGAATGATGTTTTTCAAGGTTATTCTAATATCCTAGTCAATAGTAATATCATCACAGTGTCTTCATGTAATTGGGTTATGCTTAATAAAATATAGTGCTGAATACTCAAAATTGAAATGAAGATGGAATAGGAGAGGAAGATTGTGATAAAGAAAATAAAGTTGTCATCATTTTCTCAGATAAGTTCTCCTGAACAATGACGATGCTCCCCAGAGGTCGTCCAGACATAACACATCCTTCTCCATCAGCGTTTCAGTTATCGGGTTGCTTTCCATTTTTTACAGAGATGGCCTGTAGTTTTGAAGCCATGGGGTTTACTGCTTGGAAATATGAAATCATAGAACAGCCCAGGGACCTTGAACGATCATAGGCGCTTAGACGAGGTTCTTAGGGACATGGTTTGGTGCTGGAGTTCTCTTGGGTTATGGTTGGGCTCGGTGATCCTGAGGGTCTCTTCCAACTGAAATGACTCTATGATTCTCTGGTTTTGAGGGAAAAGGAGCTTAGATGAGAGAATCCAGCACTCTGTTCAGTC
The DNA here is from genome assembly GCF_963082525.1 of Nesoenas mayeri. Lineage (NCBI taxonomy): Eukaryota > Metazoa > Chordata > Aves > Columbiformes > Columbidae > Nesoenas > Nesoenas mayeri. Next base: position 35,090,664 of record NC_137554.1, on the reverse strand, counting down.
GCACCTGGAAAACCCGCAGCAGTGGGGATTCTGTCGTGTCCCTGAGGAGGAAATGGAACGTGAAGAGCCTCCCAGGGTTCCCCAGCTCTGCAGTGTGGGTGGAAATGCTCTGTCTCAAAAAAGCTGCTTTTTCAAGCACATGCGAGAAGCTCCTTTCTGGCTCAGTCACTTTCTGTAGTCAGACGAGAAATTTCTTCCACAAAGAAATTTGTCAAGAAAACAAAAATGAGCGGGGAAGAAGCCGAAGGCTGGGAGAACAAGGGAAATGGCATTTTTAAGGGGAAGAAGATGTGGTTACTCAGGAAATAATTAGACTTGCTACTTAATATAAATAGTGTTTTGTCTATTTTTCTTGCAGTTAGAACTTGTTTTGTGTCTATGAGGAAATAATTGATTTGACTTTTAGCAGACACTTAATGAGTTATAGGACAGTTTAGAAATCTCCACACTGCGAGTGGAATTGTTTTCACGGCTGATTTGTGCAATTTGGGAAGACAGGCCCAGAGTTCAAAACCAAAATGAGCTTGTCCTGCATGGAGGTTCATTTGGATCATTCTTCACGCTCAGCCCACTTGTAGCAATTGGATTCAACCTTCAAGATGAAACTTTTCTTGCTCAGCTTCAGGGTGTTTGAGCCTGAGGAGCTGTTGGGAGGTTCCCTTTGAAATGTTGTTTTCCAAGCGTTTTGGTGGTGATTGGCAATGTCGTATCCTGTTGCACAGAAGAAAACGGGTGCACGCTGCCTGCATGTTGTTGCACACTGAGTTTCTGATGGGCACACTCAGAGCCATGCAGTTGAGCTTCACTGCATTGTTTTATCTTGGATGATAAACATGTTAATAGCACATAGAGGTGCGTTTTTTTAATTGCATGGAGATTACAACACGCAGCGAATGCGTTTGCTGCATTTCTACCACACTTTCAGCCTCGTTACTTTAGACAGTAGGGGTTAAAAAGCCCTTTTGTGGGCTTGAGGGCTGAAATGTCACTGGGGAAGAAGCGGCCTGGTCAGTTACCAGGCTGTCAGCAAGTGTTGCTTTGGTTAAAAAGAAAAGAAAACAATCTTTTCTCCCTAACTTCAAATGGAGAGGGAAAAACTGGATATACAGTCTTTAAAGTAAAAGTTGTTTGTTTCTAATCCCCCGCCTGCCAGTTGATCAAGGCTGATTTGTAGCTGATAGACTGTAAGTTTTGGGGAATATCTCTAAGGATGGAGGCTGCTTTGCAGCACGCGATAGGCGCCTCTGTGCTCAACACATAAACGAGAACCTTGTTTTTTCTGTCGTTATCCAGTATTAATGTATTGCACATGATTTTGTAGATGTTAGACGTCTCTTTTAAGTAAGTATGTACTTTGAACCAGGGGAGAAGATTTTTGCCAATGAAAGGAAATTTCTTTCTAATGGAACTCATAGGTTGAAACATGGGGTTCTTTGTTACCTATATTTTAAAGGAATCCAGCCATAATGCAAGGGAGCTGGACTGAAGGAGCCGGTGTTATCAGTAGACGTAAGACAGCAATAAATACCATAAGTGCCATTTGTACTTCCTGCCTGTGGTTTATTACTTCTATTGTTGTAGCATTTGAGGACCCGAAGACCATCGTGTCAAACGCTGCCAGACTCAGGGCAAGTGTTGGCACCGCATGGGCAGAGCTCAACGGCATTGAGGTAACCAGGGAGTGGAAACAAATCCATACCATAGGACTAACACACGTTTGCGGCGGTGCGGCGTTTTCAATGTATTTAGAACAACTGACTTAGGAAATAATGGACTTCTCCACCCTTTGAAGCCTTCAATCAACCCAATGTCTTTTGTAAAGATACATTATTCCATCAGAAGTTTTAGGTTTGATCAGAGTTATGGGGTGACACGTGCACCGTGGGAGGCTGGGTGACACTTTTTAGTGCAAAAACGAAACACGGGATTTTTATTGTGTTTGCCAGGTGAATGTGCCCCTCGGTCACCCCCTGGAACTGCTCTTGGTTTGTTTTTCAGAAAAAACCCCAAAACTAGCAAAGTTTTCTTCTGAGTAAGGTGAGGGCCAGAAATAACCGTAGTGGTCCAGCTGGTGGGTGACAGATAACACCATCATAAAAATTAAAGTTATACTGCAGGTAATTAGGAAGTTTGCTTATTCTATCATTAATTGCACAGCTGTTTAATTTAAATATAATCTGATTCAAAGTGTTAGAGTTTGAACGCTTCTGTTTTCCCTGCAGTCTGCAGCGTTTTCTCAGGGAAATAGAAAATCTGGAAAGAAAAGGAAAACATTATTTTGTGTTTGCAAAATTACATGGTGTGCCTATCTGGATTTTTTTAAAATAAAAGAAACTCAAAGTAATGCAATTATTTCTACAGGGAAAAGCCCTCAGGAGTAAGTTGTACACAGTAATTATGATTTTAGACTGAGCTGACATCTTTACTAAGTTCTGCGTTATCTTACCCTATATTAAGAGCGTTCAGTTTTTGAAGTGGGTGTTTCAAATGTCTTCTCTTAATTATCACTGTGTAACTGAGGAAAAGTACGAACTCGCAGGCCCAGAGATGTGAAGGCTGTTTTGATTTGGTTTGTTTTGATATTGTTTTTCACATATAAATCATATAGGCACATTGCGAGTGCGGCAGGGCTGAGCCTCCTGGTGTTCGCTTATTCCTTAATTGCAGGCTCTCGTTTCCTTTCCTCATCGTGCCCTCCGCCGTTGTTTACTGCCTTAGTTACTAGCAAAGCTGCTTATGTTTTAAACCTATCTAGGCAGACCAAGGTTTAAAATGCACGTCAGATTTGTTTTAATTGCAAAATCATTTTCCCTAGCAGCACGTGCTTATTTTGCTTTCTTTTCTTTCCCTTTTTCATACAGGAGTCATAGCAATGCCTCCTCCGGGTGACAGGAGGAGGCAGGTGTTGAGAATGGTGTGTGTGAAAGAGTGGAGCCGTTATTAAAAATACCTTCAGATAAATGTCAGTCTTTACACTTCCTGATATTTAACAACCGTTTCCACTTTTTCTGCTGGGGTTTCCGTGGTGTGAGGAGGCTCTTCGGGAGGAAACCAGAGCTGCTTCTGCTCCTACGTACCAGTCCTGAACTCCCGGGCTGAGGAAGCCTTGCAGGACTTTGGCTCTAAGCTGCATGTTTTTCACCTGGCTATAGCATTTTGAGGAATGAAGTCCTGTAGCGCTGCCTGTGGTTGGGGTCTCTATCACCTTAGCGCTTGCTTAATAGTTATTTGGAGCTTTGCACTTGACTGTTGCACAATATCGTACACCACTTCTGCCTTTAGGAAGCAGATACTGGTGGAAAAGCTGAAAAACAGGTTGTTTCAAGCACGAAGGGCTAATTAGAGCAACAGGAGAAAGCTGATGCGCTGGCAATGAAGCTGATCTCCCCTCTCTTTGGATTTTCTTTCCTGTTTCCATTATCAGGGATATAAGACCAATTACATTTATAAATATTGTTTCATTTGATGATCCCAGCATTTTACAGATATTAGTTAGTTAAGACTAATAATAACAACCTGGGAAGACCGGTTAGTGCTGCTGTTTCCATTTCGCCGCAGCAGAGCGGGGTCCGCAGGGGTGGCAGTTGCCCCAGGGTGACCGAACGCATCAGTGTCGGAGTCAGGGCTGAAGGTCGGGATTGAACGCGGCCCCTTTAACGGTGCCCGGTGACAAACCCGCCTCAAGTCTGTGTCACCCGTCTGAGAAAACATTTCTGCTGCCATAGTATCTTGACTAATCAAGTCTTGCTTGGCAGCCCGTGCGGTGGCAGCGTCTCAGAGCCCCAGATCCTGTTTTGTGAACCTTTTAAAGGTCGTCTTCTCTGTTCTGCACAGCTGTCATATCCTGTCACAGCTATTTCATGACTAAGTAGAAAGTGTATTTTGCATCTTGTTTAAATGCGCCGAATAAAATGGAGAAACGTGAAATACAGGTGGAGGAAAGTCAAGGTTCAAGCTCGTAGGCAGTGCTGAAGAGAATCTCGCAGGTGTGATTAATCGTTTCTCTCGATGATTTGTGTCGCGATTGGATGTGCGTCCAGGCGGCGGAAAAGAACAGAGCAGAACCTGGAGCTTCTGGAAAATAAACAGGAGATACAAGTATTCAGAACCAGAAACTGTTCTTCATCGCAACAGTAGTTCTGAACAATTCAGTCCTGGCAGTTGAAAATATTAGGGAAAAGAAAGCAAATGCAGAAGGCTCGAGACCTAAAGAATCAGCAGGAATTTCCAGAAGTTTTAAAAGAGCACCTTCCCCAAACATTTCTGAATTCTTTCTAGAGAAATTTACAGTAAATATGCATTTTGCTGAGACTTATCTCAACCTGGACAAGGGGAGGACTCAAATAAGAATCATAAGATCTGTGAGTTTCCGAATGAGCACAAAGTCTGCTGTTAGAGGAGAAATAGAAGTAAGTCAGAGCACAGTGCTTTCAAGTTTTGAGGCTGTGAAACAGATAGAGGATTCAGAGACCCATTCTGCCTGCTTTCAGAAACACGTGGGAACACCTCGTTGGGTGCTGCTGCGTCTGCTGCGCCGGCTGCGGCAAACGAGTCACGGAGAGTTGTGGCTGTGTGAAGGCCTGGGAGTTTTCGCTCTTGTCCTTGCGTCTGCAGGGTCATTTACTGCTTATTTTCCTGTAATTTTGTTACACTTATGAACCTCCGTATTAGTTAGAATTACTCATGTCTCATTCCCCCACCCTGGTTTGATTTGGAAAGCTTTTAGGAAAAAAAAATCCAAGTCTGGACAGTGTGCAAAGAATATCCCAGTTTACCCAGTAGTTAATGAATAATGGCTTTTTCCCTCCTAGAGAAACATCCTCTTCATTAAATTATTTTTCTAAATATATATTTATATTTCTAATTAATGCTGATAAAAAATTTAAACCTGTATTTTTCCTTTGGATAGAAATAATAGACTGGTATGCTTAATTTTCTGCATTTAGATACATTCTTTACATACAGTCTCCTCTGTGAGTAGTGTAGTGGTCACTCCATACGATTTGCATTGTGACGACTACAGTTTAAAACATCTAATGTAATCCCATTTCTATTGCATGTCTTTATCTGATATAGGTAACGTGCTCTCCAGAAAGCCCGTTTGCTTTGTCTGAAATATTAGTACTATTTTAAAGAGTGTCCCAGCAGCAACGGGATGGCTAAACCAAGCATTAATGCGGATTAACAAAGCGGCGCCTGGCAGAGCAGCAGCAGCTTGCTGTAGGATGCTGATGCAGGCGGATCTCTGCAGGCAGAGATGTCAATGTGCAGTTGGTTTCACCCTCCTCTTGGAGCCCAGGACTCTGAGAGTCAAATGGTGTCGCTTCTCTTGTCTAGACAGAGTTTTACCTGGGTTTATTCAAGGAGCTTTTCCTTAGGCCTCCTGATACTTACAGCAATGATACTCTCGAGCCTGCAGCCATGGAGAAACTGTAATAAAGAGGAGGAGATGCCAGCTATGGCCCTGGGAATTCCCCACGCTTTACACCGCACAGGCAGATAGGTGCAAACCCTGGAGAAAACACGGAGGCTTGTGCAGGTGAATCCTACGGGCTCTGCGGCACTGTGCTCACAGGCTTCCCCGCTGGGAGTAGCGCTAACGGGTGTTTCCACCCCGACTGGAAGCCACCGGTTAAAGTGCCACAGTACATCCTTTCTCTTTGTAGCGCCTCGAGCTGTTTGTATTTTATTGAATTTAATAGTTTGTTTTCATGCTGCTGCAGACTTGCCAAACGGTTCGTTTAAAAAGTATGTTTAAAAAGTTCCCGAGGTCGGGGAAGGGTTGAAGAAGCTGCATTCTTCATGGCTTTAAAGAGGTAAAGTTATTTTTTGACTGTGAGGTAAATTTGCTGGGTGTCTGTGCTAAAATTATCCACAGTGAAACAGCCAATAATAGTAACATCAAAGAGATAAAAAGTGCAGTTCACACCGCTTAGTTTTATCACCTCTACCTGTTTGTAGACCTGGGAGGATATAACAGTGTAGTGGATAATATTCTCTTCATATTGTGAAGTTGTTAATAGTCCTAAAGGAGGAATGCTTCACTGCGATCGAGCTGATTTTGCAGCAAAGGGGAAGAATCACAGAGCACTTAAATACAAGGGTTAGGGACTGAGTTAACTGGGATGAAAACCAGACTGTAACAGAGAGACATCTGTAATTATAAGATGTGCCATTCATGTTTCCCTTCTCCCTGCTTCTGGATAGATTTAGGAGAGTATTTTAAAGGTAATTTAGGAATGTGCCCAAGTCCTGCTTTTGTGGACTCAAAGTTTTGCAGCACTTCATACGATACTGGACCACTCACCATGGGACTCGCATTTACATCTTTACATTGTTTTACAGATATGACTAAACCTATTTTTTCATTAATTAGCTTGTTAGCTTTTGTGGCAGGGACCAGCTCATTGATATGTCTCTGTACAGTGCTTAGTCCAATGGGATCATTGCTTATTATTCATATCAGCGCCAGCTTAAGTCTTCCCAGCAGCGTAGGCAAAATTGAATGTTGTTGCCCAGGGAGAGCCGGCCGGGTCGGTGAGGGGGTTCAAGCGGACATGGTGTAGGGGACATGGTGGACTTTCGGTGTGGGGAGCGCCAGTATGTTTGAAGTGGTGGTGCAATATTTGGGGGTGCTGCAGAGTAAGGCTGGCTTATTCTGCCTGCTCCATTTCCCGCCTCCCCGCTGGAAAGCCCCTGCTTCTGTTGGCGTCACGTAGACGTGATCCGCACAACCGCGGGACACGGAAACACGCCACGCTCCACGGTGGCACACCAACACTTAAAACTCACCCGAGGGTCGTGGTGGTATGTCCTGTCACCTGTAGAATGTCCTGTTACTGCCCCTTTCCTTTGGGCACCTTTACTTTTCAAAGAACAGCTGTGCAAGCAGCCCGTACACAACCTGAAATGATAAAGTGACTATTTATTGTCCAACACGAACAAAAAATACCTAGGATTTAACGAGCTGCGGGGCTGAGCATTAGCGTGCTCACTGCCTACAAGGGTCTTTGCTGGGCAGTCTCTGCAAAAGCGTCTGTGGCCTGTTGGAGCTCCCACACGGTGTTGGTGAGCTGCCGTCCTGCACCTGCCCCACCATGGCCATGGGTGCACCCGCCGCCAGCAACCAGGCAGCTCCCGGGCCTCAGCCCCCAGGGACCAGGCACTCCTCACTAGAGCCCCTGTTCTCCTTTGTTTGTTTGGCTCTGTTTACCTTTCCATGTTAGTGCCTGTGTCGCTGTAATTTTATTTTTCTACAGACTTTCTCTCATGATCGTAGCAGTTTCCCCAACTGGGGCCGCTGCTGCTGGTGATTATGGTGTGGATGTTACCCAAGCTTGGCTTATCTCTGGTGTGGGCTGCATCACAGGACTGTAGAAATGAGAACTGTGTTCTGTGGGCCAGAGTGAATTGAAGGTGGAGGAGAAGCAGGGAATGCAGACACGACAACGGGAGACAGTGTTGTGGTTGTGTTGGTGTTGGTGTTGTGTTGTGGTTGTGTTGTGGTTGTGTTGTGTTGTTGACTTACAGGAGGGCCAAGCAAGTGTGGTGTCTCATCCTACTTGCTTAAGACCCTGTTGTGCTCCTCAATACTGTAATGGCAAGCACGGACTCTGAGGTGGAAGCCAAAGCAGAAACAATATAGATCATAAATACAATTCTAGTGAAGCTTCCAAACCCAAAACTCTTTCAGCTTTTTTTTTGTTGCTAAGAATAATGGAAGTGTGACAAATGATAAGGTGACTGCAGCAAAATGCATTGTCCATAGTCATTCACATAGGTCACTTTGCTGTGAAAGAAAATAGTGTTGTCTTTCCGGGCTCAACCCAGCTAATAATACATCTGCATAAGAAGCATCTATTGCCAAAAATATTCTGGCTCCTTTCTTCAGCTAGGGAAAAAATAATTAAAAGCTTGGTTAAAAGGTATATTATTCTTCATGGCTACTGATTCAGAGTTGGTTAAAATATTAAGATTCTGTCAAAATGCTTCAGAACTTTCTGTTTCTAGTGCTAAAATCTGATTGGTCTTTGCTGAATATCCACATAGTGCCTCAGTTAAAGCATAGGTTACAACAACGGGTTTACAACACCTTCTCTCAACAACGTAACTGATCTGAAAACAAACCCTGATAGAATGAAAAGGAAGGAAAAGGGTTGTATTTGGTAACAAGTTTTTGACTTCAGAAAATAGAATTCCCATGGCCTGTAAAGTTCCATGAGTACTTTTGTAGTGTTCAGCTGTCCATTTTGAAATCCTTTTTTCTCAATTTCTTAATATCTGTGGAATTTATATCTGTTTTTATCTCAAAACACCTAAAGATATAAAACAGCTCATTCAATAACGTATGTAAAGAGCTTTATAGATTCATTAAAAGAAAAGATAGATTAGAAAGTTTTAAAAATTATCAGGGATCTGATTCAAGCTCAGAGTAACTAAAACGAATACCTGGCAGCAGCAGAAATGCACATCTTAGAGAAAAACATGACATGCTAAGTAAAATGCTATTTACTTGAATGATTAAATGTTAGATATTGGTCAGGTCTCCCCAGGCTGCTGCCCAGCAGGGCGGTCTCTGGGTACCCATAACTGTGACCTGTGTTTCTGCTAAAGGCGGCTTTGCTTTTCACACACTAATACGTTAACTGTCCTTATTATTTCAGTTGTCACTCGTTTTATTTTATGAACATGAGTCAGCAAGTCCCAAGCGATGTACTTGTGCAAAATGGTACCCAAGGATGACTGAAGCGTGGGAGGGTGGTGTAGGAAAACAAAGCTTCTGAGATGCTGTTTGACTTTGGCATGTTAACAGTTATTTAACTATCAGATACATATAAGGTACTCAAGAAAATCTCCTGATTTATGTGCACCTTTTGTCTGACTGGAGCATATTAATGGGTTAAAAGGAAACTGTGCTGTACATGAGATTTTGGGGAGATCGGAGTTAATTTGTCTTTCTTTGGGTTTCATATCGTTTCCTTGGAAGACTATTTATACCGTTGTTTGTTCATAAATGTCTTGAGGAATGGCAGAGATTTTGCTTTTGTTTTTGGAAATAACTTGTAATCTCAGTCTTGGTGCAGATTTTCATTATTAGTATTCAATTGATTACATGCATGAAAAAGAATATGCATTTTCTTTTTCTCTCTCCTTCCCTCTTTTTTTTTTTATACAATATAGGCAGATAACCATACATAAGATCTGATTTCAGATGTGCATTTTTAAGAAAACACAATTACCAACAAGATTCTGCATTCCTACAGGCTGGAAGATAACAGTATTAGAACCACATGAAATAATACAAAGGGTTTATGCAACATTTGTTTATACACATATCTGGGTCTTACTATTGGTATGAGAAAAATAAGTGAATGCATTGAAAGCAAATGAATGTTTAACTGAATACAGCGGAGAGTGTTCTGGCGAGCAGGTGACTGTGGCCAGGGGATTGAAACCCTTATCTCGGCTCCATGACTTGGGCTGTTGCCTTCTAGTTGGCAGCAGAAGAGACATTTCAGGCAAATTTTGTGGCCAAACCAGTTGCTGCTGCAGTTCTGTGTAAAAGCTTCAGAGATAGGATTAAAGTGGAAACCTTAATGGAGGTAAAACAAACAGGCCTAGGCCAAGTCTAAAAGGTAAAGCAGAAGAGGTTTATTTATTTGTAGGTAATGAGATTACTGTTTAAATTGCATTTCATCTCATTGCGTGACTGTTAAGGTCTGTTACCTCTTTTTCTGACATTAAGTTACCATATAGTGCAGGTTCCAGCTAATGACTTTTTGAGGGAGACATTTAAGACATTTCCTAGGAGAGGTTATGTTCATTTTTCTACTGCAGAAGAAGACTGAACTTTTTGTGAACATACCAGTGAGTTAATTTATCAGATTAAGGATTAATTATGATAATACAGTCGCAATGATTAACTACCTTCAATGTAAAATTTGGCTTCATATATTACAGACCTCTAGATTAAACAGCATGATAGTCTGACCTGGTATTGACCCGCTGGTTTGAAAGCAGATTTTTGACCAAGGTGGGACAATTCTCCTTAGGGCCAAGTGCTGCAACCCTGATATGCTGAGTTGCATTTTTGTTCAGTCCAATTTTTCTATGAAGTGAATATTGCTGTTGGTGTCCAAAAGTGTTCTTCACCATCAAAGTGGTGAATCCCTGCATGCAAATGTTGCGGTGAGGAGCATGTTCTGCTCGCAGCCGAAAGCCGCCGTGTTTTTCAAATCTAAGAGAAGTAATCTTTTATACATTGAAGTTCATGAAAATTAAACTGACCTTTTGGTATTTTCTGTAGGAGTGAACCATGCAGCTTAAACACTTATTAATCCCTTTGTAAGTGATAGGAGAGAATTCTGTCACAACAGGTTGAAGCATGAAAGCAAATGGATGTTGGTATGAGCTGAAAGCATTCCTGGTCTCCTGATGAGTATTGCGGTGCAGCAGACAGCCTGCTTTTCATAGAAATAAAAACACACAGCAAGCCATGGGACCTTCAAAATACTCCGACAAACCCAGTGGCTGTAGCAGAACGTCATGCGAGGGCACCGAGCTCCGTTTTGACGTTGTAGCCCAGATTTTGTTTGTCTCAAAAGCGGGAGTTTCTCTTTTTCTGTAGCGTATTTCTTTTCCTTTGGATTTACACATAATCATTCCATAATAAAATGATTATCCATTAGTGAAGCTGAGGGAAACAAGGGAATGCTGAGACAAAAGGCAAATTAGATAATAACCCCAGCAAAATCTGTATTAATTGCCTAGTGAGCTAAACACTTTCTATTTAAAAGAAACAGAACAGAACTACTTGACATAAGAAGTGCATTTAAAGGAAAAAAGGTCAGGGAGGAAATCTCTGTGTTAATACGACCCCACTCGAAGGCATTGACTTTCATCTTTTGTAAATTTTAAACCACAGAAAGCTGCAAATATTTCTGCTTCAGAATAGGGAGCTGTGATGGAGAAACGCTGGTCTCTGTCTCACGTGTATCTGTCTGACGTGATCCAGAAGAGCTGCCGGTACATGTGAGCCCTTCGTCTGCCTGGGCTGCAGTAGTGGATTCGAGGAAAAAAGTTGATGCTCCATTTCCGATTTGTGGAAAGTGGAGTTGTTTTGGGGTTGTTGGAATTGAATGTTAACGGAAATGACGATGGCACCTGCTAATGATTGCCCCAGGGACGCTGAATCGACATTTTTCGGGGTTGACCGTACTGTCTAAGATGGATCAGACTCTGGTTTAGCCGGGTATATGTGGCCCTGAGCTGAGCTGAGCAGATATGGAGTCTGATTGCAAATAACAGCTATGTGGCTGAGAGTAATGGAGATTAATTAATGTAATGATATTGGTAGCGTATTGTTAGTGATAAATTTTGCAGTTATTTTGAATACAATAGGAAAATGAAAGACTGGTACATATAACTGGCATGATGTTGAAGGATGTCCCAGTTCATTTTCTCTCACTATTGCTTTTTTCCTCCCTATTTTGTTTCTTTTCCCAGACCAGATGTTTCTTCTTGTAGTTGGTTTTAGTAAATGGTTTAAGTACTTGACGTCAGATTCTGTCAATGTGTAAACAGGTTTGCTGCTGCTTTCAGTAATTTTTCCCCTATATATACGCGCCAGAGCTACCACTGGCTGGCCAAACAGGATTTGTTCAAGTAAGGATTTCAAACTGGAACAATAATGTGGCTTTAGCACCTTCCCCAACAAAATCCTATTTAATATCCTTAAATGATTCTCTTATGTCAGTTTTGATTATGCTAGAAATACTATACAGTTCGAAACACTGGTGCAATAATAATATGCTATGTTCATAAAGTGTTAGGAATTTTCTGTAATTAGTTCAATTTGTAATTTAAAATATTAAGAGAGAAAACCAGTGGGTTATTTTTTTGAGCAAATTGCACGTAAAGGATGACTGCAGCAATATCAGGAAAAGGCAGGAAGCTATATCATTGCTAATCAATCTAGAGAGCTCTGTCTCTTACAGATGTCAATACAAAGTTAAGTGCTAAAATAATTGTAGTGTAGGCTCTCTCATAATTACTGTTGTTCATTTGCTATGTTGTGCAAAAAAAGAAAAGAGGGATTTGCTTTGCAGTCAGCAGCCGCAAATCTCCGAGGAGAAGGCAAGAAGACAGCAGAAGGCTGATAGTCATCCATCATCCCTGACAGCCTCACAGCCCAGAATAACTTGACAGAGCCCCAGCACAAAATGTTGTTGAGGATTGAACGCTGCTAAAGTGAGTGGATTGACTTTCTGAAGCCAGCGCAGGACCTGCCTCCAGCGCCTGCTCATTCGCCTGTTCTGCCTTCAGAGTGCGGCTGTTTGAGCTGCGGGAGCGGAGCTGGGAGCTGTTTCCAAACTCTCTTGCTAGATCTTTTTAAGGACATTGTAATGATTCTGCTCAGGAGCGTGTGGCTCTGAGTCACGCTGGCTGTTAAACAGGGTTTGATCTTGCATCCTCTTGCTTCAGATGGTCAGCAGCAGCTGTAAGGAACCACAATTCTTCATAATGGGTCTGGAAAGAAGAAATGTTTCAAGACCGAGCTCAGGTCATCTCATGTTGTCTCTGGGGCTTTATTAGCCACTGTTTCACCGGCTTGGAAAAGCTGGGCTCAGCCTGTCTCTATGCAGAGTTGGGCATGGATTGACTAGATTTGAATCCCCATGTTTTACTTTTTATTTTTAAATTAAAACATGCAGCGTTGTGTTTAGAATAGATGCAAAATCTATTAATTGTAACATTAGAATGATGTAAGTTGTTACATGGTTTTCATTTAAGTACCATTGTATACAAAGGAGATCATTTTCCAGCTATTTCTTTAGAAAAAACCCCACAATATTGGAAGTGTTCCTAAATTATTATAATTAGACATTTATTTACCAATAAATATTGCCAGTTTTATCCAGTATTCAAAGACTAACCTTCTAAATTGCTTGCAACCATTAAAATGCATGAAGAACACAAACTGCAGGGTTTAAATGGAAGGAGCTCTTGTTTTGTAAAAGACACGTTATATCTTAGAAGTGGAAGAGAAATGGAATGTAAATAGGATGTGTGGGCTGAGCCTGCCATTGCTGATCAATAATGCAAAAGCTTCAGCGGGTTTATTTGTAAACCTAACAGCGCAGGTTTAGCCAGGACGGGGCCTTGGACTGTGCGCAGGTGTTTAACGGTTGGGCACAGAGAATCTCACTAGTCTGACAAACCCTCTGCTGTCCTTCCCTCATCTCTTTGAATTGTTTCCGAATGTATCCTCACATTTCTCTTTGCTTTTTGCCCTTTTATTTGCTTTGGTTAGTGGATGTGTTCCGAGCACAATGCTTGCTTTACTAGAAACTGGCATAAGGAGCAGACACTTTCAAAGGGCTTTGATTCCCAGTAATGACATTATAGCTGGTATAGAATGGTTACAGAATCGAGCCTACTAGTCTACAACGCTTTATCTTGGTTCCCAGTTTGCTTAGTATCTGGTATTTTATGGCATCTGCTGCAACCTGAAAGCAGCACTGAGAGACAGAAAACTGAAAACTGGCAAGCCGCTTCTCTTATATATTGGTGCTAAACCAAACCAAACTACCAAAAAGCAGCACCTTTCACAGCCTCGTGTGCCTCCCCTTCCCTCCTCTCTACCTTCTCTTCCCCACATTGCAAGAAATATAAAGAACCTTAAGCTTTGCTAAGAGTTAAAGAGTAGCATATTAATAGAGAAAAAAGTGAGACATGCTCCTGTTTCAAATTTAGGACAATTGTATTCTGCATTGGTCTAGAGGTCTTACCTAACTAATGTAGTCTATACAAGAAGAGATTTCTAGGGGCAAAATAATTGTCATTGTCACATACTCATCAAAAATAGTTTCTTTTAAATATTGAATGTTCTCCTCTCATTTATTGTGTTCTTTGTCAATAAATCAGGTAGGAGAGCTGCGCTGGAGACACTTTCCATGGAGCTGCTCTGTCTTGTTCACTGCAGCTGTGCTTGCTCTGTGCATTTCTGCATTTCCGTCATCTAGAAACATGCAGCAATCTTCTTTTTTTAGGGACTAAGTGTTTCCAAGAATGGATATATTTCCATTTTAATATAGATGTTGAAAAAGAATATTTGAGCTTTTAATAATTCATTATTTTCAGTTGTAAAGCAGAAGTTTGTTGGCAGGTGGGAGAGTTTCTACAAGTGCTTCTCGAGTGATCCGAGGTTGTCGTCTGTCTGACAGATTTTGTTAGAGATATTCATCGTTTTGTGACGCTTGTGTTGTGTTTACTCTGCCTCAGTAATTCAGTTCTGGGGCTGAAGCTGCTGTAGAGGTTCGGGCGCGCTGCAGGATGCCAAAAGCAGCGGATTCCGCTGTGTTTGAAAGCTCTCGGGCCATCAAGAGATCAAAAGCTGCCAGAGTCAAACCTGAGATCTGCCATTATAAATAAAGCACTGACAATCCTCATTGTGAGAGGCCGTCCCAGGGGCGAGGGAGGCAAAGAGCACTCAATCGCCCTGCCTTTTGCAGGAGAAAAATCTGGATATGCAATGGTGTATTTCTTTAGGAAACTTATGTCGATATAATGCAGTGAAATCTGCCGTCACACACTCTGGTGTGGAAAGAACCGTTTTAGCTCACTTAAATATCTACTAAGATTAAAATAAATCCTAAACCCCAGTTGTGGTCAGCAATACCGAATTCTTGAGGTAAGAGCTGCCCTGGTTTTGAACTATAATTTACTCTGCTAATCTTGTATTTATATACAGAAATCTACGAAATGCAAAGAAAACCTTTTAAAGAACATTGAAAGAGATGTTTTAAATTTACTAGACCATTCCTCAGGTTTACATTTCGCACAGATATACAGTATCATCGATTTTTACCAATTCCAGTATGCAACACGGGTCTTCCCAGCTAAAGTAACCACAGTAATTCAGCATAGTTACAGTGCTTATGTTGGAATAAGATGTTCTTCCTTTTCCCAGCTGCATTAAAGCAGAGTTCTTAAACAATAAAGATGCTGTTAATGTGATTAAAACCCCGAAGCTGTTTACAGAACACTGCATATATGTTCCTATCTGAATGTCTTTCCATTTTTCTGCTTGTTTGCTGTTGGTAAGGACATAACGCAAATCTACTATAGTTATCACATTAAAACTTTGCAATAAGATCACCCAAGCAAAGGTCTAGAACAATGTTATTTCAAAACGATCTATAAGAATTGTTCAATAAAGAAAACGTTCCTTATATGTATAATTCAGCTTTATCTTTATTGATTTGTTCATATTTTTAATAGGTTTTAGAATTGTCATTGTTGTAGTAAAATATCGCGTCATGTGGTTTACGGTTAGGGTAACAGAGTTACAAACTTGGACAAAATGTTCATCTACCCTGCAAGTTTTCTTTTTTCCTACAGACATGCGCTTTTCAGTCAATTACTTGAGGAAGAAAAGTCATAAAGCGTGAGCTGTGAGGAAAAAACGTGCGAAAAGGCATTGCTCTTTGTAAAGAGGCACCTGCCCGCCATGGGCTTTTGGAGATGGGCATTTTTTATCAGGGAAGAATCTTCCTGGTCATATTTTTAAGTCAATGTTTCATAAAAGTTGCCATGGTCTAGACAAATAAGCTTACAATGCTATTAAAGTGCCTTCATACATAAAGAAAGCACAAGTGCTGCTTGATGCGACTGGATTATTTATCTACAGATATTGATCGGAGCTGGTGGTGCGTGTTGTGCTCTATTTGTCACCGGAGGAGAAGGGTCGTGATTTTGGGGAGCGTCTGGTGGCAGTTCGCAGGGGCGCTGTGGGCGCTGGGCCCGGGGCTCACAGCCGGCTGTTGGACGGCTTGGATTTGTGCTGAAGGGATCCCCAGTGACCCAGAGCCGGGCAGCGCTGGGCCACGGGTTCCAACCTCCCGAGACCCGCCGTGTTCTTCTCCTGCAGCTGACACCCGCATTTGAATCACCGCTGTAGTGCTCACAGTCACATTCACAGCTAAAGTCCTAATCCCAGTGTATCTACAATTCTTTTGCAATTGAGTGTGCAGTTTGTAGGGAGCTCAGGCGAGCGCTCTCCCATGCGACGGGTGATTGTGTGTTGTTGGCAGACCACTGGCTCCATTTTCTGGGAAACTCCTTGTTATTTTTGAAGCTCATATTGGTATTTTTCATTTGTTGGAAGACTGCTACTCATGTCACTGCATACACTTCTTTTTGTTCTTATTTTCCTGCTTCCATTGTGGGCTCCTCTTTCCCCCATGATTGGCCACCAAAGGAGTTTTTGCAGCCTTTGGGTTTGTGCTATGCGGTTTTGGCTGCCTGGGGGAGCCGTGCGCATGGTGGGAAATCCATACTCATCAAGGCATCAAAGGGTGACTTGTCGCATGCATTGCAGTTAAATAAAACGTGTAAACTGCATTGGTGTTTTGCAAAGTTACGCTTGGGGTCTAAATGATGCTCTGGACAACTAAAGATGATCAGCTGTGATTAATTCATAAGGGAACTGAGAAAAGTTTTGTATCTTTGGTTGAAATTTTTTTGCTAATAATTTGTATCTTCTGCTGTTACAATTTCCAAAATGTAGGAAATCTGAAAGGAATCATATTCACATGTTGTTTCCAGAAAAACCTCTAGAGTCTTTTCCAACAGGAAAAAATGGAACACCACACAGTGTGAAAGATCTTTTGCAGAATTCTGGTTAATATTGTGACGTATTGAAGTACCGTGTTCAGAAGCAATGTTATCAATTTGCACATCTCCCCAGCAGGGTTTCCAGCACCTTGGGGTGCTCCATCAAGCAGCAGATTGACGAGCGCAGGATTTACCTGTGAAGTTGCACAGAAATGGGCAGAAGCCTCATAGCCCTGCTCCGCTTCGTTGTTATTTTGCAGAAGAACAAGCAGCCATTTAGAGATTGTGTTTTCTCTACCAAGAGGGTGCTTGGAAGCAGATTTCTAGACTGGCATTTGGAAGTGAACTGAAGTAAAATCAAATCTATAAGATATTGAAAGGGGCTTCGGTCACATATTATACGTTTTCTTTCGAGAAGATGTTCAGCGCTCTACCATATTTATCTTTTTTTGGAGACTTATTTTTGGTGGAAAATTACCAGAATTTGTTCTGAGACTTGCTCAGTATCTGAGCAATGTTTCTTATAACTTAATAATATAATAGTTTCAGCACAGCACCATGTACTCAGTACTTCAAAGCCAATAAAGATGAGCGATCCATTTTCAAATTCCTTTTATTCATACAGCATTTCAAATTGATTTACATAAACTAACAAAACAATATTACACTTAAAGTTGATCTGTAACAGTAATAAAAGTGTTCCTGCATCCCAAAGCTGCACAAACGTCACTTCCAATCTACAGCCATCAGTTGCTAAGGACAGATTGTGCCTATGGGATTTTTGGGAAATCCAGCATCTTTCCCCATACTGCTGGGCTGACTTAAACCCTGAATCAGAAATCCTCCCTTATTCAGGAGGAAAGTGTGAACGTTTGCTTAACTTTCAGTCTCTAGGAACACTTAAAAGTGACACTGAATATTTATATGTTTGGAACATTTTATGGATACAAAAGTTCTCTTATCCATGTTTAAAGCTCAGTCAGGACAAGATGTCAATTTTACCTTTGGCATCTGAAAACAAGAGGACCTGACTGGCTGGACTGCCATCAGTCTGCATTTCCCAGTAATGATGCATCATATGTATATATATATATAAAATATATATATTTAAATGTGTTTGTTTTCTTTTCCCCTGCAGCTGGGGATGGTGCTGGGGAGCTGTGACACTTGTGCTACACAAATGCAGCACAGGGCACGTTGCTTTCAGACCCTTAACTTTCCTTTTGCAATCGCCGCAGTTCTGTTGTTGGGCTGTTCTGCCCACGGCGCCGCCCAGACGTGTTTATTCGCACACTGATAATCACCTTTGCAAACAGACACATCATCCTATGAATCTTCCATTCAGCGTTTCAGCTTCAGAATGGGACTTTCAAAGCTGTGAGGACAATTCGTACATCCCTGTGCTATTATGGTTGGTTGAGGCCGTTCTGAGATCTTATTCTAAGTGTCAAATAGACAGGTAGAGAAAAATAGCAGGAACTAAATCTGATTTCCTTCTCCTTACCCCTGGGTTTTCTTTCGAAGCACAAAACTTTGAATAGTCGAGTAGTACATGAGCTGGACACCTGGAGCAGGATTTAAGGCAGTGAAAACTGAAATATAAGAAATAGTGCTGAATACTGTAGAAATCATAAGCAGTTTTGTCGAATCAATACCACAGGCTACTGGTTGCCAACGTTAAGATTCCAATGTACACTAACATATTGATCACATTTTCTTATAGAAATTGGTGGGTTGTGTGAATGTTGCAGTATTGCAGAAGGATTCAGCTACAAGGAGCAGGAAAGAAGTATTTCAACTCTGCAGCAGAAATAGAAGGGATTATTAATTTTGCAAAAGAAAACAAGAGGGTACATGCCACAACAATGTCCCTGAGCTTCATGAAATTGCTAACACATAGTCTATTTTTCCACAAAAGCCTTTTTTGGGGTGTTTTTTTCATCAGCACTGCAGCTACTCTGGTAAGGATCCAATTCCACTTCTGTCTGAATATAAGGGAACTATATAATATGGAGAAACCTTTATCCCATTGCTATTCAGAACCATGCATAGAAGAACATAGAAAGTTCAAAAGTTTCATTGTAATAGCAACCAAAATGATTGAATTAAAAAGAAGAGAAACCCAAGGACCTCCATGAATGACCTGGACACAAAGCCCATCTGTGCTCGGTTACTGGAGAAGTAAATAGTGAGCGTTTCTACGTTTGCTGTGATCGCAGGAACGCAAGCAAGGCCGCTGGCAGCAGGACCTGCTGCTTGTGCACATCAAAATGGCTTTGTTTTTGCAACCCAGCACCGAGGCAAATATATCGGTGCTGGTTTTGAGGTCCCCCATGTATCCTGTCTGTCTTTCTATGTGTTATCATCTCCTCCTTTTCCCCTACAGGTTTTTCCCACAAGCTCCAAACAAACAATAACTTTAAACTGCGAAATATGCCAGCTGCAAAAAATCCAAAGTAAACAACTGCTGGAAAAGCTTCATCCAAATGTCTGTTTAACAGAGCTTGCTTTATCTGCCTTTTACTTCTCACAAGGAGCTAAACTTCAAAAAGGCTTTTTCGTTCTCATCTTCCAGCCCGGGTATCAGATGGATCACTGCCTTTGTGTTCGCATGCTATTTAAATCGCGATCATTACCGTGTGTGTTTCGGAGGGTTGCGCAGCCTCCTGACGCACACAGCTACCGCCGCCGCTCTCGGTGGTGGTGCCGCTCTCACCTGCTGTCCCGCAGCATTTCTGCTTGGAGCTTGGGGAACGTACAGCACTGTTGGTGTGCTGTGCATCACTTTGGGGTGCTGTACATCGCTTTGGTGTGCGGTGCATCGCTTTGGTGTGCCGTGCATAATTTTGGTGTGCCGTGCATCGCTTTGGTGTGCTGTGCATTGCTTTGGTGTGCTGTGCATCACTTTGGGGTGCTGTGCTGTGCTTTGGTGTCCTGTGCTGCGCTTCATGGAAGGCTGAGAGCAGTAGACTTCATAGAGCAGAAAGAATGGGTGAGCAGAACACGCCCGCGGGAACTCAGCACTCTCCAGTTCATTGTCTTCAGTGCACACCTTATGCCAGTGCTCATAAACATCCGCTTGCTTTTATTTTGCAGTGGTTCCGTATAACCATGATGCTGTGACTTTTCCTGGCCCTCTTGATTGATCTCGTGTTTTTGAGGCCTCCTGTGGGCCCTGCACTGTGAAGAGGCTTTCGTCCAGAAAACACGTAGTTGAGAGCATTGTCTTTTTGAATGATCAAGAATGTGTAATTATTGTTACTAGTTTAAATCCCATCACATTTTTGCAGCATTTCTTCTCACTGGCTAAATGATTTCTATTAGGAAAAAGAAAACATAAGATTTTCAGCTGGTTCTTCTTGAGGGACGTAAGATATCAGCAAATCTTGCTGACACGTCCCAGCACCACCAGCTGTTACTGTCCACCTGCAGCTGTAACATTGACTGAAAAGAATACGGAACCTAAACATGGATACATTTTGTAATTAGAAGGAGTTTAATACATGACTCTACTTCAAATATTGTCTGGCAATAGCTGTTAAATGGCATGGAATACTTTAGGAAATACTTTAACTGGTTGAGAAAGTCTCAGTGAAAGACCGGGTACTGTTTCCTTGTTTTATATTTCAAATGTCCCTGAATTAGTACCCATCGACATGGAGAAAGTCAATGACAAGACCAGGAGTGCTCAGACATCCCCTGAAATACCAGATAAAAAGTTGCTCACATGTTCCTGTAGCTCTGCAATTTCCTAGCAATGTAACTAGAAGTGGCTTTTTTGGCCAAAGACTGTGTATATATGAAAAAATAGAAAATAGAAGTACCTTTTTTCCCCAGAGCTGATGAAATAAAGATGCCTTTTTTTTTTCTCTTTATTTTTTTACAAATATTTTGACCTTTTACTACAAAGAATGGAAAAAGTTTGGCAAGAAGCTTTCAGCTTCAAACCTGTTCAATACTCTGCAGTCTGGGTACATGCCCCATCAGGACCCCTACTCTTTTCTTATTGACGAACCCACACAACACAACATAAGTTTTGTGACACATTTGCAAGTCTATTGGAGATTTTGACCCGGGGGAGCAAGGAACATGAGTCGGTCTAATTGCTTCAGTGCTGCCTTTCTAAATGGAGATTTTTGAGTTTTCAGTTGAAAGCTTCAGATTATTGATGTTCAGGTAAAAAGTGAAAACTTCAAGAGCAAGTTGCCATCTGTTGGCAGGGGGAGGTGTTCCATAACAGATTTGCCCTTTTTCCAAGAAAGGCTGAATGGGAAAAGCTGGAGTGACTCTCGCCCTCCCATGTTTGAGTGCAGCAGGTGATGCGCAGGAGCCAGACGAGCGGTCAGTCCGCAGCGTGACGCTGAACAGGGAGCGCCGGCTGCTCTGGGAATCCTTCGGAAAGCTTTCTGCTGGAAGGATGTCCTTCTGTCCTTCTGTCCCCCTGCCCTCCATCTAACGGCGAGTACGCCGCTGTTGATGGTGAGATGCTGCATGGGAAGCACCACCTTACCCCGGGGTTACACCTCCTGTGAGGCTGTGCTTAAGACTATGAGTTTGGGTGCGAAGAACGAACTGCTAGAAAGGACAGATAAGCAGGGCAGATGGCAAAATTGCTAATTGTTTATAAAAATAGTTTTTGTCATGAAGATAAAGTTACGTTGCATTAACTGAAAAACACTAACGCAGCTTATAGGTGCTGGGCTGGCACGAACACCAGAATATCTCAAAACCACAGACAAATACCATGATAAATTCTAAGCTCATTTTATAGTTAGCATAACAGCATATCAGAGGTCTTACTGCATTAAAATCCTTTGAGTGTTACTTTAATAATGCTCTTCATAACATCTCAGACTTTAGCATGCCTCTTTTTTAAGTAACTAAACGAAGAGCTCTACCAAGGGGAAAAGCCCCTCCTATAATTCGCAGTCTGTGGGCCGTTTTCAGCAGCGCTTTCCTGGGACTCCCGTACTCTGTAAGGAGTCGGCAGGTTCCAGTTGACGAGACATGGCTGCGAGGGAGCAGCGAGGCCAGCGGAGCGGGGGCTGCCCAGCCCCTCCCCAGCGCACAGCTGTGTGCCCCTCCCCAGTGCACAGCTGTCCAGCCCCTGCCCAGCACACAGCTGTGTGCTCCTCCCCAGCGCACAGCTGTCCAGCCCCTCCCCAGCACACAGCTGTGTGCCCCTCCCCAGCGCACAGCTGTCCAGCCCCTGCCCAGCACACAGCTGTGTGCCCCTCCCCAGCGCACAGCTGTCCAGCCCCTGCCCAGCACACAGCTGTGTGCCCCTCCCCAGCGCACAGCTGTCCAGCCCCTCCCCAGCACACAGCTGTGTGCCCCTCCCCAGCGCACAGCTGTCCAGCCCTGCCCAGCACACAGCTGTGTGCCCCTCCCCAGCGCACAGCTGTCCAGCCCTGCCCAGCACACAACTGTGTGCCCCTCCCCAGCGCACAGCTGTCCAGCCCCTCCCCAGCACACAGCTGTGTGCCCCTCCCCAGCGCACAGCTGTCCAGCCCCTGCCCAGCACACAGCTGTGTGCTCCTCCCCAGCGCACAGCTGTCCAGCCCCTCCCCAGCACACAGCTGTGTGCCCCTCCCCAGCGCACAGCTGTCCAGCCCCTGCCCAGCACACAGCTGTGTGCCCCTCCCCAGCGCACAGCTGTCCAGCCCCTGCCCAGCACACAGCTGTGTGCCCCTCCCCAGCGCACAGCTGTCCAGCCCCTCCCCAGCACACAGCTGTGTGCCCCTCCCCAGCGCACAGCTGTCCAGCCCCTGCCCAGCACACAGCTGTGTGCCCCTCCCCAGCGCACAGCTGTCCAGCCCCTGCCCAGCACACAGCTGTGTGCTCCTCCCCAGCGCACAGCTGTCCAGCCCCTGCCCAGCACACAGCTGTGTGCCCCTCCCCAGCGCACAGCTGTCCAGCCCCTGCCCAGCACACAGCTGTGTGCTCCTCCCCAGCGCACAGCTGTCCAGCCCCTCCCCAGCACACAGCTGTGTGCCCCTCCCCAGCGCACAGCTGTCCAGCCCTGCCCAGCACACAACTGTGTGCCCCTCCCCAGCGCACAGCTGTCCAGCCCCTCCCCAGCGCACAGCTGTGTGCCCCTGCCCAGCACCAGCACGTTTGAGAACTGGAGAGAAACGGCTAAATGCTATCAATATTAAAAACCTTTTCATTTGAAAGGACATATGTTCCTACAAAGGGAAAAAAAAATAGAAAGTGTGTTATTTTAAAATGTTAGCAGTAATGAATGATTTAAATTTTAAAAGGTCAGAAAAATGAGATTTGTAAGTTTGGATTTTGCACAGCACTGCCTGTTACATTATTTGTTTTCCTGGGCGTTGATGGCACTTGCAGGTGACACATTTTTCCTCTCCATCCTGAAGTCCCTCCAGTGTAATTTGGTTTTGTGTCGCTTTGTTTGAGGTGCTTTGTCAGGAGGGA
This sequence comes from Nesoenas mayeri, assembly GCF_963082525.1. Classification (NCBI taxonomy): domain Eukaryota; kingdom Metazoa; phylum Chordata; class Aves; order Columbiformes; family Columbidae; genus Nesoenas; species Nesoenas mayeri. The sequence goes on along the minus strand of NC_137554.1, from coordinate 35,067,609 downwards.
CCCCAGGAACCTTGTGACATAAACACCTCCAAGCGGCACCGTTAGCGAGAAGGCAGCAATTCCTTGTTGCCGGTTTCTCACATTCAGAAGCGGTGACTCAAAACCTCGCAACTCGTGAGTTACCTTGGTTCTTTTCTTTTTTAATGGAATGCAATTCCAAAGTAGATCATCTCTTTGAAGGAATGAACACTTAAATTTTATACAAGAAATAGAAAGGATTTTTAAAAGAGACGGAAGAAAGGAAGGAAAGGATGACCGAGATTCCTGCCAGAGGCCGGACCCCAGCTCACAAAGAGCTTCGGGAGTTCCCAAAATGTGGCACTACCTAGAGAATGCGCAGGAGAGAAGATGAAGGCACCAAGCAGTGAAAGGCCCCGTGCTACCCGGACCTTTGGATCATTAACACTCATTCAGAGCTCGAGAGCTCAGACTTAATTTCCGGTGAAAGGTCTTAATATTACTACTTGGTGCCCAGTTCTCCTATTGTGGCTGGTTAAATGATGAAATTTTTCCTGCTCAATTTCAAACAATCAGTCCGCAGGTACTTTGGCAGCGACTAGTGAAGTTTGTATTGTACTTGTAGCACGGAACACTCTCAACTGAATTGACATTATTATACTGTTACTATTAAATATATTATAGAATTGTTAATATTTCACACGTGTATGTTACGTCGATACTAAGAAAGCCTAACATTTCCTACTGCAAGGCCTGTTCTCAGTTAGTTATAGCTTCTCATGCTTTCGATGATTGGACACTCAGTTTTGTGTGCCAGGTGTCAGGTGCCTTGGGCGGACTTTTGTGGGCTTTGGTAAGGTCAGCCAAACCGGCCCAGCTCTTCCTGACAATCAGCTGGGGAAAGGTATGCGAACGAAACCTGGCAGTGTTTCTGAAGAGACATAGCGTGTCCTTATCCTGGGAGAAAACACTGACCTTTGGCAAACGTGTGGCTTTTCTTTATCTGCTTCAGTTGGTGGGTTTGGATGGAAAACGTGCCAGAACGTGGGTGAACAATGAATGTGTGAGAGAGCATGGTTCACCCTGTGCTCACACAGACCTCTTGGAACATGGTGTCCGATGTGCCCATCCGTGCTCGAGTCCAAACCCACCCTTGTGTGCTGCCCCAGACGCTCGCGGCTCCTTCCAGCCGCAGTCAGGAACCTGCGCGCTTCTGCTGATGAGTTAAACTGTGCGACACGTTGCAGCCGCCTTCTCCCCCTGCGTTCAGGGCTCATCTTTATCTTGCTCATGCTAAAAACACTGCGCATCCCGTAACTTCTGGTTATGTTTTTAATTCCTGAAATAAGTTTGCAAAGGACTATTGGGAAAAGCAGATTTAATCACTAAATTTTAAGGCGGGACAAAGCCTTTCCTCAGTTTCCTGTCCAAATTTAAGCAGCAAGGCAGACTTTCTGCATGCACGGTATGGAAAGTGGACACCTTCCTTCTTGTCTCAGTGGCCATAATGTACCTGCCGCGTGTCGTGTTCTCCACATCTGTCTCACATCTGTCTGCACACGGCGCCTGCGGTGCTGCACGTGTTTTCCCTTCCCCACGCTCCAAAGCCGCACAGCGTCCCGGGACAGGCCCAGGTAGGACAGGTTTACCTGGTGCTGTCCTGAGGCGTTTCTGCCCCGCACCTCTTCTGCCTACCCAGAAGCTGCAGATCGCTCTGTCAGATAACGCAGCAGATTGAAAACGTGTCATGACTGAAGTGAAATCACACAATTACAATTTGAGGTACGGTATCACTTTGAATATTGCTTCTTTTAGTGATATTCATACCCTGCAAAATGAACAGAAGTATTGTTATTGTAAAGATTTCTGCCATTTTTCTCTGGATTGATGCTCTGGAGACCAGAGCAATTTCTAGGGATTTCATGAGCACTTTTCATCTTAGTTTATTTCCTTTTTTTAAAAAAAAAAAATTGCTAGTTTGTTTTCATTTTTCAGTATCTAAATTATATTGCTTATTAAATGCCACCCATTGTTCATCTCTATAATTCATAAAAACATACGGAGTAGTGACAACTTTCTCCTGAAAGCGTGTTTTAATATGCATAGCGTCTGTGTAGTCCTGTGGCGCTTTGCAGTGTGTGACGGCAGCGGTACGGAATGTCAGCACAGACGAAAATCAGACTAAAAATTAGATTTGTTCAGCAAACGTTTGATTGCTGTATCACAACCTTTTTATTACAGCGTTCAGTTTGAAATGTTTGCATACCTTATTGAGCAAGCTGCGTGTTTTTGGGGCTAAGGTGTGTATGGTGTAGTCATTACATTTTTGCACACTTCACTGGCTGAGCTGCATGGACCACTTGGACTGTCACCAGGAATACTCGACCGAGTTCAGCTGCTTGTTTGAGTGCTTTGCTTTGTGTACTTTAGTACTTCAGCCGTGTATGTTGATCAGGTTCTGTTCTGTGCTGTTAAACGTTTGGTTGTGCCAACCCAAGTCTACCCCAGGCTGGGAGAACGGCACGCACTGCTCAGTGCCGGCTCCACGGTGAACACGAGCGCTTGAAATGCTCTCATCTGCACTGCTTTGTTAAATGAGCTGCATGGGTTTGTTTTTATATACGTTGCTTACCCAGTTGTGTACATTTGCCCAACTCATTATACAAAATAAGCTTGATTGGAATAAGAACATTCTCTACCAGCTGTCTGCTCTGAGTCAGTACGGAACAAAATTAGCAAGTTTCCCTTTCCAACAGGGGCGGGATTGCATCCCGAGTTGAAGGCAATTGCTTTGGAGATCCTGTTTGTTTCCTTCGCTCCACGCAAACATCAAGATTAACAAATCAATTTCTCGCAACTTAATTTGTTTTCACAAATATGAACAGACTTAAGTAACAGAGGAAAATCTCAGCATTTTAATACAGGAAAATGCTTCCATGTGGAGTACAGAATATATGCACTTATATATAGACCTAAATATAGTTATCTAATTTAGAGCCATACATTGTAAGCATAAGAAGATGGAAATGGACTAGAGACTTCCCAAGATGGATATTGGATCAGATAAGCATTATCCTAAACACTTAAAACTACAAATGTAACATTTTGTAAATTAAGTGCATGCTTTCATCGGGAGTTATAAAAATAAATGGATCTCATGACCACTAGAAAATCTCAAATCCTGCAATAGACAAAATATATGAAACCTCATGTAAAGGGGTGTGTAGTTTGCTCATTAATGTTGGTACAAAATTGAATTAACCTCTTTAAGAAAGTGTTTTTTCCCCAACTTGCTAGTTCTTTGAGTCACTTCTGGCAAAAGCTGCAGGTTATTCTTGGAATTTGTGTGTCTGATGTGTGGAGTTTGCATAGGTAGCAGCTTGTGCTTCCATTTACAAAACCATCAGCACTGGCCTCACCTCAGGAAAACCTTCCTAATTTGTCTTGAGTGCAGAGATGCTTAATTAGGGCTACAGAGTTGAGCTGGTTTCCTAGCAGCCCCACATGTAAAAGCCATCATGCCCGGCTCCTCTCGTCACTGTCCCGCTGCTGTTCGCTTTCACTTCAGCGCTGGAGCTCCATTGTCCGAGCAGACTGCCCGCATCACCCAGGTTTGGCTTTGCAAAATTTTACATATGAAAGCTTCATTGATCTTATTGCTTTAGTCACAATTGTTTGGTTTCCTACAGTGGCCGTTTAATTCCCAGCATTATATCAAAATTTGTTTAATCTTCGTATTTTAGTTTTTCTTTGTGCACTAATGCTGGGTATCAAGAGTATGAGAAACCAGGTGTACTGGGTTTAACATCTGAAAAGTGAATGTACTGCAGGAGCTGAGCTGGATCCAAGCTCAGCTTTCCTAACAGGAACAGCAAGAGTAATTTTACACGGAACGACAGAGCAGACAGATGGTGAAGGAAGAAGGTTGTCTCTCTTTTATCTTTTCTTCCCCCAGCACGAATTTACTTCCATCACCCATCCATTGCCAGTAAAGGTCTCGATTTTGCTCTTTCTTTGAACTTTTAAATATCAACTACAGTTTTCCCAAAGTTATTAATGTAAACCAAGATCCGAGTTGGACTCTTGTTCTTTGTCATATTCAAACCATTGATGGCTACGTGCACTTTCTACTGCGTAGGTATCCTGTACGGTTTTTGCAGTGGAAAATTCTTCCTCTTGCCAAGGGAATTGAAGAAAAATATCCCTTCCTTTGGGGAAAGAAAATGAGAAATCTTTAGGATTTTTCCACTGCTGTGTGAGGCCTCAGCAGGTTGAAAGGAGCAGCTAAAACGTTGTAAGAGATGGAGCAGCTGGCAGGTTTTCAGGAGAACTGCCACCCGTTCCCAGCAGCCTCTGACGGCCACCGCGGCAGCCGGGCCCGTGCCTCTGCTCCTCTGCTTGTTCGGAGGGCTGGGATGCCTGCTGGAAAGCAGCACGCTCACTTCAAAAGAGGCATTCCATGGATATCACTGCAGCGTAAAGCAACATGCACTATTAACATACTAAGAACAGACGGGGTATGCATTATTTGAGATCTATGGAGAGTAACAGTAATTCATAAGATACAGATTATTGCATGTATTTTCTTCGCATATTTTTCTGCAGCTGGGATATGCAATACACGTATAAACTTTTTCTATCGCTGACCTCTTTTCTTTGACTTTTTTTTTTTTGTTTTCGCAGAGAGTAATTTTCAATGTCGTCAACTTCAGCAAAACAAAGAGCCTCTATAGAGATGGGATGGCTCCAATGGTGAAATCCACTAGCAGACCAAAATGGTAAGTTATCCTTTCAAGGACTCGCTAAATGAGATAAACTGGCACTTTGTTGTAGCGAAGGCCTCATGGCTGCAGAGCGGCTTTAGGTGCAGAAGCAGGGTTATGAGGAGCAGTCCTGTTCTGGAGCAGATGGACAGTATGAGCTCTGCGGCGTCTTCCAGCCTTGCTGCGATGGTGTGTGGTTGTGCCTTGTTTCCATTAGCATGGCTGATGTGATGTTCATTCAAGCAAACGGAACAACTCAGGGCTTGGGCCAAATTGTTTTTCAGTGACGTGCTCACCATCCAGCTGTTGGCACGGTCCCTGGCCCAGGTTTGGCCCGGGTCAGCTCGCAGCCTCCCAAACAAAGCCCGCGAACAATATGGGAGCCGGGCTTGGCCTGGGCTGGTTTGAGCGGCTGTTTGGGTTTGTTCTCCCCGTTTCGGGGTGATTGGAGTTTAGTCCAAGAATGGGAGCTGTGCCGTGGGAATTGACCTCGTCCACAAGCAGTGTCACGTGCACTTTTTCTGAGGCAGAAGGCGGCCAAGTAACCTGGTTGTAAGCGACATAATATATACAACACAGAAAGGCGTGTACATAGGAAACACGTGAATACCCATATAGATGGTACATTTTCTCAAAGCTAATGTAATGAAACGTCTACTATGAATAATAATATGTAAATCTAATGTGTCCTAATGCATGCAAGACTCCCAAGAATTATATCATCTGCTTTTAGCTAGGAGACTTGTTTGAATATGGGTAGTGAGTTTAGACCACGAGTGTACAGTAATGTGTTCTTGTAATCCTTTACAGCTGCTACTTTTTGTTGGTTAATTAATAATACACATCATCAATCTCCACATTATCTGAGTCTTTCCTAAATACTTCACCTGCCACACAGTCTGGACCTACAAGAAGGTAACTTTTGATGGTCATAAGGTCATTGTCGTTGTATGGCTTCCCCTTCCGATGGTCAACAGAAGGGTGGTTTGTTTCAGTCTGGATGGGGAGGTCATACGGACAGAAGAGCTGTCTCACCGTACAGTTAGTAGATGGAGTCAATTCCAGCTCAATAGGAGCATGTAATAACATTGAAAATTAATTAAAAAGATCCATTGTGTTCAGTTGTTTTGCAGCACAACCTGTGTTAATTGTGTTTACTATTTAAGTTCAGGAAAGTCTTTTGGGGCATTTCAGGGCCATATTTATCAAGCATACTTTAATCATCTTTCAAAGCCTTTTCTCACTGGGTTCTGGTATTTGCAGCTAAGTATATTGTGTGTTAAGCTTATCTATAAATCAGATATTGCTTTCATACAAATTTTATGCCTTGCTTTGGTTTCAAATTAAAGTATAAATCTTACAAAACAATGCAAAACGGGCTTTTTTTTCTGAAACATACAGGCTCCTTCGCTATTTTAAAAACAGATTTCTCTGCTGTTTCCCCAGAGATCTATTTATTTTTGTGGTTTATGTTTGAGGGGCTGTATTTTGCCCCCGTGGCAGTGCAGGATGAATAGCGCTGCCCGAAGGCAGGCACAGGCTGCGCAGCAGGCGCCGAGCGGTTTCCTCACACAGGGCAGCTCCCACACTTCCAGTGTGTTTCAGAAATTCCAGCTGCATTTCTTTTTTCTTTAAAAATGTCATTATTCTATTAGGGTATTTTTTTTTCTAATAGTCTGCGCGTGAAATCATCTCGCTGTACCTTGGAGGTGCACGTTAATTCATACTGTTATCAGGGACCTTAGTGATATTGGGACCTACTCAGTCTAGTTTTCTGTCGTGATGTTAAGAGGAGTTGCGCATGTGTTTTCCAAGGGGGAAAACACATGCATTGTTTTTGGTTCTTTCTATCAGAGCTGTCTTCCATTTGGATTATGCCTTCTACAGTTACCTCTGTATCAGTTTCCATGGCATTCCAGTGAGACCTGTAAACACAATTGTCTCTTTCTCAGTTTGCTGGAGCAGGATTTCCTAGTCCTTGCACTGCCTAGTGCAGCGTACAGGTCGCTGTGGTCCTTGAGCACGAACAGGGTATCCAGGTGCGCTGATTTCATCCTGTGGATGCTTTGTGTGGATGGGCCCGGTAAGCAATACTGAACCATTCAGTGCTGCAAAGTGCTGAGGTTTGTACGAGCGCACGCAGGCTTCAGAGTTGTGGAAGAAGACTATTGGAACGCTCCACCTTATATTAAGATCTAAGTCAGCATAGCAGGGTGTAAGAGAGGATATTATATAACTAAATTAGAAATTATATATTAACTACAAAAAGTTGAAGAAACACACAAGATTTTAAAATCAAGTAGAAAGGAAGGTTACAGAAGCCGTGGTTTGCAGATATTTTGTAACAGAGCTTAGTTCTTCATCTCTGAACAATTCTGCCCTAAGCATTTGAGGAACCCCTCATTGTTGTGCCTGCATGTAGAAGCATGTGATCCATACCGAAATTCTCCCGCCTTGCCATGGCCACACTGACAGGAGTGATGCTGTGCAACACAGAACCATCACTCTGCCCTTTTTATACAATCAGGTTTGAGATTTTAGGTGCCAAAGTATGTATTCTCCTTTTTGCATTTGAGAGATTTAGGTACATTGCTCCTCTTAATAACAGATATTCAAGCCTGAGTTATGCTCTTTTGATTTGAATAAGAAAGGGCTCACTGCGTTGAGGGTAGAATTGACCATACTGCTCACAAAGTCCCGCGTATCAAAAGCAGATTTGCCTCCAGAGACTGCGAATCTCAATGTTTGTTTTGAATGCGGTTAAGTGAACATGGCTCCGAGCTTCGGAACATTTTGTAGGTTTGCTTCTTGACTCCGGAACAAATCACTGCCAAGTGCTCTTGAAGTAGAGAGTGTGTCAAACACACATCAACGTTTCTGACCTGGATTCTCTTGCCCTGTGGGGTAAGATCTTTAAATGCAGGCAGCATCAAGGTTCAGCTCAGAGCCACTGATGTAAATGGAGTATATCGCTGTCATCAAAGCATTCCGTGTGGACACAGATGTTCTGGTGTTGACATATTCTTCTCTTTTGAAGTAAGGCCAAACGTTTCCAGTAATAAGCTACTTAACAAGAAGAAGCAGTATGCTGAAGGATGAGGGAAAAACAGATTTCATGGTAAAGAAAAAGAGTATTTATTAAAAAGAAAAAAAGAGAAAAATAACTTCTGATTAAACTAATATCTGTTTTCCCCATACACGGTCATGGATTTACTGAGCATTCATTCCCAGAGGGACAAAGCCAAAGCAAAGAAAGAACCAAGCAGGCTAAGTTCTGAGTCTTTCTACCTGTTTTTTTGGGCTGTGCTGTGTTTACACTAAACAGAATCGGTTGTGTCGAGTGCACTCCTCACATTCCACTGCAGGGCATCACACCTCACACGTGGAAATGCAGCATTGTGTCACACCACGTTACCCCAGTGGCTTTCCACAGCAAATGGGACAAGGTTTGCTTTCAAGCCAGTGGAATGGGCTGCGTCTGATCACTTGACATTTGCGCTTAAAATTGGCTGGTTGTTCACAAATATTATACTGAGACTTTAGAGAACTTTTCTCTTGATAATGACTACAAAAAATATAAAATCTCAACTAATATCATGGAGACCTGTTCTGTTTTTTACCTGGGTCTTTCTGCTTTGTCTGTGTTGTGGAGGTGAGGAATCTGAAGAGAGATGGATTTGAGGAAATGAAGTATTTGCCATACTGATACTGTTTCTACTACATTCTAATTTTTCTTTGCATTGAAGTGCATCCTAATTTTGTTGCAGTTTCTTAATCGTGATTTCACACTACAAGCTTTGTCCTTGGAAGGTGTTAGTAAAGCCCGCCATGTGGGCATAGCACTGGAAGACCATTAAATTATATATACCGTGCTATTATATTGATTGCATGAAGTTTTACAAGTTTCTCAAAGTGAAATAGAAGAGTGAGTTGTTCGAGAGGCAGCAGATTTTCCAAATGATGAAGTGAGCAAATATTCCCTTTGGGCAGAGAACAGCTATAACTCTTGATTATTCAGTGTGAGCATTGCCTCATTGGGGACATTAGTTTTTCAGATTGTGCTAATCTTTCAAAAGTAACAACTGGCCACTCATCACCTTAGGTATTTCAGCAAGATCATGTGCAAAACTCTAATTAGTATTTATAGAACAGCAACTCCTCCCAGTAGAATAGTAGCGGTAGCTGGCAAATATCTGGTTGACACCTGTTAAGTCTTTAGACATCCATTGTATTTTATTCTGCATTTCAAATGAGCGGAGAGCAGTAGGTGAAGTCTCTCTAATTAAGGGATAAAGGATAATAAATAACATGGTTCTTGAGTGGATGGACACAAGGTTAAAGGCTGTTCTGCAGTTGTTACGCTGTATTTGAGGAATAGTTTGTTTGTAAGTAATAAAGCTAGCTAAAATATTATGGGGCCTTTAGCCTACGAGGGAGGATTTATGTCTAGATTTATATGTGGGTTTTTATAATGTCAGCTTTCAAACTGCTTCTTGGCAAAGCAGCTCCTCTTTCCCCGTCTTTTATCTCGCTCGGCATTGATGGCTTTTAACTGGAGAGCTGCCTTCCCCAGCCAGCGCCGCGCTGGCTCTGTTGCTATAACATCTCCTGTTAAATACTCACAACACATTGCTTCTGAAGCGCTTCTCTTTCCCAGTAAACCTGGGAGTGCAGAAAAACTTGTAGGTAATTAATTCAAATTGGAATCTATATGTATCTTGGTAAATATTGTCACGATGAGGAATTTTGGTAGACACCGAGAAAAGCAATGCAAGTCTTATGAACAATACTCCCATATGTTCCATTCATCAGAAGGGGACAAGACTGAGAAAATCTGAATTTTGAGTAGCTAAAATGTGTTGATTCTTGCCAAGTTTCTTTAACATTTGTGTCTACAATGCAGTGTTACAATCGCTACCATGTCTACCAGGCTGCATTATACATTCAGAGACTTTCAGCAGCATTTTTAGTATGTATTTATATATCTTTAGCCATAAGATAAGCTGTTTATGAAATGAGCTGTCACTTGTGGTGAAACAGTTTGGGAATAGAGCACTAAATATATATATAACTTGCTAATCTGATAGACTAGAATTGCTTACTATAAAATATATAGCCGGCTAGGGCTGGTGATAACATCACCTGAATTTAGGTAAAGCAGGTGAACAATCTGTTACCATTACCTGATTCCTTCCTTGGCCTATTTTGCAACTTTGGCAGAGCAGCTGCTGGGAAAGTGCCTGGAGAACTGACGGTGGATTTGGAGAAAATAGGGGAAAAGACATGCAGTATTGACCTTTTAAAATCCCAGGTTGAGTGATAAGCAGGAGTAGTTGTGTCTTGATCTTGCCGTAGCTCTTTGGGAGAAAATACAATGCTTTTAGACAGTTTTCCATGCATGTGAAAGTAAAATAGCTGCTTCTGAAGTCAGTCCCTGCGTAAATTAATGTTTGTGTGAATCTTGTGAAATAACAAAAGAAACAGACCTAGCCGCTCATCAGACCCATAGAGAAGTGCACTCTGATCCTCTTTCCCAGTCCAGCAAAGGTAGTTGTTCCTGGGCTACGTGTCACTCTTATCAGCAACAGCTTTTGTGCAAATAGAGGAGACGTTATATTCTTCTGCCACAAAGTATGAACCAGATCCCCAAATGTGTTCATTGTGCAAACTAAGTGGGATTAGTTTGTGGCAAGAAAGTAAGTTACATTTTATTGACTAGATTCTTTACTGGAAATTTAAGGTGCATGGAATTATCTTGGGGAAAACTGATAACAGGGAAATTAAATTAATATAAAAAAGGCAAATGAATTTTAGGATTCAAAGAGAAAATAATGAAGAAGCTCCAAAGGACTGCTAAGGCATCGTTTATAAACCCGGGCTATTTTATATGTATGTATGTGTTTCCTCATCATTTATCTGACTGATCTATAAATCAATGTATTTAGATTACAGAAGAGTCAGAAGGCCCTGGCCAGGATCAAGACTCATTGTGCTTAGTGCTGCGGAAACACATAAACAGACCAAGTCCTTTTCCAAAGTGGTGAAAATTTTATGATTGATTTCGGTAAGAGCAAAGTTAGGCCAATACCCAGCACTTCTGAAAATTCCCTCCTTAAAGATTTATTCCTAGCAGTAACTGTTTAAAAAAATGACATAACTGCTTACATAAGAGTCTAAATATTTGATAGCTATAGTATTTACATCTAAAACACCAGAGGCTATGTGCTTTAATACCTCAATCTGTTTCCCATATACTCTGTCAACACGAGTTCCCTGCGTTGATTGAGGGCACTCTGTGATCCCTAAGGTTGTATTCATGAAAGGTTACCCTTGGTACTGCTTTATTAATGAAGGGCTTGAAGCACGTAGGAAACAAATGGGTCTATTCCTGGTAGGTGCATTTTGTCATCTATAAATGCTGAATTACTGGGGTGCTGACGAGAAATTCCAAATCTTTAAAAAGTGCAGTTGCCTGAAAATCGTTCCCCCATCACCAGTGCAAATCACAATGAAATTTGCAGTCGGGAGGTTTTCTGGCAGTTTAAAACAACTGAATTGTAGGGTTTTCCCACTTTCGTCCATGGTATTGAGTTTAATGGCTGCAGAATAGGACCAGAGCTGTGCATTGCATCCCATCATGAAACAGGTTATTGTCTCTTCTCAGGTGATGGGCATTTGGTGGAACTGATTGCATGAAAAGTGTTCACAGAACTGGGTTCCTAACCTTGGCAGGTTTAAAAAGAATGTATATATATGGGATTGAGGCTTTTTCCCCAAAATGAGTCTGTAAGGTAGATAAATATGGGCAGCACTGAAGTCAAAGCAGAGTCAAACTACCAAGAGGACATTGCAGCTTTTCATTGCAATTTTGTACTTTGAACTAATGGAGCGAAGCAGAATGAAAATCACCTCTGTTAAGAACGGCATTTATCAGCAGTTAAGTGCTTAGTAGTAAGAGCCCTACACAGACAAAGCTGAGTGCCACCAAGAAACGCACTTGAGAATCAGACTGTTAACACAAGACTACACAAAGAAGAGCCAAAAACTGTAATCAGAAAGTGCAACATCTCTTTAAGAATGTTTTAATGGTCTGAAGAGTGCTAGACAAGTTGAATTTAACAAGACGTAATAACCTATGACATAATATAATTGAGAATGCACCAGGATGCAGCAGTCAGGTTAAATTTTGGCTTTCCTTCACTTAGCCTTGCAACTTTAAACATCTTTCAACATATGATTTTAAAAATGCATAGTACTGTTTAAATTTACATATGACACAGGAGCATAGGATGTGCAATGTATCAGAAATACAATTCTAAGTAAAGTGAGGGCTGAAATATCCAGCCTAATATCTTCAGGTGTTTGTTTGAATCATTAACAACAACTTTTTCATTTGTTTTCCATGAAGAAACAATATATAGTGCAGAGGAAAAGATAACGGGAACTATGCATTGTGAACTTTTGATCAAAGTGAGGTGGTTATCAGGCACCTGCCTTATATTTGAAGTGCCACGGTCAAAGCCCAAGCCATGAGTTCAGTTTCTCTTTTAATAGAACATAAAATAAAAGACAGAGACATTCTGCTGCACTGTGGAAATGGGGAATTGTAGAGAAAATAAGCAGTAAATAAGTATGGCAGGTGCTAATGCAGGAACAGAACATTAAATAATGGGTGCTGTATCTTGAACTTTGTCTCATGGGATCCGACAATTGCATATAAAACCCAAAATATAAAACCCTAATTTTTAGGCTGTGATTACTAGGGTTGTGAATTAACTTCTGTATGATATGTCACCAGTTTGAGAGACTTAAAATGTAATGATAATAGCGATAAGATCCTTCCTGTCTCTCTAGATGCTGAGGCAGTGGCTAAAATTTGTTTTTTCAGCTGCTTCAAGTAGGATTATTGAATTCTAGCTGAAGTGAAACTTCATCTTCCCGGTTCGCTGTATTAAGTATCTCTGAGATTGAAAACCTAGCAAGAGCTCTCCCGCTGTGATTAGAAACTACCCAGTGCTTTTTGGCAGCACACACCAATTCCAGCGTTCCCGCCTGGTCCTGCCTGGGCAGCACGAGGACAACGGGCCGTTCCCCAGCTCTGCACAGTAAGAGCGGAGCTGGGGAGGGGAAGGGCTGTGCTGGGTGGTGCTGTTCTGGGTTGGGACACCGGCCCTCAGGAAACCATGGACCACTAGTGTAGGTGTGAGCAATGCGGCGCCTTCCTCGCTGCTCTCAGACCAGGATTCTCTCTGCCACTTGGTAGGGCTGCTGCTGGAGTTGAAGGGTGGAGTTTATCTGCCCAGGGTCTCAGGACGGCGGCGAGCAGGCTGAGGAATCTCTCCAGGACCAGTAATGGGGCCCCCAGGTGTGGGACTTATCCCCAGCACAGCTGTGCAGATGAGGTGCAGGTGTCCCTGCTCAGGACATGGTATTGGCTGCAGGTGTGCGGGTAGTGGAAAGAAAAGGCAGTTGTGGCTGTCCCTGTGCCACACGGCGGGTGAGAGGCTCTGAGGTGGTGAGCTCTGTGTGTGCGGGCAGGTAAGGGGCTTTTACAGCTCTTGAACCCCAGGAGCATGTCAGCTGTTTAACTGCTTTTATCTTCTAGCAGCAAGGTGCGCATGGTGCTTGTTTGAAGTTATGACAAAGAATGCATAAACTATTTACTTTGGCTGGAGTGTTTTGTTTGAAGCAAGAGGGGCTGCGGGGTGTGTGCTGAGGGGCCTGTGGCGGGGCTGCCCCCACCTAGGAGCTGCCTCCCCTCAGCCCTGCCTGCCCTGCTTGGCCTCGTCTTGTGCGTTTTTGCTGCCTCGTTCCCTCATTTTTACCGTTGTGTGCTCACGACCATTCCCTCTCAAAGCTTCTGAACTCAGGGAGAAAATGGTGGTGCTGGTGAGGAGGGGGTTTGCTGGGGTGTCCTCGCCCTTCAGAGGTGCCCACGGGTGTGTAAGTGTGGTGTGGGTGTTTGCCCAGGGGCAGTCTGCCCCAGGCAGCGTGACTGGGGAAACTGAGGTGTGAGAAGAAAGTGTCCTATGAGCAGCTAAGAGTTGGGCTTTCCTGAGGGGTTAGCTGTGACAGCGTGAGGGAATTGCACTGGGTAGCTGGACTTGCTGTGGAATGATTTCAAATGGCAGAATTAGTGGCTTCCAAAATTGGGAGTTGCTATTGACATTAAGGAAGAAAATAGTGTTTGTATTGGGTTTTTGTTTGGAGACTTCACTGTTGTTTATGCTGTTTCAGGTACTGTTGTAAAAAGCCACAGTATTTATTCTGTGAAGAATTTTGCCAAACATTTTATTGGAAATGTGTGATACCCTTCAGGAAATTTGTAGGAAAGGCCATTGCAGCTCAAGATGAAAAGAGATTCAACTTGAAAGGGGAGATTCACCACAGAAAGAAACTGAGGTATATCTAAGTTAAATTATTTTAACATGTCTTTTAATGTTTGATAAAATCCCCTTCTAATATTTTTCTCAGTGTAGTTAAAAAGCACTGGTACCTCACAGCTTTGAGACCGGCAGTGATATAATAATTTAGCTTTGATAAGACAAAGAATTTTTCTCCATCTGCTTCTCTACTGGGTGGTTGAATGGTCTTGTGGTTCTTCCAAACGTGGTTCAGTCAATGAAGGGGAGCCACGCGTGGCTGTTGGTGTGTAGGGGTTTTATTAAACACGACTCCCCGGGCTCTCCTGGGGGCCTGTTGCTGTTCTGGGGTGCTGGGGAGGGATAGTGGCGCAAATCCTGCTTGGAAAGCGGCTCGTTTGTGCTGCGGGAAGCCGAGGAGTGACTGAGCGGAGGGTTTGCCTCCCGCAGCGCCCGGCGCTCAGACGGCCAGATGGGCGGGAAAGAGACACGTCCAAAGTCACTGGTGTTAATCCGGGCAGGCAGAAGTCTGAGACTTGTTTTAAAAGGAGGAAATGCTGTTTGTGCACCTGGTGCAATGAAGGGGGAGTTGATTTAGGTGGGAATCTTAAAGGCAGTTTTCTGTGTAAGTGAGAAAAAAGAAGAGCTCTGTGTCTTGTGTCGTAGTGCTGTGTATCACACTCCTTGAGCATATGTGGCTGTATTAACTGTTACATTTCTGTCTGAAACACACATAGGCTTTACATCCAGTAAATTACATGCAATCTTGGCCTTTAATCATGTACTGAGAATGATCACCGGGAGGAAATTTCCACTGCTGTGCAGTTGCAAACTGAGCGTCTTGCTTGCAGCACAGAAACAAGGGGAGAAAAACTATGAGGCACTAGTTACACAGAAGAAAATATAAGTAGCTTTTCCTTTGAAAGTTTTTAACGGATGTAACTCTGCTTTACTGCCGTTATGTCTATGGACCATTATAGGCCTGGAAGTTTGTACGTCAGCCTGAAAGGGAGCAGTAAACTGCAGGTGTGCTGGTAAAGAGGCAGGTGCAAAGGGTTGAGTGCACGTCAGTGTTCAAGGTGTCTAAAGCAGCGTGTGGGAGTCAGAGTTGTTGTGCCTTCCTGTTTCATTAACTGTGGGGTCTGAGAGCTCTCATTTCGGAGTTAATGTGAAGCGTTCCCCCGCCGCAGTGCCGTGGGGTAGCCATGCAGCAGGGGTCGGCGTCTGTGAGCCGTGGGGCTGCGCTCTGCGACAAGAGCCTCGCGGAACAGTGGAAATGAACAGCATTCTGGATTTGTCATTTCTAATACTCATCAACTGGTGTCTGTGTATTGTGGAAGTACAGACACCACTAACCTAGATGAATCATACACGTCTGGGTGAGTGTGTATGTGTTTGTGTGGGGGATGCTCTTTCGGTTTGTTTACTTCTCCTTGTGTTTTGGCAAAGAACTCCGAGTTTACATTAAGAGGCTGGGCTTCAAAAATGTATCTGAATAGAGGAAATAGAAGAGTGGGTAAAATGGAGAGAAAATAGTAGCCTGGAGTGAAATGTGTGAGTAACTCTGTGTCTGAGACCTTTGGATACTGAAATTACAGAAGGAAATGATTACATGTTGACTGCATGCTTTTCTTCTGCTCTTAGAGCGATACAAACCAGAATGTCTTCTATATAAAGTAACAGCGAACATAACTATAACCAAGCATGGGAAATGGTATTTTAGTTCTTAAAACATTGGTATCTTGCTGCACAATGGAGTGCAGCATTTATGTTCACAGCACTGCCACTGTGTGGCTTCCCCTGCAGTCCTGCAGGTAAGGGGAGCCGTGCTCCACCGGCCATCAGAGCGCGCGGGAAGGACAGTGGCGGCAGTGCACGTTGCATGGGTGCGCTTCAAAACGCTTTCGCTCTTGTTGCAGTTTTAGGTTTAGTTTGCCTTTGTTGAAGGAGGGATTTCTTGCTTGTAAAGCTGCTGCCATTCTGTTGTTGGCACAGCCCAGCATTCAATACCTTAATATTTACAGTTGAAACTGCTGGTTTTTACCTTTTGTTTCCAAACTTGGTGCACCATTTGAGGTTCTAACCAAACTCGCTCTTAGAGTTTCTTTTGAAGGTTTTGGTTATCTGAAGGTACAGTGCAACGAAATAAACATATATATCCACTGACAGAATCTTGTGTTAACATAAAGGCTTTTCTAAGCTTTAGTTTAACACGTAATTGATAAATGCTATTTCTGTTAAAGCCACCAAAGTTGTGGATTAATGTTTAGAAAACCTTCTGGGAAGTGAATCAGAGATACTTTATTGCAGCTGCACAAGTGGTGTTATATATTCACTGACAACACTTAAAAGTACCGCTAATCTATTCTGCCTGACAGCATGAGACACATGAATGGTTAATGGTCACCAAAGCCTCAATAAAACCTATTTATTGGAATATATTTTTTAAGATTTACCTTTAAGTACAGATATTTGAGTTCTACTTGAATACATTTCTGTATTCCCCTCTTTTGTTTGTGTCTGAGCATTTTTGTTTTGTGTTTAAAAAAAAAACAAACCCAAAACCAAACGCAAACCCACCCACAGACACAAACCAACCCCCCCAGTTCAAATAGAGTATCTTTTACTGTACTAGTAGTAAATGAGCCTCAAACCTTTAGAGCTCTGGAGCAGGGCCCTTTGTTGCCTCACTCTCTGCGTGGCTGTGCTGCACATCTTCCATCTAGTTTCCAACTAAACAGCTCTATTTTTGAAATGATAGTCAATTAGTCATTTTTCCTATATTGCAATATATAAAACTGGAAAATGGTGAAATAGACATCTCAGATTTTTGTGGCATATCTGAATGTGGCTACATAGGCTAGAGTCAGAAAATCTAGGACCTTATAACATTTTTGACATTACTTGTCTTGTCCTCTCCTAGGATGTGTATACAGGTGCACACAGTTGCCTTGGGTGGTGAAAATGAGAGTCAGCTGTGGCAGGAGGGGCTTAAAAGTACCCAAAGAGACCTTCCCAGGCTTGGAAGTGTTAGGGTAATGGGGTTTTTGGGGCCGCAGGGTGGGAGAAGCCTGGTTGACAGAATCCAGCCAGCTCAACCAAGGTGCTTAAATGTTTCACTGTCTTCTGCTCTGAGTCCCATCTCAAGATAGAAATATAATGCTTAACTAGTGTTTATTAGCACATTTGACAGGAGGAGAGATAAAGGCAAAGGATAATAGTGTGTTGTTTTTTTTTTTTCCTCAAGGTCATTGTCAGCATCAGTTTTGGAGCAAACTCAGGATTTTTTTTGTTCTGTTTTTCTTCTTGGTTCAGTGGTCTGAAAGCAACAAAAATAAACCGCCAAATTTACTGCATCACACTGGTACATTATTACCTCAAAATGGAATGCACAGGCTGGCTGTGAGCAAGTACACGCAGCACATTCACTTGTTTTGAACTCCTAGAGAAGGTTTGAAAGTTTGCAGGGCTTCGGAGAGCAAGACCCCTTTTGCTTTGTTTCAGAAGCTCCTAGCAGGATTTAGTACATCTTTTTAGCTATAAAGGAATATTTATATTCGCTTATTTTAATCTAAGAGCTAGAATTGGCCTCTCAGAGTATTTATATAGAAGTTATCTGCTGCTAGAAGTCACCCTTCTGTCACCTCAGAATACTTGTATGACTTGTGTGTGTTTTGAAGCTGTCTAAAAATATACCCGGACACTCCCCACAAAGCAACAGACAGACTTCCCGTAAGCTCTGGAACAATTGGGCTCGGCGCTCCCTCCTAAATAGCCCGTGTTTGTGCCGCACGCCTTCTGCGGAGCTTGGGAGCTCCTCTGTGCCCCAGCTGCCCAGGAACCTGCACAGCACCTCAGCTTTCTCTTTCCCAACTTTTCCAGCTACGTTCAAATCACTCCAATGAAATTTCGTAACACAAAGGTTTTCATTCCCTTTGTTGAAATGGCGCCACTACGATGTGCCATGTTAAATATTTAACATAGTTTGTGGCAGATAAAAAGCAATTTTGTTTAATTTTTCCTAAATATTAATGCTATCGTGCACCTTAATCCTTTCATTATAATAAAAATTTGTTCAAGCTCATTCCTATTAGACGTTTTCTAATTTATAAGGATATGGATGTTTTGCTTCTGATCCTAATAAGTAATGAGCCTAAAATGCCACTGTGAAGACAAGGGGTGAGAGCTGGGAGCCTTCCCTGGTATAGAGGGGAGAATTACAGGCTGGAAAAACAGCTTCCTTTTTCCCCAAGGACAGCAAAGACAAGGCCTGTCTCCCACGTAACCCAGCTCAAAGCTTTGGGTCACTTGTCAAGGAATGAGATGAAATACCTGCAAAACACTCAGTGAAACGACCTGGAAAACAATTTATAGAGAGGTTGCCATTCATTTCTGCGTGAGGGCTATTCTGCCATCTGTATTTCTGAACTGCAGAAAAAATAAATAGGAAAAAAACCTTGGGTTGGAGTTTCAGCTTTTCTCTGCATCCTAGAACAAAAATGTAGTTGGTAATTATTTAGAATGCTAATTAAACACTTGTTCCTCCAGACACTCAGAGTCAATGAGGTTACTAGAGGCACTAAGCCCTTGATACAATAGCAAACGTTTCCCATAACCCATCCAGCTCCATCCAAGGAAAGCAGCAAGGTATGCTGCACACATGAACATTAGCAATGGAAAAGAAACACCTTCAAGGCAGTATTGTTTAGAATTTGAATATATTTAGGCAATATTATACTCAGTCCGAGTATATTGATGTGGCTCCACTAATTGCAGTAAAAGTACAGCTGGCAATAGGGGTGGGTCTGACCTGCTTTTCTGCTGGGTTTAGTGGCTCTGGTCTGTTTTAAAAGTTGTCTGCTGTTCCTCCTTTCTCTGCTCTAATTTACACACCCAAACCCAGAAATTCACATGTGCTGTAAAACTATATCTTTGCTATAATGTAGCTTTTCTTTCCTCATGGAATTACTGTTTTTAATTTCCAATGTCCACAGCCCTTCTGTTGCACTGAAAAAATATGGCTAATTTGCCTTGTATACAAATAACTTTATTTCAGTTGTGGTAGATGCACTTTTTAAAACCCAAAATAGTTTATTTTAAATACTAAGCTGATTAAAGTAGTCTTTGCATAATTCTTAGGCCTGCTGAATCCCCTATTAGTTGATTTTCTAAGCCACTATAACTCATCCACAGAATAATTATACAGATATTTCTGTCAAGAAAGCGGAGGATGAAGTTGCAATAGAAAGGCCTGAGTATAGTAGCTGTGGGGATTGGAATACAATAGGTCAGTTCTTGTTTTTGTGTCAGTGTAACTCTGGAGACACCTTTGGCTTTAGCTGGAGTTATTTTAGATTTACATTGCTGTAAGATAGGCTACTTACCTCTACTTCTTTATATTATAGGATATGATGGTCTCAATCCAGTGAAGCGTTTGCTTAATCTTGAACGTGTGAGTAGTTTACTGAAGTCAAAGTTGAGCACAAATGTAAGTGCCTTGCTGGATATAGGCTTTTCCTCTTAAATGCCAGCAATGCACAGATAGTCATCAACTGTATATCCCACTTGCTTCTAATCCAAATAACTGTATCCCAAATATCCTCTGCCTAGATGAGTTCAGCACCCTGAAGAGCAGCTGGCAGAGGCCAATCTGTAGGCAGATAGAGATGGGATTGTAGGTGAAGTCAAACACTTCAAGAGTGGGAAAGCACTTTTCCTCTAGAAAATGATTCGGAAGGTGTGCTGCTTCTGGAGAATCCTGATAGTGTGTGGGAAAACTCAGTTCTGTTGCTTCCTTCACTGAAGAGCCAGAAGACCACACTCTGCTCTGGTCACATACCTGCCTGTGAATGTGGTTAGTACACTTGTGGCTTCTCTTTGGCTGTACCAGCCCCTGAAGACACTATTGTGCTCCTTCTTTGTGTCCTCAGAAAATACAGAGAAATTCTAGGCTTAAACTTTTGCACCAAACAGCACTGATATTACTCTTAAAAGTTGCTGTGTATCTTTGGCTAAGATAATAAACTGATATAGTCTTCTGCAATTGTCAAAGTGACAGTTCTTAAATCCTGTGGTCCTAAGTAGCAAAGCTCAAGCTGACAGAAGACAGTTTCTCATCAGAGTTGGTGGTTATGATCTCTCCTGGAACAGGTTAGAAGAGTGAGAAATCTTAGTGTCCTCTGTAAGGAAACGGAGAACTCCTGTCAGCAGATCTGATGAAAACCAGAATAACTAAAGCTGGAGAGAGAGCAGAAAGATTTGTAGTAAGAGAAGAAAATGTCCTAACAAATCAGTCCTAACAGGAGCGTTATGCAAACCAGAACACCTGTCTGTGTGAAATTGCATATTCTATGGGATCCACAGCAGTCTCTTGTGATGGACAGCCAAATTCTCTCTGAAATCAGTCCTAGTTCTGAATAAAAGGACATCTACTATGCTAGCTCAGTGACAAAGCTGTGTGGTTTTGCCTGTAAATGTAGCAGATGATAAGCCATGGTCATTAGCTTACAAATTAAAAGGGGTTGACTTCAAGTGAAACCTGCAAATGGTCCTGTGGGCTGTGTTTGAAGAAGTCTTCTACCATTTTGTACATCAAAGCTCAATCTACATCTCTCCGAAATCAATGGATGTTTCGGCCAACATGTCGATACATGCTAAATTCCCCAAATGAGGGCTGCAGTATAGGTGCTCTTGCTTTTGCAGTGCTTATAATATTCTAGAATATCTTTAAACGAGAAAGAATGGAAGGACCATGTTCTGTGTAGCCCACAGCAAAGCCAGACAAGTGAACAGAAATACATCCTATTAATAGAGTAGTCAAACTTAACATTAGAGCCTAAAAGTGAAATCAAGTTGGGCGAGTTTTTTTTTTTAATGGTCTAATTAATTATAGTATATTATTCTTTTTGGCATTAACAGATTAACCTGTGTACAAGAGATTGAATCTGGTAAATCTCAGTGGCTTCCCAACTGTCAGAATGTACCTGGCAAGCTTAAAGGAGAAAAACAGCAGTAAAGGGGAAGAAATAAGTTGGCATTAATGTTACATGCCCACACACTAACTCAACTTCAAGTATATATGGAAATTTAGGCCTGAAATATCATTAGAGAATGGAGATTTTTTTTTTTTCCAAATAAAAAAGGATCTTGAAGTTCTGAGAATTTACAAAATATGACTTTACTGTGTCTGTAATGGCAACATTAACTTCACAGATGCTTCAGTGGTACGGGTGAAGTCTCGTGCATGCTTCACCAACATTGGCTTTAAAGGCATTTTTCTTGAGCATGTGAAGGTCTCCTGAGTCACAGGGAAATAGGTGGTTGCAAACCCCACAGCTCTGTGCATGGGAATATTGAAGTTCTGTTTTAAGTATTACTCGGCATATCAAAGCCTTTGCAATAGTAATTGTATTGTCAATCATTTAGTGTCCCATTGCTACAGAAATAATAGCTGAAAATCTAGCCATTATTTTTTTCAATGGATATGAAATTGAGTTTTATAATGAGAAAATAATACAAATGATTCCTCCCAAAATTAGACAGTGTATATTGCACGACAAAATTACCATAAGCAACAGTTAAATCCTGAATTGTTCTTGAAATATCTGCATTTTCCAGCTTCATGCTCTCTTTTCTTTAAGCACTTTGAGCTGCACAAATGCCCAGTGCCTATAACTTGAAACCTGCAGAAGGGTTATAGCTGCTACAAGCTGATGCGCTGCTGATGACCTTGGTTTGCAAGCTGTTTAATGTTAAAAGTTGCACTGAAACTGTCAGGGGAAAGTCTATGCATAGTTTCCAAGCCCCTCCCGAGCTTATCTGTTCCTGGCGTGCAGCGTGCTGCTTGCAGCCATGGAACCAGCGCACTTGGACTTGCTTGGCTGCTGCAGAAGCAACTTGGAAGCAGTTTCCCTGCAGCTGTGGGAGACTGAGAGTGCTGCTTCTCTCTTTCGCTGCTGGAACAACTGCTACTCGTTCCCAGTAGTACTGAGACTCGTATTTCAACAGACAGGGCTGGGAAAACCCTCTTGTGCTGATGTGGGTGAACGCAGCATGGTCCCCAGATTCTGTTCTCGTTGGCTGGCGTGGCTGCGGTGTCCTGTGGGCGCGTTGGGGTGCGCTGCTATATTGATACGCGTCTGTGCGCTGTTTAAAAACCAAATAAATCAGCTAATTCTTTGTGGAGCACGTAAAAGACTATTTCTTTAACTGTTTGTGTAACCTTTTTACTACGAAGACCATACCTGGAACTATATTTCTTGCTTTATTCAAACGTAATTTAGTTGGAGGTTTATTCCCTATTTCAGATTGAAAGGCATTTCTTCATAGAAATATTCTCTGATGGCAGTGGTCGGCCCGGACTTCTAACCTTATCTTACAGGAGTTTTGAAGTACCGGTTGTCTCCTAAGAGATCTTCCAGTATCTTGTACAAATCCTTATGCTTTAAATAATCTGGTCTCATCGAAGCTCAAAATAGATGACAGGTTTTTTCTAGTCTTGATGAGAATCTGGTGAGAAACAGGAGCGTGCTGATTAGGTTTCAGTGTTTCCCATAGCCACCCATTATTTACCTGAAGTTCAAGGCTGGTGGTGTGGGGGGGGTGTGTTTGGGGTTTTTTAACCCTTCTGGGAAAAGGGATGATACCTAACACAGGTTATTATTGTAGAGAGTTATTTGTGGAATCACTCTTATCTTGTTGGGAGAAGTCTTGGTCAATGGAAGACTTCAAATAAGAAAAGAGTTGAAAGCATGAATGGCCAAATACTTTAGCAAGCTTTTGGGGGTTTTAGGTAATACTTCAGCAACAACGAAGCAAAAAGAAAACATCTCTAGTTCTGTGTGTGCAAAATTCCCATTGTGTTGAGGGAGTTAGGTCTAGGAACATCAAATAAGCATTTAAAGTAAGCTTAGTAGGAGAAATATTCACTATTGACCTTTTCCTTTTTAGTAAAAGGGTGATACAGTTAAAGGTGATCTACTGTTCTCCAGATTCTTACCATGGTGCTGTGGCAACATCAGAACTGGACACAGAGAATGAGGCAAGCAGCCCAATGGAACATGGTGAAGAGTACACCGGCAATGCTGTGGGCAGTCTGCAGAAGGAATTGTTAACGAGCAGAAGAAAGTGGGACCATTGCGGAACTCTTCTGGGAAGGGTTTGAGTGTGGGATTTGTTGGTAGAAAATGCAGAAACTTTTGAAGAAATAATATATTATCGAGGCTGGTAAGAGAAGTGGGAACACTAAACTCTGCTTCTGCAGAGGAGTTCAGGACATGGGCAGGCTTAGAGACCAGGTAGCTTTTGGAAAGCAGGAAAGCTGCAATTTCTTCTAGATATAGAGAAACAATTATTTGCTACTGCTGTGCCTCTGTGTTCAATCAACGGTGTCCTAATTGGATCCTTTCAGTGATTTTCGTGTGTCTGTGTGTAAGAAGAGCGTAGGCTGCTGTGTTGTGAGTTGTTTAGGGCGATCAGCTGTCCGGATTGAGTCAGCAGTGCCAACAGAAGTTAGAGGCAGTTACTGCCGTTGTTTGCACTGCAGAAATGCACAGGTACTTTGGTTTTGACAGACTGCGATTATGAGGGATAAAACTATGGTGTATGTATATATGGTTCCAAGTGAAAAATATCTGATGATCATGGTGTCTCAGATCAATAGTCAAGTCAGACTGTAAACCTATCATGCGAAATGAGATTAATGCGAAATCATAGGCATGATTGTATATAAGTCATTAAATAATGTAGATCACAGCAGACTGTTATATTTTCATTTCTTGACTACTTTTGCTTTTCATGAGGAGTTTGCATGCCTTGTTCCAAAGGGTTTGGTGCTCATTGCAAATTCAATACAGCAGTGTTGTTGATTTTTGTCCCCCAGCTGCTATAGGTAGCGTGGGTACCTTTGTATCACCTGTGCAGCTGGAGGTCCTTACTTCAGCTGATTGCAGATTACAGGTTTGGATGTTATCAAATTAACCTTATGAACTGCTTTGGTTATTCTCAAATCAACCTTATGACCTGTATGTCAAAATTGTTGCAGCTGAATGTATATGAGCATGTGAAGATTAAGGTGTTGGCAAAGTTATCCTACTATTTAATCTCAAAAACAGCATGGAAGACATTGCTTGTGGAACTGATTGATCCCTCTGGTGTGAGGAAATGACAAGGTTGTGAGACACAGCATAAGAAGTATTTCTCATGTGCAAAACATGTTAAGTTTAATGCCCACTCCTACACTGTGACAACTGTAATGCTGGTATGACAGCACTCCCCTTTCTGGCCTGGATTTGGTTCTGTAGGCAATCTAATTATCAGTTGTTGCTTTCTGTGCCTTAGTCTTCACAGACAAGGTCTCCCGAGCTTCTAGGACCTGTTTACTATAGGGTTTGATGAGAGCTACCAGCAGGGGATGAAGATTAAGATGGGAATTAGTTGAGGTAACTCAATCCATTCAGGGCTATGGGAGCGGGTCGGCAGCATCAAGAATATTTTTGTAAGTGAAAAAGTTTGGTGTGAGTGGGCAGACGACTACACGGTCATCAGGTATCAATTTGGGTATCTGAATGTAGACCAGAAACTCCCAAAATATCTGAGGAAATTCAGTCAGTAGTCTCCAGAGAATGACTCTCAATTCTTCAGAAAGCTTTCAAGTGCTGAACTCAGCTCTTCTTTGCAAGTTTGCAAAGTATAAACAGTACTTGAATTTTATTTATTGCAAAGACCATACGATTTAATTTTTGCACATAGTATTCAAGCCAACAGAAGATAATGAAGAATATGGATTAAAACTACAGTAATTGTTTGTTTAATAGTAACATTGTAACATTAAAATTCCTACTTATAGCCCTCTTTATTAATAAATAATTACTATTTTTGTTGGTCATTTATGGCAATATCCACTCTACGCTAGGAGGTCATCAGACGCTGAAAATGGTAGTCTCTGTTCAGGAGGAAATTCTGAGCTACGGTGCAGGCTCTATGATGCTCCTCAGTTATTCTCAACAGCATGTTTTGCAGTATAAGGGTATTATACTATAAGGATAATTATTATTAATAGATTGCATAGTATTTTAATAAATACAGAAATAAAGACAGAACCAAACTTCAGATTCTTAACTTGTGCTTGGGTGGTGACAACCTGTCCTTGTTATGTAGCTTCTGAAGACTTCTTTTGCAATCTCATCAGGGAGTTGTGTGGAAAACTGTCCTGTTTGCAGTAGTGAGAGTGTATGGGTGTATATTAGTAAAAAAAGACAACACTTTTTGTTACTGCTTTGCTTTTAATTGACTTTGGTCAGGGACTGGGCTGTGACCGGGCAGGTCCGAGGGACTGGAGGGCATGCAGCATCTTCCCAAGGCGGAGCGTGCGCTCTCCTGCTCCTTCAGGATGGGCAGTGACCAGCTCGGAAGGTGCCGGGCACTGTTGGTCCATTCAGATTTCCTCCCTCCCTATACGATTGCTTGTCGAATCTATAGGGATACGCTTTCTGCACCAGCTTTCTGCCACATCAGTCTGCTGCAAACAGTTGCTTCTGATAAATTGCGCTGCATGGGGGTGAGGATCAAGATCTACAGTAACTCTGCAGTGCACAGAGCTTCTCTAAGGGCTTAGAAACAATACAGTCTTAGGGGTTTGGGACATGGGAACTGGTAAACCTGGAATTACTTTACTGTGTTCAATAGTGCCACATTTTTGCCTTACAAGTGGTTGTGCTTGAGTAATGGAGGATATAATAGTAAGCAGAATTTGACCAGGGTTAAGACAATATTTCCTGGAGAGCTGCACTAAAAGCAGCTTCATATAAATGAAGATGTGTGGATCTGGTTAGAAAATAACTGTTTGGTAACCGATATCACTACTACAGGAATAAAAACTCCTGATTTGCTCAGCTTGTGGCGAGGGGGATATTGGTGAACACTGCACTCTTGCCTTAAAAGGCAAAAGCAGGAGAATAAAACCATGAGAAGAGCAGGCAGTGATGTAATGGGTTAGAAGTCTGGAAGAGATTCTGCTGGAACCATACTGAAATATATGTGTGTGTGTGCTGAGTCACGGGTGGCGAAGCGGACAGGTGGCGTGGCCCGGGGATGTTATGGGCGTCCTCATCCTCATCACATCAAACTCTATTTCTTTTTGCACATACTCAGCATTGTTTCCTGGCTTTCTGTCAATTTGGTTTTTCATTATATTCATCGTATTGTTACAGATTTTGATCTAGCACGTATTGTCTGTTTGTGAGTTTAGGTTTGGATGTATTCAGAGATGCTTTGGCATGAAAGATCCAGCATAAGTATAGTACTTAAAATGAAAACCGCATGAATATAAGATGTTAAAATGTTATAAATGAATTATGTTGAAATAGACCAAGAGAAAAGGTGCAATACTGCATTTTCATTCGTACCATATGCTTTGGCTATTTCTACCTCTACATTTGTATGTGAGCTGTTAGAATTTGATTTTTTCGTTTTTGCTTTTTTAAATTGCATTAGCGAGTCCGAATAGACAATCTCCCAAAGAAAGGCCCTTGACATTAAGTGAACTGAAAGGTCATTGAACAGTCACCACTTTTTTTTTAATTTTAAATGCATTTATCCAAGAAAACTCAGCACTGATCCAACATCTGCTTTTCAAAAGGCCTCTTGTCTTCTAGCTGGGCTGCCCGAGGTTCTCAGGGGTCAGTTGGAATGCCCAAGGTCACCCGCAGTGCCAGGGAGCAGGAGGCGGCTATCTGGAGTTGTGCTGGCAAGAAAACAGTCTTTTTTCCCCCAGAAATTACACAATTCTCCTTTTAACTTCCAGGTAAACACCGATATTGTTCAGGAGAAAATAGGACTGTTAAAGCTGGTGTATCCTGCTGTGCTGATTGCTATTGGTGCTGTGAGCTATTTGTGGAGGCTGCTAAAAACAACTGTCCAGAAAAATGGGCAAGCTACTTATTGCAAAAGTAACCAATATTGTTAAGGCAGAAGGCTGTGGGGTGGTTTACTGCATTGTGGCTACACACACACACTGCTTTTTCAAATGTTCTTAATACTTCTGCAGTGATTGGCTTCAGTTAACTGACACTGTCTAAACTAGCTGATGAGCACACTTACAACATCACAGCTATTTTAGGAGTGAAGATCCTCCACCCTGTCATTCGGCAGTGAAGTCGTATGCAGTGACGACTGTGATGAGCAGAGTATGCGCGTTCTCATGAGGGAAAAGCGTTACGCTGGGGATGAAGTGCAATTTTAGCTTTGGAAATCTGTACGAGGTTTTTGCAGTGCTGTAGTGATATCTTTCATGGCTTTTAACCTTCCAACTGTAGAGTTTTTGTGAAGACCATAACTAAAATGAAGAAAATACATGTGCTTGTTTTAGATGAGTGTTTCACAAAGGTTCTGCTGTGGAAATGCACCGTCTGTACAGAGTCATAGAATGGCTGGGGTTGGAAGGGACATCAGGAGATGATCGAGTCCAACACACCTGCTAAAGCAGGTTCACCTGGAACAGGTGACACAGGAACGTGTCCAGACAGATCAGCGCTCCCAGCCAGCCTGCTGCTGGGTGACTGATGCCTTCATTGCTGGGTTTAACTTACTCTACCAGTCTCCAGATGTTTAATTTGCCATTTGATCCTCAGAAGACTTGATTTGTTAAAGAAAATAGAATGGCTATTAGAAATCTTGTGTGTTTTCCTCCACCCATGCCACCCTCCATGGGTAATATAGGTTGGCTTTTGCGTTGCCATCCAATCCTAGGTAGGAGGGTACTGAGAGCGGAGAGGAATAAGGCAAACTGCAACATTATTTTTCAGCAGGATTCTACTGTTGTTTGGTGGGACACTTGACAATGCTGTTAAACATTGCAGTTCTTCTCTCTATTTCTCTGTCCACTGAAAGGTCTGGCTCGAATATTTGTCTTCTGCTTTCAGCTGGCATGTATGTGTTTGAAAAATGATTTTGCTGGTAAAATATGAACTGATCAATCACACCAACAAGACTAAACTCCCACAGAGCACATGGGGAAATGAACAAAGAGTATTTTTTCCTGTCTAGTTAGAATTTTGCATATGCTTGAATTTATCTGACAGGTTGTTTGTGCCTTTTAGAAGATGAAAAAAAGATAAATATATATGGAGAGAAAGAGGTACTAGTGAGTGCAATAGCAATGTTGATTTTCATACATTTTGGGTGCTGAAACAATTCACAAGTGGCAAAGCAGTCTAAGCTGTGTTATGGTATGCCCTGCAAATGACAACCTTGTTTTTTATCACTGAGTTGTATTCTCAAGACAAGGGTTTTTAAAGTGGATTTTTAACTTCATACTCCCTTTTTTATTTAGATATTTAAAATATAAAGGAAGTATTTGAGGATTGCAGTTAGAATCTGTAAGTCTCAAACTTGCTGGGCTCCAGCTCTCCAAGTCTCTGAAATATTGTGAATATCCTGAAAAAGACAAGACCAAAAAAATTTGTGAGCATGTAGGAACAACTAAAATATCATCTGCATTTTCCTCAGTAGTTATGAAAACCCATCCTGAATGCCTACCCAAGGCTTGGAGCAACTATAGTAAAGAAAACAAACCAGAACAAACCACCACCACCAACAGAAAAACACAGCAAAGAAACAAACAACTATGTAGATACGGGTCTAATTCTCTGCCCTCGCACTTCTGTCTCGATCTGTGCAGTGCTTTCTTTTACAAGCTTTAAAGTATATGAAGTTCAAAGAACAGAATCATCTTGGTGGAAAATAGGTATAAGGTGAGAGAATTCTGTGTATTTTGATGCGTTACCAAGATATGTTCAAGGACTGGACTCCATGAGTGAGGCTTCATATGGGAATGTATCCAGAGAGCTCAACAGACAAAAGGACTGACTTGGTGGTGCCTGGGGAAAGGAGAACAGACCGAATCTGAAATGGGAAGGAAGAGATGGCAGGTGTTGTCCCCGGATGCAGAAGGATGGATTGAGGAGGGTCGTGTGTGAGCATGGAAGTGCTTGGTGGTGGAGGGCACTTGTGAGAAGACTTGCGTGAGCATTTGAACTGCTGTTGGGTGTTAACTCTGAACCTCAAACCTGTTCCCAAATGTCCAATGAAATGAGCTTTGTATTAAAAAAAAATTTCTTTCGACTTCTTAATATTTGATGTTACAAATCCATCTGTGTCTAAATTCAAGTGTGACCCACTTGGTATACTTTTGGGGAATATGGACATGGTGAGGCCGAGAAATTGCACACAGCTCCTCTCATTAGTGTATGCACTGAATTCCTTCAGCTGGGGAAAATGCCCTTTTCTTTCTCCTATTTCAGGCTCTAGGGATATAGCCTTTAAACCTTTTGCTTCTCTGAGAGTTGTGTAGATCCCAACACCCAACAAGGTCACCAAGTGTCCCTGTGCCCTCGCTGTGACTGCAGAACTTCTGGCTCCCCTACCCTGGTGAGACTTGCAGCCTCTCTGGCTTCCCAGCAAGTCGGTGTCTCCAGGGTGCTGTTCAAAGAGAATTTGCCAGTGAAGATGGAAACAACACACAGTGTTTGTGGAAGTATTCATCCTCTTCTGGCTTGAGGAGAGGATGTTTGGCAGCACACCTGCCCTGTGCCCACAGCCAAACTCCTCCCAGCTGCAGCAGGCCCGCAGAGAACCTTCTGCACAGCCCGGCTGCCCGAGCTTCTGTTCCTGGGTGGAGATGGAGAGAGCTGGGTGCAGAGTTTTCTGATGATTAGTGTCATCTGAAACTAGTGGCAAATAAGCTACTCTGTATATAATAACCTTTGGTTCTGTAGAGCTAGGTAAAACACAGTCAATTGAATGTGAAAGAAGCTAATTAAGAGACAGCAGACCAAAGCAGTCATCACTGTGATTTCTTTGGCTTCAGTGAGCTTATTGCATGGATGAGTTTTATTGTTGTTCTTATTGCTAATATAGAAAGTATGTGCAAAGTTAGGCCTTACAAAGTCAAAGCTGTGTTTCACCTGGGAATACTGTTTGGGATTTTCACAGAAGGCTTAAAGGAGTTAAACATAACTTTTACTTTAGTTCTTTTGCATTTGGGCACTGGATCTTCTTGAACTCTTTACAACATCCTACCTAGTGAAGTGAGCCAGCCCCTCTGCTTTTGAGAAGAGGGGGTTTGCTGGGGGGTGCTCCGAGTGAGCTCCTGCATCAGTGTTTCTCTGAATGTAAGTATTGTGAATTTTTAGCATACATACTCAGTCAGAAAGGGATGGAATATGCTGCTTTGTGCAGCTGTTTCTATTCCTGCACTTTCCATTTAAGTGGCACTGGAGGTTTCATACTTTATTCACACTGAGAAGGCAGAGTTGTTCTTTTTGGGTTAACTGGTTTGCATCTCCATTTAGTTTTCATCTAACTGAACCCATTTATAGTATCCCAGAAGGATGTGTTATGGGTGCTCAAACAGAGCATTAAACTCTGCACATGAGCTGTTCTGTGCTCTGAGCCTGAATGGCATGTCGGCTCCTCAGGCTTCTGGTCACATTGACAGGAGTCCATCAGGGCACTGAGATGCCTTCCTGCCGTAGCCTTGACAGAAGATGAGGCTCCCACGATATCATCTACTGGGACAGATAGGACAGTCTCGGTGCTGACAGGTTTGGCTCAGAAGAGTTTATGTAGGGTTTAGATCCACTTAAGTCTGGAATCCTAAATAACATTGAAATCCTCTGAAATCTGGTGTCTAATTACCTGTTGGGGTTCTGGGGCCAAGTGATTTACTTAAGGTCACAAATGGAGTAGAAACAGGAACTGAGCAGAAAATCCTCAAATTCCAGTCCAGTGCCTTTGCCACTAATCTTTGACTAATCTGGTATCTTGTGATCTGGGATTCACTTCAGCCAGCTGCTTTCACCAAGTACTTAGTGTCACCTACCCTGGGACAGCTGGCCAGACCTTAATGCTGAGTGTCATCTGCATACTCCTCTCATGTATACCCATGGCGTGATGTGATACCCGCTAGCACTTCAACACTAATACAGATTATACAACAGGGAAGGACAGTGGCCATGGAAAAGAAGAGAAAGTTTGGGATTGAAGATTTCTGAGTCTGAAAGACAGAATCAGACCTGCCAGAATCACGTGCTTTTCATTTAGATAACAGCAGGAGGAGCCAGGGAATTTAATTGCACACAAAACATCTGCATTTTGGTGTTATACAGTTCTACACGCCATGGAGACCTCTAGGTGAACGGATTAAGGTATTTGTCCATAGATCATCTCTGCCAACCTCTGTGGTTTCTGTGCCATTCCTCTTCTTTTTGATTTGCCAGGAAATAGTTTTAAAGTGATATTGTGAGTAATGAGATGTACAAAAGTAAACAAAATGGAAAGTACCATAAGAGGAACTTCTAAGTATTTAAAATCCAACCCTGATATTTGGAAAGAAAATGCTAAGCAATAAAGGGGATGAATTTCCACACCACATATTGCATAGGAAACTTGCACGCACAACCTTTTATTTGTTTAATGGATTTTCTGTGAACATTTCCCATTAAATGTTTGTAAAACTTCAGCCCAAGAAATTTAGCTATGGAAGGGAAAGCATTTATATTCATTAGATGGGAGCAGACTTTTTGCTCATGATTTGGGTGGAATTTAAAATGATTAATGCAGCTCAAAGTAGTTAGGTGATAGGAATTTTCTAAAGTATTTTATCTGAATCTAATAAGGCCTCTTGGGGATACAAGAGCTTATGATGCTTATAACGAAATTTAGACCCAGTTTATTAAAAACACATTTCCACTTACTTTAATGGTGCTCTTCTATTTTATCTAAAGATTGCCAGGTATTTTACTGTCTGCTGCAGCCAGTCTATAGAGACTAGAACCATATGAACCCCTTTATCTGAGAGGCACATCCCTTTATGGTACAGATTGGAGTTGCAGCTGACAAAGGATGAAATGAATTCAGGAATCTATTGTTAGCCAAGGTTCAGAAAATACTTCACAGAAACTTAAAATGCCTTAAATGGAATTTGTCTAGTGAACAGCTCTTTCTTGGGAAATCTTCTATAAAGTTTTAAATAAGAACAAAACCATACTGGTTAAATCGTCTTCTCAAAATTCAGAATTAAGCATTTTATATAGGTTTGTGAAAAGGCAGCTATCAGAATGTTGAAGGTGGCTGTTCGGTCAAATTTTCTAGAGAAGGGAAATTCAGAGTTAAGTTTTGCCTAAAATTAAGTCAAGGATTTTTCCAGGTTTCCATCTGACTTTGTAGTGCTAGAAATAACAGTGCGGATGACTAATAAATCCTGCACTGTGCTGAGAGTGGCAATTAAAGTGGTACACTTGCTGCTTTAGGTCGTTGGTAAATCAGCCTTTGCAAAGTCACTCTCACAACGTTCAAAGCCAAGATCGCTCTTGGACGGAAAGTGGGCACAGGAGTGTGCCGGTTGTGCCGGGGCGGCTGCTCCGGTGATGGATGGGCGATGGGCCGCGGGTGCCGGGCGCGCGGTGCCGCTCCGATGAGTCAGTGTGGCGGTGCTGATCCCGGTGCTGATCCCGCTCAGACGCCGCCCCAGGGAGCTCTGATTCAGCATTGCTGCTGACCTCCTTCTCACCGTTTTATTCCTCCTGTGTCATTCTGCTGCCTGATTTACAGGAGCAGAGTGACTGTAGGCAGTAGGGTGGCGAGTCAAGCCTTCATTAATCCAAAGTTCGGGGAATATTTTTCAATGTCATGTTGGCTGTGCGTTTCTGACCTGTCTGGTGTCATTGGATTGAATTTCTTTGAAGAATAGATTTTACTGTGTTACAGAAGCTGAAATTTTAAAATAAGAAAACAAAAAGCATGAATATGATGAATAACTATTCCACAGAAGTTTATGTAATGAATCAGTCTGTAGTTTAGTGCACTAGGTCTGTGTATATAGCAAAAACCTTTCCCAGGATAACATTACGATGCAGCATCTGCACTCTGTGCTGGTCTGTAAGGTTTCGGTGATGTGTATGCTAGGGAACTCTTCCACTCGTGGGTAGTTTTTCAGGAATTTAACCAGTTATTATCCACGATGCCGGCATCTATGCCGGCAGAAATCTGTAGCCTTGACAGAGCCTGAAACTCTCTTCACCTCTGTTCTTCCAGCCAGTTTCCTTCTCATCGCAAGGACTCACTTTAATGTGGCTATAAATTTTCTGAAGGAACATCCTGAGCTGAATGCCACAGAATATAAACCTCTGTGAGATAATGCATTGATGCTTTGTTTCTAAAACAGTGTGCTTTAGATCAGAAACCAGAATAATTTGTTCTGTTAAGATGTGGTCTACAGCCAAGACAGGAAGAGACCAGTATTTTGAGCTTTGAAATTTAACTGCCAATTACATTCGGAAAAAACAAGAAGGAATTTGAAAGGTGGCATGATCCTATTGAGCCTCCTTATTCCAGACCTCGGTGTGGTGCTGCAGCAGTAATGGGTCCGAGGTCACCTTGGTTTGGGGTGGTGCTGGGTGACGCTCCCCCCGCTGCGCTGGCTGCCCAGGCTGATGTGCGGCTGATGTGCGGCTGATAGGGCAGCATGGACGGGCACAGTGGATGTTGGGCTGCAACAGTGGAGTCTCACATTCTTCAGGACCTGTTGTAATGAGGGTGGATGTTTATAGACAGGATACACAGAATAATTTAACATTTGTAGCAGGGTGGGGTAGCGGGGGCGGGCTTTGAAAACTTACTCAGGCAAAATACAGAAATAGCAATTTTCAGGTAATCCTTTTTAGTTGCTTTTTGTTTGGTTTTCAGCGGCCTGCTTTAAGCATGGTATGTGTTTAATAGCCCCATGCAGACCAGAATTTTCCTATGGTTTAAAATCAGGTTTACTGAAAGGCCATCCACTCTTTGGGCAGAGACTCCTACCCACTTGTCTGCTGTCAGACTGTGTGATTCTAAATGTCTTCTTGAAATACACACTGAGTATTTCTTCGTAGGTGCAGATGCTTTTTAAAACTGCCTTAAAATAAATGCAGAATGAGTAAGTTGTCTGCCACCAGATGAGTGAGACTTGGCTGGGCTTCTGTCTGCCTCTCGTCTACATATGCACACCTCGAAGTCACTTAAAAGAAAACCTTTCAATAGCCTGCAAGCATCCACTGCTAGTCCCCAAAATGCCTTGCTGTTGTGGGGCAGTTGTTAGTCTTTATAGCCATGTAGGGTATATTATACGTAGTTCTACTTCTGATGAGGGTATCTGTGCAGTCAGGATGAAGGGTAAAGGCTGAACCAGAATTCATCTGCATTAATCTGCTGCCATGTTGGACAGAAAGACATTGTTGCAAAAGCTATTGATATGGAGGCAGAGGAAAGGTTTATTCCTCCTCAAATATGTGAGGCAATGAACTATGTTTAGAAGCCAGCAAAGCCTGCGTTTAGGTAGGGGATGGTAATCTATAGCAATGATATAGCTTAACAGCAAATTGCAGAAAACAGTCTGAAAAACATCCGACAATCCCTGATCCTTGACTTATGATCTTACAGGAAATAGATTCCTCTGGTTTAAAGCAGACTGGTGAATCCATAGAAGCAGAAACACCATGCACCATACGAGATCCATATGAATTTTGTGTCTTCCCTTCACCATCTCCCTCTCCTTTAAGCCTCCTTCATGTAATGAGTGTCTACAGGGTCACAGTGTGGGGTGAGCTGGCAGCACGAGTGGCAGCGTTACATGTACTGGGTGAGAAACTCAACCTTGCTTTGCAACCTTGTTGGTCCATAGCATCTCTAATAAAAAGTCATTATAGCTCTCCAGGTTTTTCAATTATTGCTTTAATTTCTTTGCTCTGTTTATTACTATATCACAGAACAAGATGTTACTCTGATTATCTTTATTGTAGCATATTTAATAATGAACAACAATGCCTTGAATTCTGTTCTGTAGAACAGTTAAAATAGCTAAAGGGAGAACAGTGTACCCATTATGGGCTCTGGCTGATAGTCCCGGTTGTCCTGATTCAAACAGAGCCGGCAGGGTATCAGTTCAGGTGATTCAAGACCCACCAATCTGTGACTGTGTTTCTCTGATAAAATGGTTGTATTCTTTTCTTCTCAAAGAAATCACTAGTGATTTAATCAAATCTAGTTGAAAGAAGGCATTTCTCTTAACTGAATAAGAATTTAGTTGTTTCATACAAACACGAGCATAACGAAGCGTAACTACTGCAATTTACGTTCAGGTGTACTTGGCAGGTCAATGCCATCTTGAGTTATTTCTTGCCAAGTCAGCAATGTGCACAACCTTTTTCACTTGACTGTTACAAGGTCCATTTCTCTGTGAGTTGGAGCTTAGTGCTGGTGTTCTGGCCGTGTTCCGAGCAGCTAATGATGATATTCTTCCAACAATTTCCCTCAAAGTTGCAATTATGTGATCTTCCTCTCCCAAAGTCCTGCAGTGTCGCGGTGTTTCTATGAGCTGCCTGATAGTGTCTTGCATCTGAAGTGGCTGCATTTCGCTTTGGAATGGAGTGTTACTGGAGAGAAAAGGTCGTATCCAGCACCACATGTGTCACTGGGAAGCTCTGATTACAGGCAAGGTATTTTAAATACAGCAATAGTGAAAGCAAGTCTAAATATTCATGCTTAAAGTATGAAATGACATGTGAATTTCCCCTCTTTTCACCAGATTATATTAATATGCACTCTGAAAACTGCAGGCTTTACTCATTGTGACTAGTATCTTTCTTCACTAAGAGTAGAGAAAAGCAGGGAAAATCCTTCTGTAGTAAGGTATTAAATTGATAACAGTGTAATTATGGATTATAGATTAATGGATTTTTCTGATACACCATTAAAAGGCGAACTCGCAAAGCGGCTGTGCTGCTGGTGCCAAGGCCGCTGTTCCTCTCCATTGCTCTTGAAATACAAGGGTTAAAAACTTCTAGAAGGTCAATGATGAGAAGAGTGTTTTTATTCTTCCTTTAGAAAAAGGGTTAAAATACTTGTGATTTAAAAAAAAATAGTTCAGAAGTTTGATATATTAACCGTTTAAATATCCTTCAAAATACAGCTTTGTAGGAGATATTAGGTAGATTTTGGGGAATATTACAAATATTTTCCTGGGCATTTGGTTTATGCTCATATCTGCTTCCAAGGGATTACAAAATATGAGTGATGGAGCAGATCAAGATACCTGGATGTCAGGACATCTATGTAGCTTTAGGAAGTTGTTTTTCAGAATAAATATTGTGTTGAAAATGTTGTGGAAAGTGAGTCGCTGTCTTGAATTTCACATGTAAGAATAAATTATCAAATCAGAATGTAGCACAGGTTTTATTTTCTCTCCAAACAGCAACTCAGGAGGTGCACATCGTTTCACAATGTTGGTACGTTAGTAGGTATCACTTCTTAGCATGTCTGACTTACATTAGCACGGTGCTGAGCGCTGCGTTGTGACATGGGGATGCGTTTAGCTGAAGGAATGAGTGGAGACGCTCTTCCCATTGTCTTTCACTTGCATATTGATAAGCTGGCTTGGCGGTACCTTTCCTGTTTGTTTGCAGTTGTGAATTCTTACTAAATTGTTAAATTGCAGCAGAACATCTTGTCTGCGCGTCATAAATTCACAGCCACTCTACTTAACTGCAGTTCTCACCCACACAGAGTTTCATTTGCACAAAGTCACAGCAGCAGAATAGCAGCGGTTCCCTCGGAAATGACAGCCCAAGCCTTCAGCTCATAATATTGAAAAATGTTCCAAACTTGCCGTGTTTCCTGAGGGAACGTCAGAGCTGGCATACGTTTTTGCTGCTTTCCTCTAATTTTTAACCTCTTTGTACAAATGAGAGCTTGTATGGCTTTTTCACAGGTGGTTTTTGCCCAGGAGCACATGGCGGAGGTGGAAAGCAAGAGAACTGTGATAATAGTGAATCTCAGCAAATGGAACCAGCCCTAGTGAGAGTGCAGCAGGGAATAACAAACCCTCGGTGAGAAGAGCTAGAGATTGCTTAATTAAACAGGCTTGCAGGATTAGATTTAACTTTAAACTCAAAATTTAAATTAATTTCCTCGCTGAGGAAACTGTGATGACTTCTTGAATGTCATCCTAGATTATTTTTTTCTTCCTGGGGCTGGCATGACACACAGTTTATTTCACACAGAAAGTTTCAAAATCTTGGAATAGGTTTTTGCCCCCATATATAGAAATTGTCTCCGAAATATTAATTGGTGATTAGAGAGTGTAACCCAGGATGAAAACACATAACAGAAAAGGAATTAGCATCTTTATGGGTCGTGAGTACTCAGTTGCTACACTGATCTGAGACGGCAATATTTAACATAATTAGTTTTCAAATGTAATGTAATGGCAAATTTCGCAGGAGATCTTGGAGGCCTTTGAAATCAATGACCAGGTTTTTATAAACAAGTTAAAAATAATGGCAGTAAGCACTATTAGGGAAGCAGAGATCAACTCTGCCCTTGCAGAAAGGTTTGGTGCGAGTATCTGAAAACGAGTTTGGTGTCCCCTGTCCAAGGCATTGCGGTTGTGATTTGACCCGTTTGCCACTCAGCAACTGGAGAGTCCCTTACAAATCCCAATTCTGGCGCTTTAAGCTGTCTAGTGGAGTTTTAAAAGGGATCAAATTGCCTTAATTGAATTTTCATGAATAAGCAAATGACTTTATAGTTAATCCTGAGAATATATATATAATGGGTACAAGGTAAGCAAGGTGCCTTGGGGCACCGTATCTGGAAATGCGAGTGGTGCTGAGCGGGGACGTGGCCGGGCCCGGGTGCCTTGGGGCAGCGGTGGCTCGGTGCGGGACAGCGTCCCCCGGATGATGCCAATGAAGCTGTCATTCGAAGTTGCTCTCTTGGGGCCAGCACCTCCTGTGCACAAGCAGGAGTCAATCGGCCACTTGTTTTGTGTTTATCAATAAAAATGAAGGTTCATGGTTCTATAAATGTACAAAAATTCCCCCAAAGCAACACACGCACCAAACGTTGCTCGTTCCCACTCGCGGCAATTATCTCTTGGGCTGTTTCAGGAAGTATTTATCAGTCATCTTGGAAGTTTCATGTACTAGTGGGATTAAACTAAAGCCACCACTTAAAAACCTTTATAAGGCTGTGAATGATTTTTAAGGCAGTATCATATCAATAAACAAGCTCTTAAAAAGCTATAGGGTAATCAGGTTTATTGTTTCATAATAGGTTTATAAAATTATGAATACCAGAGTTTTATTAATGGGACTTTTAATTATCCACTATAGTGAAGAGTGATGTAAAATATCTAACAGCTCTGCCAATTAATATGGGGATTCGATGGTTGTTAATTAAGAGCAAATGGGACAGGGCTAACACAATCCACTCTTGACTGTGATGAATAAAAAGTCAAACCAATAGCTTATTTCCAAATTAACGTGATTGATAAAAGTCAACTCGGAGCACAAGTCATTCATCCTAAGGGAGCTGCAGTTTTAATGTTTGGATGATACAAAACAAGAACATGTCTGTAGGCCTTGAAATAAAAGTAAAAGCTGCAAAAGCTTCAAAGGGCTAAAATATAGATTTGAAAGCTTTTAAGTATGTGGCTTTGTGCACAGTGAGTCTTTCCAGATAATTTCTCACAGATTTGAATGTAGCTGGCATGAACGGATAGCAATCTGTAACATATTCCACGAAAAATATCTGTTATTTGATTTTTCTATGAGTCAGATATTCTGAACAGGGCTTTATAGACTTAGAAACAAACAAACAAAGACCCAAAAAACCCGTAGCAGAGGGGAGAGCAGCATCTTGCCAGCAGCTGGTTTACATGAGCCCATGTCTGTGACCTTAGCAGTCTGCCCTCCTCTCCTCGCTGCCCGGTCGTTCCTTGCTGTCCCGCACCTGGCTGAACATTTGAAACTTGTGTTTAGAGTCTTGAGAGAGTTAAATGTTGGTCTGTATACCCAGAAAAAGCCTCCAGGGTGGAATCCAGGTGTTCAGTGATGTGCTTATGTGATGCAGGCTGCACATGAGGATGCTGAGGCCATTCGGCAAGGGCCCGAAGGTGCGTTCCTGCCGCTCAGGAGCCTCCAGGCGGAGATTGCAGGTGGTTGCCTGGGACCAGCAGAAATTCTGGGCACAGCTGTGGGACTCCCAATGTTTTCCTCCCTTTTGCTGCCTTACGGGGACACTGGGGAGCCATTCCACACATTGTAGCCTTCTATGGATATCTAATGTCTCCTGGAATACCTCCTCTGAGCTGACCCCTTTAAAAAGCTGTTTTCTTTTTGTATGTGTTAACTTAGCTATATCTGTGTGGAATGTATTGAGGGTTTTCAGGTAGCATGTAAGGTATCTCATTTGCTTAAGGAGGTTACAACTTGTCTTTCCATGATGAATATCTTGCTGCCAAGGTAGCTGCTTGGTCTTAGGTTTGCCTCTCGTTGTCCTGTGAGAGACGTGATGTGTAACGGGAGCAGCAAGTGCCTGGGACAAGAAGTTGGGTGTCTAAATGTGGTTTAATGAGCAAACATTTAAGGCAAGTTTGTGCCTATTAGGAACAAAAACAAAAACCAAAAGCATTCCGGGTTACAGTTGACACATGCACAAAACCAAACTGCAGAAACCAGGAAGAGGTTTAGTGAGGAAGGAGAGGTGTATGTGTGCTGTTGGACATGGGGCAAGTGGCATGTGCATAGTTGAATATGTATTGAAGAGTTTGGGACTGGAAGGAGTCGCCTGAAACACATTGTCCTGTTCTATCACAGGCAATAATGTCATGTAACATTTTCACAATCTACTACATTCCAGATTAAAAGTCGCCAAGTTTTGGTTTTTTACCTTGGAATGCTGATCCTGTGCTTTGATTTTCTGTCTCTCTGAGGATTTCCAATCTGTAGGCTGAATTTAGTCATGACCTGTTTATTTTGACTTGGTTTTGGTCATTAGTTTCTGTTCCAGCACTGACTTTAGTTTGATTTCTCTCCTTGAACATTATTTTAATCTGCAGGGTGTTTTTGACTTTTCTAAAGAAGTCCGTTCATCCAGGTTCCTTCTATTCCGCACTGTCCCTTCCTGGTTATTGTCACATCCTGCTCCCGTGTGTTCCAGTTCACTTTGCGCACAGGAGCGCGGACGGGGCGCTGCCAGCGCTTTGTGCAGTCCAGCTGCTATTTTCTTAATCTACTATGGAAATCTATTGACTGAAATATCCTACCTGTAATAATATTTGCCATTCTAGAAGTTTATCTGTATTGTGCTATGTCCTTTTTGCTCCCCTTTTCAGTTAGCTGTAATTTTGGCATGTGGTACAATTTCTTGTTAGTCTCTAGCTGGGTCGCCCTCACTGGGCTGAATTTTATCCCATCTCTTACTTTACTCCTTGAGGTTTTTTCATTCTTTGTATGTGATATTCTGATCTTCTTATGTGTTGACATTGTATCTTTGTTCATTAGGGAATTCCATGGTCGTCTTACCTTATTTAAGTGAATATCATTATGGACAGCTTGATTGCTCTGGTAATTTTCTTTTTGATAATGGGGGAAGCAGTTTTTTTTTAATAATTTACTGAAATGTAACTCTTGGGGAGTGGGCTTCCCCATGCTTTTATTTCACTAATATCATAATAAGCATACATTTCTAAAGTTAATAATGCTACAGTGTTGTGAAAAGATATTGTTCATGGCTCGGGCCAGGAACTGTGTCATGAGCAGGTTGTGGGTTTTTTTAATGTTTAGCTTTTAATATTGCCAAAACATAACAGTTCATATATATGAAAAGCTATATTAGCAATAACATTTTAATTAATTTTTCCATGAATGAATTCCTATTAGAAATTCATTCTTACTACATTGTATTATGTTGTGATGCACTTTGGTGAAATTAACTCGAAGAGCTGCTCCTCGCAGTTTTAATATTCCACTGGGTTTCCATTCTAGAAAACTCATTATTATACATGTACGAAGCTGAAAAGAAACAAGAGAGAGGCATATTGTGTGAATAACAGTCAGGGAAAAGAGACAGCTGGCATGATAATTTTCTAATAAAGCTCAGAAAAGGCTGCTATGTCTTGGAAAAAATGAGAGAGTTTTAATTTGAGTATTTCTTTTGAGTACAAAGCAAATCCAAACAAAAGTTCCGAATCCTGCTCACACCTTTTATGAATATTAACTGAAAAACAAATATCTTGTCGAGTCCTTCTGCTTGGAAGGTGCAAAAGAATCAGCGGTGTGTGTCCAGAGGGGGATGGTATTCCTTGTTCTTATCCACTTCTATTCTCCTCCAACCAGACTGTACAGTTTGGATCTTGATAAATAAAGATCCTCTGAATCATGGACAACTTATTAACACACAGAGCCTTTAACTATCTGTGTGCTGAACTGCAGCCTCTAATAAGTGCTCGTTAATGTCTTAATTCCTGTCATATTTAAGATCATGGTCTTGGAGGGTTGGCAACAAAAGGCCCGTGTTGGGAGGCTGCGGCACTGGGCTTAGTTTTAGGAAGGTGCTAGCCATCAGTCACGGCAGTTAAACATTTCACCTGTGAACTTCCAACTCACACAAATCTTGTTACTCATAAGTAAAACTTTAGGTTTTTTTCCTAGACACGACATTTTTAAGATGAGATGTTGCCATCTTAGTCTTTAAAAGATTTTTTTTTTTAAAAAGGTAGAAGTATTCACTTTTAATTAGAAACTCAAACCCACCCAGCTTAGGCAAATCAAGGTGAAATTTTAAATTAACATGAGGAAGAAAAGTTAGTCCCTTAAGGTGAAGTTTGAGATGGCAAATTCAGTGCTCACCGCTGCATTTCAGCAGTAGGAGGCCAAGATATTAAGTAGCATTCACTAAACTGTGTTTCTGGCTGCTGTTGCATGTTTCTGAGGTGTTCGGAAATGCAAGGAATACAGTTCTGAATGCATATTTATAATGGTATTTTAAAAATATTAGTCTGATAAATTGTTTTGTTATTCCTTGGCTTGATAGACTGTTCTAATGTGTTGCCTTGATATTAGGTTGTCCAAACTCTTCTCTATTTCCATCCATTCATCCTTGCAGGATATAGTGTTATTGACATTAACAAAGTTACTGCTAATTCATGCCACAGCGAGAAAGGAATTGGCTTTGTTATATCTGGTAACACGGTTGGTGAGAGGATCAGTTAATTGCGTTCAATTAGTAATTAACATAGAGAAATATGAAATAGTACTGTTTTGTAAACTGCACGTTTAGTAGCCCTCGTTGTCAGTAACGCAGGGCTGTGTGCAGCAGACACAAAGGTCCCCACCTGTAGGTGGAACGTTTGCTGGTGGTAAATGAAAAACATGCTCATGGGGCTTTTGAAAAGCCCAGTACAGAGTCACAGGGTATGTGACTCTGCTCTCAAGCTCCAGGTACTTACCTGACAATTTTAAAATGAATGATGAATTGGTCCCTTTTTTTCCCCTCTTTCATTAAACCCCAGGCAGGTTGGGGTTGGTTAATTTTTTATATTTTATTTTGTCAGTTTTTATCAGTACCTGAAAGATTTCCAACTCCTTTTCCTGCTCATCCTCATCCCGTGAGGTGTGCGTATCACAGCGGCTGCTGTCGCTGGGCTCGGGTCCCAGGGCCGCTCCAGCAGGTTCGGTGCTACAGGTGGGAGGATGAAACACGGGGGTCAATTATAACTGCACACCCGCTGCACCAGGGGCAGAGATCGAGCGACCCAGCAGCAAACATCCCAGTGGTAAAGCCAAGAGTTCAAGTGGAGAATTCTTCCATTTAAATCAAAGAGCATGGGCTCTGCTCTGCTAGGAGTGGGCTGGGAGCTCCCTACCCAGAAAACAGGTACATATTTCCACTTGTTGGTCTGTAGGACTGATGCGTTCAGATTCCCTGTGTAGACAAACAACTTTACATTTAAAAATGCTGTTCACACATCTTGTAATGTAGTTTAACACCATATATTCATTTATTTCACTGCGTCTACTGGCACAAAGGTTTTAACTGGGGGGTGATGACACCAGGCTTTATGGCTTTGTGGAAGACATGAATTTCACTTGCAAGAGCACATGGAGTTTGAGCACAAGTCTGCTTTGCAGTTTAGAAAGCTGTGTCTGGGGGATTGTCTTTGTATTTGGGAGGATTTTCGTTCTGCATACTCATTGTTTCAGTAAACTTCACCTGAGAACAGCTTTTGTGGCTTTTTTTGAATAGGTGTGCTTCCAAGCCTCCCGTTCATTTGATGTTGAGATGTATCTGTCAGTTCTGGTGCCTTTCCCATATCCATTGATTTCTGTCTTTTATTCTCAATGGTTTCTTCATTGCTGCACAAAACAAATCCCCATGCATTTAGTGTGCATTGAAAACTGATTCACTCCTTAATAATGATACAGTTTTAAACTACGGTGTATACACTATCTTGGAAATGGAAAGTGTTTTGCGAAATCAGTGAGCATTTAAATTTTGGTTATTTCCTCATGGTGACTGTGTAGAATTCTGCATCCCAGAACACATTAAAATAAATGAGCAGCCTGTAGAAAGATCCAGTCCACTCAATCTAGATGAAACAAATTAACCCATTAGTCCCAATTTAGTTTCCTGGAGTATGTGTCTCAGTAAAATACCATATAA
This sequence comes from Nesoenas mayeri, assembly GCF_963082525.1. Lineage (NCBI taxonomy): Eukaryota > Metazoa > Chordata > Aves > Columbiformes > Columbidae > Nesoenas > Nesoenas mayeri. The sequence continues at coordinate 35,023,988 of NC_137554.1, read as the reverse complement.
CAGACGTTGCCTCTATGTCATCTCCTGTTGAGAAGTCTAATGAACCACCTTACACGGGAAGGTTGAAAACACAGTGGTTATCAAGTTGTCTGCCGTGACATCTAGTTCTGGAATAATTTAGGTTATTAGAACTGTTTTAATGAGCTTACAGTGGCCAGGGGTCATGGCTGTGACATATTTGCAATATAGGGGAGTGGTAGTTTCCCTCTTAGGAAACACCTTGATGTAAAGCAAGTATAAGCTCTTCTCCAGTGTCCCCTTCAGTGACAGTGGACGAGGCTGGGCCGTGAATGAGAAGTCATGGTTGAATGTTGAATTGTACTTGGCACTTCACAGAAGGCACTTCTAGCTGCAGTAATGGTGTACCCAATGTATTTCTTCCCCACATTGCAGCTTTCCTATTTATTGCTACCCTAAAATCAGAGCGTGAAATGTGTGTTTAAACAGTGCTCCTTTTTTTTCCTCCAACTAATTTTGGTCTAACTTTGAATGACAGTTTATTTGTAAATTAAGAATAAGTGTGAGTAAGAAGGGATGGGTAGCCCAGGTGATAGGTAGCAGATACACAGGCTTTCATTTGTAGCTTGCCAGTTCAAATTTGGCTGGGATCTGTATTGACAGAAATTCATTATCATCTGATGGCTGTTTGGGAGTCTGTGTGAAAGGAACTGATGGTATTCACATTCAGAAAAACAACAACAAAAAATAAAACCTGTCACAATTACATTCTTTTGGCAGCCTCTGCGAGCACGAGGATGAACTTCCCTCTGACATCTTAAAGCAGCCTTTCCAGATTACGCTTCAGGCAAATTGGCAGCATGATGTGGAAATTCGCAGACACCGTCCAAGTTTTATCAATCCTTTGTCTAATCAAAGGGCCTTAAGCCTGTAAATGATGAGAAACACAAGTGGCTTCTGTGTGGCCTCTATCTCTTGCTCTTTCAGGTGCCCAAAGTGCAATTGCTGCCCCCTAATTACCAGAGAACACCGGGCAGCCACAGCAGCTGAAAACAGGTAATTTGGATGGGGCACTCTGACTTTAAAAACATTAATCTGAGAGATTTGCCCTTGGGCAAACCTGAGTCTGCCAGACGACTAGAAACATAGCGGAATAATTGTTGTCCCTTAGCCCTGTAGGCAGTTTGGTAAAATTAACTGCCAAATGCCAACACGCTGCCAAAATCTTGCAGCAAAGGTAGAGAACAAAGCTCTCAGCGAAGTGTTTTCTGAGTGTGGTGGTATTTAACTTAATTGGGAAAGCGTGGTGTGTCAATATGAGCCCTCCCCACCCCCTGTGTTCTGTCTGTTGCTGAGGCAGTCTACCGTTCATTTTAGCAATACAGAAACCTTCAACCGCTAAGGATGTGCCAGCCAAAAACCATCACTGCCAACAATTATATGCTGGATGTGTGTGGGCAATAACATATGCACTTAAAAGGACTGAAAAAGAAGGTATGCATGGTTCTTAGTATTCTGTCTTCAGTTTCTACCTAAAATAAGAATTAATTTCAAACAGCAAAAGTCTCTGGGAACAGAACATGTAGGAGCCCAGTGACGGCCCAGGAGATTTTTTCAGACCACAGTTTTCTTACCGTGACAAGGGAATATGTAAACAGAACTGTCTTCATTACTCCTTTAAATAATGAATGCTTTCAGTATATTTCAGGCATTGAGTAGCTGGCCAGTTGTTAAAGGACAAAGCTAGAGTGCCTTATGGTAGTTTTCTTCTATTTCTATTTGAAGTCTCTAATAACCTGAGCATATGTTGATACACACGTAGGTACAAGAAGTTGGATTTTAGTGGTGACTAGAGTGTGACGTGACTCATCTCCAACATGGGAAAAAATAGATGAATGTATTATAAAGGTAGATTTTAATGCAAACAAACAAACAAAAAAACCCCAAAACTGTGTGGGATACTTCTATGCTTGTATAGTAATGAAAGTGAGGAGATTCTGAAGGTTATTACCTTTGATCTACTGAGACATTTTCTATTGCATTTCTAAGAATCATAGAATTGTTTGGGTTGGAAGGGACCTTACAAGTCATCTAGTTCTGCCCCCACTGCCACGTGCAGGGACACCTTCCACTAGACCGGGTCACTCAGAGCCACATCCAGCCGGTCCTGAACGCTCCATGGATGGGGCACCCACAGCTGCTCTGGGCAGCCGTCCCAGGCCTCACCACGCTGGTGGGGAAGGATTTCTTCCTCATCTCTAATCTGTCTGCCCTGTTTCAGTTTGAAGCCATCACGCCTGGCCCTGCCACTACACACCCCAGTAAACAGCCCCTCTCCACCTCTCTCGCAGGTCCCCTTTAGGTACTGGAAGGCAGCTATAAGGTGTCCCCAGAGCCTCCTCCAGGCTCAACAACCCCAGGTTTCTCAGCCTGTCTTTGTAGGGGAAGTGTTCTAGCTCTCTGATCATCTTTGTGGCTTCGTCTGGACCATCTTGAAGAGGTCCATGTGTTTGTTGTGGTGGTTTTTTTGTGTTGGGGTCCCCAGAGCTGAATTCAGTACTCCAGCTGGGTGTCTCATGAGGTCACCAATCGCCTCCTTATTTTCCATGTGAGACTTTTCAATAGCTCCCACTTCAGCTTGCTTGGTTTATTAGACAGAGTTGCCCATTACATTAGTACTGAGGCCAGGATAGGAGGAGTGTAATGTCATATTTTATTCAAACAATCTTATTATTCTTATTATGTACGCCTACACACCTCTTAGTTTGTTTTTGGTGGATCAGGTGGCTGTCTCATTCTATAGAACTGTTTTATACTATACCCATTGAAAGAGGTAGGTTCTTGGCTTGTAATTACTCATACAAAGAATGTACATTTGGCCATGCATGTCTTGTCTTTCTGGTCTGAATATTGAAGAAGTCTTTCACTACTATGTATTCATTACAAACAAAGGGTACTCTGTGGAGTGCTGTGTATGCTTTTTTTTACCATCTATTTTCATAAAAGGTGACTGCCCTTGACACATATGCAGAGAAGGTCAGGGAGGGAAAGAACAGTCATTCCAGAAGAGCTTTTTGTTTATTCCAGTGAAGTGAAGTCTGAGAAAGGGTAGAATTTACCTTATAAATGTATTGTAGGATTGATGTCCAAAATGGAAAGTTGGCATTAAACTAAAACCAAATGGGTAACACTGAATTTAGCCTGGAAATTAGAAGAACGTTTCTGAATACTGGAGGAGAGAGGTTTTGAAACATAGTTCCAATAACAGGGGAAATAATTCTACCTCATCTTTTATTTGAGACAATTATGAAATGATGTAGATAGCATTATACCGTTAATCACTGGAAACTTGACTTAATGAGTTGGGTAGATATGTCTCGTCAGAAGGCCTATAGGCCCAGAATGGGAGAACAGTGATTGAATTTCTACTCCTATCTTCTGGCTGAACAGCTCAATCAACAGGTTATTATTTTTGTGTTCTTGGGTGGGTCTTTCACACCAGAATAAGAAGTGTCTTAGGAAGAATGTTTCAGATCTCGTCACAAGACGGGTTCATGATGGGCTCAGTTGTTCTGTTGGGGGGAACAGCGTTTGCTGTCTGTTCTGGCTGTGCCCAGGCTTGGGCTCCCGGCTCCTGGGGTGCAGGTTTGCGCAGGAGCATCCGTGTCCTGAGCCCTGAGCATCCGCAGTGCTGGAGCAGCTGTTGGCTGCTGATCTGTTGAGTGCTACGTGTAGACATGGCCATTCTCGGTGTCTTTCCTTCTATCGTAATCAAACAAATACGTGTTAATTTTACAGAATATCTATCTGCTCGGGTTTAGCTCTGGTCTAAATGCCAGAGTCATTTTTAGCTACAAGCACAGCAAAGAATTAAACTTAATAATCAATTAATAATCAGCATTCAAATGCTATGTAATTATCTATCATGTTTAAAGGTTTAGCGTGTGCTGTGGATGTTTTTGTTTTGAATATTTGCGGAGGTTTTTTGTGTCAAATACTTCTGCTTCCTCTGGTTTTTTGGATACTCCTAATGTGTACAAAGCTGAGACTTTTACATCTTATGTTTGCTTTTATTCTACAGTTGTGCCATATGTTTGAAAAAGTAAAGTCTACCTTTGGAACTGAGAAATATGGCAGAGAATTCATATATGGCTTGCTATTGCATCTGTAAATTAAAACCAAATTATATTCAGATTGTGTCTATATGTTACTATTTTAAAGATTTTTGCCAAAGGCTTGATATATTATGCAATTTATTCTGTCACTAGTAAAACTGAAGCTACAAATACTTTCCTTGAGCATGACTTTTAAAGCCAGTGTGCTAAGAGGCGTGTTAGTATCATTCGTGAGTACCACGGAGCATCAATCACTTAGCTGAGAGTTACTGACAAATGCCTAAGCCTGTAGATGAAACGTGCCCACTGTTGTACTCCGCTGGCTCTGACTAGAGCCACAGCGCTTCCCCTAAAGGTTGTGTAGTTGATTCTACACTGCTAGATAAGGTGATTCAGTCACTTCCAGGCTCAGTGATGGTCCTTGGTGGGGAGCAAAGAATAAATGTTTGAAAGTACGTCTAGTAAAATGGCAAAGCTGTATCATGGTATTCATCAGAAAACTGTTCGTGCGCCTCATTTTATGCGAAAGTCGTTTTAAATGAGTCTAATCAGTAAATTATAGTGATAATTTTGTTACCTAAATCTTTATTAGCAAGGCTACATATGTTATTTAGTCACAAAATATAGTTCTTGTTTGCTCCTAACTTTACCCGAAGCTGTGAGACAGCCACTGTTTTGTACTTAAAAACAAATGTTCACACTTTGTAGTTCTCAGATGAATAATCCTGATGAAATGCATCCCAGACTACTGAGCAGCTGCAAGAACACCCGTCTATTCAGATATGATTTAGTGCAGAATATACTGCGACTGTCAATAACCAAAATTCAGTAAGTTTTCCTACACTGTGATTGTATTCAGGCCAGAACTAGTTTAAAAATTATTTGAGCAAAACTTGAAACCTTTGATGGATTCTTGTTGAGGTTGGTTTGGTTTTTGAGCCCTTGCATAGTGGTCCCCACAAGCTGTGCTGGCAGTACTGGCGACATGGGACCCTCACAGCTGCCTTGTCCCTGCAAGGTGACACCCGTGGCTGAGCATCGTGTTGACCCATGAGCCCTGCGGGAGGAGAGACTGAGGCGAGGCAGGTGAGTCTGATGGGACCCCGTGTGGGTGAGACATCCCCAGCCCAAAACAGAGACCCCTGGGCCTCCCTCCAGCTCCGGGGTCTGTCCTTTATTGTCAGCTGTAAGCAGTTGTCTTGGTGGCAGCACAGACGACTGAAGAATCAGCCTATCTGGCTGTGCTTGGTGTGTTTGATTCTCTATTCTAGTCCGATAACATCCTGCCGTTCTTGTATTCTGAATATGGTTAGCTGCAAGTGTTGAATTCGTTTTGCCTGGTTTGATGCTGACCACAAGATCATGTACAGCGAGATGTTAGCGAAGCTGATTCCTCCCAGCTGTCGCCGGATGTTTTACAGTTTAGTAGTTAAACAAACCTGAGCAGAGAAAGGGAAGATCATTCCCACACTTCGCTTCCATGGGGACCCTTTATTCCTTTGTCCTGCTGATTTCTATTTTGAAAATAAATTGGAAAAGTCTTTTAGCGGGAAGACTTTACAATATAAACCCCCTGGGACTTTCTGGGTTGAGAGAGAAGCATCTTTTATTTGCTTTTAAATAATAAAGTTTATTTTTTCTCTGTTTAAGTATTTATAACAAGTGAGACTGGGGTTTACAGTATGTTGTGCAGAATTCAATTTCCAGAATGTCCTATTACTTTTTAATTGCTTTACACTTTTACAAAGTGATAATATAGAACGCTTAATCATTCAGATTAATGAAACAATATTTGTAGAACGGGCAACTGCTTTCTCTGAAGGTTGGTTTATATGTTGGGTATCTGCCTAACCCTTTATCCTACAGATTGAAGAGGAAAAGGAGAACCGTATTAACTAGCTGACTAACTTAGACTGCTTTTCCTTGAGTTTTTACTATGGAGCTTTCCTTATCTGTTAATGGTTTTGAATTCTTTAATATCAAATACCTTAGTTTTTTCATTGACTGTATTTTTTGTCTTAATCTGGCAGTCTCAAAGCACTTCATTAACTTTAATTAAATTTTTATACTACCTCAAAAAATGACTTTTAAGAAATGTTATTTGGGGAATACTATAAGCAAGAGGTCATTTCACAAGATTATTACTGCTCTGAAGTGCTGCTGAGATTTAGCTGTTGCTTCTTCTACCTTTGGTTGAAATGTGAGAGATGAAAAGAACCAATTTGAAATGTCACAACTCAAAATAAGTTCCCAGAGCCAGCGGAGTTCAAAAATACAATCATGTATTTGCAATCTCACAGAATATTGTAATGATTTGCTTTTTCAAGGAGCATTATACCGAAAGGCCCAGAAGACTTAGTTGAATTAAGTATTTTTGATATTAGTATGTGGATTTTATTTGCTGATAAATAGATGCGTAAATCTGTCTTGTTTGCCCGGTGGGCGATTGTTGAGAAAAATAAGCCCCAAAACACTGGGAATGAAAAAGGTGAATCTCGGGTCCAGGTGATCTCCTGACACAATGAATGTGGAGTCCCTGGAAGGAGAGGAGATGTTGCACGGGGGAATCAGCTTTTGGATGCAGAGAACTTAATTAACTGGTTTTTTGCTAGTCTCTTGTTCTGGCTTGGACTTTATATTCTTGTCTGTGTGTTGTTTCTTGTAGTGAAGCTGGAATCCCAGCTACAGTCTCTCCATACAGTGTCTGTGTGGCAAGCGCTACATCTGGGTAATCAGACAGTATTGCTTGTGCTAGTCCCCCATCAGTATTTTACTGCAAGGTGATTATTGATGAGACGTTGTTAGTGGTTTTGGCTCGTGATTTCATTAAAACATACTCATTATACGCATATCAGTCCTCCTGACTGGGCTCAAAAGATGTTTGTGTGTTTCCCTTGGCAGTGTGAGCCAAGTTCTGATCTGCCGTTGCACCAGTTCTGTGTGTGGCACCAAGTTTCAAAACCAAATCTGCGTAACAAATGCTACAAAGGAACCAAATCAATATCAGTATGAGTGTTGATTCAACCCACTGAATCCCTTCATCCCCTCCTTAGGTTCCAGAGCAAGTTCATAGTCATTCCTTTTTTGAGCAAGTGATAATAGATAACTTTATTACCATTTTAATGTGAGCCTCATGTTTTTAAAGGTGGAATGCCCAGCTGCATTGCTTTTTCCCGCAAATAGAAGGTGGTGTGTGCCGGGAGGCACTGGGCGTGGGGCTGCCCCTCAGCCCGATGGTTGGTGTCTCTGCTTAGCTCCTTGTTCTTGCTGAGCTCAGGTTTTGGTGCAAGTCCCAAGGTGGGAGCTGTGAACTCCCATAGATCCTACATCAACCTGTTCCTTGCGCCACTGCTGCTCAGCACCTGCCCCCGCGCTGCCCACAGGCTGCGTGTCTCCCACTTAACACTTGACGTAGCTTTTGTTAGTGCATTTCAGACAGAACGTCTGGAAGGTTTCTAGACCTGAGGACACGGATCAAAAGGCTTTCTGAAAGTCCTAATCTCATCAATGTTTTTCCTGTATTAAAAAACCCCATCTTGGTTAGCGCTGACTGCCCAGATGCCCCGGGAGGCGCCGGCGGTGCGGCCGGCGGTGCGGCCGGCGGTGCGGGGCTCGCGCAGCGCCTGCCTGCGCGGGGACCGGGGCCTCGCCGCACACAGAACAGATGCACTGCGGAGTCGCCCGCCAAAGGGACTGTATTATGCTTCCTTTTTAAACTTTCCCAAACACACACCATCTGTTTCGCACTAGATACTTACAGGGTTTGATCAAATGAGAAGTCATGCTGAAAGGGAAGGCTGAGGTTAGCATGGACAGTTTTCTTAAAGCTACAGAAATCATGGCTTTGTATTAAACCTTGAGTACTAACCTTGGGAAGCACGATGGAACGTTGCAGCTTAATGACGTTGCCAATTGCATGTGTTCACTTGTAGTCCCAGAGTAATATTCGTGAAAGTAAAATCAAGACAATACTGTATGAAATGACAGCAGGAGAAAACAAGAATGGTGGACAGTATGAGCGGCTGATAAAAATGAGGTGTAAGTACTGAAACAGATGTTACCTGGTTCAGAATAGCTACCGTTAGATATGCCTGACTGCAGAAACAACCTCTGAAAGCACTGGAGTTCAAAAATCTTCCTTCTGGCACAGAGCCATAGGACCCAGTCCCAAAATCTGCACTGGAGGGGTCACGTAGCAGGGGTGTGACAGTGGCTTGAATGAAACAGGGACAAGCAGGGCAACTTCAATATCTTGTAATCAAACAAGAATAGTTTTCATGGTCAGAAAAGAGGAGGAGGAGAAGGGAAGGAGGCTTACAGTGTTTTCAAACATTTAGCAAGACAGCAGCGTAGTGTCTAAGTTCTTAGGCTCTGGCTTGCAGAGGTGTGCAGCTATTGCCTTCTTCAGCACTGCAAAATGGGGCTTGTGGTGAGACTCTAGGAAAATCCGTCGCTTCTGAATACAAAGCTGATGCTGCTTTGTGTGTGATGTGGTGCTGCTTTGTTGGTTTGGTTTTGTTTGTAATGGCTGTGCTTGAGTTGGGGTGTGAGACTTTGGAGCGAAGTGCCTTGAGTCAAATGCAAAGCCCTTGAGTGAAACGCGTCTGTCCCCGACCCGTCCTCGTGCTCCCAGCAGGGCTGGATGCCAGCGTGGAAACTGGCAAACAAACTTCTACCTTGGCTGCAGCTTTTACACACGAGCTGCTGTGGCAGTGGACAAACCTGGTTGGCATTGCAGAGCGGGGATTAACCCTGCTCAGCAGTCCTAAAAACATCGGCCTCAACTGTTCGGAGGGAGAACATTGTGGTGCAAGTCATCTTGTTCTCCTGAAGCAAAACAGTCTGTTTTTTCTGTGTTAAAATTGTTGTACTTAAGTCTGAAGCATAATCACAAAGAACATATGTCACAAATTCTCTTGTTTGCAAGTGTTGTTTGGTTTGAGACAATTCTAAAATAGAACTATAGACATATAAACCACTTCTAAAGTAATGCCAAAGCGCCATGGAAAAGGCTGCGTTGAAGACAGTTCCAAGCCATCCAACTGCAGGAAATGGAGGGATTTTTTCTTTCTTGAGCCTCCTAGATCCAGTTGTCTTGAAAATGTTTATCTTGCATTAAAATAAAATCTCCTCTTGTATGACAGCCCAATAGTGAACTGCCAGCTCTCAATATTGATTGAAATCAAACCTCCAAACTCCGTAAAGCTCATTCGCAGCTTCTCACTTCAACCATTCGTTTAATGCTTGTTTTAGTTAAAAAAGCACTGGTTTAAGACATGCTTTTAAATCATAAGTGTCTTTATTGGCACCTTGGGCATGAATGGGGCACAGCTGGTGGGGCAAAATTGGAATAAGATTTTGATTTGTGACTCTATTAGAATAGTGCTTGCTTTCAGCTCTTTACCACACAAATAGGCAGAAAAAAAGACTTCTTGCAAGTTCTTTGATTATGTAAGGAGAACTTTTTGACATAAAATGGGCAGATACAAAGGAGGTTGTTCTTCTGTTCACTACACTTTTGAAACCAGGGGGCACGGCTGTTTCCCGTGCACCATCTTGATTACATTCCTTTAGAGGATACCGCTTTTCTAAACATTTAATTTGCTTTTTTAAAGATGATTTGGCAAGCCTACACTGCCATTCCACGTAGTGGAATGTGATACTGCCAAACCAGATAATCTATATTATGAAGTCTTTACCGTATCTGCTCACAGGACTTTGGAAGCAGAGCTGCTGGGCTATTCCTGGCCCGTGGGCTGAGGAGCTGGGACTGGCAGCCTTGCCAGGCTATTCTGTGCTGATTAGAAATGAATCTCAGATCCTCACTCCCATGATAAATTTTGTACATTCACATAGGGATGATCTAGAATACATAAATATTATAGTGACATGATGGAAAAAGAGATTGGTGAAAGAACTGCACACATCTGTCAAATTTTTATCTTTACCTTGAATTATTTTTGAATTAATCTTTCTTTTAATCTACAAGCTTCTTGCTTGAGGCAAAACAGTCTTTACTTCACAAAACCATCTGCCTGGTTTCAAGACTTTCATATCAATAGACAGACCTGGAATAAGGCACCATGCAGCGACAGGCAATTTAACAGGAGCTTTTTATCGGACATAAATTACACGAACATAAAGAACATACCATTGAGTGCTGAGTGATATACTAATTATAGTTTTGTGGTTTCTAAGTGAGAGACAGCTAAGATGTAAGGCAGTATCGCCAGTCACACTGGTTGGGAGATGCGTTTAGAACGTTGCGTGCTTTATCCATACGTTCTGGAAAATGGCATTTAAAGCTTTAAGAAACAAAACAAGGCATTTATGAGGCTAAAACTTTGTCTTGAACTCTTGCATACATCAGACAAAAGAAATGAACAGAAGATAAAGTGGGATCTATATCAAGCAGTGTTATCTGCATAATAAATCAAGTCTAGTTCCATTGTTGATCTAGTTATCGCTTTTTTAATGCTATTAAAACCCAAATCATCTAGCTTGTGGAGCAGCAGAGCTGACCTTAAATCTAGTGCAGAACACATCAATTATTCTTAACTTTTGCGTATGCCTTAGGAGCGTGTTCTGTAGAATCTGTTTCTGAAGAGTAGGGGGGAAAATGCGTTGTCTGCAACGTTATGGGTTGTTATCAGACAAGTCTCGTGTTATATTCCTACAGCACCTTGCACAGTGAGGCCTTATTCTATAATAGGAGCTTCTAAGTACACATAAATAACAGTGAGTGTTTCTGTTCCTTGCTGTGCAGATTTAACTGGGAATGTGTTCTTCAGCAATGCAATATTGGGTGAACAGAGCATGAAAACTGTCACTGGGCTTCTTTCTATAATCTATCAGGTTTTATGCGAGGTTCCTCCAGTACTGGGTTTAGTTGCAGTGTCTCACAGGAGCACTTTTCAAAGATACACCCTGGTTTTATTTGCAGTTAGAGCTGTTATCACTCTTCTTAAATAATGCATTTCATAATTTAAAGCAGACAGGGAAAACTACACAAACATGAACTTAAGTGTATTTCTCCAACACTCCTGCAAGGAAGTTTAAAATTATGATCTTGTTATTACTTTCATTGCTAAATCAATGTACCAAATACAGTAATCAAATTTTAAACAGGGGTTACCGAAAGAGTTTACACTGAAAATTGCTTTCAGTGTTTGACATTATGGGTTTGTTTATAACCTACCAAGTGGTTGGCAAAACATTAAAAATATATCTGTTTTTACAGTGCCTTCCAAATAGAATGTCTTTACCAGATCTGTAAATTTTGCAAGCCACTCCTATTAATTGAGGAGAAAAGATAGTGATGGAATAAGGTGGAAAGAGAATAAAGGCTGGGAAGTACAGCTGCAGTCAGCGTGGTCTGCAGCTCCGTATTCAGAGGCTGCTGCGGACACTGTTTTCATATAGATTGGGATTTTGTCCACTGAGAAAATGTAGAAACTCTTTGTTTAGCAATGGCACAAGGTCCTACAACAGATAAAAGGAGGAAAAGCGCGAGCTGGGATCCTGTCTCTCTAGGGCACAATGGGGACCTTGCACAAAACGCTGCATTCAGATGCCAAAGACTCTTGAGAAAGTACAAATCTGGATGTAAATAGCTTGAAGCACTTCTTAGCTGTTTAGATGGCAATTCCAGGTCTAACCTTCTTCTGGACGTGAAAGAATGCAGACAGCAGCATTATTAAAATATGAATAAAATATCAGAGGCCAGACTCTTAATCTGTTCACAAGTGTCTCATCTTTAGTATAAAGAATTTACATTCTATTTAAATATATAATTTAGAATATATTGAGTCAGGTAATGCTTACCTGAACCCCAGTTCTACACTCAATGTTTAGTAATTTTAAGCAGATATGTGTTTGGTTTTTTTTGTATGAAAAAATATTCAATGCTTGGCATGGAACTTGCTTTATAAGTTTCTGTGAAATATATTGAACTGATCAGCCTTTTCTTAAGGCAGCATTGCGAATACTATTTTTTGAAAACATTCGTAGAGCAGACAGATCACACAAATTGCAGTTTACGTAATTTATTGGTTTTCTTCCTTAATTTTCCCTCAGACCTCACAGCTTCAGTGCAAACTCCTAAGCTGCTCTAATAGAGGTCGCTGGCAGTGATTTCTATAGATTTCGGTTGAGTTTGGCTAAACTACATTTACCTCTTTTGCAAACAAATGATATGCTGCTTAGTGCATATTTGTCCAATGTTTCTTGTACTTGCATAGATATATCCATAGAATAAGAGCTGCCAGGATTCCTGTTCCTCAGGGAAGTGTATCCTGACTTGCTGAGACACGTTCTCACCTTTTCAATAACCAAAACAGTTTAGACAAATGGGCATAGCTGCCTTCAAGGGGATAAAGGAAGGACGTGAAGCAGAATTTGGGGAAACTTCATACTGATATCAGTGACCTTGATTCTTAGCAAGTGCTGAGTAACGGGGATGTGGGAAAGGAGCTTGGGATTCGATTCTACATGTGACAGAATATTTTGTGCTGAATTACCATACACATATATTGCATTGCTGAGAAAGCTGGATTGCAGTGTACGGGAGTCATAGATACCTGTCTGATAGTTAAGCTTTTAGTTATTTCCCTTTTATTCTTTCGAAGTTAATATGACCGTAGTGTTCTGTCCTTCTTTGGCAGTAGCATCTACGCTTTGCTGCTGTGGGTTGTACTGGGGAACCAGCCCATTTCCGTTGCCCTTCAGCCCGTCCCGGTGTCACTGCCTGCGGTGGCCTCTCGGCACACAGGCCTGGCCCCTGCTGGCCCCATGCTGCTCTCTGGGAAGAGCTTTTCTTGAGGTGCCATACAGACTTTAGCATCCCTGTCTGCTTTGCTTCCTCCGTACTGTGTCCACCTCTGCTTCTTCACAAGAAGCTATTAATAATGCATTGTTAGTATTATTTTCCCAGGGACTTCTTGTCCAGTTAGTTTCTTTTTATATTTACCTTTCCATGCTTTCTTTATATTGCTGTTTAAACATGTAAGAAGAGTTCTTCAGAACTTAGAAACAGTCGAGCAAAAATGACAGGGTCTTCATAGTAAATCACACCTGGTACAGTGTGTTGATCCTCTTTGTAAGCATCGAATATGGCAAAATAGAGCACCCTTTGTCAGGACACTGCACCCGTTCATGCCGAATGTTACCTCCCGGGGAATGTAACCTAAAGAGAGCAGGTATCGGAGGCAACTGGAAATAGCCAGGTGGGCTTACAGGCCGCGGAACTTAAAGAAACAATGCAAAAGTTGCTCCACTGATCTCGGTATCAAACAATAGTAGTACAACTAATATGCTATTACGTTAGTTAGAGTTATAGTAGAAGAATGGGGGGCGTGTGTGAAAGTTATCATTGACTTATGCTGAAGGATGTTAGAGAGTAATTTTTGTAGAATAACTTGTTTTATGGAAAGTTTTTTGAGTTCAGACTATTTCCTTTGTAACTGCCATCGTTACCACTCCAGCACTGTATTTTAACAACTCTCGGTTTTGTTGTGGCTGTGAACCTTTCATAGTTTGTTTGTCCTTAGGATGTCAGACATGAAAGGGAGGCAGTGTCATGCTGTTCGTGAGTTCCAGGTGCCTTGATCACTTTGTTAAATCATTACAGGGAGGTCCCTCTGGGAATTATCAAAAGTCTCTGAAGAGTTGCTGATGAAAACGAACGTACCTCGCACATAACGTATATCACTTCCAATCCTGTCTGGAGTCAGGCTTCTCTCTGAAATGTTGTGGGATGTTAATCAGTAATCAGGGCACAGATTGGCACATGCTGCTGGGCTTTGAAGCTATTCCTATCAAATGATTTGTCACATTCTTAGTAATGCTTTGCATGATTTTCATACATATCCTATTGGGGTTTCTTGCTTGGAGACTTCAGATTTCAGCAAAATACTTGACAGCACCCAACCGTGGGACGTTCTTGAGAGTTTGACATTAGTGAAGTACAAGGTGCCACTTGACAGCTCCAGTTGACAAGAGGACTGAGAAGTGGGTTACGTTGCTCATTGCTCTTGTAATATCATTTTCCAAATGTCGGTGCTTATCTGCGTTTCCCATAGTGGATGCGGTTGGATTATATCCTGGCTATTCTTTCCATTTGCTTGGCAGGAGACATCGCAATATCCTACACGTGTAGGGTTCAGTACAGCTCCTGCCTTGGAGTGGGTGACTAGTTTTATTATGGCACAGTGAATTTTCTTCTATAGATGAAAGGATGTAAATCATAAGAATGGTTTATTGTTGGATGGGTTGATATTTCCTGATGAATAAATAACTTTGTCTGGTGTAGCTGTAGTGCTCCGTCTTGGGCAGATTCTGTGCAGGTGTGGCTTTTGTTTTCTTTCACCTGTAATTTAAAAAATAATCTAAGTACTAAGTTACAAAATACTCTACTGAGAAGTTAGGTTATCTGCAGGTTTAGTTGCTGAATGATAATCTGAGACTGAGAAAAAGGGTCCTACAGTAACCAGAGATTCTAATAAGTATGACTGGGGAGAATCTTTTCTCTGTCTGCTGGGTACGGTGAATAGAGAGGGAAAGCATACTGAACACTCATCTGAATGTACTTCTGTAATTAAGACCAGTATTTTAATCATGTGAGATGAGAAGCAGAGTGGGATGGGACAGGGAAATATAGAATTTCCCTTCAGTAATTCTAAATATTATTCTTCTACCTTGCCTCTTCCTTAGGGATCAGAAATCATCTGGGGTTCTTAAGACTGTAAATAGAAATCTGGCTAAGGAAAGTGAAGTGCAAAATAACACAGCACGAGTATAAGAATTTGGGTGGGTAGATGGGTGTTTATCCTGCTGCAAGACTTGTTCCAGCACACGTTAGCAGAACAAAAAAGGAGACTACTATCCAGAGTAGTGTGAGCCATTTATTTAAGAAATAGGGTCCAATTCAAATATAAATAAGTAAACCAAAACAAGCCAACAACAAACAAACAAACCCTACAGCCTTTCTTGTGGTCCTAATTGTATGTTGGAAAAAATAAAGCTGCAGCAGTACTACTTTAACTTTCAGTTTGTTTGCTTTTCTACCTTTGTAGACTTGTATATGCATCTGTAGTAACATACAAGTGAAGGAGCAGTGGATTCTCTCAGCTGTCCAGCAGTGTGTTTGACTCTGAAAATCAAATTGGTTTTTAACCATGCCTAAACTTCATCGGTTTTTGCTGTATCTACAGCAGTTATTGACTGTCACTTGCTGTCTGTATGCATGAATGGGCTTTCAAAATAGTTCTAGCAACAGAAACTGAAATGTTGTTATTAATACAAATGATTGCCCGAAGTGAATTGCAAATACCTGTACTAAGTGATAGGGAAGATGTTACATGTTGATTGGATAGTGTTTGATCATTCATAGGATCACGGTAAAATAATAATAATAAAAATGCCTGTATCTTGTGGATAAAATATTTTAAATGATTTACGGGATCCTTTGGATCTATTCTAACATCTATAATATATTATTCTGCTATACCCCCTATCCAAAACACCTAGAGAATTCCTTAAAATATTTTAAATCAACGTATAGCTCTATCTGCATTTACTGGCCACTAAACTGCTCTAATTTAGCATATTATCGTGCTCCTTTTGCCTCTTTGACTGGAAAACCCTTGAGTAGGTTCCTCTCTGGTCAGCCCCCACAGGACTGTAAGCACGTATTATAGAGAGAGGAGATACAGCAACATGTGCACTGGGGCAGCGGAGCTCCTAGAGAGGAGCGCAGTTCTGGGCCAGGTAGATAGACGCTGCCAAGGGAACGGGTGGTGCCTTTCCCTGTCACGCTCTGAGGAGGAGATCGCCATCCACAGCAGGGTAAGAGGCATTTACTGAAGAAATTATTCTGTAAGGAAATAACTAATGGGAAACAGACCTGCAGTGGACATAAGAAATAATCTAAAGATGCTCTGGGGAGGAACTTTCAGCTATGCGATGCTAGCAGATACAATTATAGAGGATTGCGAAACCGCATCTGCCAACTGAAATAACTGGCAGTGAACAAAAGATGATGAGTGAAAGAAAATAACCATTGGCATGGTTGTGAAATGCATTATCTAGGCATTTCCAGCATCTGTAACAGCAAGAGCCTTCCCGTTTTATTTGTGGAAGCACTTGCAAGGTTCAAATTGGATGGTACAGCAGTAAAAGAATTTGTAGAGTTTTATAATATAACTTCCCAATATTGTAAGACATCTGGAAGAAAGATCAGGTGTGTTTGTGTAGCGTCTGGAGTCACAAAGAAAGGAGGTTTGTGAACTCTGGAGCAGGCGTTCTTGTCTCTTCGGTTCTCTGGAGTTTATGTTGAAGATGATGACCGGAGCATAATTCATGTCACTGGCTAGAACTGGCTTGACCCTGTCGAACTGCTGGGGTCGTTTTCTCTGCTTTAAGAACCATCTTCCTCACCAATGATGAGGGGAGGGAAGAGAGAGAAACAACAGAAGACCCAACAATGACAAATATGCCCCCCAAAGCAATCAAATAAAAGAACACAGAATAAAAAAGCCAAAAAACCCCTTCCAATAAGGCCTTACCGGCGGGCACACCAGTTTTCTTTCTGTCATGGCTGACATGACAAGCAAGGTCTCCTAAATTGCAGACTAATCTACTTTCCAATGACTCTAAAATTTATTACTGAAAGTACAAATAGCTTTCAGTTCTGAACTAAGTAAAATGTTAGGCTTCACATAAAGTGTGCGGTTGTCCAGCCTTTCAGCAAATGAGAAAGTTGTAGGAGAAATAAAATGGACGTTAAACTGGTACTGACCTAAAATGGAGTTCTCCATTTAAGTAAAGTATCTGATGACTTTACCTGACGTACTTCTGGAAGCTTCTGAATATTGTGTAAGAAATCCTTTCCGTCACTATGAGTAGAAGTAGCGTACCACATTAACTGAAGTAATGATGTTATCAGCAGGTGGAGTGGCAATATGTTTCTTCTGATTTATATAAGCAAATATAACTTACAATTTGCCATTTTTTACCAGCTGAGGTGAGGATTGCTTCACTGCTACCTGAGAGATGAGGCATAATTATTTGATCTAGGGGACTATGTATATTTGTATATATAAAAATATAGCTACACATGGATCTGCAAAAAGGGAAGGCTATTAAGGTAGCACAGTCACCTCCATGTAAACAGTCAGGGCTGAGGATGTTGGAAGACTTTTACTTGCACACCCTGTTGCATACAGGCTTAAAACCGGACTTATTTTGCCCATGGGCAGATCTGCAGCATTACCTTGCCTGGCAGCACGAGGCTGCCGAGGCCGCCATGGTGGGCGTCCGAATGCCGTCTGCGAGACAGAGGTGTGCAGGGGCTTACATTGCAAATGGGGTTCTGCTCTGTCTCAGTAGGCAAGTGGACAGGACATTAAGGTCAATCTCTTAACTCAAAACTCTTTCTTGGACACCTGGTCTGTTTCCCTTTTCCCCCCTTTCCTTTATTCCTTATGGTCGAGCTCTTCTGCCGCGTCGCGGCTCCCTCCTCCGCAGCGCTGCCGCATTGGCGAGGGGGGAACTGGGAGCATGGGGGAAAGCGCGTGGGTTATTGTTCAGAATAGCAGCTGAACCGAAGAGGAAAACATAATGACTCTGCCGCAAATCAGAACATGAATCTGTGGGGAGTTTACTTGCAGTTTTAACAAACTTGTGCAGAAATGAGCAAGTTGTGATTTTTATGGAGTCTGTATCCTGGCAAGAACTCATACAGCAGTCAAAGGAGTCTGAACATCCACTGGGGAAAGTT
The DNA here is from genome assembly GCF_963082525.1 of Nesoenas mayeri. NCBI lineage: Eukaryota > Metazoa > Chordata > Aves > Columbiformes > Columbidae > Nesoenas > Nesoenas mayeri. Next base: position 35,006,138 of record NC_137554.1, on the reverse strand, counting down.
TTGGCTTAAATTGTTAAACTTCATAATAATTTCTACAACTGCAAACCACTCTTAGTTGGTAAAGATTCCAGAAGTTTGAAAGGAAGATGCTGTTAATCATACCTTTTATTCAGCTAGTTTTGCAGGTAGGGAGAAACTAGAATAGTACCTTTTGAATCAATTGTTTTATTTCATTTGATGGTTCAGTGCATTGCGTGCTTTTACCCCGTGATACGTTCCTATCACAGTTTGCTTGCACTAAACCCAAGATTTTGATATTCTAATCCTGAAAAGACAAAATGTTTGTTCTCTAATTCTGCCTTGAAGTTGTCATGCTTCATTGATAATGTAACTCTTTTCTATGGAGAGTAATGAGTCAAATGTAGTGGTTTCAAATGAATGCAAAAGCAGAAGAACAAATGAAATCCCTAAAAACAAAGGACTTCCAAAAAACATGCAAGAAAATACCAAAATGTGGGGTTTATATAAACAAGTATTCTAGTGACAATTCTCAAACTTTCCCATTTGAATTTCTTGAGTCTTTAAATTTGATGTGCTGACTGATATGCCTGGGTGCATGTGGCAAAAAGTAATTAGCTAATAACTTATTAGAATAGCATCTGCAATGCATTTGGGAAAACCGGCGGCCATTTGTCGTTGGTCTGAGAGGCACCATAAAACCAAGTGGAAATTCTGTGTTTTGTCTAGAAAGATGGGCAACTGAACTTTGCTTCAAACTATTGTTATGACCACAATGGAACTATCCGTCAGGCAGACAGACATATTAACCAAGCAAGCCATAAATTCCATAAGATCTTGCACCTGCACTTTACAGCTTCTTACTTCTTGTAGCTTTCTTAAAAGTTATTGCTCTTCCACTGGCATCTTCCCACGTATATAAAGGTTCTATCAGCCTTGACCTTCTAAGTGGACTTTTTGCAGGTGTGTTCTATCCCTGTTGAAGTTCTGTGCATATGGTATGCACAGCGCTGCCATGGTCAGTCGAACTAGCGGCACTAGTCGCTGTTCCCATCTCCTGCCCAGAGTCATCCTGGTGCTGAAGGCTTCAAAAAAGTACGAATTTGGCTTCCCCTGCCCTGGGTTTCAAATGCATTAGTAATTGCTTAATAGCTTAGTCTAGCTTCTGTGGAGACCCTGGGGAGAACCCACAGCCAATTAGTTGTAAGAGGGTGGTGGAACAAAGTTAAACTTTGAATTATTACTGGGAAGGTGAGCTGATAAACTTGAGACTAAACCAGTTTATTAGCACTACAATAGAACTATCAGCTCCATATAAAACATTAGTATGACAAATTAGTGCTTTGATTGTGCTAGATATAAGCATATTCATTTGTTTAATTAAACAATCTAGGCTTCTCTTGGTGTGGGTCATTTTAAAAAATGTTAAAAACAAAATTAAACACATAATTAAGCTGACAAGAGATAAAGGTCCTTGTGCAGCAAGTTGAAGGCAGTTAATTTATAAGGAGCCTGGTCCCTGAAGGCTGTGTAGTTTATTAAAGTTACTGAGGCAGAGATGTGATAAAATATTTTATGTAGTGCTTTAAAGGCTAAATTGCTCTGACACTTTTAAAGTCCATGGGATACAGTCAATTAGGATGTCTTGTTATCATGTTTTTTCCTCATGAAGCAATCTAAACAAAATCTGTGGTTATGCTGATAATTTTTTGAGGTTCCTGTAGTAACCTTTTTCAAATATTTCACAGTTATATGTGAAGTGGTCGTCGGTCACTCTGATGGTAATATTGCTCATCTGGAGCATTGTTTCTGTCCCAAAGTGACAAGGTGGGGATGGCAGAGTGACCAGCAGTGGGAGCTGAGGTGGAGACTGGATCAAAATGTGAAAGCCTTCTGGTCCTGTAGGGTTCCATGTACAATCTTCTCCAGGTGTTCCTGGAGCTACCAAATCAAAGGCCTGTGAAGTGCTGCCTGAGGGGACAACACCCGTCTCGCCACGTGTGTCTGGAGCTGGAAGAAGGCTGGTTGGGTGCTTCCCAGTGCTTTGCTCTGCATTTGAAAATCAAGTATACTTAAATCCCCAAGAGAAAATGCGCGTTAGGTAATTAGATGAATGCTCACATAAGTAATTTAATTTCTTCTTACCAGATGAAGGATCTGTTCACCAGTTTACAATTTGCTCTCCCGTAGGGTTAGAAATATGTTAGAAAAGGTGGTCGCAGGACTGAAATAGTTGTTTTTGGGAGTAGGCATATGTATCAGTTTTCTCTGTTTCTGAGGACTAAGGGGCTCATTTCTCCTGTCCTTTCTAGGGGGATGATTCCAATTTCTGTTGCTGCTGCTGTTTAGCAGCTTGCTGTCAGGTCTGTCCTTTATCAAGGTCACTTGAACTGGACTTCAGAGTTTGGATAGAACCCTCAGCTTCTAAAACAGGAAGAGAAAATAAAACAAAGAACCCAAACAACAACAAAAACCTAAACAAAAATAAAGGGAGGGCAAACAAACAAAAACCAAAGCAAACAAACCAGCCCCTGAATGGTAACGAGCTGTGTTCAGGAAACGAGAAGGAAAGGCACCAGAGAGTGAAGAGAAGGGGACTTGGACCAAAACTTAGAAGAATTCTTTGTTTGAGAACAGATTTGTGAAGAATGTGTCACTTAGTAAAAGAAATGAAGCCAATGCCTTGTTCCACAGCCCGGCCATCTCAAAATGTTTCTTTGGCAACTGATAACGCTTCTCTGAATTTCCAAGTGCTGTATTTACCATGCAGTGCAGTATGATGTAGGGGGCTGGACGGCATCCTCACTTAGAATTGACTGAAATATGGAGCACGCTTCATTTCTTAATGTGTCAAAAAATAGCTCAAAAATTAACACTAGGGTGTTTGAAAACATCTTTATAGAAGAATAGTGATCAAATAGAGATTTTCCTCTGGAGTTCGCATTGAGCGTGTTTCAAAAGCACGATTTAGAGTGAAGCTGTGAGTTTCTGGGGGGTTTGACAGTTGCAAGACAGAACTGCAGCCAAATGCCGGATAAAATACCCGTGTACAGAGAGAGCGAGCGACAGGGCTTGGCCGCTCAGAGATGGGTTGGTTTGTTCTGTAAGCGATGAACCACAGCAATGTATAACAGCATTGTATAGCTTTGTGTTTTAAAACTAACAGATGAGCTGTGCTGGAGGTTTGCCGTGTCCCTGTGCTCTGCAGCAGGCCTGTCCAGCTCGGAGAAGAGATGCATACACAAATCTTGTGCTCATCTTTCAGGGGAAAGAATAGGACGTGCGAATGGGTGGATAATACTGAGGTGGAGCTCCTGCCAGGCCCTGTAGCCTGTCTTGTTCCAGATTGTCGGGATCTGCATTGCAGATCCGAGGGCCAGCCGCAGATCACAGGAAAATAACTCGCACTAAGTGATTCCCAAACGAGCGTTTGCTGTGTCTGCACGTTCTTCAGCTTTCTAAACTTTTATTACTTTTGACTGTAGGTCAGTTTGAATTTATCATTTCAACTGTAGTTTCTATGCAAATATAAAAAGAATAAGAAAATATCTTTGTTATTTCAGCCTGATAAGGAAAAAAACCCTCCCTTGATAGAAAATTTCTCACTAGCTAATTATATTGAAGTACTCTGAGGTTGTATCCATTAACACATAAACACAATATTTATGAAATATATTATTATACTATAATTAAGAAAAGATGTATGCAGGACAAACAAATAGCTATAAGTAAATGTCCTTGTATGTAGCACAGGAATTTGAAAGCACTAGAAGTGCGTGCTTGAATGCTTCTGGTTTTTTATAAGAATTACATTGCAGCTGAAACTAAATATTCAGTGTATGAAAGTAAAGGGAGGAATTTGGTTCACTGTAGAATAATGGAAACTGAAGAACAATTATGGCACTGCAGTCAAGATCTGGGCTACAAATAACTAATTTCACTTCTATTCCACTGCTCCAAAATATACTGCTTATTGTTCTTAAAATATTTATGTGTCTTTGAATTATTCACTGAGCGAAGGGCGCTTGCACTCCTTTAACACAGGAGGAGATGGAAGATTATTTCGTGTCAACATAACAGAAGACAATAATAAATCCATAATGTAAATGCTATCCCTCAGACAAGAGCTGTGCGTTATTAGTGTGTGACTGGATTGCAACTGGCCTTTATTCAGCAAAATACTTTTCCTAGTGTCATGGAAACACTTGGATTGAGTGAACAAATGAATCAGAAAATCCTCTTCTGCAGTTCGCTTCTTAGAAAGGTGCTTGAGATAGTCACCTCGTACTCGCTTTAGACTTGATTGCTGAGATGTGAGGGTATGGAAATCAGCAAACAAGGGATTAATTTCAGTCCCCCCCCCGATTTCTTGAAGATGTGGATCTGCGGTATGGATGTGAGCAGTATGGATTCTGACCTTTGCTGTTGTTTGGGAGCAGTGACTTGGCTTCCCTGTTCCCGTGGCCATGGGCCATTGTGCTTTCCTTCTGATGTACTTCACTACATTCCTGCCAAAATTTCCGCTGATACTGTCTGCTTGATTGCCAGTATATTGAAAAACCAGCAACAATAGAAAGCATTCCCGGGGGGGGAAATTAAAATAGAAGCAGGATATTTTTATATGAAATTGCTTGTGCTGGACACATTTTTGCCTTTTCTGTGTTTCTCCCTTGTTCCCATTTGACGTGGATGTCCTGTCCTTGCTCCAGCTCTGCCCTGACCTGCAGTTCTCATTTCGGCACGGGCAGAACTCGGCATACAGGGACCCCCGGCCTCACGTCTTTGCAAAACGGTTACTCTTGGCATGTTGCAACTGAATTTCCCCTTTGCCTTTAAACTGCCATATGTCCGAATGTTACTAAATACAATTAGGAATCTGACTTGTGCTGCATATGCCCTCGAAATTCCCACAGAATTGTAGAGGCCGTTTAGAATTGGCTTTTTGTGAATGTGAGAATCACTGAATGCCTGCAGCTCCAAGGCAAGCACCTACCAGGTCACGCTCATTTTGCAACACTCCAAGTTTTAGAAAGGCACTGGTAAATCCTCTTTCTCTTGCTTATTTTCAGGGGATAGAGTGGATACTTCCACAGGTGGCTATTTGAAAAGGCTGGAGATATGCAGAGTTAGATTTGTGATGGAATAATAGAAACTGCTGTAACAGAATTGAGTTGAGTATGCTGGGATTATGGCTTGGCTTTCTGAATTTGCCCTTCAGTACTTCCTTCCATGAAAATATAACCCAGTTAATCTAATACTTTGCATCTTCAGGCTCATTTATAAAAGTCAGCTATGTATTTAATGCAACCCCCAAAGATAATTCTGCACATCTTTCCAAAAAGCAAACAATATCCGATGTAGAAGTCAACGCTGGAACAGAGCAGGAATCTCGGTAGCCAGCGATCTGAGATGTGGCTGTTTGAAGTCATTCATAGGTGCCCAAGAAATGCTTTTCCCATCTGGCAATTTATTTCTAACTTTTAAGATTTTGACATCTAGGACAAAACAAAAAGGAGAAATGGTCGTAGGGAGGGGATAATGGTTTGAAGTGTGTTCCTCATGTCCTCCAGAAGGGCCGGTGAATGGACCCTCAGACTATTTCCTGCTGTCACTGAAACCAGGTAGATTTTTTTGCATTAACTTCAGGAAGAACAAATGCAGGCCCTTGGAAATAAAGATTTTTGTCAATTTAGTATAAAAACTGTTTAATTTCAGATCATAATGAAGATAGGGATATAATTTGGTCTTCTAATCTGGTGTAGGACTTTTATAATGGAAGGAGAAAGGCACTTTAATCTGTGGGTTAAAACGATTATGTTTTATGTCTAATAAAAATCCCCATGGAGTTGTTCTATTATAAAACTACAGAGATTCCTGTACTAAAAGAACAATCATGTGACCTTTACAATTACTGATTTGTGCAGTCCGAGAGTAGCCAAGGCGTGTTCTTTCTTTCCTAAGAACAACAGATACTTTAATGACGCTCCCAAAAACTTTTGGTCTTTTTTTGGGGGGATCTGAAATGGGCAACGCAATAGAGCTGCACTGCAACCCTGCACCATGCGAGCTGCCCTTTATATCCGCGGGGTAGAGATCATCTGCATGAATTAGAATAGCAAAATATGGCAGATCTATGAGGTCTAGGAGAAAGATCTATATGGGAATCATAAGAAAGCTTAATAGTCTGGGGTTTTCTGCTTGTGGTTCTCGCCCGGAAAAGTAGATATTTTTGAATATTTTAAAATACTAACAAAACATAGATATTGCTCTGAAAACAGATGTTTTGAAATTCTAATAGAGCTGAAGCTTTTCAGGCAACAGATATGCTAGGCAGTTTATGTTAAAATATGCTCTAGAAATATTTGAATTTGTGATTTTTTTTTTTTCCCCCATTCTCTTATTATGGGAATCTAAAGCATGTTTGCATTGTTGATTTAGGTTGTTTTAATGGGAAGCTATCAAGCAGCTGATTATTTGAGTGTAATATTCTTGATATGGCAATGAAAGAATTCATTAGGGAATTGAAAGGTATATACGGATACTAATCTTTTCCCTCTGAAGGAAGAGTTACCAATATGAGCATATAAATAAGCTGCTGCCCTTCTTAAATCTGAAGTCTTATTTTGTCTGTTGACAACTTAATGGATTTGGTTTTAGATATCCTTCTAATTGTCATTTATTAAATAATGTGCGTATTTAAAATGAACATCTGTGAAACTGAAGGAAAAATATCACCTGAAGATAGCAGGAATGTAAATGAATATGTTAATTCCTCGCTTTTGGCGCTCACTCAGGTTGTGCGTGAGGTTATGCAAAAATTGAGTTCTGCACGAGTTTCTCAAGTTTTCTCACTGTTTTTTCTTCTCAAATTGGGAATGAAATTAGAACTCCAGCCCCCAACCCAAATATTTATGTTCAGTAAGAATCCAACATTGTTTTTCCAAGACAATGAAGCTCTGTTGAGGGAGGAAACGAGTGCTCTGCAGCAGGACCTTGGCCATTCCCTGGAATTGCAGGCAAAACGTAACACAAATCTTGGTGGTTTGTCAACTTATAAATAACATCAGCACAACTGATCAGCCTATTAAAACCAATTCTTATAAAACAACCGACCAGCTTAGAAAATATTCAGTGTGTCTTTATTTCAATATTACATGGAAAACACGTATGAGATTTTCTGAGCAGCTTTACTTAGATGTTTGCAGAAGCAGGAGAAGGGGGGGGTGTAGTATAGTGGAGCCTCCATAATGATGGACCTGGGGAGGCTGCACCTTGAATCCTGGGGTCAGTTTTGGGTCCCTCAAGCCAAGAAAGACCTTGAGGTGCTGGAGTGAGTGCAGAGAAGGGAACGGAGCTGGTGAGGGGCTGGAGCACAATGTGATGGAGCAGCTGAGGGACCTGGGGGCTCAGCTGGAGAACAGGAGCTGAGGGGAGACCTTCTGATCTCTGACCTGCCTGAAGGGAGCTTGGAGGGGGTTGGTCTCTTGTTGGTCTCTTCTCCTGAGCAGCAAATGATAGGACAAGAGGAAATGGCCTCAGGTTGCACCAGGGGAGGTTTAGATTGGATATTAGGAAACATTTCTTCACGGAGAGGGTTGTGAAGCATTGAACAGGCTGCCCAGGCTGTGGTGCAGTCACCATCCCTGGAGGGGTTTAAAAGATACACAGATGAGGTGCTTAGGGCCAGTGTTAGGTTATGGTTGGACTCGATGGTCCTGAGCATCTCTTTGAACCTAAATGAGTCTATGATTCTATGAAATAAGCTGTAATAGGTACCTACTGGGACCTCTGTGGACTGGATAGAGGCAAATGCCTTTACACGCACAGGAACAATTTCTGGCATCCAATGTTGACAGGACAAACTGAGCCCTTTTTGAAAAATACGTCTAGAGGATGCTGATAAGGATGCACAGGGTTTTGCTTGGTGAATGAAACAGATACAGTGAGTGACTGCAGAATAAAATAGCAGGTAAATTCAGTATAGGTAAATGTCAGGTGATGCATGTGAGAAAGGAAGCCTTAAGTTCATATACCTGCAGTGATGTCTGATCTTATCCTGAATGTTCTATTGTGAAGTAGTCCAGTTACAGTAGTTAACTCTGTGATGGTGTTAGTTCAGCGCTCAATAATGGTTAGAAGGCAAATCAAATATTAGAAATCATTAGCAAAGGGAAAATAACAAAATACAGCTTCTCTTTACAGTATTATGTGGCAGTCCATGATCTGACTGCCCTAGACAATGAGAGGTTTTTGCTAACCCCGCAGGCTCCCCAGTCTCCAAAAGGCTGTAATAGAACTGAAAGGGGCTCCATGGAAGGTCTAAAGAGATAAGCAAAGCGTGGAAGAGTGTCTGTATTAGGAATGATTAAATAAATTAGGATCTTTCAGTCTGGAAAGGAGAGGACTGATGGAGACGATGATAGTAGTCTATAAAATCATAGGGAGTGCAGATAAGGCTTAGTTGTTCACATTCTCTTCGCAGCATCTTGTCCCAGAGCCAGGGGAAATCAAATGGAGGCAGAAGGAGCCAGATTCAAAACAAATAAAAAGATGTGGATTTCATGTAGTGGGCAGCTGATCTTGCCAAAAGAATGATGGATGCTGAAATCCTGTATTAGTCTAAGGGGACACTGAGCAAGTTCATGGAGGAGAAATTCACTGAAGGTTAGTTGAACACGTAGAAATCATGTCTGGTTCAGGAGGCCCCTAAGTCGAAAATAAGTGGAGCCTGGGTGAATATTAGGGGAAATATCATTTATACTTGTCCTGTTTTTATACTCTTCCCTACTAAGGCACTTATGGCCACTGCTGGAGACAGAATGCCATGGTACAAGGGTCTTTGGTCTCGCTCGGTGTGGCTGTTTTAATGTTCTTAACTGCTTTCTGTATTTACCCGAGTTTGAGGAGTCTCTGTCTCCTAAAGAAAAGCAAAATCCAGCAGTTCAGCCTCGGAATGTGAACTGAGTCCAGAACGCCATTTCTGACCTTGATGTGAACTTGTTAAATGTGGATGTGAACAGAAATTCTCCAGTGGTAAAGATATCATTATAATCAAATCAAAACTGCAGAAGGTGCAAAATATGGGAATATAGCTGCAAAACAATTCAACACTGATTTCCTTTTGCCAGTTCTACCACGCTTGTTTGCAATGGCTTTTCAAGACGTCTGGATAGAACAAAGTAAAGAGAGATTCTATGTGATGCAAGGTTTTGGTTCAAAATTGTCATGTAAAGCAGACATAGAAATATACTGTAGATCAATGAGCGTAAATTCTGCAACTTACGCCAGTGCCATACCCAGTGAAGTGTACGCTGAAGGGCACATGTAGGCAGACAAATATTAATATTTCACTATATCTAGTGGGCCACATACCTATAGGATAAATTTATTGAAATTTTTGAATAGGGTCCTGCTTCTGTTAACTTCATTGCTTCCTTTCAGAGCATATTTGTATTTTTCCTATTAAAAAATCTTAGGAAAGATATACTCAAAAATACTTACAAAAGTAAACCTGGATCTTGACATTATTCTTACGATTTGACACAGGTGAAAAGTGGAGTCTGGGAGAGGGTCAATATTGGTAATAATCGTTGTGGCATGTTAGATTAATTGGTTATGTGTGTGTTGTGAGGATTGTATGAAGTTCAAAAATGACTGCAGAGAGAGAGGTGTTTGCCCCGAACGCAAGTGCAGCACATTCTGCAAGAATTATATGGACTACAAATAGGAGAAAGGGAAGATACATGTGATCATGAATGGAATGGGCTGTTTATGAAAGAAACCTCTCTTAGGAAAGCAACTTTCCTTTCTCAAGGCAGCAGGCTCCAGCTAATGAAACAAGCGTTGCCGCTGTGCGGTACGTCCTGGGCAGCCACCGCACAGCCTGGGAGCCGCCATACCAGATCTGGGAATGCTTTCTGAAGGGAAATTTCACACAGTCTGTGGTTCACATCACAGATTTTTGTAGAAACTGCTACGCCAGGAAATAGAACTGCAAAGATTTCCCATGTCTTCAAGTCATAGCTTGCTACTTATTTCCCTGCTATCCTATGAGGCTGGATGATTAGAAGGTAAAGAATTAGTATATAGTCTTATTATATCCACAGTTGTATTTCAACACTCCCTGTTTTAGACAATCATGTAATTACTTTTCTCACAGTTCCACCACTTACTATGGACACCTTTTCTTTGGGCATCCTCGAAGCATAGCATCTGTAGGTATGATGGGCTGTCTTGTGCTAGGAATCATTTTCCCCTGTAAAGCTTTTGAAGCACTACAGACTCTCATCTTTTCTAATCAGCACTCTAGCTTCTTGTAGGCTAAAATGAGGCTTCCTGTGTGTGGCGCGTGAGGTGTCAGGGTGTGTGACCTTCAGGCTGGCACCCGGCCTCGAAGCGCAGTTTTTGCACGGGGAGATCTAGGGGCAGCAGCTTCACCCTTTTCCACAGCAGCAGCAGGATCATCAGAAGCAGCCGGGGGGGTGGCGGGTGCGGGGACGCGGCCGCTCGTGTGCCGTGTTCTGTGCCGTGGTGCGCAGAGCCCGACGCCGGAGCACCGACACCAGCCGGGCTGACCCTCATGCTCCTGCAAGGTGACCAGCCCAGAGAGTTTGCATGAATATTAATAGTTGAATGATGGAATGATGAAGAATCAATGCTTTCATCTGCATAGGGATAATATGCATTCCTTATGCATTGTAAAGCTGCTGCACTATAGTGTCTGAATTTTACTTATAGCCTAAACTCATTTACAAGCTCTCTCCTTTTGAATTATGCATATATTACACAGCCTGTTGCCTACAACAGATTTATGGCAATCTCATTGCACCTATGCAAATCTTCTTGGTTTTAAGGATCGAGCATTTAATGTCTTTTCTCTACTGAGGGAGAAAAATCATTGTGCAGAAGTGGATACAAAAAGGTTTTATTACTCACGCTATATGCTGCTGTTACTAACTTTCGTATTAGTTCCACACTGTATCTGGTCAGTTAAATGACCATTTTTGCCATGCTCTCAGTACTTTGTTCACCGCAGCTACAGAATGATATTCTTTGTCTTCTTTTTCTTCTACACACCAAGCACAGCAGCTGATAATAACAGAACTGACGTTACAGCTTGGTAATCAGCATTTTAGGTGATTTTAATTATGATGGATGAAGAAGAAAAATGGCAAAAACATGCTTTCAGTGGTACTGAGCAAACATGACATGGAACTGATACACAGAGCTTATATTACAGATCTGTCAAATTACCCAAGGGTAATTTGGGTAGCTGGCAGATTCCCAGCTCATCAGTTCAGCAGCACAGGCAACAAATGCCGGTGAGTTTTGCTTGGGCTTTGACATCATAAAGGTCTGACCAGCACCGGAGCAGCTTAATTGATAATGGACATCGGATTTGAAAATAGGTGTGTTCCCCTTTAAACGGTAGCTGTCACATCATATCACGTCACATCACATATGTCACGTCACGTTCCATTAAATCACATTATATGCTGGCATGATGCAAGATAGCATGATGAGAGGCTAATACAATGTGACAGCTGATACCTGCTAACGGTTTGAGTGGTGGGTGTCAGATCCGAACCTGTGCCAGCCCGCAGCCCAGTGCTCGTGGGGAGGGTGCGAAGGTGCTGCGTTCTGGGGTTGGGGTTTTGGGGCTTTACTCAAAGATGGAGCTTTTCTTCAAATAAAGGGTAACTTTAGCCACTGCCCAGCTCCATGTTTATAACTGGTAGTGGTGTGTATATATATATTTATTTATTTATTATTTTTCTTTTTAATAAAGTGACTTATGGCACCTCAAGGGACATGCTAAGTGAGAGATTAAGGTCTGTCAGAAAGCATGCAGAGGTTTGACACATATGACATATATGGTTTTCACTTCTTCTGGCTCATTTTAGGTGGTTTGCCTAATGTGAAAACTTCATTTATGAATCGGACGAAGCTTTGCTTAGTGTAAGGAAGTGCAGCTGAGTGATCTACTAGAAAACGTTAAATAATCTGCAGAATATGCTATACTATTTTAATGATCGGGTTAGGTTTTCACACAGTGTTTATTCAGCACCCTCTGGGATATCCGCAGGTTAAATTACAGTATATGCAAGAGTGAGTTATGACTCGGGTAAAGGCAACAGGGAAAGCGCAGTACGTGCAGCTTCCATTTTTCATCGCTTGCGCTACATTTGCAGCAATGTCAGTAACACAGACCTGGGGGAATTGGAGTCATTGCGAAGTCACCAGGGAAATTTCTCATGTAGCTCTTCCCAAATATTGATTGTTAGGCAATCTTTGAAACCTGCTATGTAAAGAATTTTTTAGCTGTAGACTGCAGGGATGCGAAGGTTTCTAAGTTAAACATAATGCAGGATAAAAAGTCTCCTAATTGGTGAGTTTTTTGCCTCAGGATTGTTGTTGATGCCTTCTACTCTAAGTCTCATTAAACTCCTGAACAATTCCTGTGTCCTGCATTATCTGTTTAAAGAACTGCTTGGGTTGTGGGTTTTTTTTGCTCCTAGTCCATTCTTTTTGGACCTTAATGGGAAGAAGACCAGCCATTTTCTGGAATTGCCATGGCATTATCGTTCAGAGTCTAATGTAAAAACCTGGAAAAGTTTGCATCAATCATGCATGTGCAGTAATTGCTGTGATAACTGCTTCTGGGTGCGTAATTATTATGAAACATTAGGACTGTATGTCCTTTTGTAATCCTTCTTGATAGCCTTTTAGCTGGTAGCGTATCTATGTCATATCCTCCACTTCAGAGCGTATTGGTTTCTGAACAGGTAAGTCCTTTTGAATGCTCTTAAATTCTGGCTTCCTTTGGTACTTTAGGGACATTTAGAGTGGTCATTATACTGAGAACAACCATTTTTTCAACTGATTAAATTGATTCTGATAACTCTCCAAATGTCAAGGCTACAGCTTTCTGGAATGGCTCGTGGGAGATGCTAAATTGACAGTGATCATTAATTATAGATTTTCATCCCTTGCTGGGGTTTACCACGCTAGGGTCTGTTTAGGATTATCTTGTGAGAGTTACGTAGGGTCTGCAGCTGGTGTGTGTGCGGCAGGCCCTTCTCGGAGGGCTGGGTGTGTATGTGGGGTAAACTCCGTGTGGAATGTAGGGGTGTCAACCGTATATTCTTTTCTTTGTTGGCCATGCAGGATTAGGCTCAGAAGTTGCTATTACACAGCCTAGGAGATACACTGATTTTTAGAATTACTGAACTCTAGTCTCTTAAAATCAGTGCGACTTAATGGGGGAGTGGGGGGAGAGATACTCCCGGTGTTGCTTTTGAGCAGTAGGATGAGAACAGCATGGATGTTTTAGGCTCTCGGGTGCTGGAAGCCAAGGCTTTCTTCATGCATCTTTGCTCTGATGGAAGTCCATGGAGGTACCCTGGAAGCCTGAAGCCAGTGGAGATGAAGCTGTAGGTGCAGCGCGTGGGTGCAGTTTGGGGTACCTGCAGACAGCTCCCCATGGGGGTGCCTGAGGATGCTGAGCGTTTTTGGGAACACCGGCACAGCTCTGGCCTTTTGGTGACCAGCTGGAATCTGTGCGCTGCGTGGAGTACGTGATTGCGATTGGATGCTTCTCCTGTGCTTCTTTACTTCAAATATTCTTCTTCTATTGAACGTGGCTATTATAACTTGTTAATGTAATCCAGTTATTTATTTATTTTCACTTTTAATTTGTTGTGTTCCTAGAGACTATGGTTTGTGGATGCATCAAATAGCTGAAAATATGTTATCACAGCTGTTGTGTTACAGCATAAACAAAGAATGAGGGAACAGTGGCTTGTTATTTTAAATATATAATAATTTTAAAATATATTGGATTTTAAATATTCCATTAACATAAATACCAATAAATCCTTTCCAGCCTGTGGTGCAGATGTGCAGGCTGTATGATGATTTGAGTTTAGCGGTAGGAATACTGACATACTCTCTCGGTTCGTGTTGCCAGCTGTGTATCGTCTGTCCAGTCTCGGGCATGTATCTTTTCTTGGTCCCCACAGCTCTCTGAAGCCACCATCCCCATCTCCCCCTTGTCTGCTGCTGTACCACTGGATCCTGCTCCTGCTGTGAGTCACACTGGTGTCTGTCCCACCATCCTTCTCCGCAATAACCGGTTTAGCATTGTTCTGGCTTTTACACATTTCCTATTTGGATGGACTTCTCCCTGATCTATACATTCTCGCTCTGATTATTGAAATGGGGGAAGTCATCTGAATATCTTATTTTCTTTCAGTCCCCACCAGGCCCTCTGCAGTGCATTCGTAGCTTTTCTTATTCTACAAACAGGTATACGTTGCATATAGATAAAGGGACAAAATATACAGTACTATATGGAACTTAGCTTTTGAATGGATAATTTGCAGTGAGCTATTTCTACTGTATGGTGATTTAAAGACACTGTAAGTAACGTACCAAGCTAAATTCTACTGCCCTTGGCACTCATGCAAAATGATTATCTTAATTTCAGTGGAATTGCAGTACCTTCTGGGTAAGGAAAGCTGGAGCTGGCCTACTGCATTATTTCAATAGAGTTGTTTTAAAGACAGTTTTTTGGGTGCAAAGTCAGCAGCGTGTGAGAGGAACCCAACCCACACTTAACTGGCTTCACCATGGCCTGGGGTTTGTGGTTTTGTCTTGGGTGTGTTGTGTTCCTGCAGCAACTTGAGCTTCAGCTCGGAGGAGTTTCCTTTGTCAGTCTGCGTGTTGAGAGAAGTATTTGGAGAGCGGGTGCTTCGGGCCAAATGGTCTTTTCGGGTGCTGTTTGGTGTTCTTCATCTCAGTTACAGCAGGTCCTGTGGAGATAACTGTGCGCGGAGGATCTCGGCAGCAGTGGGATGGTGATGGATGCGGATGGCTGGCAGTAGTACAGCCCCAGGCGATGGGATCTGTGCGGGGTGCAAGGATGTTGTTTCTGGATGGCAACATTCATGCCAGTGATTGCCAGGAACTCAGGTGCTTTGCTGTAACTTCAAAATTATTACCAAAAGAATGTAATATTTAAGCTGCTTCTGTACTTCAGTTTTAAACCACAAAACATTAGCATTAGTGTTTTCTTTGTCATTAGTTTAATAGCTTGTTGCACTGTAGTTTACAATTATCTTTTTTCCCCCTGCTTTGAGGCCTGCAAGGTTATAAATGAGTTACAAAACTGTTGCTGAAGGGGTGGATGTGTCATTGTTCAGCAACTGAAGGCGTTCTGCTCTGGCCGCGTCAGGGTGACACCAGGCTTTTCATGAGCTGTGTCGCTTCGTCATGAAGAACTTCACTGCTAAGTGTGATACAGCTTCCAATGGTGGTTCCAGTTTGTTCTACAAAAGCATTTTCAGTGTTGGCTGAAACAGGGCGGGGAGCTGGAAACCCAGGATGATGCATCAGATTAAAACATCATTAACCAAAAGAGGAGCTATGCAATGTATTACTTTTTATATTTTATATTAACCATGGAAAACATGGACCTAAATGCTATTGTTTTTCCTGTACAATAAGGAGTAGCTGGGAAATGGGGGTCCTGCTTGCTCTGGAGCTGCAGGTCCGGGGAACACCCAGTGTCACCCGTGTATCCTGAGGCGGTTGTGCTCAGCACCCAGGCTGCGCCTCTTCAATCAGGAGGAGGGTGGTAAGTCAGGAGGTGGTTGTTAATGATAAGGAGAAAGCAAAGTATGGAAGAGCTGATCATCAGGGCTGTGTCCTGCCTTCTATCTCCTCAGTGTTGCTTGAATGCCATGGAGAAAATAGGCAATGAAGATTTTACTATGCAACGAAGATTTCCTTATTTTGAGTATGCAGCAATGGGATAGGCCAAGATTTAAACATTCAAGTGTTTCATTTTGCAAACTTGCTTCTATTGTGGCATGCCCTTTATTTTTCTGCCCGCTGTGCTTGTCCACGGTTTCCCGTGTGCTGTCCAGAATGTTCCTGGGCAGCCATTAGAGAACTGAGGGCACCTAAACACAGCTGCTGGAGCCTCTGTTCTTGGTCACATGCGGAGAATGACAGTACCGGACAAAGCACCTCATGCCATCTTCTGTGGATTCGTGCGTTTGTGTGTTAAATATTTCTCTTTAAATGCTGACTTTGTGTTGGCTGGAGCACAAGCATCCTCCTAGGATTATGTTCCTCTAGTCAAAAACAAGAAGATGCTGGAAATTAGTGATTCATTCCTATGTTCCTTTTTATGTTTCAACGGCAACGCTCTGGCTGTGATGCTAATGCTTGTACACATGTCATGGTACAACATGAAATTGCTGTAAACTATTCTGTCAGTGTAAGTTGTTTAAATTAGCTGGTAGTAGGGAGCTGATACCAGAAAGCTGAAAACATAAGCACAATCAAGTTAAAAATCCTTCCTTACATTGCACAGTCAGCAATGTAGCATAGCCTATATGTGAATGTGCGTTCCTATGTGCACCACAAAACTTCTAACTGAAAGTAATTAAAAATCTAAGTTTGTAATGAGGCTTGAGAATTGTTCCCTTATTAGAGATGTCAAGAAAATTGTCAGCTTTTAAAATAAAGTAAATAAAACGTGTAGGCAGGAATACCTGACAATTCTGCTGCCACCTTTTGATTGTGTCCTGTAGTCACAAGTAGTAGTTGCAGATCATTTAATCCAAAGTGTCAAAGCTGAAAAAAGTGCATATATACCTCTGTAGTGGAGCAATTATTTAATGTATTGATGTTGGAATTTTACCGAAGCAGATGGCCATCTTAAACGCTGCACTTGGTGTACGGCTTTATTAAGCAGTTTTGTTCAAGCTGTATAACAACTTTTACGTTTAAATTGAGATGACTGATAAAATGATAAATGAGTAATGTATTGCAGCTATGCTCTGTTAGTTTTCTCAAGTTATCAGCTCTTTACTGTAATACTTTTAATTAAATATATCTTAAATCAGGGTTGCCCACCTCCTCTGTCATTGACTGGATCTGGCTGTCTTGCTCTCTGCCACCTGCTTTCCTTGAGCTTGGAGATTCCTCAAATGGATGCAAGTCACCTGTTGGGCCTGAAATGTCAGCATCTCCTCTTGTCTTGTATATTAATGTTCTACATGTCAAGATTTCGTATGTGTGTCAGATTGTGTGATGGGGCTTCTTCTTGGATGGACGTGCATCCCGGTGTGGGGCCCATGTCTCCTTTTTAAGTAGGTGATGTGCGTATCCAAGCATATGATGCTGTGTGGCAATCATGTGCTGTGACCAGAACATTAGACAGACCACCTAAACCAAAAATGTCAGCATCCAGTGGGCTGCTTGGTGTGTCGGAGGTTGCTGTGAAATGCAGGGAGCGGTCTCTGGAACAAGCTGGAGCAATCTGAGGAGGAGGTGGAACCTGGTTTAGACAGCCTTTTGTTTTCAGGTCACACTTCCACTGCAGTACATTAGAAATCAAGTCTGTAATTCCTGATAGTGGGTGATGCACCTGGTTGCTAATAGTCCAAGTGAAAATATAATGCACAGAAGTGCTCAATTATTTCATAAGACAGCCTTGTGAACAGATTTTGCTCATTTGCAGCTGAGTTATTTGTGCTTCTGTTTATCTCAGATACCCATTACACTTTCATTTACACTGTGACAGTGTTTGGCTCTATCTGATTCTCACCAACTCAAGGCAATTAAAACTGCTGGCCTAGTGTCACTTGTCTCAAAACATTCTCAAGTGTAGCATGATTACTACATCTCTGCTCCAAGACTGAAATGTATGTGTTTAATGGCTTCAGCTACAGTATGGAATAGGCTGATTATAAAAGCACTAGGTAAGTGGAATTGTTGAAAATGAGATGAAAAATTAACTGTGGTGTTATCATCTAGCTGTAATGATACCTGCACGGAGACCCCTAGAGATGAAATAATATAGAACTCATCATGGTGAAGTGTTGACCCAAGTGATGTACGTGCACCCAATCTCAACACGACATATTCACCCCTGGTAGTTGTCTCTCATAACAGACCAAATGCCTTAAAAGACAGCAAGATAAGCTTCTACAATTCATAGCTACCAGTAGCTAGTCTGTCAATGCGCACTAATACCACCAAGTGAAGAAGAGTTGGAATTTGAGTGGTGAAGCTGAGACGTGAATGTACAGAGCCTGGATTATTTTATTTTTGTTGAGGAATAGCGTGTCTGCAAGTGAGAAATGAACGACAGAGCTCAGAAACGTTTGCTGCTTCAAGGTGAAGCAGGTCAGCTGGGAGAAACCCTCGGCATCGGCAAGCCTGTCAGCCGCGGGAGGCACCTTTCACCACCTCCTCCGCCTGTGCTCGGATTTTACGTGCTTTTGCTTATGCCGTGCTGTTTGTTTCCTGGGTGCGTTGATGCATTTCTCACGCATTGATTTGTTTCCTTGTGGCAGACCCGGATGGGCTCGGACCGGTGTGCGGTGAGGAGGGGGATCGCGGTGTGTCTGCACACTATGCCAGAGCAGAACTGTGAGGGCTACCAGCGGGGCAACCGTGTCCCCAAACGTTTGCCTGCAGTACTTGAATTAAATGATATGTAATTTCCAGAGGGTTGTGCCCTAAACCAGAATCTTTCAATGTCTCATCATCTTCAAAGTGACAGTTGGCTGTACACAAGAAATGTATAGTTTTAATAGTTAAGTGTGGTAGTGGCGGATCCTGTTGATACCTGGTGCCAAACATACAGATAAGTTGTTTTCTGACTGGTTGACATTGGTGCTGGGCCAATTTTGGCACTACTAACTGCTTTGCTATTGCTGAGAAACGTAGAAGTCAGTAAACTGCTACAGCAAGAGCGAGAGGGTCAAATAACTGTTGACATCTCCTAATTTTAAAGTTGCAACTATGAATAGTTTGAACTTGTCAGAATCTTTCCTTGAAGCTCCCGTTCAGCAAAACTTGCAGCAATACGGTTAACTTAAAGCACATGTTTAAATTCCATTGTGCTTTAAAGATATTTGTATGCTCTACTGTGCAGAGTTGGATAGAAAAGTGACCACATCTTTTGTTACACAGGCTCAAATTAGCAAAGGACTCAATTATGCCAACAGCAAGCATCTGGCCTGCGCTTGCACTTCTTTAATAGCCACACCAAATGAATGATTTGGGGCATTCCAAACCTCTGGTATAAAATGCAAGCTTCAGATATCAGTGAGATTGGGCTCAATTGACTACAAATCAGCCTAGACTGTAATTGTTTTAATGGAACAATCAGAGCTCTTTCCCGTGGTAGACATAGCTATTCTTTTTTATCTAATGAGTAGAAATGTTGATTAAAATGTCATGGTATTTCTTAGTTGTAACCCTTTATTCTTTCAGCGTGTTCACAAAGATGAACCTGACAAGGGTAAACACACCGCCTGAACCAAACTTCTTACAGTCTTTGGAACTGTTCTATTTCAACTCTGTATTTAATATCAAAATTTGATTTCTGGTTATTTGATGATCTTATATCCAACTTAGATTTTCAACAGCTGATTTTTGCCTCACCTGTCTTTGTGGACTAATATTAGGAACGCTTCTCCCACGTGTTCATTAACGAAAGCTCTCACAGCCTTCACATTCAAATAATTTAGTTCAGTAGCTGATGACTCAGATGTATAAACCACTTGTTTCTTTTCTTGCAGTTACCCAGCTGCCAGGCCATAATAGGATTATTCCTTTAGAGGATGTTTCATTTTTAGCTTATACCCTGTTTTGGCAAAATAGCCATATCACTTACACTGTACTTAATTTCTGAGAATGCAGCGATGACATGAGTCATTTTAAACTCAAATTGTTGCTTTAGGACATCTATAACTGTTGCCCAATCTCCCTTTTCTGGGGGCTGGGAGGGGGAATGGGGTATGAGTGTGTGCAATGCGGGGAGCCAGCCTGTCAGCTGCTCCTCATGACGGAACTGCCTCAAGGTTGAGGCTGAGCTTTTGATTCCTTATTCAGCATGGAATTTCTTTTTATTATGAAGTATTAGAAAAGGTCCACAGTAAATTCTCTTCTAACTGTGTTGTGTTTGAGAGCAGGGCAGGACGGCCTCATTCACATCCCATGTTCCCAATTGCTTATGTCATACTTATCATTAGTCACCTCCACAAGCTCCTGCTTGTAAGTAATAGCTAAGTGACTTGAGTTCTTAGTAACAGAGATATTATTCAACTTGGGAAAGAGTTGAACGGTGCACCTTTCTCCACTATATCACTCTTTTTAAGAATATTCTCCCGAGTTTACCCCTGCCTGGTCTGTGTGCTCCATTACCAAGAAAGCAGGAATTTTCAGCTGGGGTTTTTGGTCAACAGCCACCTGAACATGAGCCAGTGTGTGCCCAGGTGTCCAAAAAGACCACCAGCATCCTGGCTTGTATCAGTAATGGTGTGGCCAGCAGGCCCAGGGCACTGATCGTCCTGCTGTGCTCAGCACTGGGGACGCCAAACCTCAAATCCTGTGTCTAGATCTGGTTCCTCACTACAAGAAAGACCTTGAGGTGCTGGAGCGAGTGGAGAGAAGGGAACGGAGCTGGTGAGGGGCTGGAACACAATGTGATGGAGCGGCTGAGGGACCTGGGGGATCAGCTGGAGAACAGGAGCTGAGGGGAGAACTTACCACTGTCTACAACTACCTGCAAGGACGTTGTAGCATGGGGGGTGTTGGTCTCTTCTCCTGAGTAGCGTGTGATAGGACAAGAGGAAATGGCCTCAGGTTGCATCAGGGGAGGTTTAGATTGGCTATCGGGAAAAATTTCTTAATGGAAAGGGTTGTGAAGCATTGGGACAGGCTGCCCAGGGCAGCGGTGGAGTCACCATCCCTGGAGGGGTTTAAAAGACGTGTAGATGAGGCGCTTAGGGAGCTGGTTTTGTGGTGGACTTCGCATTGTTAGGTTAACGGTTGGACTTGATGATCTTAAAGGTTTTCTCCAACCTTAAAGGATTGTATGAATTGTGGAAGTTGCACGCTTGTTCCCAGGGACCCAATCCCCTGTCACACAGCCCCATTTTGAAGTACCAAGACTAAAGTGGGTATTCTGAGAGAGGCAACGGTGTCCCAAACCCCAGTGCCTCATTAGGTGGTGGCAGAAATTCGTGATGGAAGCTGTCTCTCTAATAGCCCTGAGTAGTGTAACATGATTCTGCTGAAGCTTTACTTGTCGCTTTTTCAGGATGGGATCCGATATACTTGCTGGATGAGATGTCATACAAATATTTTGTTTCTCTTACTCTAGTAATCTGATTGTAGAAATGCAACACGACCCCTTTTTCTGGAGCACACCGTCCAAACTGGCGTCATCTGTCTGAATAGAAACTGCCTGGTTTTTCACATAAAGCAGAAAGAACTTATGACTCCAATTTTATTGATTAGGGAGAGAAATATCTACTTTAATATATTATTGGAAATTTTGTTTAAATTGTATGCTTGGCAAGCCAGCCTTGTATTGTGACCATTTTAAACTGCTCATCCAGCCGTAGAGAAAGGTGGAGGTATTTGGAGGTTATTCTCCAATGCCCCTGTGAATTTTCACATGTAAAAAAAGCCAGAGATTTGTGGATTGCAGATCTAGATGATCTGTCTGGTGTTTGTACATGAAAAACAAGACAAATGGCCATCTCCTGGAATCTTTAATTTTCTGTTCTAGGCTACATAAAGAATATATTTAAATACAGAAATATTGAGGGGAAAGGATGAGTTATTTTAGTGTCTTTTAAAAGGCTACAGTGACAGTGGTTTTGCACAGTGCCTATTTAACTGGATATGACAAAGGCCATGTATAATGTATAACCTCTTAAAGATTTTTATCTACAGGTTACTGGTTCAAAAAAGTTGTTTGCTTTTCTTTCCTGCTCTTGTTGGCATGTCCTGTGATCTCAGAGCCTTGCGTTTCATTTGTTCTTCCCGTGGAAAACACTACAGAAGTATTTGTGAGAATGTCTCTATTTCTGTCTGTCATTTTGGCCCACTGTCAAGGTTAAAAATCCACATTTCATCAGGGCTAGGATAATATTTTGCTATGCACGATTTAGCAAGGTGGATGTGCTTTTGGAGAGCTTTACATTAAAATAACAGTGGTAATTGTGGTCTTGTATCCTTTTATCATGGTTAATTCAAGCTTCTTTGCTAGCAGATCATGCTGTGGCTGTCATATAAATAAACCCTAATGGTATCTCTGTGTCTAATCCTGTAAATAAAGGCGGTAGTAGTACAATGGATGGGTATGAGGGAAAATGAACTGATTCCTTGCCTTTTCAGTGGTCAGCTTCTCCAAGTTGATGATGCCTGTAGGAGGGGGGTGTTAGGAAGGCAGTGTGTGGTTGGCAGATACAAAATGCATCTAAATAAAGTCTGTTATTACATCTGTTTGCAAAACACTGACTTCGAGGAATGAAGTCTCAGGATTTTGTCTTTGTAGCAGAGATTGCAGCGTCAATCGTAGCCTGTAATGTAGCTGTTCCACTGAAGGTGATAGCTATGTTATCTGCCTCTCTCAGCCGCAGTGAGCAGCAATAGTGTCCCCTTGCTTAGGGACAGAAGCAGTAGAAGCTGCATGCCCTGCAGGCGCAGCCTGGGAGGCTGGGCCTTACAAAGCCTGACTCAATACAATAGGACAGGTTTTCCTGGAAATGGCTGAAGTCAGGGCTCAGTGTTAACACTGAACAAGGAGCTACACAGAGAATGGAGAACATAATCACATAGACCCTGGGTGATCTGGAGTGGTATCAGAGTGCTTACCTGGAACAGGGTCCTATCTTCTGCTTGACATGGAGAATCAGAAATAGCACTGGCTTTAGATGCTGGAGAACATGTCAGTCACTGGAAGGAGGTGACTGAAATCTGGTGTCTCCCAGATATTACACATGGTTTTGGTATTATGATATTAGCAAATAATATGCTGTGTTGATGGAAGTCTGTGGGCAGCCAGCTGCGCTGAGCTGCAGTTTCAGGGCATAAACACATGCCTGAAATGAAAATTGCCACCCATAGAATGGGCTACTGAAATTATGTTGGACAATAGTCACATTCTTATGTTTATAGTACTCATGGCAAGCAGTGGAGAAAATCAGGACTGTGTATATGTTAGTGAAAGGTAAAACGCTGACCAGCTGTGTCTGCGTTTGTGGGGGTGGATTCTGAATAAGGAGTGAGTGGAAAAATCAGTGGTCAGTAGGGCTGGACACGTGGGTAAAAGAACTTTGGGGAATGCATTAGAGAAATAGCCGTGGTTGGGTAGTATGTGTGTGAGAATATGCGCTGTAGTTGTTCCCATACCTCCAGGTGTGCTTTCCCTAGTTACTTGGCTAAGCGTGCTGGCGCAGCTTTAAAAAGGAGGTGAATATGTGAACAGGGATTGAGGTGGAGGGTGCAGAGGGGATGACAGACAGCAGGTCCTTGGGGATCCTGCTGCTTCTGGACGTGGCAGATGTGATTGAGAAGCTGTGGATGCATCTGTGCAACAAACTGGTTTGACCTCACCCTTGGTGTTCGCTGAGCGGTTCCAGCGCGGGGTTCTAAGCAGCATGGACCAGGTTGTGCCTGCTCTCTGCAGCTCCAGCAGACTGACTGTTCCTCTGCTCATTCTGTGTTCTCAGAAACAGCAGCACCTGCCTCTTCCAAAGCAACACAAGGATGTTATGGAGGGAAGTGCGTTCTAAAAGAAACTCAGCAATTCTTCCACATAACAGCAGCGCTAACGGTTGTTGCCGTAATTAAGAAAATGGCATAGACTGTTGTTGCACAATAATAACCTCCTGCTGCTGTGTAAGTGTTGAAGAATTTATTTTCCAAGCAGGAGACATTGATCCTGTGGCAGTGTTCTGTTGCCATAACTTTGTTTACATCATAAAGGAAAAATGATAGACGTAATCATTTAATTTATGGTGTTAAGAAGTGTCAGTTTGCTCACTGTACCGGTATTGATCGAAGGCATTCCGCTGACTTACGCAGCAGACCTCTTGAAGTTCAGACAACAAAGTACAAGCAGAGTTTGGTAAGCATGACGTTTCCCAATTGCGGTTGTCTCTTTTTAATAACATAGTATGATCATGTCATTATGAAGTGAGTTCAACAGGCATCATATGGTGTAAGAAACCAACTTAAAAACCAAAACAACAAGAACAACCCCCCCCAAACCCAAATAAAATCCACCAAAACAACAACAACCCCACACCAAACATATTGGGATGTTTGACTGCAATTCTTCCCAGCAGTTCTTTGAAATTGGATGTGCTTGCATTCTTGCATTCTCTTTACGTTCTCTTTAGTTGCAAATATCCACTGGGGAAGATTAATTTTCAGAAATAGGATCTTGAATTTATTTTTTTACATTTCAGTGTATGTGTGTGTTTTTATACGTGTAATGAAGGGCTTCTCTTGAGGCTACGTGGATACCCATGATCTATCAAGGAGGAAAAATAATTAACGTTTAAAGAATATGCAATCTTACAATAAGCAAGAGTTATAAAACATGAAAAAGTGTGAACGTTTTTAAGGATTTCAAAGGAGTAGTCTTTACTATTTGTAAATTCAAATTAGGAGGATCTAAAATTAGTGAAAACACCATTCAGATAAAGTTTGTTTGAGTGCAGCTGTGTGGGAGCATTAACCTTCACCAAGTTTGAAATGTATTTGAAAAGAAAACCCACAAAACTAATTATACACCATTTGACTTCCCACCAGCTTCCCTGAAGAACGAAGAAATTGCCCTCTTTAGGTCCTTTTCTCTGGTTTATTCCATTAAATATAGATCTTTCTTCTGCGCAACAGGAAACACTGAAAGCTTGGTTTAAATTTTCAGGAAACTCCCTTTATTTTTGATCCTTTGAAATTGTAATGTTAATACATTTTCAATTAAATATGAACAACTCTCTGTGCATCTCAGCATGAAACACAAAGGGATTTTGGGACCCTTCCAATTACTAGGGCTCGAAGATTTTTCTTAAATAATTAACTTTTGTAGTATTTCTTTTTATTTAAAATAAAAGTTGTGCTATGGGGCTCTTTCTAAGATGGAGAAGAATGACAGTGTTCTTTTGGCCCTTTCAAGTAATTCATCATCTAAAGTCTGGATGGAATTTTAAGACAGGTCTTTTTACTATGATGTTCTTTGGCTGTTGCCTTTAGTATCTGCATTGGTGTCCAAGATAAAAGCTGGTGTTTGTTTCTGAAGAAAGGGTGAGGACTGAATCAAAACTATAATAAATATATGTTGAGTTATTTAATCTGTAAATAAATATGTCGTTTGATTGCCACAGGATGACTTTGACGTATACTCAACCAGTTTGAGTAGTCAGGATCCTTTGTCCAATACCCCGTCTTGCTCTGACACTGGAATACAAAGTGTTGATGAGTGCCAAAAAGGTATTTCAGGTGCCACCGTGTCTAAATATGACTTTAGATGGCAACAGCTCAGAGATAACCCCAGGCTGACAGACACTGGCTATATGTTCCCCAACTGTGAATAGCAGAGCACAGGGAGAGCAACTAACACTTACACGCAGATGACAGCATCAGTAACAAATCACTACATTTGACTGATACCGTTGAACAGTTGCAGCTTTCTATCAGTCACACAGAGGACACAATGCACTAATAACACCCAATACAGACTTTTCACTTCATGCTCTTAAAATGCTGTTTCATTAAATTGCTGTCAGCTACATTGCTGAGCAAAGCTGGAATAGGAGGGTGCTGCATCCTGTGTTGCAGCACAGCCCCACGGGGCTGGATTGTGCATATTTCTACCTCCCACTTTTGTGTTTTCCTGCAAACAAAATGCTTTTGCTCTCCTCGTTTTGTTCCCTGTCTTGACAAACATATTGTTGTGTTGCAGAGATTACCAGAATTCAGTTTTGCTCGTAAGGGTGACAAGTGTGTTTGTGTCTCTGGAAATGGGATCAGTTGCTGCAATCACAAAGCAAGACAGCGTGCAGATTACTTTTGATGTCTCAGAACAAAATGTGTGAGAGGCTTTGTGTCATTTTTTCATATGCTCATTAAGGACAAAACTCTGAAGAACCGCATAGAGGGATAAGGCAGTGATATCTAATGTTGCTCCCAATAGTGTTCATCCCCACTTCGTTTTACACAGCATTGTGTCCAAAGTGGTCCTGGGATTGTATCATGTTATTAACCACTGTATAGTTCAGGATATAGGTGAATTGTTTTCACACTCAGATTTCTAACCTGTTCCTTTGAAGCTGCATGTACAGCTGGTAGCAAGGAATTGGATTTGAAACAAGAAAGCTGCGTTTCTTTCACCGAAATCGGTATTCAGATTCTGTAGGTGCTTTGTCGTGGACAACCAGGAGTGGAAATCACAATAGCAGCCTTGGAGCTTCAGCGTTTTCCAGACCATTATATCATCAGAGTGTGGAAAATACCATAAATACGTTTCACAAAGATATTTTAATATAGCTGTATCTTTTTCATTGAATGGAAAACATACAGAGCTGGTAACAACTCACTGTGGAATTCAGAGCTTTCGTTTCCCGGTTCAGCAGCATGTTTTGCACCATCCTATGAGATTTTACCTAAATGGAAGGGACAGTATCTGAATTATGGGGTTAGCAGGTTGTGGGGTGCGTGGATTTTGGTGGTTGGATGTTCTGTATACTGCCCCCTTTATCAAGCATTTGAGGGTTTTGCCAAGTATAAAAGCTTATTAAGTGGGTTACATTATTACGCTTTTTATGATGCTTTGAAAAGAAGAGTTTATTGTGCTTTCTAATAGCCTGCTCCTCACATAAAGTGTGGGGTTGGTTATTTTTTTGGTGCATGGCTGAAATTGGGTAGTTTCTGGAAATGATGCACCGTAAAATGTGTCCTGTGTCGTTTCAGCCGCGTGAGTCTACAGGGAATCGGGAGGGGAATACAGGCCCCGGGCTGGGAAACGCACGTGTGTCAGTGTTGGAACGGGCCTGGGGAAATACGAGCATGGACATTAAGAGAACTGATCTCGTGGAAACGCTTGTATAGGTATATGTGTTTGGGGGATATCCTAATGGTCTGGAAATACAACTTGTGTTTTTTTCTACTTATTTGTATGTTTAACTCAGCAACGTTTCATTTGTCTACACGTTTACAGTCTTTGGGGGTTCTTTTTGCCAGTGAAAAAGTAATTTTTAAAGTGAAATGTCACACAAGCAGTTTTGCAGATGTTTTAAAGATAATAGACAAAAAAAGAGATATTAAATAGAAATGTCCTGTGAATCCCACGGTCTTGAAGTGTTCTACCTCAAATGGTGTGTTTTGAAGGCTGGTTACTGTGCTTTTGTAGATGGGATGTGCTGAATATCCTTGAGTTGCTCTTGCGGCTTTCATTGGTGACAGTCTGCTTTCATTTTGCTACCACTGCAAAGAGATAAGGTTGTCAAGAAGATACCATTGGAGGTTTAGGGATTGCTGAAATCCTTCTCAAATGAAAAGTAAAATACACTGCGACTTTCTCCGATAGTTCTTGCGTGAGGAAACAGGATGAAAATCAGACACAAGGGTTTGGGTTTTGTTTTTGGACGAAAGAGAGGAAAAAAAAAATCTCATGTTTAGCAGTTAATGGAAACTAAAAGACCAAAACAAAACCAAAACCCAAAAAACCCCAAACAAAATCCCCAAACCAGACCAACCAACCAACACAATGAGAAACAGAAAACCCAAACTAACAAACAAAAACCCCAAACTAAACCAAACCCCAACCAAACCAACTGAATCCAAACCCAAAATCCAAACAAAACCCAAACCCAACCAACAACAGAAAATAAAACAAAATAAACAGAAAAAAACCCCAAAGCCAACCTAATAATAAAGAGTGGTTGGGGGAGGGTGAGAGAAGTTGGGAAGGGAGCTGTAGCTGCTCAAAGTTTAATGCCCAAAGCCATGTTTGTGTACATGTTTTTCTGGTGCAATAGGCCGTCCAGACTCCTGTCACTGTATCAGACTGAGGGTTGAAGGGATCCCCTATTAAATCCCCTATTCAATATCATTTTGCTCGTTGCTGTCTGCGCAGCTGTGGCCACTCAGGGCTTTGCCCAGTTAATGCAGGTGTTGATATGAAGTCAAGCCGAGCCAACAGCGGCGTGTTGTTTGAGGAGGAAGTGCTGTTCGTCCTGTTCATTGCAGCCCACATCTCGCCAGAAATGAACCAAGTATGAAGCTTGTACAGAAACGCTGTTTCCTGCCGCTCTGCAAAATGAACCAGACAGAAGCACTTCGCAAAGTCTCCGGTCAGGATGAATCCTTGTCTGGTACAGGAACGCCTTGCCAGAAGTCAGAGCTCTTCCAAATCCATTTATCGTGACTCCAGAAAGCCAACAACCAGCTAATGCCTGCGGTTTCCACAGGACATTTGTTGGACAGACACAATCAAGATAAATTTAACAGTCTTCCTTATTGAATTGACTTAAATGAGGAACCCAACACTGAAATACTCTGTGTAATTTCATTTTCTAGGTCTCCTTTTAACAAATGTGGCGTGTTTGATTAATCTCTATGTCTGAGAGTGCTTCAGTAGCTCTGGTCACTTCACTTTATTTGAGCACTCGTGATTGTTAATGTGAATACGGCAGGATATCAGGTTGACTTTGTACTGTGCTTGGAACACCTTCTGAAGTCACTGCTAGGAAAACAGCTCCTTGTCCACATAAATAGAATTTTATTTAATGTAATTGTAGAAAGATATTGGTCAGTTAAACAGTTACTGAAACAATGAACTTGCAAATTCTGACAATGTTTCTATAATCTCTGTTGGTTTTATCTGTCTTGGGCGGTGTTTGAGAAGCTGTTCCATAGAAAACTGTTCACAGCACTTGTATCTTTATTGCCGTGTGGCTGTGGACCCTGAGCCGCGTGTGCCGTTGGCCATCTCGCGCGCTCAGCTGCCTTCTCTCGTAAACATTTTGCCTTATCTTGTGAATTTCGGCAGATTGGCATCAAACAGCTATAATTCGGTTGGCACCGTTTCAAGCAAACTGAATCAGAAATGGCTACAGAGAGTGTTCATCTTATGTAAGGATGTGTGGAATTTGCCTACGTAATCCCCAATAACCATCTCTCCCTGCCGTAGTTCTTCTGGTCCTTTGTCTCAAATGGAGCTCACATGCTGGGAAAAAGCACCAAAAAGGGACAGCAGTCCTCTTCAGCATTCGCGGGAGTATAGAAATGCCAATATACCAGCCATCTAGAGAGGAGAAGCCAGTTGTGTCCTTGAGTCTGACAGTTCTCTTCCTATGATTAATTCTGAGATTATTTTGGTTTGATCCTTTTCAGAAAACAGCTTAGAATGGAGCTTATTTATGCTCTGCAGGGTAAGAACAGCCTAATTCAGGAATTCCAGCTTGTACATAGTGTTCCTCCAGGTGAAGAACCGCACTTCATATTTGTTTGTAGATCAACGATAAGCAGCAGAGTGCAAGTTCATTTAAAAGCAGCAACAGACAGCGCCGAGCTTGAAAAATAAACCTTGGCCCATCACAGAGCTGCGTTTCTACCTGACTGCTATTTACTAGAAAACTGAACAGTCCGTAGGTTTCCTGAGATTTGAGATGTCATGGTGTAGTTTAAGCCTCTGTTTTTGAGCACTATATTTGTTCTTGGTCTGTTCAATCTGAGCAGCAGTATTTGAAGTCTTTGTGGGCTGCAGCTTATATTAAATGTATAGGGGACGGGAGGAGACGCTGTAGAATTCAGTGGCTGATGTGGTGGCTGTTTCTGATTTAAACCCCTGAACAACACGGAAGATGCTTGAGAAATCCGTTATTGTAAGTGGAACAGAAAACGAGCCTTCTTCCTACATAAGGCAGACCCCAAATCTCTCTGGAACTGTAATTGACTCAGAATGTGATTACTGTAACTTAATTGTCTTGACTGTACATACATCAGGCACATCACCACCATCTGAGTCCTGGCTGCGTGGAATCGCTGTCTGATTTCCAAAGGCACTTTAGAGGATGTCGTCCTCTTTGTCTGGACACCCGCACCTCTGGAGATGAGGAATACCGTGTTCCGCAGGAAGAATGAAGCCCATGTTGCACCTTGTTTATACCAAAGATCCGATCGCTGCCTGCGATGCATTAGGCACATCAGAATGGCGTTTTCATTCATCGGCTCCTATCTGAACTGTCACTTGCA
The DNA here is from genome assembly GCF_963082525.1 of Nesoenas mayeri. Taxonomy (NCBI): domain Eukaryota; kingdom Metazoa; phylum Chordata; class Aves; order Columbiformes; family Columbidae; genus Nesoenas; species Nesoenas mayeri. The sequence continues at coordinate 34,976,099 of NC_137554.1, read as the reverse complement.
GAAAAAATGAGTAGACTGACAAAACCTTCTTCCTTTTTAACCTGAAATGAAAACATATATTAAAAATATTGTCCATTAATAGACAGCAGCACATGGAAATAAATTGCAAAGCTGCTCTCTGATACAATCTCAAACAACTATTTTTCTGCTTTATTCTTTCACTTAGTATTTCTTTGTGTAAGCTCAGCCGTAAAGTTGGAAACTGCAAGTCATTCTGCTAGCACTGGTGATGTAGCTGCCTGTACCTCCCTCTTCCAGGTCATTAAGTAGGTGGTAATGTGGTTTTGTTTGTTTTTAATATGTCTGCGCAATAAGAATATAACAGATTTCAATCTTATCAGTTTGCTCCTGAAATGGAGTATAAATACATTGCACCATGAGGTACAGAATGCTATAGGAACTCAAATACGTGACAATACCGGCATATTAATTCAAATGTATATACATGTATACGTTTAAAAGGACGTTTGAAGTTTGACAGAAAGCATTAAAGACATGAAATTCATGGTTACAAGTGGAATGCACCATATGTGCTCCAGCACTTAGACACAAAGAGCACATTAACTGAGTAATTAAAGGGCACCCTGTTGTGGATAGGTGGTGGAGGACATATGGTCCATCATGACTAACCATGAATTTTGAAGTTCGTATTATTTTTGATCATAACCTTGTTCTTTGTATTGAATATACTGTGATTTCTGTGTGTTAGAATGTGTTGTGTTGATTGTCTCTGTTTCTGTACAGAATTCTCCTGAAATTGGCAGCCTGACAAATGCATGTTGTTTGAGAATGTCCTATTTTAATCTTAAATGACTTAAAACATTAGGGTCACAGAACACTGACTTTTTGGGCGTTTGTAGCTTTCCTTTGTTTCACACTTGTACTCCTGTATTCCCAGTGTAAAAGGCAACACGTGACATGGGGACACTTGAAAAATGTAGCTGGTTTCAGGCAGATTCTGCAGCTTCCACCCCTCTTAAGAACAGTCGCTCTTTTGGCCTCTGTTTGCCACTAATAGCAAATATCATGCAGTCAAACTTCAGCTGAGAACTTTGCTGATGGTGTGCAAAGCAAAATAGGATCTACTTTGCATGACTTCAGGTGAATGATACCCAGCTGAACACTGGAAGAACATTGATTTATCTGTAAATGTGTTTTTCAGGGAGTCAGAGTTGTTGAAGACACTTTATTTACGTAGCTGAATTTCTAAGCATAGCTATCCTCTGCAAATGCAAGTATGCATTAGAGGTATAGAATCCGTGTATAAACAAGCCTTTTGTCTTTAAGCAAACAGGACAACTCTGGAAGTTTGATTCTAACGCAGCAAAGTCGAGCAGCTGGCTCAGCATGAACTGCTCGTTGAAACCAGGCATTTGCCGTATTGTTCTCAGCCTTATGTAGCTGATCAACACGAAACTTGAGGCTGGTATTGAGGAGATTACAAGGAGGTGATGAGTACCTAACTAGATTTTTAGGTCTACCAAGGTTTAGGCTTTAGGACTCTGGAAGTCCTGGGTCATTGGGGAGGCACTAATCCAGTTCAATACCAATCTCTACTGGCAGGCTCTCTTAGCACCCACGTGTTTACTGGATGTGCGTGAGCACGCTCAGCCAGTCCATGCCAATCGCACAAGGAATTCTTGTCGGGAGTTAATTTGTCAGATGTCATTGAACCACTTCAAGCCCTATAGCAAAACACTTATTTTCTCTTATTCTCTAACATCTCAGAAATTTAAGCCCTTACTTGGAAAGTAGGAAGCTGTGGTTCTTTTATTTTTTATTTTCAAGGATCTTTCAAGTCCCCAGAAAGTGCCCCAACCAAACCATAGTGATACTTTTACTTTATAATCTATTTTAAAAACAGTTTCAGTTTGCATCAACTTTCACGGCAGCAGAGACATCAGCTGGTGCACAGTATTTCCTGTTCTCCGGTGAGGATCTCTTACAAAAGGTGCACACAGGGCAGGGGTGCAGCTCAGAAACTCACTCAGTCCTCGGGCTGGAGGCAGGAAATCACTAATTTTCCCAGGACCTGGAAAGTACAGATTTGGTTCTGTCAGACTGTTCCGAGCTTTGAATGCAGTGCCTCCTGCTCCCGCCGTGAGTAACCCAAGCACTGCAACACGAAAGTGGGGCATCAGCACCCAGGAATATAGACCTGACCCAATTTGACTGTGCCAGTGTCTCTGGAGGGCTCTGGAGAGGTTGAGGTGGTTGTGTGCTACAGCTGGATCAGGGAGGTTCAGCTCTGCACGTTAATGGCTAGCTCCACAACTTCCAGTTGTCTGACAGCTGTTGGTATTCAGGGTTAGTTAGTCCAGACAGAGCAGTGACCTGGAGAGTTGCTCAGCACTCTGGTGGCTTCAGACGCAGAAATGGCCTGGGTTTAAGCTTTCTGGTCCTATTCCTTCCTGCTCCATTTGGACAGAGCTGTCAGCAGCTGGCCCACAAAGAGAACCTGCATCTCGAGAGGTGCGAGACGGGGAAAAAGGTGGAAAAAGTTCTCATATTTCTCAGATGAGAAGCCAGTTTCCTCCATGCGGCATACTTCTGCGTTTGGTGGTACAGTCACCTTCATGCTCCGTATCATGATGGGACTTGAACTAAGTTTTCAAACTTAATATTGCTATTCATCCACTTGCCTTTTCTGTGTTTGTTTGTTTTAATTTTTTATTTTATTTGTTTTAAGTTCACTTTAAAAAAAAAAAAAAAAGTTTAATTTAGCTGTGGGATCGTTTTGATAGGAATTAAACACTTACCTGGGCCTAGAACCATTATAGTCTGTGATATGTGGGTAATGCAATGTAGCCAACTGTCACCTTTACTTAGATTTGCCTTCAGAGCATTGCCAAGTGAGGATCTGCGTTCAGACAAGTGTCCGGATCTCCTTGGCGTCTCCTTTTAATATCTGTGAGAGCTTATTTTCAGCTCGTTATGCTATTAGTCCTACACGCTCCGTTACTGTTAGTGGAATTTGTACAGGAAAGGTTTAATTTCTAAAGGGTTGTTCGACAAGCTGACTTTGCTGGCACCAATTTTTAATAATTTCATTTTCAAGGCTAATAAGAAGAAACATGCATGTTAACAAAAAAAAAGTAGTTAGTTATTTAGCCTTCCAAACGAGGGGGGACATTACTTAGTCTGGGATCTTGGATTTTCATATGCCAAACTTAAAATGTAGGACTTTTCTAAACCAGGACCCCCAAATGCTTCTACTGTGTTTCCCTGGCACAAAATTTCCTGGGTTCAGGATCCCAGAGGCGGGTTCTTGAAGGTGTGGGTGGCACTGGCTGCAGTGGTGTGCTGGCTTTATCACAGCGGGACCTTGACCCAGAAACTGTTCCACCAGCCCTGACCAGGCTCTCGGCTCCTCGGGAAAGTCTTGTGTGGGTCCCTTGCAGAGGACGAGTTTAAATAAACATCCATTTGGTGGGAGTGCGACTGAAGTCTCTGTGTTTTCCAGCCATTGAGCAACAAGCTTCTCTTGTATGTTTCTTGATTCCGTTCCTGCCTCTTTATTTCAGTGAAAAAAGGATTTGAAACGTTTTGGGTCATGCAGAGGTGAAATGGAAAGTGCAGAATTTAAAAGTTGAAGGAAGAGTTTTGTAATTTGTCATAGAAAGGACTTCTTATGATGTTTGTATTTCTGTCAAACTATGTGCCGTTTCTTCCTTAGTGATTCGTAGCTCTTCTCTTCAGAAGTGAGGAGTTTTTTTCCTACTATTGTTATATTGCATTGAGCTTTTTTTTTTTTCTCCTTTGTGTTTGGTTTGTTTTTTGTGGACGGGAATAGGTGGTTGATAACGAATGTTGTTGTGCTCCGGGAGCGGACTGGGCTGCAATCTCTTTTCTGTGCTTCCATCCCAGGCTGCACTTGAACACAAACGTTCTGGCATTAGATGTCGACTTAGTCTCTTGCTCCTTGCATTTCTTGTCCCACATCCCCCAATTACTGAAGCCTGTACTGAGATATTTTTGAAGGATTTTTTGCTGAATTTCATTTTTGTCTAGAAAATGAGGAGTAGAAGGCAGCATTTCACAGCAAACTAGCGGTGATTGCTTTGTAAATTATTTGTGTAATTAACAGTCTAAACACATAAAAATGGCAAAACTGGCACTGATAACTTGAGGGAATGTGCCATGTAGGAACGTGCAGGACGGTGCTCAGCGCCATGCCAGGCACAGGTTCTGCTGCTCCCAGCGTCCAGCACGAGAACATCTTCAGGATGCCCCTTTGGTTTAATGAAGAAATATGTTGGTGCTTCCCAATGTTTCATCTTTGGGATTTAATCAAGGACAGGAAATCTGGAGAACAAATAATGTTTTGTTTAGGCAAGTTTATTTGGAAGCTACATTTTTGCTTTAAATGTCCGTTTGTTTTCCTCCTACTTTCTCTTTTGTTGAGAATGGTTGTGTGGGGGTAAATGAGACTCTCATGGGAGACACAATCATGCTGAAATAACAACACAGCTGACTTTCTCTGTCTGGTAGTGGTGCCCGTCACTAAGCACCGCAAACTTCAGCACCACTGAGTTCCAATGCTGACTTGACCATTTTCCTGCTCTCCGTTTAAGGACGTATAAAAGGCTATTTTCATTAGTGATGAGATAGCGTTGAGAGAAGTAGCCTTGTTAGATTATTATCACTGGAAGAAATGAAAAAAAATTAATGGAAGTGTTAATATCTTTCATTTAATTTCTTTCTTTCTGTGCATTTATTCAATTGCGGTCTTCAACCTCCTTGCAAATGCAAAGAAATGTATGTCAGAGATTCAAACCTTTCACACACAAGTTCATTTTTTTCTCGCAGCCGTTCCATTTAAATCAATGCCTGAAAGTCCTTTGTATCCATTGGAGTATTTGTGTAAACTGCCAGGGAACCACCAGCATCAAAGAGGAAACGTAACTCTTGCTTTGAATGAAATCCGAAAAAAACAAAAGAATCTTTCCGATTGCTGTTAAGTTTTCAAATACAATTGTTTGATGAAGATGTCAGCAAGCGGGTTTATTTGAAGCAGCACGTCACTTTAACATCTCTTTTCAATGCAGCTATTTTTACAAAAACGACAAAGAAAAGCGTTGTAAATCAAGGTCTATTTGTCAGTTAGCAGGTCAGTGGAAGTTAAGGACACAGTGGCCTGAATTTTGCGGTTCGGATGCCGGGACTCTTTTCCTAAGCATATATTCTGTTAAAAGGAAGGATCTGATATCAAATTTCGTACTGAAGCTGAAACAGGAGCCCTGTGAACGTTATCAAATGTCATCTACTGACAAGGGTCCAACGTATTTACAATCATATATGGGTCCTTATTTTGTAGCTGGGCTTCAGGATGTTCCCGGTGAGGCTGAATAGCTGCACACAGATAGAATTTTACTTTGGGCTTCTAATTTTTCGCCTTACACATATTTTTCAAAGTCCAAGTGAGAGCAGTGGTGATGCGCAGTTAGTCTGAACTGCCCTGTAGAGCAGAGCTCTGCTTCTGGTGCTTGCTGCGATGCGGATTTTACATGCTCTTATTTCTTTAATTCTTATGGATATCAAATTCTGAAGCATTGCTGAGGTAATATAAGTGGGGATTTGACATTGTAGGGGATATAAGAACCTCTGCGAAGTTGGTACAAATACAAGATAGATTGTGCAAATGAATCATAGAATCATTGTGTTTGGAAGAGACCCTCAGGATCATCGAGTCCAACCACCTGCATGTGTTTGTTCACTATTGAAGGTTCTGATGGTCTATCCAGCTTCTCCCCATCTGAGGGTTTGCCGTTCAGACACCAAATCACACAGCTCTAAAAGCTGGGCCTGTGGTAAGACGTGATGTGCAGTCACATCGTCCTGGCTGACACTGTGCGCTGTTAGCAGTGAGACCCACGTTTTCACTTCTCTCTCCCACCCTGCCATCCCCGGCCAGGTTTAAACCTCCATTAAACCTCCATCATCTCAGGTACCTTATCTCAGCAAATGAATCTCAAATGCAGAATATGCCACCAATAGCCCTCTGATAATATTTGCAGATGTTCAGAGAAAGGATTTGGAAATTGATTCTATTGAGTGGTGAAGACATGGACAGCATTTAAAAAGGCGGTAACTCGATCCAGACAGTGTTCAACCTCAATTTCCACATAAAATGGAGTTTTTTTCCCCCTCCCAGTGTGAGTTTACATGGCTTTAAATATTATTTTCATTCTGTGTATTTAAGAAGCCAGTCAGATACTAAGTGAGCAATGATGGCAAAATATTGGAATAAAATTGATATGCTAGTTGCTTGGGTTTTTTAAAAATCTATTTATAGAATTCTTTCTTCCCTAAGGATTAAAGGAATAGAAGCGGGGATGTTTTTCTGCTCCTTGATGAGTGTTAGTGAGGCATATTTGCTAACGCAGTTTGACATACAATATATTTCAATGTTTATGGTACCTTATGGTATGGTACTCCTGGTACAGTACCTTATGGTGTTGTATTTAATGGCTGGGCAGTTTTGTGATTGCTTCCCAGCTAATTTATTTTTATTGGCAGCTCGCTTGGTGCGCTGGAGTGGAAACGGAGCTGGAGCACGATGGCTTCTTACGTTTATAGAATTTCTGAAGTGTTTAAAAACAATAACCCATTGTTCAGGTGGGGTTTTTCCCCTTTGCCAACAGACAGGCCTTTAATGGGCTGAAAAGTTAGAAAATTCTCATCTAGAATACCTACATGCTACACAATTAAGGCAAAACCAATAAGATACCGTAGTAGTTTTCTTAGCTAGGAATTTTCAGAATCTCATGTTCCCACAGTAATTTTCTGTCGGTCTGCACAGTTCCAAATAACGTTTTTTCTATTTAAGCCATGAAGGGTGGACTCAGCACCAGATACAAATGTTCTGTCTTACTGGCAATTGATTAAATATTTCTTAGCTATGTTTCTACCTTTTGCTTATATTCATAGTTTCATCTTGGTGTGCACTTCAGTTCTATAGCTTTACTCCTGTAGTTCCTTTTGGTTTGCTGCCAAGTATAGTTGAGTGTACCAGAGCTTTATTAGAACCTTATTGAATCACAGTTATCATCAAATATGAAGCAACATTGTGGTTGTGGGGTTGGTTTTTTGTTTTATTTTCATAGTGTTATGTCTTGTTTGCTGATAAGAGAGAGATGACTTCTCAAAGAAAGGCAATATGTACGGTCCTTTCCCACATACCAAATACATCACAGGTATCCCTGTTTTAATTTAGAAAATACTTGCAGCTTTTTAAGCAGGGTTATTAAGATTTTCCTTTAACTGAACACACACTATGAAGGTGTAAAGCGCATAGTACAGCCTCTTTCTTCAGCAGATGTTTTGTTGTTCCGTCACTGGTTTTAATTAAGCAGCGTGTGCCCAGCCATTGTGTTTTACATGGCCCAGTCACGTATGTGGGTCACTTTCCAAACTTCTTTACCCCTGAGGAACAGATGGCTTGCAAAGCCAGCCCTAGCGCAACAAAACCCAACACCTCCCGGCTTTCATTGTGCAGAACCTGGCCCCCGTGTTTTGTGCTCTGCTCCATTCTGCCAACTTTTCATTTGCTCACATGGAGTAAGTTCTTTTGCTTGTCTTGAGAAACTCTATCAGAAACCATCTAGCTCTCTACTAAAATATTACTTCCTATTACTTTTTAAAAAAATTATTACTATTCTTCCTGTTTTTCTTTTGCTACAAAGCAAAAGATTAAGAAATTGTCAGTTTTACTTGTTATATTGCAAGTGTTAGTAGGGTTCATACTAAATCTCAGAAGAGATGGAAGAGGATAAATATGGATGAGCAGACAGGAAAGGCAGAAAAGGAGAACTAAAACTGGTAAATCTAGAAGTACTCTTAGGGACAATGGGTTCAATGTTGGAACAATAAAAGGTATCTTGCATGTTTCCCTCATTCCAGATACACTTTAAATGCCAAAATAATCTCCCTCTTCTATCCTTACATATCCATTCCAATTTTTTAGTCAAGGATAGTAATGAAATGACTGAAAGCAGAGTCTTGTTCCACTAAGCAGCTGGCTGCAGTGGTTTTTTGTTGTGTTGGTTTTTTAATTACATTTTGACTGCGACAACTGCCTGAATGTTAAAATTCCTGAGGGTAGTTTGCCAACATTTATCACCAGATTAGAAATAGCTCTGCAAAACTTTCAGCAAAGCAGATAATATTCCATCATAAAATCAATACAACTGAGCATTGTCAGCATAGTGCTGACAGTTACAGCCAAAACAATTTATAATTTTTAAAGAAGATATATTGTAAACAGAAGATGTGGGATTTTTTTCTCTTGGTCCATCATAAAAGACACAACCAGTAAACAGAACCCTGATATAAATGTTTTGCTTCTGGTTTGTGCACATCAGGTGCTTGGCCTTCCCTAGCACCATTTTCTGAGTTGCATGGATAGGGCTTAAGGTGCGGGACATTATACTGGTCACCTGGATAACTACATTGCCCGTACACAAGAAAGAGTCCAGGGGCCCATTTCCTCTCCCCTTTCCTGGAGTAACTGCTGCTGGGAAGACTGATCAACGCCGGAGGGATAAAACAACTTGCAAGAATTCAGAAAGCATTACTCTCTAGATGCTGAGAACATCGTGTGCCACTGTGGTCATCGCGTATCACTTCACACAGAGAACAGATTTTAGAGTAATACTCTCATAAATTCTCCAGTGAGCCCTGAATGTTGGTCTGGGCTGTAGTGTATCTCTAAGAAAGGCTTCTAGTCTTGATTGGCAGATGTCAGGGAATAGAGATTCAGTTATTCCCTCTCAAGTGATGTTTTTCTGGTGAGCAGTGATCTTTGTGTTTGCAAACGCACACCCTGCTCGTTGTTCGAATGACTTCAGCTTCAGCTTTCCGTCTTGGACCTTCGCCGACCCTCATTCAGTTGAATGTTGTCTTCTAAATGTGCTAATAGAACTCCCAGCCACCTCTTCGGTAAACTAAACAGGCTGATTTTTTTGTACGCATGTCTAACCGCAGCGTCTGCAAGGCCATGTAGAGCTCCCCGTGTGCTTGTATTTTCAGTTATTTTGCCTTTTTTTCTGAAGGGTGGCTAGTAAATCTTTATTCTGCCTGAGTGAAGACCTGAACTCATCACTTGATCTGTTACTTTCTTGCCATTCCTTGTTTGTCCATTGAAGACCTTATTACCACGATTTGCTCATCCTGCCCAATGTCTCCTTATTCCAGAGTAAAACAGTGGTGGTATGATTTCCTGCTTCTCCTTCGGTCTAGGATCTTGCATTTAATACTAAACACCATAGTTCTGTCCTGCAGAACTGCCGTTTGCCAAGTCCAGAGTGGTCTGGGCTGGATGGACCACTGACTTGACCCACTAACGTATAACTTATATTAAAACGTGTACCAGTGATTTCTCCACATCATTATTCTCAAGGTCTGGCATCTTCTGCAGATGTTACCAGGTGTGTTACCGTGTTTTTTTTCTAGCTTATTGGTAAGGCTGCCGAAGAAGAGTCAATTTCCATGGGTCCCACACTAGATACATTTCACGGAATGATTCTTCATGTACAGAAACTTCTCTAGCTCCATTAATATAATCAATTTAATTAACGAAAATGTAGATTCCTGACACTTGTATAGTCTTGCTTTCATTCCAAATATTATGTGAGATGAAGCTAAATACTTGGTGGAACCTGTTGATAGTCCCTCTCTTCCCCGTGAAGGACAGAACCTCACACCTGGGCACACCCAGCTGGTTACAGGAGTGAAAACCACCGTTATTCCCCTGTGGTGCTGTCCCTAATCTCTGGCCTTCCTAAGGACTGGGATTTACTCTGTTCCAAGTCAGTACTTGGATAAGGCGCACTGTTTCCAGGACTCAAGTTAGGATGCCTGTTACCTTTTTGTTATTTCGGGGATCTCTCAAATGGAATAACTTTGCTTTGTGTAGGTGCCCTGTTATCTTTATGAAACTGCAATCTTATGTCTTTGAAATTACCAATGCTCTGCAAATCATTTTGTTCACTAGCAATTACCATACTGTTTTCTTCCTTTCCAATTTTTGCACGTCTCCTGGACATTTATCTGGGGTTTGCACTTGAGAAGTAAAGGTCGGTTGTTTGAAGCTTTTTGCTCTTCAGCTCTTTTCAAAATACATTTATTGACATCATTATATGCATCCTCAGAACCTGTTCCTGTTCATTATTAGTGACTGGATACCAACGAACCTTGATTTGTCCTATGCAGCAGTTCTTACACAAATATATATTTGTGGGTTATTTTGTGTTTGGTTTTGTTTTTCTCCCTGTGTAATTCATGCCATTTGGCCTTTGGCCCATCCAGGGGACTGTTTGCCAAGGTGTGACACCTTGGAGATTCATCCAGATTCTAGAGAGAAACGCGATGAGTCACTGAGTGAGAAATCCATGCTCTTGTTTGGATCCCGACTGTAACAGTGTGCAGTTGTAATCGTTTTCTTCTGCAACTTAAAGGCTTATTTTTCCAAGCATCTTTGAAGAAACAGTTGGGAGCAATGATTTGCCAAACTGTAATTAAAAGGAAATAGACTCATTCTGAGAAGTGTAAACAGTGTGCTGAAGATAATAAAAGTAGGGTCCTTTAACTGATCAATGTCGAACCCGCAACAGGACTGAGTTTGCAGGGAATGTAATTGGTGGGGTGAGACCCCGCGTCTCCCAGGACTGTGCTCTTAGTGTCCTGCAGCAGTTTCACAGGCAGTTTCTATGCATTGGCCAAAAAATTCATGGCATTTTTTTGTCCTAAACCGTATCAGCTCCCTGTTGCTCATTAACATACTTTGCCAGGAAATTCATGGCATTTTTAGATCTTCAGCTGTGTATTAATCAACTCCCTGTTGCTTGTTAACACATCACCTATTTTCTATCTGTGATAATGTTTGCTTTACAAAGAAAATTTGAAAGAAAAATCTTGGCCTACCCAAAACTAATGTCAAAACATCCTTTTTCTTAAAAGCAAAGCAATAATTGAAGCTGTGGATTTCTTAAAACACTGTTCTCAGAACAATTTTGTGGAAGCTGTTATCTTCAGTCTGAGAACTGCGCTTCCATGTTCTGTTGAACCCTCCTCTCATGTTTTCTGGTTTTCTTCTCTATTCTTAAGTCTTTGCTAACGGCTTCCAGCAGTCTCATGCATTTTCATTCATCTAAGAAATCCTATCAGATAAAGAAGTGGAAGCAGGGGTGGGAACTCCAGGCCCAGACAGACTCATCTGGAAAGCTAAAGGAACAAGTCTTCTTAGAAGCCATTTCCAGCCACATGAAGTATATCAAAGTGTTTGGAACTAGTAGGCATGGATTCATGAAGGAGAAGTCATGCCTGCACAGTCTGATAGCATGAGATGATTTGCCCCATGGATTAGGGAAAAGCAGTGGGTGTTATCTACCTCCTGTTCAGCAAGGCTTTCAACACTGTCTCCAGTAACATCTCAAACATGAATTGAATAAGTACTGGCTAGCCCATCTGGAGACCAGTCACTAGTTGATTTGTGGGTCAATACTGTTGGACATCTTCATGAATGACCTGGACAGTGGGGTGGAGGGCACCCTCAGGATGCAAGCCATACAGAACTGGGAGATGTGGCTGACACACCAGATGGTTGGGCTGCCATTCAGAGGAACCTTGACAGACTGGAGAAATGGGCTGATAGATATCATGCCAAGTTCAGCAAAGGGTATTTTGCAAAGAAATGCAAACCCACGTACCTTTAGTATACATGGTCCCTTACACCAGTATAGACTGGGAGTGACTGGCTGGAAAACAGCTTTGCAGAGCAGAATCTGGGAGTCCCTGTGATCTTGCAAGCTGGATGTGAGCCAGCCATGTGCCATTGTGGTGAAGAAGGCCAACAGCCTCCTGGGCTGCATTAGGATGTTGTCAGGAGGATGAGTGAGGTGATCTTCCTCCTCTGCTCAGCGCTGGTGAGATGCATTTGGAGTGCTGTGTCTATTTCTGGGCTCCTCGGTACAAGACAGACCTGCTCATTCTCATAATGATGATTAAAGGGCTGGAGCATCTCTCCTATGAGGAGAGGCTGATAACGCTGGGACTCTTTAGCATGGAGAAGGCTCAGGAGGGGTCTTAGCAGTGTCTATAAATACCTGATGTCAGAGGCTAAAGAGGGTCAGGTTCTTCCCACTAGAGGGAATGACCACATCTGGAATATTGTGTCCAGTTGTGGCCCCTCAGTTCCAGCAGGACAGGGAACTGCTGGAGAGAGTCCAGCGTAGGGCAACAAAGATGATGAAGGGAGTGGAGCATCTCCCTTATGAAGAAAGGCTGAGGGAGCTGGGGCTCTTCAGTTTGGAGAAGAGGAGACTGAGGGGTGACCTTATTAATGTTTATAAATATATAAAGGGTGAGTGCCACGAGGATGGAGCCAGGCTCTTCTCGGTGGCAAACAATGATAGGACAAGGGGTAATGGGATCAAGCTGGAACGCAAGAGGTTCCACTTAAATTTGAGAAGAAACTTGTTGGGGTGAGGGTGGCAGAGCCTGGCCCAGGCTGCCCAGGGGGGTTGTGGAGTCTCCTTCTGTGCAGACATTCCAACCCGCCTGGACACCTTCCTGTGTAACCTCATCTGGGTGTTCCTGCTCCATGGGGGGGGTTGCACTGGATGAGCTTTCCAGGTCCCTTCCAATCCCAAACATACTGTGATACTGTGAGGGATAACAGGCAATGGGCACAAATAGAAATTCAGGAAATTCATTTTAAATGTAGGAAAAAGCTTTTTTTAATGGCGAGAGCGGTTAAACACTAGAACAGGCTGCCCAGAGAGGTGGTGACATCTCCATGTTGGAGATAGTTCAGCCCCACCAGGCAGGTTCCTGGGCAGGCTGCGCTGGCTGACCTGCTGAGTCCCTGAGCTCCCCCCGACTTCAGCCCGTCCGGGCTTCCCTAAAATCCAGGAACAAAATCAGTGAGAAGCTGAAGATTTTGTTGGTTAGACTAACAGCTTGCTGTTTAGCTTAGAATATGTACAGTCATTTTTCTCTGAATCACTTTTATAATTGTTTTGATATATTTTGTCATGTATTATCATTTTGAAATATTGGCTCCTTCAGAAACTATTTTTTTTTTGTTTTAAAAAATGTGTCTTTTTGTTACAGTTCCAGAATGTGTGATGAAAACAGGAGAAAATTTGCTTATGCTTTCTAAATATCTTTTATATTTCCTTGCACTATGAAAGAAATGTAATTATCTTATCAAGAAATACCTATCAATAAGTTCTTTTTTTCGGAGTAAAACTGTCAGACACCTATAAAGTTTCTTTCATAATTTATTGCTCTGTTTAATTTTTTAATTTTATTTTATACAATTGTTAAACGTGAGTGGTGGGCATTACAGGATTTTTAATTCAAACACACTAATGTAGAAATACAAAAAAGGTGTCTGTAGGCAACACCTGTTTATGAAAAGTTCTTATCGCTGTTTCCCACCTTCCTGGCAGTATGTTCTCTCATTTCTCCTCCTGCTTTTGAGATGCAGTTATAAACTGAAAAATGAGGTGGTTTAAGGGGTGTTATAACTGGTTGGTCTGTTTGTTTTAATCTCTAGGTCACTTTTCTGGTTAGAGTCAAACACAGATGTAGGAAGGATGTGGTTGGAGCACCTTAATTTGATTGAGTTGCCTGATAACTTAAGTCATGGATCACAGTTTTACATTAATCTAGTTTTCCTGTAAACTCTGTGCATGGATCTCTTCCTAATCTGATCTGAAGAAATAAAAAGTATTGCAATTCTTCACTTGTATTGAAGTGCAGAAATCCATCATCCAAGCTCAACTCCGCAATTTATCAGCCGTGTAGCATCGAAGTGACCATGGGAGGTGCTGGGCCATGGTCAAGCCTCAGTAAAGTGAGAAGTTTAGCACGCTGTGTAATGGCACCTTTCCTTCCTTCCTTCCGTCCGTCCGTCAATGGCTCTTTTTCCATCTGTTTTCATATTCTTGTTTCGGCCTGTCAGTTGGTAGTGAAACTACTTGAATTTCCTTCTGTAACACAGTTCTTTTCCCTTCAGTTAAAATAAGCAAAATACATGGGTTAAATGTTCTCGCTTCCTGGGAAACAGCAGTGAAAGGTATATTCTCCCGTTGGTACCCACTCAAGATAAAATTTTGGTTTTCTACACCATCCCATTTTAATAGAAGATGGCACTAATTTCCTTCTTGACATTTCTGATCTAGAATTTTGTGATTTTTGTTTTTGTCCCCATCTTTATCAAAATCTGTTTCATCTTCATTCTAGAAAGAACAGAAATTTAACTCAAGATATTTACCTTTTCAGTTAATAGTTAGGTTCTTGCAGAGTTGTTATTAATAACTGTGCAATCTGAGTGTCAAAAACTGACAAGAAATCTGACGTAACAACAAAGAGCTGCCCTTGCACTGCCCCTACATCCTCTGCCTCGAGAGAAAGGCCCCTCAGGGTAGTCTTCCTCTTTTTCTTAAATAATTTTTTAATGTATTTATAAGTTTTAATTGTTGGTGCTTGGAGGCCGGCTTTAGGATGTGCTGGAGTTTGTTTATAAACCTTGATGCTTCGAGGTTTGCAATACTTTTGCGGGAGGAGGAAAAAAATGTGTGTTTACGAGATTGGTATTTAGTATTTAGTAATTGTAGTGTTACAGAAATTGCAGTTTTCCAAGTTCTTTTGCTTAGATGCAATAATTGCTTGTCTTGCTATGAAACGCTGCAGTACTACATCCGTGAAGAGGGAGCTCAGTAGCAGGAGGACTTGCTTTCTGCCTTGGACTGTGTTGTGATTTGTCCTGTTACATTAATTAATTGCTTTGTGCAGACTTGATATGAAGATGCTATTTGTGAAAGTACTGCCCTGCACTGCGTTTGATTATCGTATTTCCAGAACTGCTTTCTCTCCCGGCTGAGCACACTCACGATCTGCATTCCCAGGAAAACACCGATAAAAGGAGGATGCGCAACAGGGTTTACTGTTGTTACCACTTATTGTTATTCACACCTGCAAGTCTTTAGAGGTTGTGAAGGTGACCTGGGTGGGACTGTAGTAATTTTTGGAGCATATTAATGGAGTATTACTATCTGTGTTCTTTTCCTGGGTCACTGTCCAAGCCATTCCAAATACATTCAGACTGTCTGGATTTGCGTACTAATTAGTCAAGAGTCAGATATTCATCACATCCATGTTGATGGGCTTGGCTGAAGATCTGATTAACCTTCAGGTGGTTCAGTGACTAAATACTGGTTCTTGTCTAGACGATGGGATAATTTCCCTGCTATATGTGTTTCTTGTTCTTCCAACATGAAATTATTCTACAGAGATGCCCACTCTGAGCCTTCTTTGACCTTCATTAGGCACGATAGAAAAACCTAGAATAGAGCAAAACTATCATTTTTTAATAGAAGATACAATAAACAGTATTACTAAGCAAAAGGAAGAGGGAAAAGATGAGGCTATGAAAAAGCTGAAGCTATTTTCCTGTCTTAGTCTTATAAACCCATTACTTTGTTTGACTAAGATCTAGCTTTGAAGGTTGTGATTATGTTAAAATAGAAAGAAAGCCACGTGGAATTGGAAGTGAGTTTGCACGTGGTGTATGGGGGAACAGGTTGTTTCCATCCTGCAGAACGATGCAGCTGAAGGGACCTTCACTGCACTACAGTTGGACCGTTCAGGAGAATCTATGACCAAGGTTTTTGGAGTATTCTAGTCAAATATTCAACATTGGAAAAAAAAGACTGATTAAAGATGAGCATAAGATCTCCTGTATTGTTCCCAAGCAGACAAATAAGAGTTCTATAAAGCTTAACAAAACCCAAGCAACAATGTACAATTTGTTCAATAAAATCATTACAAATATTGTAGTAGTATAGCAGCAACATACACTTATCAAGAAAATGCTCCTAAAACAATAAGCTGCTTTCAATAAATGAGTCTTTAATATCTCTAAACATTAGAATATTTAATTTCAATTTTAGTGTTGTGATGGGGAAAGTAAATTAACTTGTGAAATTAATCATTTTATTTTTAATGAAAAAATAAAAATACAGAAGCAATTCTCTATCTATAATATGACTTGAGGGGATGGTGATTTACATTAAAAATACTATTCTGCTGGAGTTTCTGCTACTATTTGAGATAATTTAATTTGTGTCATTTGCATATGAAAATATGCCTTGAACTAGCAGCAAAATAACCTTTACACAATTCTATAAGAGCATAAAATACAGTACATTACAGTTTCAGTTATTAAGAATAAAAATACTCCATCTAATTTTGCATAGAAAATACTTCATATAGTTTAAAAAAGTAGTTTAAAATACACTCTAAGAACTTGTATGAGATCTTTGCAATATGTCTTGCTTTGTTATCAGCCAGAGATCTGAATTAGCTGAAGGTATTTTCAGGTAGTTTGTTGTGTAGCTTTTTCTTCTTAATTAGCTTTCTGAGGCAGAGATGCATCCTATACTTTGCTTGCTTTCCAGTAAGGGCATCTTCACTATAGCTCATATCGTAAACTTGAGATGGACATGATAGGATGGCTTGAGTGTTGTTCTCCTGTTACACATTCAAATTATGAAACTCCTATTGAGCAGGTGTTTATAACAGCAGTTGTTCACTGTCATGTGAATATCTTGCTAATAAATCAACAGGCAGCATTCTTCATTAATGCTTGGCCTATTACTGTGGTTGAGGACTCTCATTGATAGTGGATTAGTGCCATTAGCTACAGAGTGGGCTCAGCTTCTATATCACCTTTATTTTGTCTTGACTAGTGGTACATGCATTGTGGTGAAGGAATTCAGAGTGTCACATTTCCCCTGGAGTGGGCCAAGATGAGGAAATTATCAAAATTATGGTGCTGGAAATACTGAGGAATGTTCCTTCTTGTGTCTGATCATTATGTGATTTGTGCATGTTGTGGAGATTCCTAAGTAACTGTTGAGAGTTTTTCTAGAACTTCTCCCAGATCCATCCCTACTTAAATCACAGAATCCCAGGGTGTCAGGGGTTGGAGGGCCCTGGAAAGCTCATCCAGTGCAATCCCCCCATGGAGCAGGAACACCCAGATGAGGTTACACAGGAAGGTGTCCAGGCGGGTTGGAATGTCTGCACAGAAGGAGACTCCACAACCCCCTGGGCAGCCTGGGCCAGGCTCTGCCACCCTCACCCCAAACAAGTTTCTTCTCACATTTAAGTGGAACCTCTTGTGTTCCAGTTTGCACCCATTGCCCCTTGTCCTGTCACTGGTTGTCACCAGCAGAGCCTGGCTCCATCCGCCTGACACTCCCCCTTTCCATATTGATCCCCATGAATGAGTCCCCCCTCAGTGTCCTCTTGTCCAGCTCCAGAGCCCCAGCTCCCTCAGCCTTTCCTCACACGGGAGATGCTCCACTCCCTGCAGCATCTTGGTGGCTGCGCTGGACTCTCTGCAGCAGTTCCCTGTCCTGCTGGAACTGAGGGGCCACAGCTGGACACAAGATTCCAGGTGTGGTCTCCCCAGGGCAGAGCAGAGGGGCAGGAGAACCTCTCTGACCTACTGACCACCCCTTTCTAACCCACTCCAGGTCCCATTGGCTTCCTGGCCACAAGGGCCCAGTGCTGGCTCATGGTCACCCTGCTGTCCCCAGCACCCCCAGGTCCCATTCTATATAGTATGTGAGTTTCTTAAATTTACTTTGGTTTTCCCTCCTGTTTCTGGTGTGTTAACCAAATGATCCCGGATCACCTGATGTACACACTGTTATTCTGGCAGAGATTTTCTCCTTAATTTGAAAAATATTCCTGAAAAGAGTATTTCTGCATTCTGATAGCTGACTTCTCTAATAATTACAAAATTACATCTCTTATTTTCTCTGGTCTCTACCCTGAGAACATCATCTCGGCCTCCCGCGTTGACTCAGACCGTGGCTGCCTGGATGGTACCCTCTCATCTCCGGAAAGCGGCCGCGGGTTTGGGCCTCGCTCAGCAGTCTGCCGTGCATGTTTATTCAAAACACCCACTTTCCAGCAAGTTGGCGCTCTCCTCCTGTGTTTACAGAAACTTTCCCTAAGCATTTGGCCAGTGTTTTAAACGGCTTCCGGAAGGCTGTATATTTGAATAGCTATCTTTCTGCGGTACCCTTCCTTAGTGACAGCAGGGACGTTTTGGTGACGGCCAAGAAGCCGTGAGACAAGGAGTGACACCCTGCTCCTCTGGCTCTGCGAGGGACTGTCTCTGGACACACAGCCCAAAGCAGCGGAGGAAAACTCCTCCTGATTTAAACCCACTGTCCTTTATGTGCGCTGTCATGTAGCACAAATCTGCCTGAATTAAGGGAGTGGAGCATCTCCCGTGTGAGGAAAGGCTGAGGGAGCTGGGGCTCTGGAGCTGGACAAGAGGACACTGAGGGGGGACTCGTTCCTGGGGATCAATATGGAAAGGGGCAGTGTCAGGAGGATGGAGCCAGGCTCTGCTGGTGACAACCAGTGACAGGACAAGGGGCAATGGGTGCAAACTGGAACACAGGAGGTTCCACTTAAATGTGAGAAGAAACTTGTTGGGGTGAGGGTGTCAGAGCCTGGCCCAGGCTGCCCAGGGGGTTGTGGAGTCTCCTTCTGTGCAGACATTCCAACCCGCCTGGACACCTTCCTGTGTAACCTCATCTGGGTGTTCCTGCTCCATGGGGGGATTGCACTGGATGAGCTTTCCAGGTCCCTTCCAACCCCTGACATCCTGGGATTCTGTGAATTGCTGAAATTGCTGAGTTCCTGTGGGTCGCCACCAGCTCTCCATTGATCACTGTTCCCCTCTTGCAGTAATGTTCTTTTATACTATTAAAAAACCCCACACAAACAAACCCTCTGTCCTTTCCTTATTAAATTCCCTTTTTCCCCTCTGCACACTTTATAATCTTGCAATGGCTCCACTCCTCCTGTAGACCCTGCTCTTGGTTTACTTGCAGTGTGCAATACCCGTGATGTCCTTCTCTGCTGGTGCCAAGCACTCGGTCTGGTCTGTAGTCCCTTGCCAGGCTGCCCAGCACTGTGTTTAAAAATACAGC
Organism: Nesoenas mayeri; assembly: GCF_963082525.1. Taxonomy (NCBI): domain Eukaryota; kingdom Metazoa; phylum Chordata; class Aves; order Columbiformes; family Columbidae; genus Nesoenas; species Nesoenas mayeri. The sequence goes on along the minus strand of NC_137554.1, from coordinate 34,957,074 downwards.
TTTCTGCATGGTTTTATACATGTTGCTTACTTTTAAAACACTAATATTTTCTTTTTAGGTGCTTTTATCTTTTGGAAATTAAATCTTGGTACAAAACTAGTTGTTTTAAGACAATCTTAATGTTTTATTCTGAATTAGTCAAAGTGCTTCTTCCATCCTGATTCTTCCTTATCTTTATGGTTTGCATTTTTACATAAGCCCACTACAGTCCGATGGAACATAAAAATGGTGCAGTTCTAGCTGAGTGCCTCATAATTGTTAATAAAGGCATAAGTGCTATCTGCTTTGTGTTCTCTCTGCTCTGTAAATTCTTCTACACATTAAAGTGAAGAATAAGATTCAAGAAGGAAGCAACATAAACCCAAGAGTTTTTTAAAAAGAGTAATCTCGGAAGACTGAATAGACACATATGTAAATCAAATATAATTACAAGGAAAAGTACTCTTTTTTTTTTTTCTTAATATGTAGATCAAATATAATTGCAAGAAAAAATACTTTTTTTTCCCCTTCCACTATCAAGATGAAATGCAAGATACGCCAGCTCAGTTCTGATGCTGATATAATCTTACAGAAGGGTCTAAAGGTTATGGCCCAGGCAGATGGATCAAGAAGCCTTCTCCTTCCTCAGCTTTTGCCTTATATCTTTCAAAAATCATAAAAAAATGGGTGTTAGTCTTTAAAAAATCAAGTGCCCTCTTCTATACTTAATTTACAGAAGGCACTAGACTTCCAGTGCAGTGCGGGATCTATGCTGTCCGTTATTGTAGCTGGGAAAGGAAACCGTCCTTTACAAAATAAACACTTTCTACAGCAACAAAATGTCTTTAATGGATCAGCTATCCCAGAATAACTGTGATTCACCCTCGAGTGACTTCTATCAATTTTAAAGAGAAATCATGAGTGGGGCAGAAAAATTGTCCTTAAAAGAGTTTTGAGGAGATGGAAACGTCTTCCCAGCTTTGTCTGGTACACCTCTAGTGAAACCTGAACTAGCCTGGGGGGTTCCGATGAGGAGCCTCAAGGGGCTGCTGAGAAGAATGAGCAATTTTACAGCCGGTAGCAAAGTTGCCACCTCTTGAGAAAAGTCTTGGGCCCCAGGTGCCGCTTGTATTGGCATCTCCACATGACTTTAGACACGCTGGAGACTGAAGACTTTCTCTGTACCCAAGGCAGGTGGCCTTTGGAGGGCTCACGGTGTCCTCAGCCTCCTCTCCAGAGAGCTTAGAAATGAAGTGATTTGATTTTTCTCTGCGTTGTTCTCTCCTCCATGTCCATTGTCTTATAGGCCAGTGCTGCAATTGCATAGATTTATTGCTCCGAGTGTATAAAGCTCCATGTGCGTGCGTGTGCCTGAGAGTTGTCATTTCTTGTGAAAAAGGCTTACCTGACTTTTCTTCTTCATGCCTCAGGTATACCGTTTCCTTCTCATCTCAGTCTTATGGATTTCTGTACGATATGTGTTTTGTATTAATACTCATCGTGACTCTCTTTTGTGCATTGATCTTTATATCTTTACATGTATGGTTTGGAATTATTGTGACTAGCAGATTTCCTGAGGACAAAAACCGAAAGCTGTGTTTATGTACTGGAATCATAGTGTTGGCCTCCAGAGTGTGAGCACACACAGATCTTTTATCTGCACTGCAACAGGGCCCGGAGAGCTCTCTGTAAGTCACTCAGCTCTCGGTAGCATCCTGTGCAGTCAGATGAGGGAGAGGGGCTCCTTTTGATGAACGTACAAAAAAGCAACGCGTAGCTCCTCGAGAGAGGATGTCAGCAGACCAGCACTTTGTGTTACTCTCGTTCCTTTCAAGAACGGCATCAGGCAGAACAATCTAACAAGGTTGCCAATAGTTCTGGAAGGATTTCCATCTGTGGCACTTTTTAGTGGCCAGATGCTGATAGCCAGAGCAGCGTGGTTGTGAATGCTGAACGTTCACCGTGTTTCAGTGACAGTGGAGCTGTTTGAGAAGAGATGACAAAACATAACTGGCGTGTGCTGAAAGACTCGCATCAGACAGATACTTTCTGTGTCACATATCTGGCATTTACTGGAATACCTATTCTAATGGGTGTCACTCACCATCTAGTGCATGTGTCACCGTGCAACTCTTTGACAGGTCTGTTCCAAAAGCTGTTGCCTGCTGCTCTATTCTGGGTGTTGGTAGGAAAGAGAGCATTTTAATGCTACTGAAAAGGGATGCACAGCTATTTTTTGCCATTGCATAGTATTTTGTTTTCAGAAATTCTAGGTAGGTTAAATCTTTTGAACTCCTGATTGCAGACTAAATCTGTCACTTGTTTAATGTCCAAACACTCATTATTTAGGGACTTTATGCCCCCAAAGGAGTAATGAACCTCGTTATTCTTTGTTTCTTCAGGAACACTGGTGGGATGAATGGGCCAGGTGAAGGTATCACGCTGGGTCAATTCAGAAAACAACTTGGACTGATAGACCGGAAATTGAGAGCGTGCATGTCCTTCCTTATAGATAGTACCATATTGCTTGTGCTCTGTGCATGGTGTGCTCCACGGGTTCCTCAGCAGTGCAGACTAGCAGCTGCTTTCCAGTGCAGCAGAGGTGACGGTGTTGGTTGTGTGAGGCTGGGTTAGGGCCCCCGGGCGCGGGTCCAGCCCGGTGTTGGTTGTGTGAGGCTGGGGAAGGGCCCCCGGGCGCGGGTCGAGCCCAGTGTTGGTTGTGTGAGGCTGGGTTAGGGCCCCCGGGCGCGGGTCCGGCCCGGTGTTGGTTGTGTGAGGCTGGGGAAGGGCCCCCGGGCGCGGGTCCGGCCCTGCCGCACCGCGGCTGGCACCGCCGCCTTCCTGCAGAGTGAACGAGCCCGGCCATCTGCATTTACACCCGCTCCCTCACCACTTCCCGGAAACCTCTTATTTTGCTTATATATACAGTACTTTAATTATATGGAAATTCACTAGTCGCAGCTTTAATGAACAACTTTTCTTGTATTCAAATGAATAAGATGCTGATGGGTGTTTCTTTGTACACAGCAAATGGTACTTATGTGAAAGCCATAGTAAATCAACAGCATAAGCTGATTTAATTACTAATTTGTTGCAGTGGTTGTTCCCACACCTATCATAACATTGTGTGTTTAATTATCTTTTACCCTAGTGCAGGTATGTTTTTTGGGTTATATCTGTTATATTCTGTTAGGTTTTTTGCTGTTGTTGTTTCTGTTGTTTGGGGGGGTTGTGGCTCGCTCTTCTTTCCTTTCTCCTTTGCAGCTGGTAAAACTAGCAGCAACTACCATGTGTCTAGTGATTAAGACTTTTTCTCTTTGTAATTGTCAGATTGATTGGGACAATTGAATGATAATGAAAAACAGCTTGTTCCCTCATTTCCAGAGGTGACACTTTCTGCATAATACTGCAAAATATAACAAAAGGGTTTTCTTGGACGCTGCTTAAAGTTAATTGACAGCATCTGTTGTTTGGAACAACGGAGAGAAATAGCATTCCCTTGGCTCTTCGGCACGTTACTCAGGATTAGGCACTGTCACGCCAGCTGAGAGCTGAGCACGCTCTGTCCATGCACAGGGTCTTAGCTGGGCTTTCTCTCACATCAGCCTTCCCCTTTGTACACAGCGGAGCTGAAAAAAATACTTAAAGTTCATTAAATTAATCAAAAATGTATGGTCTTCATTAAAAAAAATGGATAAGACAAAGTACGATAAACAGTGGGGTATGAAAATAATATTGTTTACAACTGTCTTTTTAGAAGCATCTTTTATTTCAGACTTCCCCTGCTATTTTAAAGCTGCTCGGGGGCCGTGTATCTGCAGCAGCAGCAATCACTGCAGGCACCGTGCATGCTTATTCTGCCACATACAATTCGAAATAATTTTGAGAGCATGTGAAAAAAAATGTTCATTCTGTATTTCTCACAAAAAAACATATAGCTTAATTGTGCTCTTAGGCTGGCTGAGTATGTTTTGAGAGCCTGACTATCATTAAATATGTACATCCTTTTATCTTTTGGCAAACTTGTGCTGTCGGTGCTGCTCTTTAGTCAGATGTGCATTTTTCTTTATGAGGTTTAATATTTCTCTTTTAGAACATTGATCAGTGTCCAAAGTCACTTAAGAGCAGTGGAAAAATCAATAGGGAGCGGCGATTGGCTGGCTCGGAGGCGGCTGCTGCAGCCCATCACCAAGAAAGCACTGATTTGATTTGATTTGGCGTTTTGTAGTCGTTCCCTTTCTCTGTACTGTCTGTCAGGAAACTTCAAAACTGCTGATTTGAAAATAAATGAGCACATGTTACCGTTTGAATCTGTTTCTTTTACTTTTGTTTTGTTTCTTTTGGTACTTGACACACAGTGGTGTATGTAAATCTTAGCGCTGTGACTGCCTAGATGGCTGCAGGCGTGTGCCGAGCTCCAAGCCGAATTCAAGGTCAGATATTTTACGAGCTAAACTCTTGAAGTCAAGATGTGCATTTACATGGAGGGTTCATCAATCAGCATATGCTAATGAGCCAGTTTTGCCATGTCATTCTGGCAAGTAATTTGACGTTTTGCTGTATTAATCTTAAGCTGAGCTCAGTGCCATCGACAGTCAGATATTGAGCTGATTGTGATCAGAACCAAGAAAATACTTCACGTGCTGTTCTCTAATGTACAATACGCTGGAATACAAGATATTCCCTATAGTGTAAAATATAACAAATTGCCTTTTTTCTTATTCTAATCTCTGTAGATATTGGTACAATTACTGAATTGAAGCAGGACTGGCTTTTTTTCTGGGGTTTGTTCTTCTATTCTCTTCAAGTTTGATGATGCACTGTATTTTATTGTTTGTGTGTATAAAAACACTTTGGCGAGGAAATTGACTATAAACGTTAAATGTTAAAATAGAGACTCATACTGTGTTAAATTAGTTGATTTTAAATTATGCCTATGCCTTCAATATGTCTGATTTTATGTATTTGTATATGTACACATGTGGCTATTACTCCACATAGTATATACTAATCCATATCTTAATGTTTATTTCATATTCATAATTAGGAATAGCTATACCAAACCAGAGCTCTGTGTCCTGCTTCAGAATTAAGTGAGGCTACATATATAAGGATTGTGTTCTTTTTAATAGCAACAGAATTTTGACACTGGTTGTAATATAGATGATGCAATACGCACTTTTTCTGTATTCACACCTCAGCAACAGATGCAAATGGTATTTTAAAGGAAAACTGTAAAGATTTTAAATATTCCTGCTATGTTAATGATGCTACTACAATATCGAGAAGCACAGATTTAAAATGTTAGGCTTTGAAAGTCCTTAATGTAATTGAAAATATCTTGATGCCACAAATACTGATGTGAAAGTTCAGGAAATACGCTTCTCCCATACTGCTTTCCCTTCCCTTTTGGACGGGTTCGGGCTGATCTCAGCAGTGTCAGTGATCATTATTCTGATGACTTGCCCCTGAAAGGCACTCGCTTGTACCTGTGGGGACAGCGGCTCCATTTGCCGGCGCCGGGGAGTCGGCGGCTCAGGCTGGCGCCGGCGGAGGGAAGGAAAGATGATTAATATGTCTTATAGATTCACTGCCTCTTCACTCGTCCTAGACCTGCCAGTAATTCCACTCCCCTGTGGTTCCACCTTGATCACAGATAATGGAGGCAGATTGAAAGTTTGAAGACACGAGCCTTTTCTCTCCTCCTGCACTGACATTACTCACCCGGGCTAAATGAGCTGTACGACCAGCGGCCCCTGCCTATGGGAAGGCATCTCAGCGCACTTAGCGCTAATGCTGCAATAAAGCAGCAACTGGACTCTAATTAACCACGTTTCCTTTCTTTCCGTTTTCTCTATCTGCTTTTTCGTTAACCGCGCAGCAGGCTGCCATGGGCAAAGCTGTGATATTGCAATGGAAACAGCAACAGAAGCGTTCCTTCACCTCGCCATTTATTAAAACATACCTTTTGCTTTCTATTTCTTTACAGAAATAGTATAATATGAAGTTATTTTGTATTAGCAAGGTAGCTGTACTGTTCTAAGAACTGAAATTATGAATGTCCATGAAAAAAATATTCTCGCATAGGTGTATTGTTTTTAAGATGTTATTTATTCATTTTTAAGCCCCACTGGACTCTGTAGTACAAATGTTGAAGTATAATCTCAGCTTCTAACAGAATTGTGTGTGTGCTGGGAAGAAAATCAGCTTTGTTCTAGAGACAGCAAAATACCATATGTATGTGTATGTGTCCAGTTTGCATCTTAACTCTAGATAAATGCCTGACTCTGAATCAGATTGGTAGAGATAAAATGGCCTTTTTTCTTTCCAAAGGCAGATATAAAAAGGTTTTGCAGTGGGAAAAGACATTGTCTTATAGAGTCTCCAGAGAGATAAGTCATAACAGGAACCTCTGAACATAAGGGGATTATTGTGTCCATGAAATATTTCACTCTGTAGTTCTTGGTGTCTGAGGGACTGAGCGTTTTACAAAAGAGATCTGGTGTCCTTAAACCTCTTTGGTTTCCTAGGAGAAAGCCCGACAGTCCTTTATGGACACAGTCATTTCTGTGCACCTTCAGCTTTTTGAGGCTTTGAATTCGGGTTTGTAGAAGCAAATCTATATTGTCTAGGCAGTGCATGAGTAAATTAAGCAGTATGTTTTATGTAATTGTACTTCTAATACAGATACTCTAAGAATTTGTATATAGTGAAGTGTATTCTGGCTAAAACAACGAATCCATGTCTTCTGAATGCTGAAGAAGACTAGATCTACTTGGAGAGCTACATTCTAGAACCTGGCAGACAGCCCGCTTTCATACAGGAAAGTGATGCCATTTTTTAGTATCTAGGGTATTATTATGAGTAAGGAAGGGAAGAGGAATAAACAAACAGCAGTCCAGTATATTTTCAAATGAAATACAACCAGGAGTATAAATCTTCAGAGTCAAGTTTCTTTAACCGAGTAGCTAATAGATATGATATAAAATAGGAAATGTTTACATGCTACAAGGTTATAAAGAGTAATTTTGTCAGCAGCAGAGAATCGTATTGGAAAAAAGGGTTCTCTGTGTCATTGCTCCTCTCGTGTTGCCACTGGGGAGAAGCCGGTTTGGGGGTGACCTTTGACCTTCCTGAGAGCCGATTTCTGGACAGGATCAGCTAATGCAGCACCGGGGCAACCACGTCAACCAGGAGGGAGAACTGGGGTTTTGTGAGCAAAACCACGGCCCTTTCAAATGGAAATCTTGACTTCAGAAGTTGTAAAGGTCATCAAGCTGGTTATGGGTAAAGGTTGATTTATCGTAACAAATAATGGGGGAAACTGTAATGATTTCTCAAGGAAAAATGCTCCCAATTTTACTTAAAACAAACAAACAAACCCAAGAAATAGCATGTTAATTATTAGTCTATGCCCCATTAAGAACTTCCTAATTGTGATCCATAAAGAACTGTCAGACAGGTCAGACAGCTTTTGTTGGCCTCCTGCGATAAGAAGTCCGTGTCCTGAGATGCACACAAGGGTCTTCAGTAAATTACAGAACCTGGAAAATAAAAACCTATTATCTTTCTAGAAACTAAAGAAAGCACAACCTCCTTTGAAAATCAAGATTCTTTTTTTTGTGTTACAAAAATAGTTCTTGGACAGACTTGCCATTTAAAATACAATAGGTGGGATAATATATCATGTTAGTTATCTTAAAAGATGGAGGTGTTATCATTCAAAAGGAGGAGGTGAAGACGTGGAAAGGAGAAGCTACTTTTAAAACTCCATAAAGCAGCACATGGGTAGAACTCAGGACTGAAAACGGGTCTTGTGAAGCGTGTTCTAGTTCTGCAGCCGCGGAACGGCCTGGGCCTTTGCGGCAAAACGAGCGGGTCAGAAATGCCGGCGCTGATTGCCAAGGGTCAACCTGCAGGTTCCTGTTGGCTATTGAGACAAACAACCTGTACTCGCTTGTCATGTTTGGTATGGAGGCCTGTGTGAAGTTGTTTTCTTTTTGTTTGGGGTGCCATGGCGTGGGTGCGATGTAGGCTAATGAGCTTTTGTAACGCAAAGAAGATCGTTCTATTATCAGCTATTTCAGTTGCTGAAAAAAAAACAAGGACGCTTTCTCAATATTCGAGTGATGGAAAAGTGTCATTTTTTATTTAAACAGACCTACACATTCTTGGAAAAGAGAATAAAATAATATACACTTTCGAGTCTGAAAAAAAAAAGTTTAATTTATTATTTACAATTTTTTCCTAATAATGATTGTTTTGAAGTTCTTAATTGGTTCATGAATAACTGATGATCATGGCAGTAACTGGAAGCATTGATCTACAAAATAACAGTCAACCCTGAAAGGATGTAGAAAAATAGGCTTCCTCACTGCATACTTGAAAATCTCTTACCAGTGGTCAAAAATATCCAGGATGGAACAACAGACTATTCGGTACATCTGATTTATTTCTTATGGAGTTAGGGGGAGAGGCTTCCAGCTTCTCATTGAATCTGTACAGAGCACACATGTAAAAAGGGAAAAGTTAAATATATTTTCAGAATCTACATAAATTTTCACAGTGTAGTTTGACGTTTTATTGCTAATACATTTATAAAAAGCATAGGATGTCTTTTTTTTCTGTGCTGGCAACTATAGCCTCTTACTTCTGGGTGTAATACTTGCTCTGAGCAGTCCCTCTGCCTTGGGAAGGCATGCAGTGCTTTCAGACCAGCGCTGCCAATGAAAGCAAGCGTTATACCTGCTGGGAAATGTCTTCACATTGGGCATTTTTAACAGTGCTGGATATTGGAAGACGAGATGTTAAGTTTAGATATATAATTTTGTACACAGTGCCACCTGGAGAATTTGGGAATAAGGTTTTGAATATTGGATTATTTTTGGTTTTGCCTCATTTATTCCAGCTATTTATACAGGACTGTTGATGAGCTTTCTTGAAGTACGCTGTGTTTTGATACTGTTATCATTTCATACGTTAACATCTTGCTGGTTGTGAGGTCTAGAAGACGGATGTTCGCAAGGGTTTGGGTGAGAATCCTGCCCAGTTCCAACTCTTGAAACCTTAGTACAGCAGGGAAGTTCTCGAGGTCCCTTTGGAGCTGCTGTCTGGCTTTGCAGCTTTGTGAGATTTGTGGTCTATAAGATCCAATGTTTTGAGTTCTGAATTTCCTGGATGCTTAAAAATCTGTGGCCGGATGTGTCCCTGCGTGCCCCCTGATAGCAACGTCGATAGCCAAGGCCTGCGCAGACCCGTGAACTGGGCGCTGTTCTGCCTCTTGTGCTGCCTGATGTGATGTGATCAGAGCCCGGAGAACTTCCTGGGTTTGCAGTTCTCCATCTCTGGAGATTTTCAAGACCTCAGTTGGTTAAAGCTCTGAACAACATGGTCTGATCTCTGGTCTGACCCTGTTCTGAGCCAGAACTTGGCTTTGATGACCTCTTGAGGTCCCTTCCAACCTGAATTCTCCTATGATCCTGTGACCATAGAGGAACAAAGCAGATTAAATCCCCTTGTTGTTGGTATTTTCTGCTGCCCCCCATTCAGAGGTGCCTGACTCCCTGTGTGTGTTGGACAGGCAGAGATCACTTTATTTGGATTTGAGATTTTTTAATGTATTTAGCTCTACTTGCTAATGTTCTATGAAAGTGTCCGATACAAAACCACGTTGATTTTACAGCTGTACAAAATACAGTCGAAGAAAAACAAAGTAATGATACTCTTTCCTGCTTCATTGCAATTCTGGGTAGATTTTTGGAAGCCTGCAAGAAAATCTGTCCCTGCATTGTGCCAATGTAGGCCTGGATTTTAGGGAAGACTCGTCCAGTTTATGGCTTACAGTGAGCTCAGAAGAAATTTTGAGCTATGCGTATTTTCAGCACAAATCATTATGGTTTTGAACAAGTGTTGCTTTGAGAGTTTGACTTTATTACTTATACAAATGCTTTGTAGTGGTTGGATTATCAGGTTAAAATCTCTGATTTGGAAAGGATATTATGGTAAACAGGAACCCACAACAAATACAAAGTATTATGAAAAATTAATGGGTTTAGTATTTCTCAATCTTTTTTTTTTTCCTAATTCAAAAGAGAGTTTTTAAAGGTTCTGTGGGACAGAAACGCTCACCCTGTAAACAAGATATTCAGATAGAGAATTTTCATATTCTTGTCCTAAGATTTTATCTTTCTTGAAAATCACTCTGCAACTGAGCAAGCCTGTGAACCTTTCATCATAGACTGCTAGCATCAGATGGCCCTGGTTTAAAATACGCTTGAAATCAAAGGCCTGGTAGATAAGTTGGTGTTTGAAAACCATGAAACTTTGTCAGTATAACACACACTTTCTATCGAAGATGCTAAAAGGCACCAAAAGCCATTCTCATTTCCTCAGGGGAGCAAGTTGGGGCAATTTCTGTGGTATCTAGTTTGTTCTGGTACAATAGGATTCTATTGCGGGGGATCAGAGAGCAAAAGAAATGGAAGTAGGTTTCAGTATAACATATGGCAACTAAATTAACCCTCTCTTCATAAATTTGCATGTCTACCAAAAATGTTATGAGCTGATATGAGAATTTTGACTTTTCTTTTTAATGTTTGCTATCTTGAGGAAAGAAAAAAAGGTTTTATTCACCTAAATACAGATTTTCTAAACTATGGTAAGAGCCACGTCTCAGAGAGACTTGTTGGGGTTTTCTCCACCCCTACTACCTCTGTTTGTCTGTCTGTCCCCTGAGTAACTGGGTGGAGGACGAGCTGCTTGGGTAGCACCTGAGCATCCTTCATCCTCCAGCGCTGCCAACTTCCACTATCCCGACTGAGCTCCCCTTGGAAGGACGTTCTGCTAATAGCCGTGGGATCCTCTCACAAAGCGGTTTGTTCTGTTCATTTCTGTGACGTGAGGCAAGAAGAGGGACACAAAAGAGCAGGCAGGAATTAGCATTCCCTCTTCCTCACCATGCAATTGGATTATTTACCTGCATCGGTAATTACTGTGTGATTCTAGGATTTGTTTCTGTCCATGATATTTTTTTAATGCAGAAGGGGAACATATGGTCCGAACTCCCTCACATGTTCAGCGAAGAATGGCAAAGCAGGCAATCTAAACTGCTTCAAGGCAAAGCCTTTCATAAATTAAACCTTTTATGTTCTCCTTCTCCTCTGACTGGCGTAGCATTTGCCTTTCTGTATGTTGTTTTGGTGTGTCTAGTGGCTACATGTGAGAGCGGTGACATTTATATGAAGTGAGTCTATTAAATTCTTTATAATGAATAGCATGTAACTGTAAAACATATACAGTTTTCTCATTTTGCCCTCCTCTGGGAGACTACGACAACATTTTGGCAAGTAGGAGTAAACAGCTTTGTGTTGGCATGCAGTAAATTAAACTGAGTAATTAAAATCAATAGCAAAACACTAGCTAGGCAGAAAGGTCATATAACACAACAGAAAACTGTTGGGTAGCATATTGCAGGAAATCAAAATAAATTTCTGAACTTTTCATTATTCTTTACATGCCTGAAACTGGTCTTAAAAGGCTTGCGAGATACAGCAAGGTATTGACAATGACAGGATCATTCTCTGAGATGGAATAAAAATATTTAAATGCTAATACATGAGAATTTGCAGGGTACGGGGCTGCCAGACACAGTGGAATGTGGGAAAAAGGGCTTTCATTTTGCTACTATTATATAAACTTCTGTTTAGGTTGGCTTAGCGTATTACATAGTAATGCTTGCAAGTACTGAAGTGAGGTGCACTGATTGGGGTCTCTGTCAGCGCAAGGGCGGTTTGAAGTTTGATGTTAATGTTTCTGTGATCAGGACAAATGCCTGGATGGTTTTGTGAGGTGTTTCACGTGCTCCTGCAGCTCGGGAAGGGAGGTCAGGGTCAGATCCTCCAGATCCAAACCAGCAGTGGTCCCAAAGTGAACAATGACTGACTTTCAAGGTACACGTGAGGTCTTCACTGGGATTGTGGGGTTCGATAAGCAGATAACACCTCTGATTTGAGGATGCTGTTCTAAGTCATTGCACTTCTTGTATGACCGCGGCTTCCAGAAGGAAGTCTGCGGTAGGCGTTTGCTTTTTTTGCCGGTGAAAGGCGTTACGGTGGTGGAAGGAAGTGGGAGGAAATCATGAGACACGACTCTGGGAGATGTGGAGATGTGAGATGGGTTGTTAAGAAGCATTTGCTTGGGAGACACTGGAAAGGACTCGAAGGCGTAGTTAACCTGTAACAAGTGCGTTCAGTCATGACGTGGTTATGGATTAAAGAATATATTTTATAGCATTGTTTGGTTGAGTTGGGAAAAGCAGAAAGCTTTAAGGCTTATGAGCTCTTCTGGCTGAGCTTCATTTGCTTTTTCCAGCTCAGTCTCTTGTAACAGGCAATGTTGCTCTGCCTTTCTTATCTCTTGAATTTGCCAGCTCTATTAGCTCTCTCTTAGGCAACTGTCAGAGAGGAGAGATCCCCTTGTGTCATCACGCGGGAGAGATGACATTTTGTGTTTATAAGCCTTTCCTTAGGTCTCCATGTTTGGATTTCTCCTCCGTGGCTTTGAGAAGCTTATCCTGACAGTGCAGATCCCGGGGCACGGTGTGGCTCCACCAGCGCCCGCTGATCCGTGCTGGGGTTGATTTTAGGGTAGGTGGTGAGTTATTGTGCATTTATCTGACAAACCTGAGCCTTCAGCCGGTCGGGCACTGGGTGGATAGTTGTGAAACAAAACCAGTGAGATATGGTTGGACTGTGCTCTTCCTGAAGCTGGTTAATATCCCTTCCAATGTTTGTAATTTCTATTTAAAATATTTGTTTTCCTGTATTTATTTATATTGTCTGGTTTGAATTTAATCCTAGTGATTTCAAAATAACAACAGCGGCAGGCAGCGTTGTGCCGGCTGGCTGTGAGAGAGCCGTGTCTTGTCGTTTAAAGCCACGCTGTATTCGAATAGATGAGTGCTAGAAACTGGTTGAGCCCAGCAACTGTGCAGCCTGGTCTGTGGCTTGAAGTCGTGTTGGGGTTTGGTTTGCTTGAGTGATGGAAATGGCTCGGCCTTCTGCCCATTCCCTTGAATGCGTGTCCACGTCCCGCAGTCAGCGCGGGACACACACAAACAGGCACGGTGGGAGAGCGAGGGTCTGCGCAGCGGCAGTGCTGCAGGGTCCCGTTAGCTGCGTTAGCGTCACTGCGCGGGGAACGTGCGTTATATCTGCTGTAAATGCTTTAACTAGCCAGGCCCTCGTGGTTCATGAACATCAAGTTCAATGTTTTTGAGACAGCGATTCAGAAAGGAATATGATGGTGACCAGGTTCAGTTGCAAATGCTATAAGACATAACATTTATCATATTTTTTTCTCCCTGTTTTAATCCAGATAAATATACTTTCAGCTTTTGTTTCGTTTACATTTTGCTTTTAGAGGGACATAATACATAAATGGTTTTATATATATAAATATTGTATTTAAAGACATGAAGTAATTTTTGTTCTTCTGGTTTCATATGTTTTGAAGTAGTATGTGAGCTTCCCTTTTCAAAGTTAACTGTTAACTTATAAGAACTTTCAGTATATATTTTTGCCTGTGCTTGAATTCTTCTAGTCATTAATGGAATAGGAAATGGTACCTGCCTTCCTGCCTGCAAATGCTTAACCTGAGTTATGAATCCTGCTTAAAACTTATGAACCCTGTTTAAAAGTGTGGTTCATGCTGAGCAGGACTGTGCATCTGCTTAAAGCTGAGCTCAAGGAGAACTGTAGGCAAAATGAGGCTGGTGCAGAGGCTTCTACAGACGTTCCAAACCATTCTTTAACAGTATGCTGATGTACTTTTTTAAATTAAGTGCATGTGTATGTGTATCAAATTTGCTCTATTATTTCAGTGCAAATACCTTACTTCAGTATTACATGGCTAAATTTCCTAAAATGCTGGCCGTAATAGCTAACACAAAACACCTCAGTGTATTCTTGTCCTAGGTAAAGACCAGAGGGACAATGTTTGAGACATATTGTAGATCGAAAAAGCAACAGATATGAAATTGTGACTCCTGCTTGAAAGCCTTGAAATATTTAAGGTTATTATAATCTACATTTTTGCCATCTGTATGTTTAACTCGATAGCTGTATAAATCATGTCAATTACTCTTGCAAACTTTTTCTGCAAGCGCCTTGACAAATGTCCTGTCATTCTCCTGGAAACACACAGTACACGGAGCAGTTTGAAGGCAATTTGGTTATAAAACTTTTTGTATCCCATATGTTGCTTTCTCTTGTTTGCACCTGTCTTTTTATTTATCTAAGCATAAATATTACTGCTTCTTGACACTGTTCAGGAGGTTTTTAGCTGGTTTCTTTCAAAACCTCAGCCTTGGTGCAATGTAGACTCTTATTTTTAACATGAGTGCCAGTCCTGCAAGAGCCTTACTTGTCTAAAATGGAAGACGGTATATGGGGCAAACCTGCAGAAATGTGGAGCAGATGAGTTCCTGAGACACACTTAAACAATCCTCTAGAAACCTCAGGTAAAAGGACGATGCTGTGACAGACCCACTGGCTCCCATAGGTGAGCGTTCTGTACGCAGGGTGGTCTCACCTGCTGATGGCAGTAGCCGTGTAAAAGCCTGAAAGAAACCAAGAACAATTACCGCTACCTACTCATGTTTTATTTGCAACACAAAAAGACAAAGCTGATAGAATTTTGTTTTATGTGGAGTTTTTACTGTAGTCTTCTCTGAATGACTTGATATTTACATTCTGTTTTCGAGTTGTTAGTGTTTAGCAGCGCAGGAAATACTGAGAAGGACAGGGGGCTGTCCCAGCGTCTCGACATCTTTTCTGTATTCCCTTTTCTTCATTTTCTCATCAGAGTCTGTCATCTAAGAGTCTCTTTAGTCTGCCCACTTTTTCCTCACCTGAAATCTTACAGTATCGCACTCATTCCACAGCATTAGGAATACGTGATCATGGGCCTGGACTAGCAAGTAGCGAAGTGTTTGCTTAGATAATCTCAAATTAGGCTCCGGAAGTGCAAACGTTTGAATAGTGATTCTAAGAGTAAGCTCTGCAGTCTTACAGTAGTGCGTGCCTAGGAAGAGTTGAAGGCGTAGTTTTTGCAAGTGCAAATGTGTCACCTGGAGTTCTACCTACATGCAATAGATGTCCGTACCTCTTCTCAGAGTATGCTGAAGATTTGGCCCAGAAAATCTGGGGGGGGCCAAGCGGGGGAAGGGTCTCCAGTCGTTTAAACTGATCACATTTCCTGAGAGCACAGAAAAAGTACTTTAGTTGGCAAGACGCAAAGTTCTACGTTGCATTAGCGATTGCTGACTCGAGTATTGTGAGTCACATTGCATTTGCAGCTCATAGCGTGCTCTCATGCTATATCAGCCTCCTTGCTGACCTGTGAGCAGCGCGTACATTCTCTTGCCATGTTTTGTAACAGTCTAAAGAGGAAGGAAAGTATCTAGAACTCTGTCATTACCTTTAGCAGCAGAAGGATGTGAAGAGTCTTTCAAGGCTAAATAAAACCTTGTGTAATTTAACAAAATCTATCCTGCATTTCCCTTCCCCTCAGCATCATGTCTGGTTACATCGCGGAAGAGGGTAAAGGAGGTGATGCTCTTGGAGTCTAAACAAACTCAGCACAGTGAAATGGGACAGTACTTTAAAATATGCATAAGGATTGCAGTTGCTCCATTTTGTGACACTGACTGTTCAGGTAGATTTAAAAGAAAAAGAAAAAAGAGACAAACCCAAACCACCACAGACTTGTCCTAAAATGAATATTTTTTTTAAAGGCCTATCAAGAAAAATGATGTTGCAACTATTATTGTGAAAAATTGGAGTGGCCTGGTTGATATCACGCATACAGTTTGGAAAAACAAGATTAGTGCCACACGTACCATTTTTCATTTTCTTCTGTCTTCAACAGCAGCAACCATTGCAGCATCTCATTTTTAACTGTGTTTAGGGTGAGGAAGCCCATGTGTGTACAGTTGCTCCTGGGTCTCTGGTCCCCCTGCTCCAGCCTTTCCCCTCTGCTCGCGTGTCCCTATGTGCTATAAATAAGAAATGGTTGGGAGGGCAGGACACTTAGTCTCTTCTTAGATCAATACTGCTCTGTGTGTCACCAACTAGGAATATTTGAAACCAGGGAGGGAGGGAATTGTGTTTTATTTCCCCTGTAGACTGAGGCCAACACCTTTGCATTGGGTTCATCTCTATTACCTGGAGAAAGAAGCCTGGGTAGGTTATTTTGAACCAGTATAAGCTGACAAAAGTACCACTGTGAATAAGACAACAAAGATTTTAACAAGAAAATATTAGAACTTTTCCCTTCATTAAAACCAGAATTTTGATGCCTCCGTGACCATCTACGTGTTGTTTTCCTGAGGCTGAGCTCAGTGGGGAGAGAGACCCGAGTGAGCATGTGTTGGTGCTGGGGCCAGGCGTGTGCGGCTGAGCGCCGCGGAACTGACATCTCGTTGCACACGTACGCTCACTTCAATCTTCAGAGAGAGGGTCTCGCCGCATTTGTTGTTCCCCTTTAAGCTGAGCAAATTAAGACTTTTCTGTCGCGGCTGAGACGGACAAACGACATGGACCAAGTTCCTTCAAGATTGAAGTAATAGGTTCCATTTATTGCTACAAGTGCATTTTTATACAATTCTACCAGTTCATGTGTCTTTTCACTATTGGTTACAGCACTAACATCTCATTGGTTAACTTTTCTATCATCCATGTTATTCTTCTATCCCCTTCTCTCTCACGGGTACATCTCTCCTCTCTCCGGATACTCCTTTACTCTCATCCCTCTCAAGGGTAAATCTTAATATCTCAAGGCTGATCTCTACTCCCTATTTTCTGTCAAGGATTCCACAGACCCGCTGCAGTTTCCCACACTTTTCCTTCCAGGCTTCTCTTTTTCCCCCCTCCGCAGTGTTTAATACGATAGCTCCAAGTGCTGTTTCTGGAAGGAATAGATGAAGGACACAACAGGCAGGTCTGCACAGCACCGTACAAGTTCAGCTCTGGAAATGCAGCATTGCCATTGCTAACAACAGGGCACGTGCTGGTATGGGGAATAAATGGGAGACATATAGGCTCTACCTGTAGTAGAAATGTGAGTGTGCTTGGAGAAAGTTGCCCTGCAACACTCTCAGGAACAAGAGAGTGTCATAAAGTAGTTTCTTTAACAGATGACGGCGGAAGGAGGGAATATGAAGGGGCTCATTGAAGAAAATGGAGAATAAAACTTGGGTATGTGCAAGATGTGTAGCCTGGGGAAAAAATAAAATGTTTGCAATGCTGAATTTAAATTATTTGCCCTCACATTGTTGCGTCTTGTACCTGAGAGACAATTATGTGCTTTCATGCAAAGAAATCAGGTGTTTCTACATCATAAATCAGTCCTGATAGCAAACGAGGTTTTGGAGGTACCAATCTTAGACCTGCTCTTTTCTGAGAATAAAGATGAGGCACTATCAGAGATTGAGAAGATGGGGCAAATTGATTAATTAAAAAGCAGTAAATCATCAGCCCCGCATGACTTATGTATAAAAGAATTCTGAAGAAGCTTAGGAATGAATTAGCTGAACTGCTAACAAAGATACGCGCTCTCATTAAAACCAAGATCTGTTCCAGGGGCTGGCGAGTATGTGGGGTTTATCCTATATTTAGACTGGTAAGCATTACATCTGCACGTTGCAAGTGGCCGAAACAGGAATATGAAAGGGAATAATAAAACACCTGGAAGATCGTGATGTGAAAGACTTTAATGAGAACAGCTTCAGCGAAGAAAAATCTCGTTTCACCACATTCCTTAGAACTCTGTGAATTGCCTGTACAAAGACACAGGAATGGCCATGCTGGATGAGACCAGCAGTCCCTCCAGCCCAGCACAGCCCTGTGGCACAGGAGAATAACCACATAACCCCTTTTCCCTGGTCTCGATTGACGCCAACAAGGGCCTGGTCTGAGGTTAAGGGAGTCACTGCAGACATGCTGACACATCCCTCTCTTGGAAACTGGTCCTGAGCTTACCGGTGCTCAGAGAGAAAATTTTCCCCACTCACTAAAAGGAATTAAATGGTAAAATAAACAACGTTTTCTGAAAAGGCAGAAAAGAGAAGTCTGACGCTAGATGCTCAGAGTAATGATAACCAGTTCCTGAGATATCATTGTAACAATAGTCTTTTCATCTAGCAGGGCTACCAGGTTGTTGTCATCTGCTTTTATTCAGTTTGATATTAGCAAGTACCACCTGGTGGTGAAGCCAAACTGAGGGTACGCTGACCTGATAGATGCACTTGTGTTAGCTGCTCTTCACTCCTCCAGCCATACCTCTCCCTGCTCACCATACATCTCCCTGCTCACCATACATCTCCCTGCTCGCCATACCTCTCCCTGCTCACCATACATCTCCCTGCTCGCCATACCTCTCCCTGCTCGCCATACATCTCCCTGCTCGCCATACCTCTCCCTGCTCGCCATACCTCTCCCTGCTCGCCATACCTCTCCCTGCTCGCCATACATCTCCCTGCTCGCCATACATCTCCCTGCTCGCCATACCTCTCCCTGCTCGCCATACCTCTCCCTGCTCACCATACATCTCCCTGCTCGCCATACCTCTCCCTGCTCGCCATATCTCTCCCTGCTCACCATACATCTCCCTGCTCGCCACACGTAGAGCTGCTGCAGCCCGGGGCGATCCCACTCAGCGCTGCCATGAGCTCCCAGCCCTCTGCTCAGGGGTTCTGTTGTTTCAGCCCTCGGAAGAGCAATCACAGCACCGAGACCTCGGCACTCAGTTCATGGCAAAGGTTTAAGCAGCTGCTGGTATCCACACATCTTGCAAAAGCTCTTAATTCCAACATCTTTTGGGTTCCCCTCCCCCCCCCCCCCTTTTTTGTTTAAGGTGTAACCTTTGTATTTTGATGCTAAATTCTCTTCCCTGTTTGACTGTCTTGGGCAGTTCATTGGCCTAGACTTCCTTCATGGAGTAGCTCCCTTTGTAACAGAAATGCTCTTAAAAAACTACAATTGTGGTACATGCCAAAAAGAAGGTATTTCTGACTTGCCCAGCAGTCTTTTCTGTTTGCCTGGCTTTGATTCCATCGGATGCCAAGGTGCCCTTTCCCCGTGGGAATTCCTGGGAACATTTCCTCACCTTTAGATTTCAGCCACCAGACTTGCGGGGTGAACCCCCTGGCTTGATGTACTTTGACTCTCTGAAAGCTTGTGACAAAGTCTGTCACCAGACGCTGCTCCAAGGGCTCAGCAGTCACATATGGTGACAGGGCAAGTATCATCGTAGATCAAAACCCGACAGGGAAGCCAAAAGGCAGAGGGCTAAGTGGCCAGTTTTCATCGCAGTAAAAGGCTAACAGCTGTGCGCCTTAAACTGACCTACCAGCTCATTTGCTAAATGTATTTATTAATGATCTGGGGAAAAAAGGTGAAGGATTAGGTGGTAACACTTGCAAATGATGTAATTACTTAAGTAATTTAAGCCTGTAGCCACACTGTTAGAAACTTCTGAGTGATGTAAACAAGTTGCTCAGATGGATGAAGAAGGTGGAATCCTGCTAAATGAGGAGTTAATACGTGGAGAAGGGAAAAAACTGCACATTACTGTTGGCAGTTCCATAGCAGAGGCCGTTTGAGATGCTGTTGTGGTGGAAAGAGTGAACAAGGTGCTAGAAGGCGTAAGAAATGGGACATTAAAAATGAATTGCTGATCTCAGTCTTCATTGCATGGAGACAGAAGATAGGATGAAGCGTAATATTATGAGTAAGTTTGCCCAGCTAACAAAGTCTGATCCATGATGACAATTTCCTGTTTTCTTCTGTTTTTATCCTGCTCATACATCATCTGCTGTCAGAGATGCTCTGGTCTTTATCAGGGATAATATATGCTGGGAAAGCTGAGGCTTCTAGAGGGTTTCAGATCTTACTAAGGGCAGCTCAGTATCAACAAAGATACAATGGGTAAAAACCTATTTAATATCTATTCGTCTTTTTTTGGTAGTTAAAATTCCCATCAAAATGACATAAATTAACAATCTCAGCTTTGTATTTGGACTGTGAAATCATCAACATTTTAAACGTGGATTTCAGAATTCAGATGTTACTGAAATACTTCCTCAAGTTGGGGCTCTTACGAGACTTATGAATTATTCTTGCATAGAGGAGAAGTCACTTGAGACCAACCTAAATGAAGTTAACATAGATTTTAAAAATTACTCTTCCAGAAGAACAGGGAGTGGTGGGAATAGATGAACAGATGGATAGGGGCGAAGAGGAGAGGGAAGAAAAGGCTAAATAGGTAATTGAGGCTAAGAGGCTATTAGAGCTGACCCGGTGGTCTATGGTGGTGCAGTTCAGGGACTTGAATCTGGTATTGAGGTTGGTCCCTCGTTCCCAGGCCAAGACGTGATCCAAACATCGCAAGGACTCGGTTCTATAGCCTGTGTGATCCTATAAGTACGTGTTTCCCAGTCAACAAAATCTGGAGGAATTGTATGTCAGATTATAGTGGAGGAGACATGAAAGAATAACAGAGTAAAAGGCTGAATTTGGACATGAAGACGCTAAAGTACTATACTAATGGGTGAGAAGTTTAGTGAAATTCTTTGGTATTCCTTTGAACCGGCTGTTGGAGAAAAATCTGGTTGAAATAAACATCTTTTGAAGAGATTCTGAATAGGAGCAAGCTATTTCCCACCAAGCCTTTCCTAAAATTTGTCCAGTACACGATTCTCTAAAGCATAAGAGGAAAGATAAGAGGAAAGCATAAAAGGTCATTTATTCTAAGTCGTTCTGATACATAGTTTGACTGCTTTGACGTTGGTATGCTTGTGGTGTGCTGGTCTTGTCTCCTCCTTTCAGTGTCCTAACGTGTCTTCCTTTCAGACGCAGTCAGATACACTTTCTGCTGTGTTTTATATGCTTATTTTCTCCATGATGTCAGTAGTCAGTATATTCAAACTGTTTTCTGAAGCTGTCGGTAGATCTGTTCTGTTACGGCCAGGGCGCCTGGTATAGGTCAAAGCTGGGACAAGCATTGCCATGTGGTTTTCAGATTTATATGCTGAGGTGGAGCATTTCTTGTCCTTACCTTTTTCTAGTACAACGTTATTTATGCTGACTTAATTCTTTCAAATCTCCGCACTTCTTTAACAATACTTGTGGCTGCTCTTTTTCAATCACTTCCAAAAACCCTTGGTTTTCTTTTCTACACGTCCCAAGCTTTGGAATTGCGGTGGTGCGGCATTCTGAAATGCTGCTTCTTTTCTCTTTCTTTACCTTCCTCAGTGCTTCTTATCACAAATTCTCATTTGCCAATTTGATTATGAGTATTAAAAATGAAAATTGACTCTTTCTTTTTAGTAGCTGCCCATCAGGACAGAAATGCCGGCTCCTGCATCCCTCTCTGCTATTCATTGCACATGTATGGCCAACTTTCCTGTTTTCCTGTTCTAGTATATTTGTGGAAGGTCAACTCTTCTCCTTCTCTTTCTTCTTTCCTTTATAAGGACTGTATAGAGATATTGCTATTGAAGCAACACATGGCTGGAACACCCATGGTCAGTAGGCAAATCATATTTCGCCAGCAGAAAAAAGCAGCACCATTCATTATCCCTGCAGCTTAAAAGAGAGTTTCTGTAGAATAATTGCAGTGTTGGAACTGCAGCTTCAGAGGAAAGTCACTGCGGTAGAAGCTTCTGGTGACTGGGCAGGATAAGCAAGAGAGGGAGGAGGGAATACAGCTTTGGTTTGGTGGTAGCCAGGAGGGAGGAAAGGTAAATGGGCTGCTTGTCCACTGGAGACACCACTTGTTCCTTTCTGATGGTGAAAGATTTGGAGTGTTGCCCCCAGCCAACAGCGCCCCTGAGACATGTTAAAGTGTTTTGTCAAAAGAGGGATCTGTGATAAATCTGGACTGCTCTGAACAAGTTTTGATAGGGGAGATAAGGGATTGAGTGCTGGACAACACTGAAGGAAACATCCTCCCACAAAACCTTACCGAGGTTTGGAGAACCTCAAACAACGCTTCTCCATTTGGGGGATGCAATGTTGCCCAGTCTTAAGTGAAGATCCTTAAAAAGTCATTCAAAGAAGTATTTTTGCTTGTACTTTAGCAGCCTCCCCTCTTCACGATGTTTTGGTTATTCTGGTGAACCGAAGGATAATGTTTTTATACCTGCCAGCAGAATCCATGGGCAGGTTTTTAGCGTTGCTTTAGATCTTAAAGTCATGATCTGCTCATAGGGATCCTTCCATATCGCTTCAACTGCTTCCCACACGGTGTGTCCTTCCCTCAGCATTTCTGGTTGCTTTTTGGCTTGATGACTTCTACTGATTCCCTCTGACTTCAGGTGGAACAGTGTCATTGTGTTTTTGTTATTGGTATTATCACAGGACCTAGAACACTGGTCTATGGGCAAGGACCACATTTCTGTGGGGTATTTTGCAAACAGATTAAAGGATGTTTCTCACTCCTATTTTTCATTTGTTTCTCCTCACCGCTGAATTTTCCGTGTCAGAACGCTGCACTATGTTGAAAATATGTTTTTGTTTAAACTTCCTTAGCAAGTTTTCTCTGAACATGTCCAAGCACATAGGAAAGTGTTCATCCTGGAGAACAGGAGCTGAGGGGAGACCTTATCACTGTCTACAACTGCCTGCAAGGAGGTTGTAGCATGGAGAGTGTTGGTCTCAACTCCCGAGTAGCAATAGGACAAGAGGAAATGGCCTCGAGGTGCCCAGGGGACATTTAGATTGGGTATTAGGAAGAATTTCTTCATGGAAAGGGTTGTGAAGCATTGGAACAGGCTGCCCAGACTGTATTGGAGTCACCATCCCTGGAGGGGTTTAAAAGGCATTTAGATGAGGTTCTCAGGGACATGGTTTAGAGCTATAGAGTTACATCATGGTTGGACTCAATGATCCTGAGGGTCTATTCAAACCAAAATGATTCTGTGAAAGCGTTGAATTATTCACATAACATTTGCTCATTTGAATACGTTTCTAAGTTTTGGATCTGAAGTTCTGAAACAATAATAATGTACCTTCAGGATATTTTTGCTATCTCAGTATATGCTGGTGAGACTGATTTGTCTGGTGTGCAGGTCTCATTAAAATAACTGTGCCGGGTTAGACTAACCCTGCTGCAGGTACCCAGACTGAGGAGGTTTTACCATGTTTATTACCAACGGAAGTTTTAGAGAAAAGAATAGCAAAAAACCTCCGTGTTTTCCTCTTGAGTTGGCAAAGAATGCAGAGATTTTATAATACAATCAGGTTTGTACATTTTGCTTTTGTTTGAATTCCCTAGCAATCGTTACGGAGGTTAGTTAATTATTTCAATTAACATTCACCTTTGAAAGCTCTGTGTTTGATGTCTAGATTTCCTGATTTTTATGAAAGCCATTGAATTGCATAATATTTTGATTTTTATACTTAAGAAACCAGGTATTGGTAGAGCTGCAAAACCTTGAGGTGCATTATAAACTGTTAAAAATGATAAAAATATTTAGAGAGTATTCGAATACATATTAGGAAGAATAAAAGCAGGATTTATTTTGTAGTGTCTTAAACAGAGTTAGCTGTGCCAAAACCCATTCAGTTATCTGTAAAAAAGATTTAACACTCTGTGACATATTCACTGTCACTCCATGCTCTGTGAATCAAATATAAAATTATGTGCACCTAAAAACCCTACAAAGTTATTTTGTCACAAGTAAGCTGGGAGTTTGGAAGATGGGCAGCCCCGCTTGTCAACAAGAATAAGCAAGAATCAAAATAATGACTTAGACTAAGAGAGAAAGAAGGCAGTGAGGCCTTCCGTTGGGAAGAGTGGCCTTCCATTGGGAAGAGTGGCCTTCCATTGGGAAGAGTGCCCTCCCGCAAGGGGAGGCCGCACTGCATCATTTGCTTTCTTATATTTGCTTTAGAGTTTGGTGGATTTCTTGCAGTTAATAAATAGGGACATCCAGCTTTAGGAATAAAATTTGAACACTTAGAAGGAGTAGCTAGATCCAGCGTTTTGGGAAGAGTCAATAAATATCCTGCAGGTTATTTTCAAAAGTTGAATTGGAATCAGGTTTTGTACTTCAAATGTCTTTAAAGTTTAGGCTTAAGTTCCTCTGAGATGGTAACTCAGGTCCACCCCTTTGAATTATTTACACAAGCTTGGAAATTTGCAGAATTGTTAAGCTATACCGCTAGATCTATAAATGGATGGCAGTTGAAACGGCCACCACAGTGTGTCACCACAGCCAACGCTTCATTGCAATCAGATTCACTCGAGCGTTTCCCTTCAAACCACATCACTTGGTTTTCCTTTTGGCCATTGATCTCTCACAGCACCTGCAGCTTTTTCTCCTTCCTCCAAATATCATCATTTCACGTTGAAGCTTACTGGCTGCGATATGTCAACTCAAGCCTGTGGAGTCAAGGAACTGGATAATTACTTCACGAGTGCCACATTAGAAGTGGTCCAAAGACTGGTTTAGGCTGCTCATTAAAGTCATTGGGAATTTGGCTGGGTAGGAGCTCCCTGTTTGACCGTGCAACGGGGGGGGAAAGCACTCCAAGGATTGTTATTTTCTAATTATTTGTGTTCTGGTACCACAAAAGGATTTGATTAGCACCTTTATGGGTTTAAAGCTTAAAAAACAGATGCCACACAGCAGCACCCCCACCACCCCCCAGTTTGTTCCCCAAAGCTTTGATTAACACCAGTTTTCAAAGGGCAATAGGATAGCAGAGAAAAAAAAGCAGAACAGATGATAAAGTTTGTCTTTAAGACCAAAATTATGGCCAGACTAGAGCTGAAATTAAAATTATGTTCAAAATAGGACGATAGTTAGGATAAACCTTTGCAGGTCAGGTGTGTGTACCACCCCTCAGTGCCCACTGCAGCAGCCAGGAGGACAGTCCTGGGCCCTCTGGAGGGTTCAGCTTTTGGACACTGAATGAGGACTCCATTTTCTTTCCCTTTTCTTTTTGTAAACTGACAAATTTGATCTTATTGCACGCTACCAAAGCAGATTAAATGTCTTGGCTCCAGACTACAGCATAGCAAACATATAGCAACAGACAAGCACATATGCATTCACACTTGGAGCCACGAATCTGTTGAGTTGAGGGTCCTCCCTTGTCAGACGGGAGAAGAAATTCAAACTAGTGCTGGACTATGAGAGTCAAAATAGAGAGAAAGTCTTTGTTTCTGATTCCTCTTCCTTTGACAGAAAGAATTTTGCGTCTGTCCTTAAGTCCTAGGCAGCCTGAATTTGTTTCAAAATGATGTAAAATATGAAGCTCCATTTCTGTAAATACATTTCTAAAAAAAGGCTGGAAATCAGCTGCTCCCATGTTGTGCTCTCTGGCTGCACTTCGAAGTGGGCTGGTTCTCCTTGAACTGACTCCTCGGCAGCGCCGGCATCCAGGCGGTTGTGTATCAATTAGCAGGGTGCGTTTCTTGGTGGTGGTTGTGTGTCAATTAGCAGGGTGCGTTTCTTGGTGGTGGTTGTGTGTCAATTAGCAGGGTGCGTTTCTTGGTGGTGGTTGTGTATCAATTAGCAGGGTGCGTTTCTTGGTGGTGGTTGTGTGTCAATTAGCAGGGTGCGTTTCTTGGTGGTGGTTGTGTATCAATTAGCAGGGTGCGTTTCTTGGTGGTGGTTGTGTATCAATTAGCAGGGTGCGTTTCTTGGTGGCGGTTGTGTATCAATTAGCAGGGTGCGTTTCTTGGTGGCGGTTGTGTGTCAATTAGCAGGGTGTGTTTCTTGGTGGCGGTTGTGTGTCAATTAGCAGGGTGCGTTTCTTGGTGGTGGTTGTGTGTCAATTAGCAGGGTGCGTTTCTTGGTGGTGGTTGTGTGTCAATTAGCAGGGTGCGTTTCTTGGTGGTGGTTGTGTGTCAATTAGCAGGGTGCGTTTCTTGGTGGTGGTTGTGTGTCAATTAGCAGGGTGCGTTTCTTGGTGGTGGTTGTGTGTCAATTAGCAGGGTGCGTTTCTTGATGGTGGTTGTGTATCAATTAGCAGGGTGCGTTTCTTGGTGGTGGTTGTGTGTCAATTAGCAGGGTGCGTTTCTTGGTGGTGGTTGTGTGTCAATTAGCAGGGTGTGTTTCTTGGTGGTGGTTGTGTGTCAATTAGCAGGGTGCGTTTCTTGGTGGTGGTTGTGTATCAGTTAGCAGGGTGCGTTTCTTGGTGGTGGTTGTGTATCAGTTAGCAGGGTGCGTTTCTTGGTGAGAGCTGCCTGGAAGTGCAGAAGGACAAATCTGAGCATTAAGCTTTGCACCATCATTCTGCTTTCCTACCTCTAACTCCAGATCAGCTTCGTTGTGACGGAGGGTGTAAGGGGTTGGTGCGTCTCTGCAGATCCACGATAAGATATTTTTCTCTAGTAAGCAGAGCAGTTAGACTGTGCATTCTGAATCTGTCCCTGCCAGGCCCTAGATGCATTAGTATTCCACTGGCAGCTGCCTGTAGGTAGGAATATTGTTTTTGTCCATAACCAGAGGGAACAATCAGACTAAGCCGTTCCCCGGCTATAAACCAGCCAAAGTAATTGGGTTTAATTTTAATTTTTGTAATAGCTTTAAATTAATAGGAGCAGCTGCTGCCACAGTGTGTGGGTGTCCTTTTCCAGAAGGCATAGAACAAAAAAGGGAAAGAGTAAACAATAGTGCGTCTAGGACACAAAGGTTAATTCAAGAACTGAGCAATGTCTTTTCCTTATCAAAAACTCGGTTGGCGATATCTAGCACAGTGTCCCCTTTCTTTTTTCCTTCCCTTTTTTTTCTTGATATTTCTTTCTTTTTCTCCTTTGATTCCCCGATAAGATCTCAATCTGATTAGGCTCCTGTGTGTAAAGACGCGTTGTTGGTATCTAAACACTAACCCTCTTTCTCTATATGACTCACAAATAGATTAGCACTGACAAAGTGCTGGGAGAGATAAAAATAGATTAGCACTGACAGGAGTACTATTATAACTATTTTTGGAAGATATGGTTTGAATTAAGAGTTTGGGCACTTTCTGCCCTGAGAGGGTGAATTTAAACCTAGGAACTGAGGGTGGTTTGTGCTGCCGTGTCAGACACCAGATAGTGAAATGTCAATACCAGATGTCCTAGACATCAAGATTAGCCATAATAGCCAAATGCGGCCATAAAGTGATGTGTCAAAGTGGATAATAAAACAGATGCTTAGCTTCTATAATGAAGGGGAACGGGAATGAAATATCAAAAGTGCCTTCAATACATTAACAAAGTTGTCTTCAACTTGCTTAAAAGTAGAAAGTTATCGAACCAAGGAGAACTACATGTCATTTAAACATGAACTATCAGGAGATGAATTTCAATTAGCGTTAGCCTTTCTAAAATCCTGAATTTCCTCCTATTGGTCTCATTTTACATGAAATTTTTATAGCACAAAGTGAGGCTGGTACTTTATTATTTCTCCCCTGCTAATTTGGAAACAAATAAAGTTCAACAACTCAGCAACACACTGTTTAAACTTGCATTACGGTTTGAGGACTGGGAGCTAGAATACATTTACCCACTGCCATATCATCTGCTTGATTTGAGATCAAATGAGGGATGTCCTATAGCACTCCAGAGTGAGGGTGAACGACAGAAATATGTTAAGATACTGGAGAAACCGATGAGGTGAGAGTTGTGCCTGCAGACGCCTGGTGCTGGTTTTTCCCTACCGATACTTTTAAAAAAATTCAAGAATTGTTTTTCTGTCCTTCACATTTGTTGCTTGTATCTAGTTCTCAGATCTTAGTGCTGAGCAAGTGCCTCATTTAACGAAAAATACTGAAGTAAATTCTGGAAGCCCTGAGTGTTCAAGAACCAGGGCAATAAAAGGGGTAAATAAATTCTTATTTCAAGTCTAATTAACTGCGTCGCTGGGTCTTTATTGTACTTTTTCAAGAACACCTCAATTCTTTTCTGTTTCCCTCTGTAGCTCCTGAGTCTTGCTGATCAGACTCTTTAACTACTGCTAATTGGCAAACATGGACTTCTGCATAATGAGAAGGTTTTGTCCTCTATTTCATATTAGCAATGAAAGGCCCAAACTGATGCTCTGCAGCAGAGCTGCTTCTCAGAACTATTACAAAGAGGCACATTACTGCCACTATGTCTGCAAATCTTATTACGTTTTTCCTCACGATGATCCCAGTTTAGCTGAGATCTGCTCCAGTCATTAGATCAGACCTGTTTATAATGTGTAATTGAATCAGTTAGAGTCTGCAGGACCACAGTGTTTTGTTGCCAAACATGGCTGGTAAGTGAGTTACAGCCAATTACAAGTGCATGGCATGACTAGAGAATCGCCTGGCTACACAGAGATCCACAACCCACCTGCAAAACAAAGAAACTGTACAGACAGAAATACTGAACCTCTCTGGTCCATAGAACACGTGTTTGACCCATCTCTGAAATGTTAGTTATTTCTGTTGAGAAATAACGGCATCATTGAAGTTGGATGAAAGATGTCAGGCAGGCATTTGTTATTCCTTAAAGAGATACCAGCTTGATAGCAATGACATAAATGTCTCTATTAGAGTTATTTACTATCATGTATATTCATTTTTATCTTGTCAGTTCCCAAAGCCAGAGATCTTGCGGAGGGCAGCAGTCCAATTTGGAGCAGGACCAAATACCCTTTTCTCCTTTGCTTACCAATTTAGGACCAGGTTATTTTCCACACCTGAAGTTTTTTGTTGTTTGCCTTTTGGTTTTATTTTGTCACCTTAAAAATGTATCTTTTCCTCCATTCATTGGCTGGGTGTTGATAAATTAAGGATCCTGACTATTAACGATAATGAAAAATATAAAGATGTCCTGAGCGTCAGTAAGAGTTCTGTTGGAGTTACTTCGTTAGATGTCCCTCGGCTGTGCGCTGGTGAATGGGGCTGGTGTGAGGGCTGTAGCCGCGCTCCAGCAGAGCCCTGGTCAGCGTGGCGGTGTGAGGTTGCACCGGTTTAACAGCAAAGCAGAGGAGAATTTAACCGCCTGTGCATCCTTTTTGCTTCATGGCAGCGGGTTTCTCCGTTTGTGAGATGCTCTCCCCTGCTCTGGCGAGGAAACCTGAATCTCGCATAGCCTTTTTGTCCAGATTTCTTTTGCCAATGTATATCTGTGTCAACGTGTGCATATGTTTTGTTTCTTAGGCAAAGAATACCCTCTAAAAACGTGTATTACTACCGCTGCCCGGACCACAGGAAGAACTACGTCATGTCCTTTGCTTTTTGCTTTGACCGCGAGGATGACACCTACCAGTTCGCCTACTGCTACCCCTACACGTACACTCGGCTCCAGCACTACCTGGACAGCCTGCAGCGGAGGAGCATGGGCTACTTCTGCAGGGAGCTGCTGGCGCTCAGCGTGGTAAGTGGCGGCCACGCTTGCCAGCTGGCAGGCTGCAGCACCAATGCCTGCCCTTAAATGCTTATAGACCCATTTATCATCCCCGCTAAAGTACACACACATAGATTCGTTTCACTGTGGTCAATGACACACGAGGAAGCAGCGTACCTGCATGGGGAAATACAGACAAACGCTCATTTAATTTCACGTAAATATTTCCTTTGCAATATGCAAAGCAATGCTAAATTCCCCTGTAGGGTCAGTTCACCTCTAAAGACATTTAAAGATGAAACTGAAACAGCTGTATTGAAGAAATGTGGTTTTTAGAGTATTCTGTCCATTTGTCTTAAGGAAAAGCTTTTCCATTCAAACATAAATCTGTGTCTTTGGAACCGGAGTATATCTTTTCTTGGTAAAATCATGCGAAACATACGCAAATGACCTTTTTTATTTACTCTTAAAAGGTCTATTTTGGTAATTTGAAATTGAAAGAGATTTAGGGTCTCAGTAGAGGTCCTTTTGCATTTTTAGTGCGCTCGTTCCACAGTCTTAATATCTTCTCTGAGATTCGATTTGGTCTGAACTTGTGTGTGTGTGTCAGGAAAAGAAAACTGATTGCGGTGAAGGCTGGTGATCCCAGCAGCCGGGCCTTTAAGAAGCCCAGCATATATCGTGACAATCAGGATGAAATAACATGTATAGCCTGCTTAGAATAAATAACAGGTTTCCAGATTTAGAGCAGGACATTGAGATACCTACGGTGGCGTGAAACTTGGGTGATAAACTAACTTATGGATAAGGCTAAAAATAGAATTAACGAAAGCAAGCGCTTTGACCCTTTTGTCAGTCAAGCACGGTTCTTGTTCTAAAGATAACTATTAGATGTTCCTGAACTGGCATTAATTATTAATCATTCCAATTAGGAGGACAAACAATTATGATAGAAAGGGATATTAAAAAAAAATAGGAAAGTAAAATCTTCAGAGGGTAGAAGGAATACTATCATTTTAATGTGTCTAGGGTTTTAATTATTAATCTTAGAGGGCAGAGCTATCATTAATTCTGTAATGAAACTGAATTTGTTTCCTTTCACTCTGAAAATAGTGTATAAACAGTCACATTTGCATATTAATCAAACCCTGATCTGAGTGATGAAAACACTGAAATAGGGGGCTTTGTCTTTTATCTGCATTTTGACAGAGCTGTGCTCCCAAATCTTGTTAACATTGTGTTACCAGTAGTTGCTAAATATTATTTTTCATATTTCACCAAGCTAAGCAAACAGATGCCACTCAAAATGTGCAGGAAATATGCTGCGTATAAGTCCTGATTTTATATCTATATGTACACAGACAGTATGTTTTGCAGAAATGGCTATGGTAACATTTTGCAGCTCACCATGCCGATCTGTATAAAAAGCTTCTGAATCAGGCTCGCGCTGCAATCTTTGTGAGGAACGTTACAATCTCGGAGCATTTCTGGCTCTTCTCCACGCACAACTGTCCTAGAACAGCTTGGTAATTTAATGCCTTTGCTGAGCTTGAATAGACAATTTCCATAAGTTCTCTGCAAGCTAAATATTTTAAGATAGAGCTTTGTTGCTATCATACATCTTTAAATGGTGAGAACCGGGATCCCTCAGTCCTCGCTGCACAGCACTGCCTCAGAGCAGGGGCTGGCTGTGCTTTGGAGGATTGCGTGCGTGTAGGATGGAGTCAGAGCTAGGGGAGCGAGCCCCGGCCCCGCTCTGGCCCCTTATGTAAGGTAAGAGGGAGCAGATTGGCATAAAGAGGCCTTAAAAGCTCTATTCCTGGCGAAGGGACGATACCCCGGCAGCACACGGTGCGAGGTAACTCGGCGGTGCTGTCTGAGGACAGGCTGCAGTCCGAGGCTGCGGCACATCTGTCCAGCTGCCACCGCTGGCTCGTCCCAGTGCTTGTGAGGGTGGAGAGCAGTATGAAACAGCTTCACTTCTCCTGGCTTATGAAGTTCTGCAATGTGCCTCTTGGAGACAACAGAATCTCACCACAGATCTTTGGAATTTTTGTTTAATTATGATTTTTCTTTGTCGTGGAACAGTAAAATGCAAGTCACAAGAAACCGCGCTTATGTAATTGCTCCTGAAGGCTTTCTGAGTGCACATTTTGCTTCACGTAATGTTTTCAAGGCAATCTAATTTCTAATCTAATTTCATATTTTCTCTAAAGAAAGTACTATGCCTCCATTAACTCCTTAAATACTTTCACTAATTCTATGAAAATTGAAAGTGAAATATCAGTGTGGGACGTGTAATTGTCATTAGGATGCAGAATGGCAAAGTAGTTCGAGCCAAATGGCAAACGCTCCCATTGCCAGCGTGAACGGATAACTTTGCTGTTCTATTTCTGACCTTTTAATGTTTATATCCTTTACTTCAGAGAGCTATCTCACATTCTCGATGTGCCAAATGGTCTTGAAAATAGTCTCTCCTGCAAGATAGCTATGATGGTCACCCAGGTGTCATTTAAATGGCCATTTTCTTTCTGCCATTGTCGGCCTTAGGTAACTTCAGACTTTCTACAGTTTGTGCCTACAAATCACAAGTTCTAAATACATGAGCATTTTTAAAAATGGTTAAATAAGCTGTTTGGTATATTATTGATGTGCCTCTCATCTTAGCATATATTATGCAATATTTGCAGCATAACATACTTTAAAGTAATGTTTCTATTTCTGTGAAAATATAACTACAGGCTCAATTTACATTTACAGAACCTATTTTATGATACTTATCCAGCCTTATGTGTAATAACAGCTACATGTAGCAGTATAACTAATGTTTCAGAGTTGGCAAAGCTTGTGAGGGTGTCATCACTTGAAACTAGAGGTCTAAATGAGCTGTGCACACTTGAAGTGTGTGGACAATTGATGAGACCCGTACCTCTAATAGTAATCCACTATCACACATCATAAATTAACGAGTTTTGGTGAGCCTGGCTCAACTCCTGCAGCCCACTTCACAAATCACCACCGGCTTGGCAGTATCTTCATTACTCTCTCAAAAGAGAGGCAAGATTAATTGGAGCCAGATACTTCCTTTCACCCCATTAGGTAATGATGCTTCCGAATTATAGTTGAGGTGAATTGCAACTGCACATGCAAACCACAAGCCTCAGAGGGTTTTCCACAATACGCAGAGACTGGAAGATGGAATTCTGTTAAATTAAATATTAAACATACATATTTTAAAACAAGAAGGCAATATGTCTAATGTAGAGCTCTGAAAGCGAGCCAGTCTCTTAAGTCAGACATGAGATAGTGAAACAGATTGGAGCACAGGGTGTTTCATCCTGACTTCATGCCGCTTGGGTGTGTGCTTTTAATTTACTAAGTTACTCCTGATTTATGCTGGTATCAGAGATCAGATTGAGGCCCAAGACTCTGACACTGCGCACCAGATGTCACATTGCTGGTTCATTGATCAAATATCCCTTATTTACCGTCTAAATGACTGGGTACCCCTGTAAAAATAGTTGATCAGTTCTACCGGTATCTACTGGTCCATTTTTAACTGCTCAGTTATGACTGTTTTAAAGCATGAAGCAAAGAAAATAGCCAATTTTCTAAGGTTAAATTTCCCATTTCTGCGTTCAGAGTTAGGTTACGTAATAACAGTTCTGTAAAAGAAAAGTATACTCTTTGTCTTTGGGAAAAATAGAAGTTACAGGTTCGGTGTGCTATATCCTGCCTTTCAAATCGTGTTGGCATCGCTTTCTGTACTTTCCAAGGGATTCGGCTGCAACTGGGTTGAAATGTCATCTAAATGCAATTTGTGGCAATTTACTTGGTCTGAAAAAGGCCCCAGAAACAACGCTTTAAAAAAGTCAACTTCTCGTTCTCTAGAATGTAAGAGTGCACCTACATGTATGTTCGGGGCCTCTTCTCTTTATTCCGTGGTGTATATATTTACTCGTATATTATAGTAGTGCTGTTCCCACAGCACTCAGGCAGCGAATGTCATCCCAAAACTGTACGTGAGGTTTTAAATGTTCCTACAGCCATTTTCTGAGCTGGGTTGGATATCAGCAGAGTTGGAGCTAAAAATAACACCAGCAGCAGTTCTTTCAGAAATAAAATATGATTTACAGGATAAAATAGCACAGTGTGCTACCAGGGAAATTATATAAATAACATGAAAAATAACAGGGAACTATTCTATACCATCAGTTTTAAGGAAAAATTCATTGTTAGAATTTAAAGGAAGTTCTGGCAGATAAACTGGATTGTGGGAATCATAGACAATGAAAAACAGGCAAAACTACGTTACTGTCGAAGGTTGCCATCTGTCTATAGGATGTATACAACTGTTCCTGCTGAAAACAAGGAATACTTTGGTTAAGGTGGGCAGCATTATGTAGTTTTAGAAAAAACAAACTCAATAAAATAATAATATACAGTTTGTATTGTGTAAGGTCACTAAATGCATAAGCTTGGTTATTTCTCAGATTCCAGAAAAGCACTGTTTGATATAGTAAAATAATTTCTAGAAGGATTTGCACAAATAGCTGTTCACCTTTGAGTGAAAAATCATAACTTGGGCAGGCAGGTTCACATCTCCAGTGGGTTTTGCAGCTCACATTTTATTACTGCTTTCGCTTGTTTAGAAACTCTTAGGAAAAAAACGTTTGGAGTTTCACAGGAAACAAAAGCAGCTTTGCAAAGGATCCATTGAGTTAAGAAATCGCCTGCAGAAAACCTGTGATGATTCATATAAGGAGAAAATCTCCTGAAAGCAGCTCTTGGGTTCCCCTGGCGGGCTCTCCGTCCCGCGCGTGGCGATCCCGCTCCCCGCCGCACAGCTGCCCTGCCCTGGCTTTCCGTTTCCTCTACGCTTTTCAAAGCGAAGTACAAGGGTGAAGTTGTGGCATTTCTTTGCTGTTCTTATGTTACTTATTCTGCTTTGTTTTTTCCCCATTCATTCCCCTTATCTCTTTGCGTTGTCCAATCCAATGTCAAATGCAAAATAGCTTTTAGGTATTTTACATACCAGGACTACAGGAGGCAGTTCACAGAATCACAGAATGGACTGGGTTGGAAAAGACCTCAGAGATCATCGAGTCCAACCCTTGGTCCAACTCTAGTCTGTTTACTAGATCACGGCACTCAGTGCCATGTCCAAACTCAGTTTAAAAACCTCCAGGGCCGGTGAGTCCAGCACCTCCCTGGGCAGCCATTCCAGTGCCTGAGCACTCTCTCCGTAAAGAATTTCTTCCCAATATCCAGCCTAAATTTCCCCTGGCAGAGTTGAAGCCCATGACCCCTTGTCCTATTGCTGATGCCTGGGAGAAGAGACCAATCCCCACCTGGCTATGTTGTGTTCTTGTGTTCTCTTCTGTGCACTCAATATCCACATCTCACTACCGTTTCATTTAACTTCATATCCTCATCTACGACCTGTCTTCCCTGTCCTTAAGTCTTACGTGCTTTTTGTTTGATCCGTCCTCTAATAGATACAGCCTAATTTCCAGAGAAACTGGCAGGATAGGTGGTTTGTCTAGGCTTCAATCTGGAGATAAAACATAATGATCTAGTCCAGGGGTGCCAAACTACTCCTACATTTATACAGTCCTAAAGTTACATTTGGCCCTTTAAAGGCAACTGTGAGGCCACCGTGGCCCCCAGTGAAAATGCGTTTGACACCCCAGGTGTAGTCAGTCATCCCGATGTACCTGAACTGGCACCCGGGTGCTGGAAGGCATTTCCGAGCGTGAATCCTTGTTTCATGGTAATGGCAAGTTTCCGATAAGCACCAGATTATACTCATTCTTGTTCTCAGCACTTTCTGCTGCTTGGTTGGGTGCCACACTACTCAGTGTGACAACTGCGATCCCAATGGAAAACAAACTTTGTCCTTACGCTCAGTTCGATCCCCAGATCTGGGCAGCCACCTTTAGTTATTGCACCCTAAGCTGCTGGGGACAGGAGCACCTGTTTCACTCTCCACCTTTAGTGCCTTGCTCACTAGAACTTCTTTTTTTGGTTGGTGTTTGGAAAATATCACAGTACAACCAATAATATCATTCAATCAGAAAAGCAAGTCTGAGGTCCTGCATATACACCAGTGTAAAGGTCTTAAAGTTAACCTGGTAGCCCTAAGGACACACAGATATTTCAAAGATACGTGTGGGCCTTAGAAACCTACAAAAAACCTGGAATACATTCATTCTTCTTTCACGTCCACTTGCAGGAATTTGTTTTCCCTCTTTTGCAGCACAGCATTAAGCTGTAATCAGCATGTTGGTACTGATGCGGAATGGACTTGCACGTAGGGGAAACCGCGCTATGTGGAGCTATTAGCTACGTCTGCCCCGCAGCACTTCACTGCGCTGACTCTGCTGGGATTTCCACTGTGTTCGAGTCGCTTTCTATTTAGATCTCCGGAGTGGTGACTGTGTAATGCAGCTGTGGGGCTGGAGCTGGATTGCAATCCGTGTTCCTTGACTGTTGATCAAGATCCGGAACACGGTTAGTCTGGCCCACGTTACCTGTAGGGCTCAGGCTTACCTAACGATTTTAAAGTCTGCTCGGTCCAAAGGGTTTGGATTTATGACTTTTAATATAACCAAAGAAAGAACTATTTATTGATTTAGCTTTATACTAGACACATATCGTAAACAGAATGTATTAAAATCTCTAAATACGTTAAATCTTGTTTGCATATTTTTTGTAGACCAAGCATTGTGGCTCTGATCCAAAGAAACACTTAAGCATAGATTTAAACTTAAACGTGTTAAATAGTTCTGTTGAAGTCACTGGCACAGTTCATGACATCAAGTTAAATGTGTGTGAAAATCTCTGGGAGATATTGTATGTAGCCTGCGATCCATTCTTAATTGCAGTGCGGTTTTAATGGCCCTCGCTTTTCTGCACTGTTCGGAGTGGATTTTTGAATCATAGAGTAGCGCAATGAAGAAGGACATTGAATTTACATGTAAGGGAGGCTGGTGCCATCCTTACTGTAAGACATCATGTTGCATTCTAATGTATTTTATTTTAGAAGATCATAATAGTAGCGAAGAAAGAGTGTATTTCTAGAAAGTGCAAGCTTCTGTTGAAGCGCTGCTCTTATCTGCGAATACCGAAAGCAGTATTTCTCTTTCTTTTTTAGACAAAATAACATGCAAATAACATGAGGAGACAGACAGGAGCTTTTTAAT
This sequence comes from Nesoenas mayeri, assembly GCF_963082525.1. Classification (NCBI taxonomy): domain Eukaryota; kingdom Metazoa; phylum Chordata; class Aves; order Columbiformes; family Columbidae; genus Nesoenas; species Nesoenas mayeri. The sequence goes on along the minus strand of NC_137554.1, from coordinate 34,920,520 downwards.
GTAAAGCAGTAGGTACTTAATTGAAAACTTTTTGCTTAGTAAATATAAAATAGAGCTTAAAGGCTTTTTAATACTCTTTTAAAGAGATCTTACGTGGCGACCAATCGTATTGGTACATGAAATGAACTGCGTTCTCTGATAAATATCCTCTTTTCCATGTTTTCAAACAGCAGCTGAGCACCATGCTGTGGCAGCAGAGAACGATCTGAGGAGATGAGCACAGATTGAAAAGGTCTCGCTTACGTGACATTTTCAATGGAAAAGAAAAGTCGGGCCTAGGCCCACAGTCCAGGGTGTTCAGTCAGATCCCGCGGGCACACGGCGCTATAGAAAGCGGTACCCACCTTGGCCGGTGTTCTCATAGATGTGCAGCGTGGAGGAAGATAAAGGAGAGACAACACCCGTTTCAGGAATTTTCCTAAGTTTTCATGAAAGAAAAGTCAGGTTTGGAAATCAGTTTTCTCCTGTTTATTTTGAATTTCCTATTAATTACACCCAATTTTGCACTTAGTCTTAATTAGTTAATTTTAAGAGGACTGTCACTTTCTCAAAATCTAAAGACTGCAGTATTTTATAATACATGTTTATTTTTCATTTAGATTTTCTGCATTAATGTGGATTATATTAATATCCATCATGATATTTTTAATAAGCTTCTTAGCTCATTACTAACAGCTGCACATTGTGTGTGTGTGGTTTTTTTGTTTAAATCTAAATTGCTTAGAATTAAAATATTAGCTGTTCTTCTCCATATTTATGAATGCTGCATTATGGAATGAGGGGAAGTCTTATGCCTCTCATTAAAGAAAACCCAGATTTATTTCTTTTTTAGAACTTTTGCTCCGACAGCCTCCAAAACGTCGCATAAATGTCACTGAGTTCAGGTTCATCAGATTCTTCTGACTGTAGTGTCATTTTATAGGGAAGGAGGCTAATACAGAAACAGGGATCATTTAGAAGCAATCTATGTTAAAGACTTTGGTATTAATTTTCTGAGGTTAACCGTACTAAACAGAGTTTGTACAGATGGAGTTTCGCTTTGGAATCGAGTCAGGACCATGGACTGTACATTTGGTTTGTCTTCTTAAGGCACTTGCACAACGTTTTCACTAACAGGTTTGATAAGCTGAAAATACAAAGGACTTATTTCAGAAGTCCTGCTACACAAAGCTTTTGATAGTTACACACCGAAAAGTGTAATGTTTTGGGAAGCAGGTTGTGTTTGCGGTGGCTGAGCTCTTGAACGGATGGCCCACGGTGTCGAAGAAAATAATTAGAAATGGCATCTGTCGCTTGCACAGTTCATGGGATTCAAGACCTCAAGTCTGTTTTTCTTATTTGCATCCTGAGAATGAAAAATGGCCAGTAAAATGTTACATCTGATGGAAAACTTATAGGAATGTGAGATGACTGGTTAAGGGCACTTTATAGATCAACAGACGAAGACTAAAGCAGAAGTTGATGCTACTGTGTTGGAAAAAATAGGAGCTGTTTTGGCAATACACCTAGGCCCATCGAGATTTGTCTTAGATCTGGACATACGTGTTAATCCAAACAATGAATATTTCAAAATCTGAAAGGTAATGGGTAGAACGTGAGTAGAGCTGCTACTCCCAACACTGTGCTCAATAGCATTGCATCTTCTTTATCTACAGTGACTAGGAACACATACTATCCATATTGCCTCTAGTAGTCTGCCTCTCTAAAGTCTAAGGAAATGGTCTAGATCCTTAGCGTTGTGTAGGAAGTCAGTTTATCAACATAAAGTATGTTGGTATCTTCTACATGAGGACCATCCCTCTTTATCAGAACTGTTGATATTGTAGGTTCCTGGAAAGCTTGTGAAAGTTTGTTGGTTTTTGTGTTTGGTGTTGTGTTGTGTTTTTCTTGTTCTATTTCTTCGTAATTGTGGTGGCCTCTTTCTGAAGAATCCAGACAGTGTATATCAAGAGACCAAACCACTCAGGATGTGAACCCGGGGAAAAAAGAATGTGTGTTTCCAAGGTGCACTGTTGTGCTGTTGCAATCATCCTTCAAGGTGCTGTGGCAGCGCCAGATTTGCCGTCAGCTCCAGCTGATTTTGAAATCCTTCAGAGCTTTAGGAATAAAACTGCACATATCCTCTAGATTTCTTTTGTAGAAATAGATAAGATTTTGTAACAGCAAATAACGCCGCAGAGCTGAGCAAACTGCCTTCCCACAAATGAGACTTGGATGCACTCAGACCAAACAACATTGTAGACTCATACTACACAGGCTCATAGAAAGACAAAGATATTATACTCCTCCTGGTCTAGCAGGATTCCTATATGTCCATTTTGGCTGAAATTCCCATTAGCCATGGCAACCAATGAGAGAAATGCACAGCAACAGATAACATCTAATTTAATGCTGACAAAGGGGTGGGAGGCATTGATCTGTTTGGCAGAAAACTTCATTCTTTTTCATTCCTATAATTCAGATTTTCTCATTACTGGACACAGATGGCAAAATATAATTTTATTAACTATAACCATTTGTTTTGCAGTTCATCAATTAAATTGCACAGAGTACAGAGACTAGTTTATGCCGGCCATTAAGGAAAACAAGTTAGTAGCTAGAGCTATACTACAAAAGGCTATAGATGTTGCATACAGTGCTTCAAGATCATTTGTTGCTATGACAATAATGAAGCAGAATAGCTGTGGTCTCTGAAATCTCAGGGTTTTCATGTTCTCAGTGAAATACAGGTAAATACAAACTCTTCTTTTAGAGAGCTGGACTTCCTTCACAACTACAATTAGTTTATGTACGTGTGTTACAAAATGAGTAACCCACTCTCTGCTCATTAGAAAGTTAAATCAGGAAAAAAGGAAAATGGATGGATTGAAAAGCTCCTGCACAACAAGCACATCCCCTGTTATCTGCTGCCAGGGTCAGATGAACCACCAGGTAAGGGCCAGGGAGAGGGAGCTTGACGGTTCCTGTATTACCTACCAACCGTCTCCAAAATCTCCCCTATCAGCCAAGCACTCTTGTGGTAGAAGTGAATGAGGACTGCGTGTCAAAATCCTTTCCTGATCTCATGTGCCTTTCCTTACCTAATAAGAAGTCCACCTGTGTTTATTTTTTAACATCTGGGGTACAAACTGCATTCTGGAAGTTATTTCCACCCTGGTTTCATATAATTCTGATAATGGCACTAATTTCATGACATGCTCCTTCTGAAAACTTACTCTGAATCTTCCTACAACTGGGGAGCACAGATTAGTTACGCTATATTCCCTTCTCCTAAATAACCTAGAGGAATGATCATGTTTATGTCTATATATATTTTAAAATGCAGATAAGCTCTCTTTTCTTTCATGCTGTCACAAATGATTACCCGCAATAACGCTGAATCACAACAACGGGTTTACAAAGATCGCGGACTGGTGGCGATTAACACTCATAAACTACTAGCTCACAAAAGGTATCTTTTTTAGTTTGAATGTGATTAGAAACCTGCTTGGTGTGGCAGGATGTAGCATAGCCTGCGCTCTGACTGCAGCACACACTGTGAGCTATTGGAAAATACCAATGAGAGATGTGTCTCTAACAGAACAGGAGCCCAAGTGCACAGGCAATTCAGAACATTGGGCTTTTCTGGGAACTGCTGTTACACAGAAATTTACTAGAAATGACAAAAGTGTTTGGACTTTGAACATTTTCTTCCTTTGATTCAAAAATACTCCATAATGATTACGAGGCAATGATCACAGTCTACTGCATAAAAGTAATGTGTTCTGATAGGAAGCCTTGGGAGCCGATCACACATCATCAGATCTCCCTGACCACGCTTAACTTACCGATATACCACTGGTGGCAGATGTATTTCAACCACGATCATGGACAGAATTCCTTACGGCAGCTGGATACTATATTTTGCGTATGCTGCAGTATATTGTGTATGCTACATCCTTGTTTCAGCCAACAGCAATATGACATTTACAGCTTTTGTTCCAGGGACAGTCTGAGTTAAATCTCTGCGAGAAGCCTTCCCTGCGTCACACTCTGGTAAGCTGCTTGTATGCTGTTTACTCGAACCATCCTGAATGCCAAAGGCCTGAAACAATTCTCCTGTTAATAGGAAACATGGAGCCAAGTTTTCTTCTTTTCAGACATCCTTTCTAATTTCTTTTTCTCTCATTCTGAGAGAGAAGAAACTTGTATCACGCCAGTCTTCCCCTCTTGCATCTTAAAGCTTATACGTGTGGATGTATCCTGATTTCAGAAGGTCATATTCATTATAGTTCTAAACATGCTATCTAACAATACGCTGGAATCTACTAGAATGGCATGAATTTCTATAGGGAAAAATAAGTCATGATAATTTTCATATTTCCTGTCTCCCAATCAATATCGGAACTATTTGTTGTCACTAATTTTGGTAAACCTCTCCTTTTTTGTTTTTTGTTTTTTTCCCAAGTGGATGGAGCACCTGAAAACGCTACAAACCGAGTTTTTCACAATCTTGCATTCAGCTTCTAGAAAATTTGCAAAGGGCTTTCTGAGGTTTTTTATCTGTTATCAAAACCGTCTCCGTTGTGCCTTTCGTGGCTCGCGGTGCCTACGCTGAAGCGATGCTCAGGATGCTCCGTCTCGTTACCCTCTCCCCATCAAAGTTGCCTCCCGAGTCCAACATGTGCACCAGGCAGCGGTGCGAGCAGATCTGATACCCGACCTCCCGCACTGTGGTTCATCGCAACAAAGCTGCTCCAGGTTACATCCAGAACGCTTGCTCAAAGGGGTTTTTCTCTGGAATTAACCATGGTATTAAATTACCCGTGTCTTTCCTAAAGTTTTCTGCTCGGTTTGAGAATGTCATTCACTTCAAAGATTCTAGAAAGACTTTAGACATCTGCTTTAACAGAACTAAGTTCTTCAGGCATCACCTTGATTTATTGGCTCATTACGTGATTTCAGAGCAGGTCTCTGCTTTTAACAATATCAAAAGAACCAAAAGACAGACAGACAGACATGAACTGCTTCAGCAATACCTTGTCAATACTTCCTTACTGTCTGTTGGGTAGATCCCTGGGGGACCTATTGGAGTATTTTACGCGCATTATGTGGTGAGGATTTGCTTTTGTTGTGGATTTCTTTGGATAGAACAGGTCTGATGGAGCTTCTTCCTCAGCATTCATTTAATTTAGTATTTGTGAGTTTTTCACATGGTGTGCAGACAGAGGCAACCATGGGTGGGAAATGCTAAGGCCGTGGACAAAGAAATGCTTATTCCCCATAAAATCACTGTGCATCTTCCTGCACCCAAGGTTCATATCATTTAATATGGCAAAGAAATAAAAGGAGCAGGGAGAAAAATGAGGGAAAAGCTGGACATAAGCCTTTGAGAAGAATAGATGAGGTCATCCCGTTACCATAAGACACATGTAGCCATTTGTCTGTCAGTGTCACTGGTGGGCCTGTGGTGACATACAGCCTGTGTGCTTGCTTAACATTCAGAAGACATGGGTGACAAATAGGGTCACGTAATGATGATGCTTACCAGATTTGGGAATATGTATTGCTACCGTTACTTCAGAGGTCAGGCTTCGCTTTCTGAACTTCACATTAGAGTCAGTCATCTTCAATTCCACTGTAAAGTTTGGGAAAATAGATGTGATTAATGAAACAGAACGGGTTGTTTGTGTGGGTTTATTTGTTTATTTGGGTTTTTTTTGGTGAGCGTTCTTTTTGTTGTTGTTTTTTCACCCTCATCTCTTGGTGATGTTGGAGCTAAGCTTATTCCTTTTCTTTATAGATTACAAATGACTGAAATGCAAGAGCCTTAGAGCAATTGTGCATAATGAAGAATTTGAATGTGATCCTGTTTGTGTTAAACAGGGTTGAAATATGCAATACTCATCTTGATTCTGAGACTAAATACTAATACGAGTCAATGATAGTTCATGGCAGCACTTTCAAATGCAATTCTTAATATTGTAATGTTTATAGTCCTTTGCAAATGAGCCAAGAAATGTGCTCTGGAGTGTCTTCATTCTGCCCGGAGTCATCTGCAAGTTCCTGCTGCACTCGGGGAACTTCTACAAGAAAGGTGATGCTTGAGAGCTTCTAGTAGTGTTGCATTTTCAGAATGGATATCCAGCCCCTAATAATTTGTAGTTTATTAATTTAAGACATCTATTTTAATAAATTAAAAAATAGGATGATTTCTCCCAGCCTGATCTGTGTTGAAGAGCTCTGAGCATATCGCTTGGAAGAAATGAGATAGTAAAAAGAAACTGCTGGAATTCAGGGATGCTAGAAGGGGGAAATGTCGTATAGTCACATAACCCAAATATCTAGAAAAACTTGTTAAATGGTGGCCGTGGTTGTCAAAATGGTGTGCTCCTTGCAAGCGCCTGCCTGTTCTGGAAAGAGAAGCGTGTGCGTTCAGTTTCATCCATCAGAGAACTCAGAGGCAGAATAATGTTCAATCATGATGTTAATCGCAGCACAACAGTATCTACTGAAACGACTCTATAGAGGATTTATTCTCCAATCTATGCAGGTGTATAAAGAATTCCTTTAATGGGTGGTGCATATATTGTTGTAAAAGAATAGACCCCTTTGTATTAAAATTACATGCCTGGGATTTTAACATAAAAACTGAAAAATCCCACTGTGCAGAACTGACTTAAACTCAATTTCTCTCTCCCCCTTTTACAATGTCAAGATGCCTGAGTGCTCAAGTGACTGAATAAGTGCTAAATATTTAATGCATGGAGGTTACATTAACTGAGGCTTTGATCTCAAACTTCTTAAAAACATCTTAAAAGCCCTTCAAAAATGGGTTAGTATTTCATTACAGTCACTTAAAATAGATTTATTTTATCAAAACATCCTGTCAGAAACCCCAAAGCTGTGATTAATAAACTACAGCATTTTGACTAAAGCACCTCCTAATACTAGTTTCTTGGTGTATCAACAGATTGTCTGGTTAGCTGGCCCTGGCACCTGCTGAGGGCCTGAGCAGGTGTACACAGGAAATCCACAGCGGGCTGCTACACGTTTGATGCGATTCAATCAAACATCTCTCACTTAATTCTGAGATTAACTTAATGGAATAAATTTAGTAAGGCAGTTTTGTACAGATGCTTTTGTTTAGTAACTCAAGTATTTGGGCAACATGAGCAATGGAATAGATCAATAATTATTAACATCTTGGGAAAGGGCTGCTCATTTTTAATCCGTACACCATAAATTGAGAAGATCTTTGGCTGCGTTATGACTGTTCTTCAGAATCTTTTCATTGTTCAAGGACAGCAACCTACAGCATGGTATTGTGTATCTGCCATATGTATAGAAGCCAGAAGCATATGCAGAGGCAGGTTTCAATATGATGAATTTCTACTGCATCTAGCAGCCCTTTGCTGGGAGAACTTGACCCACCCAAACGTATGTCCCCCCTTCTATAGATTTCCTTCTCATTGCCTTTGTGCACCTCTGTATCCTACCCTGAAATCCCCACTGTTATTTTCCTAACATGGTGTGTTTTGTCCTAACGCAACAGGAACACACAACGTAGGATCTTAAATGGTCGCTCTGGTGCTGAGTTTTGAATGTAGTTGTGAGTTTGAGTTTTCAGCTCACGCCCATTGTTTCTACTTCTTAATTTGTACCTGCTCAACCAGTGAAAACGAAGCTGAAAATATCAGTTTAGGAACTGGTCTGTTTCTGTCTTCTTAGGAATTAGTAGATTAAAGCAACATGGTAAATATATTGCAGGGTAATAAGGGAAATAAACCACCAGCTTCTGAGCTCAGTGAAGAATCGTATATGGTCATATGGCGGTATTTTGTCAAAGCTAAAGTTAAGGTTTTCTCCTGGAGTCTCCCACGGTCCTGGTGAAAGGCACATGACCAAACCATCACGAACCCCTTTGAAAATATATGCCTTGCTTCTTTAGGGAAATGTGCCTTTGCAGTGCATGGCTTGTGGAGGAAGTGTTTTGCATATAAAACCCACGTGTAGATTGAATCCTGTTATATAAAGCAAGGCTGGCTTTCTGTGCAGCTCTTTTGTAGTACCAACATTAAAAGGGTTGTTATAAATAAAAGTGGAATATAATTATAAATGCCCTTCTGAGGGAAAAAAATAAAAATCCTTGATTACCTTTGAATTCTTTTGCCCTTTAAAAAGGTTATATTTAACTGGTTCAGTCTCTTACTTGATGGTTCAGTTCCCAAGGGAAATCAGCCTCCAGTACGAACCGTTTCAATTGGGTTACACGACTTGACTTTGTGTCTTGCATTTGTTAACAGACGGGTTATATAACACTGCGGGCTACACATACATTTTGTGTTTCCAGCTGCTAGTGGGACCCCCTGTGTTCGTGGGGACGACCAGGCAAGTGGGAAACGGCTTTCCAAAGTTCTGCTGGAATTAACCCCTCCTGATAATAGCACAAGCTGCTTGAAAGTAGAGAACAGGGAGCAGCGTGAGGCTATAAGTCTTAAACTATTTAGTATATTTAATATTCTGATGAGCTACCCATCATCCACGGTTTTTTATGACAAAAATAAGTGGGTCAAGTTGTGCCCTTATTCCCAATGGCACAAAATCTGTGGAAGCGCTATTGACCGGGGGAGAACTTCCTTGAGTTACTGATGTTGTAACTGAGAAAGTAACTGGAGCGTGTGTGCGCTGCCTCGCTGGAACACAGCGCTGGGCTCTGGGCAGGTCGCTGGTGAACAGCTTTAGATTCATTATTCTTCTGTTTCCATCAAGTAATGCTTTCCTGCTAGAGGAGGAGATGAAAGGACCTTTTAAAAAATATCAATAATAAAAAAAAGGAAAGGGAAGAAAAAGAGGTTTTTTCTTTTCTTGTCTTTTTTTGGTCGGTGATCGATAGTCCCACGAGTGCCATATTTGGAGAAGAAAGGCGAGCAAGCAAGAATCTTAACTAACTAGCGGGAAGTTGATTGTAACATGCTGGCGTTCAGGATGAGGGAGGAGGAAACCTTTATGCTGAGAATGTGCTTTACCCCTTTGCTTACTTTCATTTTGCAAGTCCAACATACTCTACGTAGGCTCTGGAGATGAATTTAACTAGTTTTGTTAATTGCATGGCGTAAGATTTGGATTGGGATGGACAATGAGCTATGACAAATGATATTTTGATCCAATATACAATGACATTTGTATTTGAGATGCTGGATTTTTGGCAGAAGTAATAGTGAATTACTCTATAGGTTGGCAGCAATCTGTACGTGCCTTATGCTGTAAGGTGGCGCACTGAGGGTGTCCACCAATCATTGTGTTCACAGCTAATTCCTCGCAATAGGTGATGATGAGTATAAGGTACTGCCACTTTTACCTATATCAGCTCAGAGAACTCAGATAAAGCTGTTTGTGCTTCCTCGTTGTGCAGCCTATGGGAGTGAAAAAGGACACGCACTAAGACAGCAGCCTTCTGTTTCAGAGCCGGAAAAACTTTAGGGCTTTGTTTCTGTGTTGAATTGGTTTAAATTTTTTAATTATATTTATTAAAAATGCATATTGTACCTGGAAGGATTTCCCGGCTGTTTTTTGAGCACTGCTGAGTCAGCCAAACTACCCGTGTATTTCTGCCGAGTCACCAGTGCTCTTGGCAGGCACTTTTATTTTTACAGTCTCTTACTCATTACGTTTTTTAAAATAAAGCTTTTGTGCTTTTTTAGTGTTAGATTAAAAGAAAAATAAGTAAAACAAGTACTTCGAATTTCAATATAAAATAAAAGAATATTCTTAAAAAAAATAAAATATATATATATCTTTCCAGCAGTTTTTTCTGTCTTCTCCTTGCGCAAGTTTATTCCCCGTATTCACTGTGAGCATGTCTTACCTTTAGGCTGAATAAACTGCTGTACCACATCTTCTTTGTGAAACCCATACAGTGACACGTTTGTGTTACATTAACTCTTTCAGAGTCGTGGTGGGAATTGTTTGCGTGCCTCTTCCTGTAAATTACATTTATTTAATTTGGTTTAAGAGGCAAAATATGAATCCACCTTCTCCAGTGTGGTTTAGTGTGCGCCTGCAGTTATTGTGCGTTCAGGGTCAGTGGACAGACAGCGAAGACTTCTAAGAGTCAGAAATTCTGAGGTGTGTTTGCAGTCCTGGGTTTGTTGTGTATGTTCAGTAAAACACTGGCACGCTTTATAAGATCTTTTTCTGTGCTTCTATTAATATTTGCATGAGAAGTTTGAATTAGAATTGTGAAATATTCACTCTCCGTCACAGCCACAGAAGTTGGGGTTTTTGCTTATGCCACTTTGCTTTCAACCATCTATCATGCACTAAATTGATTTGTCTTCTGTTCCCATCTTCTTAAACCTTCGTATTGCTGCAGAGTTGATTCTGCTCTTCCTTATTTCTCCTACATAAGTTTCTTTGTCATAATTAACTTCATGTATGGCACATTTCTTAACTCTTAGCTAAATGAGTGTTACGGTTTACAATGTGATAGTTCAAAACTCTCTCTTCCAGTGACCAATAACTTTTTTCCTTTAGGGAAATTATTTCAGCTCTTTAGGTTCGGAACTTCTTTCTTTGTTTAATTGAAGACACTGTTGTAACAAATATCTTTGTCCAAGAAAATTTTCAACACTTAAAATATTGGCCTGTAACTTTTTATGCAGGAAAAGGACATAACAGTCCTGTCATGTTTTGTTACCACAAAACCAGTCTGGTATGGGGCATTTCTGCATAGCTTATGTTCAGGATGGTATTTGATCGTGCAACTTGGTCAGCTAACTGTGGAAGAATGGAAATCTGCCTTGAGAAACGTGTCTCTGCCAAGCCTGCTGTGGAGCTGTTCCTTTAATCAATATCAGAGTGATAAAGATGAGTGTGATGAAGGCTTTCCCCGTCTCGTTCTGTCTGTCAAGGCGCTTTCTCACCTGGTGCCATGGGAGCCCTGGAGGTCAGCAGCACCATCCAGACCCTTCACTGCCCCTCACTCTCCTCTGCCTCTCCTGCTGCGTCAGCCCGCGTGTTTACACCCGACCCTTTCTGCTGCTCCGCATCCGCCAACTCCGCATTGCCCACTTATTCCCTGCTTTGATTTGCTCTCTTAGCAGCCCTGGACCCTGATATGCAAATTGCTGCTTTGGTTTCCATCAAGTTTTTGGTATTTGGAAGCAGAACTCTGTAATATTTTTCAGAATTAACTCGTGTGATTTGCGTTTGTTCTACTTTGCTTAGAGTTGTTTGATGTCGTCCAGGGCACTAACTTCAGAATGGGAGCTCTTAACCATTTTTATTCTTCGTTATCATCATTACTATTGCTCTAACGTTCAGCCTAACCTGTATACTCTGTGGCTTAATGCTCTTTGCATCCATGTGAAATTAGTGTGTGTGCAGAAAAGGCCCCTAAACCTCCTAAGGGAAAAGAATTTTATTTGTGGGCATAGGGGAGTTAAATTTTGTTTCCCCTGCAGTTTTGATCAGCGAGAGGCTCGCTGGCACCTGGCAGAATGCTCTAATAGGCGTCCTAATGTTGAATAAAGGTCAACACACCGGAATTTGAAACCATTAATCCTTTTGCTCTTAAAGCAGGCAGAACTTTTACAGACTAAATAACACATTAAACAGTAGACTCTGCAAGTTCTGAAGAGGAGAAGCTTACTTTCCAATTACCAATTTAGATTTTTAGAACTTCTGTTTTAAACAAAATTAGTTGGAGAGTTTTTTGGCGGGATGTGTTTTTTAAAAAAATATTATTTTATTATTTCTCATTGTTCTGTCGTAGGAGGATATTTCTGAGTTCATAGGGCTGTGGAAAAAGAGCCGCCAGTGTATGAAAAGACCATGTGTAGTGGAGACAATGCCGGTCCTTTCAGGTCACAGTAATTCTACGAGTCGGTGGCTGCAGAGCTCCTCCCGTTCAGAGGGAAAGTGCAGGCTCGCTTTAAATTGATTTCTGGCCTCAGAACAGCTGTGGCCGCCCTCTAGGACACCGCAGGCTGGTAACAGACCAGCAGTGCCTTGTGCTGAACTCTTAACCCCCGTCTGCCGGGAGGGCGCCCAGCCTTGGCTTCCAGGCGTCAGGAAGCAGAGCATCTACTGCTTCCTTAGTAATTTGTCCAGTGGCTGATTGCCCTTACTGTTAACAAAATAAATCTAATTGTTGAGTTGAATTAACCCGGGATTATATATTTACTTGCTTTCCTCTGGAAGCTAATTTTTTACTGCAAGATTAAGAAATAATTTCTTTGGATGGGGGCACAGCGAGGGGAAGTTGATGCTAATGCAACAGATTGTAGTACTCGATTCTCACTTCATTTTATTCAGCCCTCAAGTATTTTCTCTGGCTTCTTGCTGCATCTATTTCAAATTTTCAACATCTTTTTTTTTAAAAATAGGTTTTAGATTTCCATAATTTTATTCAGCTTTACAAATGCTATATTTAGAAAAAGGAGGCATTTAATCTTATTCCCTGCTCTCTGAACGCTGGGACGTTTCAGTGAGGCCAATGGAACCGCAGGAGTGGGAAGGACCTTTGGACAACCTCCATCCCCCTTCCTGCAGGGCAGGATTAGCACTTACTCTGGACGGATTTGGGTGTTGTTTCTGACAGCTTTTCTAGGAGTACTCCAGAATTTCCACAGGCAATCTGTCTGCTCCACGCTCTCCTGCCTTTTACTACTCGACAGCTATTTCCTTCACACCCAGGCTCGGTGTCCCTGCCTGCTCTTGAAGGCATTTATGTCTTTCGCTGCCTAACATCAGCACAAAGCACAGTTTGGCGGGTTTGTGTTTGCGGTGGTTTCGTTGTGTTGGTTGGTTTTGAGGGTTGATTAGCAACTTTTATCTGTAGTTTTTTTTCCTCTTCAACAACCCTGATTCTTATTTGCGGTGATATTTCCTTGGTTATACATTTCTTCTGTATTATCACCGGCTGATCTCCATTTTCTGGAGGTGCCATTCCTGAGGCTGGATGAGATCGCACAGCTGCAGCTTTACCAGTGCTGAGCAGTAGGATTCTCTTGTGACTCGCAAGCTATATGTAATTTACACATTGCAGCAGGACATTTGTCTTTCCTGAAGCAGCGTGATATTGTTGATTGATTATCCAGCTTGTGATCCACGACAACTCATCATCTACAGAATGGCTACCAAGTCAGTGGTTCTCCAGCCCAAGCAGTTAATTATTCTTGGCTAAATATACAGTACTTTGCATTTATCCCTACTAAACAAGCACTATAGCTTCCAAATAAGATCTTTACATTTGCCAAGGTTATTCTGAATTCTGGCCTCTTGTCCAATGTATTTATAATATCTCCAAGGAGGATATTGTCACAGCAAGTATGTAATGCTATTTTCTAGGTCATTAATCAAAATACTAAATGCTACCAGACCTAGGAGAGTCTCATATAGATTCTGACTTTGAGATATCTTTTAATGTTGATAGGAACGTTGCTAATCGCTCCCTGAGTTTTTGAATCAGTGCTGCACCCACTTGGTGCTGTTTCCATCTGAATCCATGGCTTGCTTAGAAGATTATTATATGGAAGAGGATCAAAAGTAGTCCTAAGCACACATGACATCTGATCCTTTTCCTCTGTCCACAAGACCTGTTACCCCATCAGGGAAGAAAATTAGATTGCTTTGACGTGATTGTTCTTGACAAATTCAAGCTGGATGTTATACATGTGCTCATTACCTTCTAGCCACTTACAAATAGTTTGGCTATTTGTTTCAGTATTTTTCCATGTATTGAAGATAAGCCGATTGGCCTACAATTGGCTTGCCTTTTTTTTTAAAAGATAGCTATTTCACTTGCCCTTTTTTATCTTCCAGGTTCTCCATTGTAGTTTTAAATTCTCAAAGATAAGATCTAATGACTTTGATGTTCTTAGTTAGTTCTTTAAATACTGTTGGATGAAGTTCTTAGACTAAACCCGTTTAAAAACATCCACCTTTCCTAACCACTCCGAATATTGTACCTTCTCAACTTGAGGCTCAAGCCTGGCCCTTTGTCAGCATTATTAATTGTGATAGCTGTGTGATTGCAATTGACCTTATTATAAAGTCTGAGGTGAAAAAAACCCAAATCCTTAACCTTTTTGACATCATCCATCATGTTCCAATCCTTTCTTAAGGATCAGATGAGGCTTTTTCTTAATATTTGTCTTACTGGAGTACTCTTTATGCTTTTTCGTGCTTCATCTCAACTCAGAGTCATTTGGATGTTTTACTTTTACCTCTACCAGATGGGCAGCTCCTTTCTACCACCATAGTCCTTGTTCTGTAGGTGTAGTCTGTGTTTTATTTATAAATGTATAACTCCATATTTCCTTGCATCTGAATCACACAGAGTTTGAACTGGCCCAAATAACACAGAGACCCAGTTTATATGATTAATCTGCTCCTCATCATCATTCACCACTCCAGCTGCCTCTCATCCATAGATGACAGCTGTAGTACATCCACCTTTTCTTTTAGATCCTCAATTAAAAGATTGGAAAGTGCTAGAGGGTGACACCTTTTCCTCTTTTTTTTTGGTGGATTTCCATCAAAAACATCTGCATTACATGTTAATTCTTTAATTACTACTTCTTGGGAATTTCCTTTAATTAGCTCTTCATGCGTTGAACATATGCTTTATTGAATTTATGGTATTACCTGGTTTTAAATCCTACTGACATTTTGAAGTAAGTCAGAAGCTTCGTGAAATGATTTCTGTAGAAATCAGCTGCATTTCTTGTCTGTACTGAGATTTTTAATTTTATAGAAGTGGAAGTTAGCTTTTCAGAAGCAGAAGTGGGGAGAAAGTAGGACAGAAAAGCTGGGTTAGGACAAATAAATGGCTAATACAGTGAAACACAAAAACTTCTGTCTTATACATAATGAGATATAGAACTTTATTTGTAAAATGGGGAAAAAAAAACAAAGAGAGGACAAGAAAAATATTGAGCTTCCTTGCAGAAATCTATTTCTGTAGTGTCTGCTCTGCTGGTTTTCCATGTTCCTGTAATTTCACCAGCTTCTCTGATACAGACATGCAAAGCTCCACCCAATGGATGACCTTGCTCTTAGACCTACCGATTGCCCCAGGAAGAGCCCTGAGCCCACAGAGCTCAGCTTGTTCCCAGCCTGTTATCTGGCTGGGACACTGGATGGTGGCTCCATTGTTGCAGCCATCACACTCAATAAAGCAGTGTTATTGCTTTTGACGTTTATATTGAGGGAAGGGCAGCGTCACAGAGGTCTAGGATTGCTCATAGATCAGAGACGGATTTGCTAGCCATCGCCAGCCCTGTCCAATATAATGATATGCATTGACAATTATGATACTAAGTGCATTGTAATTGTTTATAGACCACTTCATGATTTAACCAATTGAAGTAGTTATAATATCCCTGGCAATACAACAAATACAAAGAGGGAATAAGAAATTTGATTAATATTGTGAACTAATGAGACAGACCATTTGCTTACAAGGAAACCTGAAGGTTAATCATTCATACTCTAACAAAAAATCAGACTTTGTGAGATCATATTCTAGTTAATTGAAGACGGCAAATTCTAAGTATGAGAGTCATCCATTACTTATGTGTAGCCTTGTTTATTATATGGCTAGATTTGACTTGCCAGTTAGGATTTCCTCATGTAGAAACATATTTCTCTCCATGTTTGGGGGACGGCAGTGAATGTGACTCTGTCACATTTCATTACTTTAGACTTTACTCTGTTTCATTTCAGTCTGCAGTAGAACTGCTCCTGAAATGGGATTATTGACCCCTGCCATTGATCACGCTGCCCGGTGTGCGCGTCCATGTGTGTGCAGTTAGTGCCACTATTAAAATACGGACATCTGAAGGTAAAAATAATACATGATCTGCAGTGTAAATAATATCTATGGATCTTTCCTTTCTCTTTCTTTTTTTATCCCCCTTTTTTTCTGAACCCGGCTTAGTCTGTCAGCAGGATGAAAGGAAAAATGGCTACACTTGTGCTAAATTTCCCCTGGGAAAGTAAATTATGGACAAGCCTCCAAGGCCAACCCAGAAGAAAAGGGATAAGATATTGATGCTCACTGTACTTCTCACTCTTTCTTCCCCGTCCCACAATTGAGCACCCCTTCAATGAAAAGTTACGAGTTCCTTGTTAAATTGAATTTCTCTCCTCCTTGTCTCACAATTTATTGTGATGCTGAAAATTTTATAACTTAGTGAAAACTGGCAGCAGCCTCATTTGTCCCCACAAAAGGCTATCCAGGTTTGAATAGGCTTTGAAACAGAGCTATGAGTGCTCACACTTAGAGACAGATTGTCATGTCAGTTCCCAGCTTATAGGAACTTCTTCAGTTACTGTAGTTTTCCATCCATTTTAACCCTTACGCTTTCAGGGGGTGGGCAGGGAGAAGAGAGAAGAGGGTGGAAGGAAGATGGGGAGTAAAAAAGAGACTTTTGAATGGTGAGTATTATTCGTTGTGCCACTGTTGCTGTAAGCACTGTCTGCTGACTTGTTTAAGGAGTTACTAACAAACCTTGCCTCTTAAATTTCATTCTGCAGCATTTTGGTGGCCACCAGAACCTCAAGGGACAGCTTTAGAAAGCTTTTAAGGATTTGTGTTTGAACATGTTCATGGATGCTTTGGTTGTTGATTCCCATGATGATAAGCTTATTTCCTGTTATTACTCCACTAAGGAAAGCCATGTATCTTTTTCTCTACGTGTGTTTTAGCAGAGAAAAGATGATGTTAGATAAATTTTGTTCCATTTGTCGTGATCTCTTTCTTCACAAAGTCAAAAATCCATGGAATTCTGGAATTGTTCCACTGAAAAGGATGGGGAGGGGAGGGCTGGATTGGTCTGGTCTGATCTCCAGATGTTTTGATCCGCCAGTGTTTGTCTCTGTGATGTCCTGCAACTCCGTAACCTCCCTTGCAGCACGACCTCTTGTCTCCCAAAAGCCGCCAACGTCGTTCCTGCCCTCAGGTTGCCTGCAGGTTTCCATGCTGTTCTTGCGGGTTCACGGGTGAGCTGGTAAGAACCGGCTGGTGTTTTAATTGTTCATTGCGTTCTCCACCTGTCTTTGGAAGATTCCCTGAGGGTGCTGTTGAATCGCAGCTTTCACTGGCTTTTCATAGTAAGGTGGGTTTGGCTGAGACACAGCAAAGAGAAGTGCTGGGCAGGGGCCGCTCTTCTGAAGGTGCAGGTACAAGTGAGGTAATGAGGTTTTCTCCTGCCGATGGGACCTGATACTGTGACTGACCAGAAAGGTGGTTAGAAACCACGTCTAGTCTCTCAAAACAGATGGATCTTTTGAAACTATCTGGTAGCCTCGCGTGTTCAGCCCTTGATACGGTTTGGTTTCTGCTGCCATGTCATGCAGGCCACAGTAAAGCTTTGAATGGAAAAAGAGCTTCTAATGATTTGTTAAGATCTATAGTGAATGGCACCTCTTGGATCAAATCTAAATCTTAGAAATAAAGGGCTTTTTGGTTTTTCTTTCTGCTTTCTCTGCAGTCACGTAGGGTGCTTAATTCCTTTAAAAGGGAAAGCAGAACAACTGACGGGCTACGTGACATTACAGTTTGGGAAGAAAAAAATGTAGCAGATTGAAAGGCCAATAAAAATATACAGCAGGTTTCTCTGCTTTCCAAGGATATGTGTGCAGGAATGTGGGAGAGGAAAGGGCTGAGGAGGGTGAAATATGTATGAGTACATACAGACACACACGCATATATATGCATATGCCTATGTGCACAAACATCAATTCAACAGGTGATGATGTATGTTCAAAACATCCTTTTTGTTCATGTTAGTCAAAACAGGCTGATTTTCAATGTTCATTATCATACTTTAAACTGAGCAGAATTTCTTCTGTGAGTTGCCGCAAAGGAGAGAAACTCAAGCTGTATGAGCAGAATTCTTTCTTGTCTAGTGCGCTACTGACCTGGAAATATGAGCGACACTTCGCCTCTGTTGAACCACGGTTGTCAGACAGAAGGACTGGGAATGGGAGGAGACAAGTTTAACTTAGGAAAAGAATAAATATCTCCAAATATTTTAGACAGACTTATGCATATTAATCAAAAGATTTATATAACATGGTAGAAATGACCTTGACTTTGACGGTTAAATGATAGAATATTTTACGTTGTATTTTGGATTTGCTTTGTTGTTTTGAGCTCATTCCACGAAAAGGGCAGTGGTGATTTGAATGAGTTCAGCCTCCCGAGGCTGCAGAGATAATGCCAGTCCTAAGTTAAGCTGTGGCTTCCTTTTGCAGGGGAGAAGATTGGTGCATTTTTTACCACAGAGGTAGTTTCACCATTCACAAGATCCTAAAGGCCCTTTGGCTATTTTTTGTAAGAACATTTTGTAGCCTGGCCTACTAAAAACTACTTGGTTTGCATGTACAAATTTGGAAGCTCCAATATTTCCAGTAGTACTTTCTCAGTAATTTCTTTAAGCATCTGTTTTTCTGTGTACCTGTTAACCAGAGGGTTTACTGCAGTCCGGATGAAGCCCTGTAAGCCAGACGCAGAGGCTGTGGTGGTTCTCTCTGGTGCTCACCAGCCCTGTCCCTCTCTTCGATCTCCTCCCCACTTATAGCGATCAGGTTCAGTCTGCCTTTCTCTGCATCACGGCTTCTCAGTCACATCACTCATCTCTTACGGCTTCTGCCTGGCTCATTTTCTACTCGCATCTCAGCCCAAAGTGATACCTTAGGGTGCCGTTGCCTTAGTCCTGGCCTCCTCAGTGCCTGCAGGACCTCTAAGGGGGAGCAGAACCAGGAGGACACCATTTGGGGTAAATAGTGACGATGCAGGAAAGCTGCGCTGTGAGGGGAGAGAAATCAGGTCTGCCTGTTGTGGACAGCACGACTTATGGCTCTGCCGTGAATCAGTCATTCGCACAGGCGCCCTTGTGACGTGCCATAGAACAGCGGCACCCAGGGAAATGTCACCCAGTTACTCTATGTCCTCTCCCTCCTTGTCTTTTATACCGTTTTCCTCTGAAAGTTACGTCATTGACTGTAGGCCTGTGGATAATGTAATAGTGACCTGTAGGTGATGGGGAAAAGAGGAGGAAGGGTGAACAGCAGAGTGCTGTTGCTATTATTTGGGGTGCAGAGGTGTTTTTGAGACTCGCAAGAGTGGAGTGGGGGATGCACTAAGGGCTGGAATAGCCAAGATTGAGAGGTTAGAAAATGGGATACATGTGTGCGTTTTGAGAGAGGCGTGAGGCACAACTGCTAGAAAAGACAGTTTTGAGAACAATGCCCTAAATTATTAGAAATAATGCTTCCAGCTGGACCTTGGAGATAATACCAGGTCAGCTCTTCAAACTGTTGAATACACTGTTCAAATATTCCTTCCAAACATGCTTGGAAATGTTGGACTGCCAATAACAAACAGTAAATAGCCCTGGTGATATATGCCTTATGATTGCTTCTTCCAGTTAAAGAGCACATTAATCTTTACATTAACAAGATGAAAGTTTAAGCTATTAAAAGATGAGACTATATATTACATATGTGATACATTAGACATCTACATCTGTACCTGGTATGTCTATAAAAGTGTTTTACCACAAATAAAGAGATTCTACTGCCGTATGTTTGTTTGGTAGCTCTGGGAGTACCTTTCAAACAACACTTTGCCAGTAAAAAACACACCTCTGTGTCTCTTCTGTCTCCTGTGAGAAAGAAAGGACGTGACAAAGATCATGCATCTACTCTGCCATTATATGACTATCATAACGGTAAGTTGCTTTTGCCCTCTATATTTGCCACAGCCTTTCTTGCCCATCAGTTAATCACCCATATTTCTTTTTGCTAAATGGACAGTTCTTGTATCTTCTATATTCCGCTATTGTTCACTATTGTTGGTGAGCCAGGCACTCACTATTGTACAACCAAAAGTACACATTTCCAGCACCGAGATCAAATATCTATGAGAGAAATAATTACTGTCGCATAAACATAAGTTCCATTGGTTACCTGAACTCGCCTTTTAAAGGCTTTGGAATACTTTAATTCATACATTTTCTACCACTGTTTTGTTGAAGTGTTGGTAGTTTATCAAGCTCCTTGGGGCCGCAGGAGCCCTGCGTGCGGGTGGACGGGGATGCCCCGAGCCCGCTGCCCCCTCGGGTTCTTACCCGGCCTTGGGAGAAGGTTTTTACTGCCTCTTTTGCTGTATTGGGAGAGCAATCCTTCCTGGCTTTATCCAGCCAGCGCGGTTAGTCAGGAATGACATGTAGTCTCTGGTGCTGGTTTACACTCTCTGCAGTGTGAGGGTGTATGTGAAGGAGAAAGCAGGCTAGCAGTTCTTGTTCAAAGAGTGTTGTTCATACCTGCCTTCTCAGCCCTATTTCTTAGTGCCTCTAACTCGGAATGCTTGACGTGCAGGGAGGGCGAGGTCGAGGGGAAATGGTGCTGTGCCATGTGCAGTTGTTCTTTATGGCAACAAGACTTGGCTACGTCAAGGCACTTGTGTGCCCTGGAGCTCCTTTTCCCTATTTGACTGTATGCACACTTACAGATTCAGGTTCATCTGAATGCTACATCTCTGAGGACAACAGGTTAAATAACCTTTTTGTGGTGTGTGGTTGTGGGGGTTTTGGGCATGGTTTTGGCTTTTTAATTTTTTTTAAATTTTTTTACAACTCTCTTGGACTGTTGAAATGAATAAATTTTGCAATGACTTCAGAAGGAGCACAGAGTATCAGCTTCCAGATTTGCCCATGGATGGTGGGGGTATGGTTTGTTTTTCTTCGTTACCTTTACGTTTGCCTACAGAATTGTGAGTCGCACAGGAGACGCTGCTCTGTGACAAAGTTCTAAGGCAACAGGAATGTCAATTTTCCCCATATTATGCTGTTGACATCCAGTCTGAAAATGCTGTGATATAATTTGCCAAATTGTCAGACATTCCCGGCTCTATTGGACTTTCACATATCGCAGACATTTAGCACCATCAGGCCTGGAGACGATTGTCTCCCATGAGCTCCTGAAAGGTGAGAAAATAGTGACAAAGTTGTACTTTGTGACTGACAGTTTGGGCTTTGCTTTCTGCGTTCCTGGGTCTGCAAAAGTATATGGATGCACAAACATGTGCTTAGATTTTGTATACGGCACAAACGTGCTCCAGGAAGTGGATAAATACACATCATAATACAGACGTAATGTCATCCTGGGCTATTTCAGCATCAGAGCCAATGTCTGGTAGCTTTGCGTGCATAGGAAAATCAAGGTTTTAAATGCAAGTCAAGCCATTTTGTACCTTTCTTAATTATTAGAATTAGTCTATTTCAGCAAATCGGAAAACGCATTTAATTCTCCAGAACCTTCCTTTGTCATCAGCAATGCCAAGGCTGCTCTTGCCTGGCTGGGTGAGCAGCCAAGCTGCGCAGCCCTGTCAAAACTCAGCTCGGTGCGGATGCCAAGGCAGAACTTGCTCGTCTCCAGTCGGCTTTGCAGCCACAAAACGCCGAATGAACGGGATACAAGTGGCAGCTGAGGTTCACAACTCAGGATCGCAGCTCTGGGTTTCTGTGCCCAAATTCCTCCTGATTTCAATTTTATGCCTTCAAGTACTTTTTTAGACAAAGTCCCAAGTGATGTAGCTGACACCGCTGTCAGAATGTAAGCTCTACAGAGGCAAGATTGTTTCTTTCCTTGCTTAAAACGTTGTGTACATATACAACTGCGTGGACTGAACGGGTTGTTTCTATAAGGATGTTCTCAGGGTCCTATACGATCATTCATCTTTTAAACAATAACAATGTGAATGTTTATTCTCAAAGGTTGTCTGCGCTGCACAACGTACATACTGTTCTGATTCCTGGGCAAATTCTGAAGTAGATTGCGTGCTATATGCAATATGATTGATGTAACAGTTTATATTCAGTATCCAACTGAGATGCTTCGAGCCAACTTGTGAGCATCTCTGTGCTTCCTTGTCCTGTGGCACGTACACACACACACACACAGTCGGTGTCAAACCCTGCGTTTGGCTGCCGTCTCTTGGGTTGCACGATTCGCTAGGCCGGGAGTGCCTAGTAGGAGAGGAATATCTGGGTGATTTGCATCACTTCTGCCTCCTTTCCCTGCTGCTGCGTGTAGTTCTATGTCAAGTACTTCGCGTGCTTACAGTGGCTTGGGAATCTGCCAGAAGCGGAGCCAGACCCGTGGTGTGGTTGTGAGAGGGAAGGAGAAGGTGGTGTCTGTTTTCCGCATTGTCAGGTGAATTGTATGTGCCACTGCCAGCATCTTGAAAATAGCCCATTCCAATCTTAGTTGCCAAATCAAGTGGGTGTCGCTGTAATCAGCTCCGTGTTTACCCTAAACAGTGTGTGTCCTTATTAGTGCCTTTTCAGTCCCCTCAGACATGCTGATATTGATTGAATAAACACTAACGATAATCTCAATCAGGAATAAGACATGATATGCACACATACCGTAACCTCAGCGTTACTGTCAATAATGCTGGAAGCTTTCATTTGCATTTGTTGCCTTGATGTAAACATCACAGTGTGGTTCCCTCAATCTGTCTCTACATCTCCTTTAGCGCTGTGTACGTTCTGATCTGGTTCTTCTGTGCAGAAGCTCAGCGTCTGTCCTTCGTATTCCTGTGGTCTGTTTCACAAGGGTATCTCAGGGCAGCTTGTAATGGTTCATGGGGGCAGCACCGCTTGGGACAGAACGTGCAGCATCCCATCCAAATGAAACTTGAGGGGTGAGTTGAGACAGGCAGAAGGTACCAGACTGGGAGTTCGTCTGCGACACGTTGCTGTTAGAAAAACACTCTGGGCATCTTTAATTGCAGGAACGGTCAGGACTATGATTCTTGCATTGCAGATGAAAGATTACGTCTTGTACTTTCTAACACCATTTCACAGACTTAGCTCTGACTCATAAGAGTGATTGGAAAGCAGTGACCTGCTGAGTCATAAGCGCCTTTAAAGAAACGTTTATTTACTTGTGTTTTCAGTTCCATCGTGTTTACATTACACTGTCAGTAGGCAGTGTGTGAACAAATAAGAAGATTCCAGGTTTGGTCAAAAGATGTTAGAAACTGAAGGAAATGATCAAATAAAAAGCCTCCATATCGGGTTTACTTAAAATGTCTTTTAATTTTTTTGGCACACCAGATACACTTTAGACACTTCTTCCTGACGTGGGAAGCGTTCCCGTCCATGTATGACCAACTACAGAATAGAAGAAGAGCAAACACGATCTGTTTTCTTTGCCTCCACTGTTTGCTATCTGCCTGCCTTGCATGCTTGCTTTATACAAGCACAAATATTTTGTGAAGCGTAAAGCCCTGTGGCAAATGCTAATCTAACCAACAATCAGGAGAATAATTGTTTTGTAGGGAATATTCTCATGCTGTAATAGAGAACAAAAGCCTCGCAATTAAGGCAACACAACATTAATAACAAACATTTATCATTCTATATGAGCTTATTATTTCCAGTCCTTCGCAAATAGATCTGATTTATATACCATTTCTTACAGAGCTGTATGTTAATGTGATCTGCATTGCTGTGTTAATATCTAGAAGTATTTTTAGCATTTTGCGCTGTAAACTTCTCTGGGTTCTCTGATGGACAGAGCACAACCTTGAAATGCATGAACCACGCTCCTCACCCGGTGCTTCCAGCCTGGCAGGCTCCGCTGCCCTCTTCCTCGGCTCCAGCACCTGCATCGTGGCTTCTTCTTAAAAACCAACCAAATCCCTTCGTGTCTGGCTCAGTGTTACCGGGCTGCTTCGTCCTGCCCACCCCATTTTGCCCTTCATTCTCAGACTTGATTTTCGCTCTCAGCTGACTACTCCTGCCCATTCTGAGGATTCCATGCTCCTACAGGGCAATCTCTGCCTTTTCCTGCACCATCCCATGTGTCTGGGCTATTTTTCCTCTCCTGGTCAATCCAGCTAAGTCTCCGCACTGATTTCGCTGTCTCCTTTCCTCCCTGAGACAGATGAATTTCCTGGGAACGAAGCCACGGCTCCATCCTGGTGTCTGTCAGCTGAAGAGCCACTGCCTGCCTTCAGAGGGGAGGATGAATTGCATATGTTAAAATGCCATTGCTTCTAGTTTATAGATGGGAGCACTTAATACAGAATTCATGCCAAAGACGTGGCTTTGTTCTGTTTTTGTTCTGCATTGCTCTGGTATAAAACCTTACGTAGTTACCACAATTCCCCAATATGTTTTTTATGCATAGAGAGCTGAATGGTGCTGGAATGGTTCAAATACTAGAGGATTTTATTCTTAATATTCTCTTTAGAAATATATTATTTTTATTTTGCACATACTGAGGACAGGTGTCAAAGGCTTATTTAAAAATAGTGTATACCATATATATATGAATGTGTCTAGCATGCACCTAATTTTTGTCTTCTGTGGCAGTTGCAGTCTGATGCAATTCTCTGGCTGAGATTAAGGGAATGAGTATGTGAATAAATTACTGGTATTTAAACAGAGGTGTTAATTTGCAATGCATGAGCTGCTCCATAGGAACTGCTTATGTTCCTGCTCTGACCCAGTGATAAATGGAAGATACTGTCAGTTTACATCACCTATAGTCGGTCCAAAAGAAAACCTCTTCTTCAGAATGACTTGACTTTGCCCCTTGGAGCAGGGGGTCAGACTTAGAGGGTGTTTGTGGTGAACTGCTCATGCAGCAGTGCTGTTAGGAACAATATGAAAGATAATCAAAGACAAAAAATTGACTTACAAGTGTGAGAAAAATATTTTCTTATAGGATCTAGAACTGCAGTCGTCATAAATTTGATGAGATAACTTTCTCAACATGGTCATTAGTTTTGCAGAGTGAAAAGTGTATTAGCATCTCTGAGATGAAGCCCTTCTATTTCACCTCCCTTCCACTTTTTGAACTCCGGTTTGTGGGCATGGCTTGAGATGAGATTCAATGCTCAGAAGTGTTCTCTAGTGCTCTTTTGGATACCCCTGAGTATCCAGGGCATTCACATCAGGCCAGCAAATATGCAGAGGTCCAGAGGAGACCAGCACCCTTCCAGAATGGCTGGGGGAAGGTCTTGCAGTTACACCAAGTTCCTGTGTTTAAGCAATTAAATTCAGCCTGGCTGCCCAGGAGACAAAATTATCCTCCAGATTTCTCTTAAACCCTTAAGTTCAGTGCCATACAGACTGTTCCGGGGCTTTGATACCTCTTAGATTTTCAAGCCAAAAGGGGAGGGGAGGCAGAATTAAATAATCCATTTACAGTGTGTGAACTTGTATCAGAAAAACATTCTGTTGGCAAAATTTTAACCAGTTTTGCTCAGTTCACTTATTTACTTGGTGTATTCAGTTACCAGTGGACTTGAAGAATTCACTACTTTTCTTAACCAGCATTTGTCATCCCTCTATAGGCTGGGGATAGAGGCAACAGCCCTCAAGAAAGAGTTACCACAGTAAAAAGGACTTTTTAACAATCATCAGTAACCACCTTTTAAAGACTTAGTGTTCGAAGCTGGGTTCCCAGCGCAGTTGATCTGATTTCAGCGCTGTGTAAACCCTGTGTTTGCCGGCTGAACTCCAGGAGGGTCAGTGGACCTTCCTTCACAATTAGAATTTTTGTCCAGGTGTCCTGGTTTGTGTCATTTATCACTAACTATACACATATTCATTGTTTCTTACATTATGGTAAAAGAATGTGGAGGTCGGCTGTGGTCCTGCAACAGAAATCACAAAGAATGAAGATATGCAAGGGAAAGTTAAAGACTTTGGAACGTAGAATCAAATTCCTATCAATATAACCCCTTGCAGGAAAAGAATTAACTCAAAGAGTAAAAGGTTGTGCCACTAGAGACACAAGCACTATATCAATATAGGAAATGAAGGAGGACAGGATCAAGGCATGTATATACTTTTGCTTTATTTTGTTTGGGGTTTTTATTTGTACCTTGCAAGCCATAGTTCAAATTTGGGGTTGACAGTGAGATAAATACAGCAAATATATTTCCACTTTTCTTTTCCCAAATCAAAAGTAAGGTTTTGCTCCAGGGTGTGTTTGGACTGTACAATAAATCAATAGGAAAAAGAAAAACAGATTAAACACTATCGGAGTGTTCTTTAACATCCATTGCTATAGCGTCATGGCATTCTAATGCTGCCACTCAGTGTGGAAGGGAAAGTAGCTACTGAGATAAATCTGATGTATTTATTTATAAGATTTTATTTTAATGATTTGAGTTTATGATGGCAAATGACTTCTTATCATTGCGTGAGTGTGTTGTGAGACAGTTGTTGGGTTTTGTGCCCCTTGGGAGTACATGGTGAAACTTGTGTGGAGACAGAGAGCTCCTCTGCTGAGCCAATGGAAGGCTTTTTGCAAATGAAGCGATGGGATTTGGGCTTTGTTGTTGTTTTTTAATTAAACCAGCTTCGAGGGCTCATGAGAGAACTGCACGTCATTTCCTTTAGTTGAGTTCCAGTCTAACCACAATGTGTGATAGAAGTTGGTTTAGACCGTGTGTTTTTCCATTCGGCTTTTATCTGAGCGGCTGAAGTTGTTTTGATACGGCAGACACAGCCCTAATTTGGTCTGTTGTTACAACCACCCCATTTCTGGCTGAGGGAGACAGAACAGGCTTGGATAGGAGCTCACATACTGTTGGGATCTGGAATCGTTGCAAATTAAATGGCGTTATACAAGTTTGCCCTTCAGAAATTTGCTTTGGGAATTTCTAAATCCAAATAAAAAAGTCCTTTGTTGCGAGTTAATGGAAAAGTTGCCACCAAACGATATAAAGTACATGCTGTTAGGTATTAGTGCACAGTCTCCACAATGTTACTAGGGGGCTCGAAAAGCTGGATTAGCTATCTTTTGGGAATTAATTTGTTTATATCACTAAGTACGTGGTCAGCCACCCGGCAGCGTGATTAGCTGCCGTGGATTTCTGTTGGCACAATATCACTTCTACTCTGTCATGTAATTATTGTATTTTAGACAGGTTAGCAAAGGAGAATTCTTAGCCTGTAGTTACTTATTCTCCACTATCTTTTGGAAAAAGAAATAACACCTCTCACCACTTTATATAATCTCCCATTACAGAAAGTGTTCTCTATCTCAGAAAATACATAAAGACCAGGTTTTGCCCTCTGGACGCCTGCAACTTGGTGGTCAATCTGTAAAGCTCCTGTTAAGTAACAGAGTGATTTCTCAGTATTTCTTTGTCCTTCATCTCTGTTCCATTTTAAGGATCTAAGTCTCTGAGTAGAAGCAAAACGAACTACAAAATGAGCCATTGCTGATGCTTTTGTTCTCTGAAGTCTGGAGTATTATAACTTTGTTTGGTTTTCTCACGTATTATGGGCAATTTGTCAAGTAGATAACATTAGCAGAATTGTAGTTTTAAAACACTTCTGATCACAATCTATCTGGCTGCAGCAGGAATGTGGGAAAAGTTGTAAATTGGTTATTACCCTGAGTGCAATTTCAATATAAAAAATTTGTCTTAAAGTGAGACAGAAAAATGAGAACTTAAATCAATGTGGAGCTGTGTGCCGACTGTACAAACACGAGGTCTTATTGGCTTCTGTGCTGTTTGCTGTGGAGGGTGAGGAGGATCACAGCCCGTTCCCTTGCAGAATAATTGGTTCCACATTACCGAACCTGCTCTGTCCTGCAGCAGCCTGGGGCTTGTTCCTGCAGCACCGGGAGGGGAAGGGAGGACAAAAATAATTAGCATTGGTGATTGGCCACACTCTCAGCCCTAACTACGTAGAGTCAGGACGACCACGTTTGAGACTGAAGCTTTATATAGGTTTATTTTGACCTTGCCACCTGTTTTGCATAAGACGAGGTCCTCTTGGGTGTGAATTGTAATCCCCTTTAAAAGGACAAGGTGACATCTGAAGAACAAAGGTACGGACATTAGTGTAGGACCTACACATTCAGCCATTTGCTAATTACACTGAACACAGTGGAGCGTCCTGAATATATGGTGTCCAGGGCTGCCTGATTTCTATAGCATTTTGTGTGTACAGTATTCTGCACATCCTGGCAAATGTTAGTGAATTCAGTAGCACTTCTGTGGCAGTAATGACATGTAACCATCTGTGATTTCGCACCTGCAGGAGCCAGTGTCAGCTGCTGAGGTTCAGCAGCCCTGGCTTTGCATGGAGTTTTTTGCAAAAAACCTCATTTAGTAGCCACGGAATTGAGATAACCCTTTCCGTCATCTGAGAGGGCTTACAAGTTCTATGGAAAAACAGCTCTCCAGAGAGAAGAAGAAAAAATCTCTGCCAGGGTGTCTTTCTTCATAAACCCTGTTTGTATGCTGTAGTGCTTTTATAGAGCAAATAAGAAGTTTGTATAAAAGTAATAGCGGCGCCGGTGCTGGGACACTGGTGAGCGCTCCCTCTGGTACTGGGGCCTTTTCATGCCACCATGGGATGATAGTGCAAACAATAATGCATGCAGGGAGACAAGCTTTGCTCTCACGTGTAGAAAGGGGGAGAGGCGACCAGAGGCGCAGGATGGGGAGCTGGCTTTGCAGGCTGCGCTGCAGCACCGGGAGGAACCCAGGGGGAAACGCTCTCTTGATTTTCCCACTAGTGCCTTAAACACTGCTTTGTACCATCTGTCGTGCAAACCAGCGGGACTGACTTGCCTCTAGCTTCAGGCTCTACGAGCAGGCACTCACAGCAAATGATTTCATATAACTAACCTCAGAATAAATACAAACTTCGTTTATTCTGCTAACAAGAGAAATAGTTCTATTAAGCGGGGACAGATCTCAGCTGTTTCTCAGCAGAGTGGGTGCTGAGGTTGGTATTTCTCACACGACCACTCTGATTCATCACAGATGTCATTGCATTGTTTTCTATATCCTTTTACAAAAGACTTTTGTGGAGATGTGCAGGCTTTATAGTTGACACAAACACCGTAATCCTTTCCATTCAAGTCCTGCCGCGCAGGCAAAACACGCGATAAGGAGATGAGAAGGCCTATGGGACCATGGAGCATGGAGACCTGAACATCATTCAGTCTCTATGCCATCAATATTTGGTATTATAAAAGCTGTTCTCTGTAGACAGATATAGATTTTTTTTTAGTTCTCTGTAATGAATGTGACCCAACTGGTTACTCGTTATTATCCAGCTCATGGGACAAATGCTTTAGACTCTAAGGTGGACAAAGAAGTAAAAATGTTTTAAAGATCGTGCTAACATTTCCAGTCTTCAAAACACAAGGGAAGTGTAGGAAAAAGAAGTCTAGGAAAGTTTTTGCTAAAATAAGGGATAATTTTAAACCAAGAGTTCAAGTTCTTTCAACATGATAGTGAAGTCCCATCAGATACAATCCAAATCTTATTCTTTCACCATGTGTTGTTCTTTTCAGTGAGACAATTAAAAAGGTCCAACGATGATTATAATTTTTTGAAGAGTGAATGATTAAAAAAATCTTAGTTCCAAAAATTGTCCTAATGTAATGGCAGCTTCCTGCACGGTGACAGATGTAATAGCTTTGCCCAGCTTACTGACATCAGATAGATGATCATTTTTCTTAATTCTTGCCATTATGCGATTTAAGGAAGAAAAGTACATTGCCAAGAACACACGAAATGAATGAACGAATGATTTCCTTTATCATAGAGGCTGGGGGGAAACGAATTTGTTTAATAATAGTTAGGCAAAGGAAGGTAATGGTTTAAATGACGTTAGTCACAGCTTTGAAGCCGTGCTGCTTTGGCTGCGGAACAGGAATGGTCTGTAGCCATTGGAGGAACAGAGAATGTAGAAATGAAGAACTGAGAGAAAACCGCATCTCTGCGCTGGGAAAACTCATGGAAAGTTAATTGTAAAGAATTTACACTAATTTATTTAAATCTGTTCCTTTAGCTGTAATGAGGTTGTTTGCAGTGCAGGATTTTAGACATAGAGCTATTAAAAGTATCAAAGCTTCTGAAATGTGTCAAAAGCAGAATAGCCCCATAGCTTTTAGAATAAGGAAAATAAATTCCTCTTGTTGTATGCTCTAGTGCGGTATCAATGCACTTATATCAAGTATGCTCATAGACTCACAGGATTGTAGGCTTAATTAGTAGTTGAACCTGTTGGTGAAAAAACTTATTACCTGCACCTAAGAACTGGATCTTATTGACAGTCTGTTTCTAGTACCAAAAGTTATAGCGAAAACTTTCGTGTAGTTTTTAAATACCTTCTTTTCTACTTCTCAAAGTAAATATCCTAATGGATGTATTGAGTATTTATATAATAGCTTAAACAATACGAGTGCATGACCTCTAGGATCAGTGAAATAAAGGAAAATCAATAACAATAACGAAATCTTGATATGTCAGCGTTTAAGCGGTAGCTGATAGGGCTAGTGTCTACCAAGCAGCACATCTGCAATATCAAATAGAGTTGTCTTCTTATGGCATGGTGGCCATTCATGGCAAGTGTCTATAGGGTGAAATGAAAACCATACTGTGCTACTGGAAATGGTAAGAACACCATTATGACTATTTATACTATCTACCTGGTCTTGTGCTTGTTCTCCGAACACAACCTCCATGTGATCATTTCTCTTTTTAAGAAGGGCTGGAACAAAATAGTTTAAAATGTTTCAGCAGCCTTAGTGTTTGCTGCTAGTTTTCTTCTGTACACAACAGCAGTGGACGGTGTTTTCTTGATCTATGTCTACCGTAATGAAGCTAGAGAATGTTTTTGTATCGAGCTTTCTGGACCTGCCTTGCGGTGTCCCACTTTGTGTCCTGGTCGTTTTTGGGGTTGTTTTGTTCCCTTTTCCATAGTCCACTCATTGTGTTTTGTAATCTTGGTAAACTTTCATGTTCTGTACCATCTCTTCCTGTGTTTTAGGTCACTGAAGTGCTCATGATGTCACCAAGTTTGTCTTGTACTAAAATGAGCATGTTTCTTTTGTACTGGGCTAAATTGTACTTGCGTCCTAAAGAGTTTTTGTCTTGAATGTCTTTCATCTTTACACCTGCTTTCTATGCTATCTAACCCTTCAGTTCATTGAAGTTATTGGTCTTGAAAGTAGGTCTTGGTCTTTATTTTTACACTTCTCTGCCTTTCCCTTCTCAACGCTCGTTAGCTGCTCCATGTCCCCTTTCCCTGCTCTCTCCTTCCCTGTCAGTCACGATCAGCCCCCCGCTGGCCTTCCCGTGCGTCATTTCTCCTACTCTTGCTGCTTAACAAAGCTCTTTGGTGGGGTTTCCAATAGTTGACTGAGACTTCTTATTCTTCCTGCTGATTTCTTGCAAATCTTGCATTAGTACATTCGTGCATCTTAGACCGGCTTGCTTTTCTATTCTGGCCATCGTGTGATGTCTGGAAAGAAAAGCCATCCGAGTGCCTGACTCCTTTCTGGTAGTTCCTGGTTAAGTGTTTGATGTCACTCTACATGATTACACAATTGGCAGAGACTAGGAAAAAAGGTTAGATTTGGGAATTTTCGTTTTTCATGGTGAATGCACAGAATAATTGAAGTAACCTAATTGAAATGGATAAAAAAGAGATGACTTTTTTAGAGGCAAGAAAAGCTTAGTTGCTGATACCACTGTAAGCGTTGTCTTCTGGAAGCAGCTCTGTTCTAAGTAGCAATTGCATCTCTTCTTCCTCTTATATCTCCTACGGTGGCTTTTGTGTAACAAGATCAAGGGTAAAGTTGAATCAATTATCACGCTCTTTTTGTCTATTCCTGAAATACTTCTTAGTCTCATGCTCTGAAAAGGAAGTCGAGAGGCAAGTAGCTGAATTTATTCCTCGATGCTGTAAAACAATTGAAGGGTAAATCCTTTCCTCATGTTTCAAGCTTTCCTTGGTCCTTCACCACAAGACAGCATTATGGTCATTCTCTGAGTCACAGTTATTTTAGATGAATAGTGCTCAAACAGGATATGAAAATAACACTCTGGGAGATAATGAGGTAATCAGAAAAAGTTAATGCAATTCAGTTGAAACAGGTGATCCACAAAATTTGGACAAAATTGTTTCTTGACATGAATCACGTAACTGTAAGGCTGTTAAATATCTAGGTTTCCTTTTAAACATCTTCAGTATTTACTAAAGCAAAATTATTATATTTCTAACAAACACATGTGCATCGTTACTATAATACAGACCTACCAAAATAAATTCACCCGGCCGGCTGCGGGGCAGGATCACAAAGCACCGTGTATTTATTGCCTGCGCAGGTTTGTAACGTGTTTGCTGAGTAAGGTTGTGTTGGGTTTTCAATGAGGAGGTATGATGAGAAGAGGCTGAGAGATGCACCCCAGACAAACACTTTGTTCCAGGACGCTGTCAACGTGCCCTCCCAACGAACATCACAATAAATAGTTTTGTGAAACCTTTCAATTTTTTAATAAGTCAAAATACACTTTTCTGACAGTATAATTGCTTTTCATAGTGTGCCTTAAATCTGCACCACTATAAAAGAATAATGCTACAGTAGATCATTTGTGAAAACTTAATGAAAACTGAGTTAGTGAACCTCGGAGTCAGTAGACCTTGAAATTCACTTTCAAAAACTAATTTGCAGTAAATGTATGAGAAACATATTTAGACATGATAAACTTTCGGTCCTCTGTTAGCTAGGTGCAGAAGTTTATCTTGATTAACTATTTTTTCTTTTAATTAATCATTCAAGCCAAGATGATGTGAGTTACATTTCCATTAATGACATTCATCCAGCAGGAGCAAAATGATTTATTTTTTCTTAGCTTGCATAAATAATGTAATATGCCAAATCCTGGAATTTCTTGAGTAGCCTTTGCTTTGTGTATCTTACCAACCACTGAGGATCCACGGGCTCTTTTGATTACAACTGGGGCAAGTGAAAAATATAAACGCTGTTGACAAACAATAACTATTTAAAAGCTCAAAGCATTAATTTTATGTGACTATAAATGCTTTTCATTACTATCAATGTGTATGTGAAATTGGAATAGAGTGGAGAGATCTTTCATACTCTAACTTCTACCTTCTGCTTCCTCCGTGTAATTTATGTAGATGCAAGTTAGTAGCAATAGTTTAACCCCTGTGTTGAAGAGAAGTAAGAAGGGAGTTGCACTGATTTCAATGGGAGGTCAATGATAAAGAATAGCACATCATTTGATTATGCCAATCTGTTTTCTATTAAACCAAACACAGGTTAGCCCAGAAATGTTTGTGCCTTGTGAGTTCTGCAATAACTCACCCTCTTGAATGTGCTTCCTACCTCAGAAAGTGAATGGTATTTTATTTTTGAACGTTGTGAAATATGCGATTTCAGCTCTTTTATCTCAGCTTTCTAGAGCACAAGGAAAAATACTCTAGCACGGAGATGTTTGGCTCTGACTGGCAACTGGGCTCAAGTCTTCTGTGTTTCCATCTAACTGTTAATTCCTCAGTTCTTTCCAGGACTTACATCAGTTGCTGCAGCAAATTGCAAAGCAAGGCAGGGTGGTTTTGCTGGTGTCAGTGTGATTTGTCTCTGGTTCACTGTGAACAGGTTGCAGATGGGTTATATGGGTTTTAACATCATAAAGTCACTCTTCTTGGAATAAGAATGATGTCTAGAAGGTACCAGACTGATTAGCTGTTTATTTCGGCTTTCAAAATCTCTTTTGTAGTATATGAAAGAAATCTAAGCTCAAAAGACGCTGGAATTCCAGGTTTACAGTCCAACAGATTTCCATGGCAAACTTTATGTGCATTCTTTTTATCAATAGCTTTCCTAAATGTAGGAGGATACAATCATTGGATTACCAAACAGACAAAGAGGAGGAAGGCATGGATATGTTGGTTCTGTTGGAAGAAAATGAAGTTCAGTGTAGCTTGTCTCACTGATAGAGAGAAATTATTAGGGTTTTTTTTTACGTGATGCATTGCCATTACACAGCCATTGACATCAATAACTCAGCCCTGCTTGAAGATGAATGTATATTTAGCCTGATTTTAAAGATGGAGTAAATAAGATGAATTCCTTTCCCATGGTCACAAAGGAGTAAAGTATAAAGACTAAGTTGTTTCTCAGACCTATCCTTCATCCACAAAGTCTTCATGAATTTCTTGGTTAAAGCTTGAAACATGCTCTAACATACTCTGGCATATCCAGATGCAACAGGTAGTTTTCTGTTCTGCTGTAATTCTGTGCATTTGGGTCATTTCAGTTGAATTCTACTGAGAGCACCTAAACTTCTGATCACCATCTTCTGCTTAATACTATCTCTTAAATTTCTGCTTGGAGACTGCTTTTTGAATGCCAGCGGATCAATGGGTGTCTTGTGTCCCTGTCCATTACAGTTCTGGGAGGGCGGTTTGGAGCTCGGTGGTCCCCTCCTGTTCCCGTTGAAGTCAGTGACCAAACGCCCTTGTGCCGATGGGCAGCAAGGCTGGACCACTGGGTGCTGGACCACTGGGTGCTGGACCACTGGGGCCAGGCCCACCAAAGATGTGGATAAGTTTACCTTTAAAGTAAGGTTCCTCCTACCTTTCTTCTCTTGCCTTTAAGGAGATGAAGGGCAGCTAGTTCACTAAAATGAGACTGAACCACCACTGAGTAAAGCGCTCTAATATTAACACAGATAAAATGTTCTAGGAGCAAGTCACTGCTTTGTAATAATAAAGAAAAAAACAGGCGCACACAAAAACATTACTGGCCAAATCATTCAAGAGTTGAGTGTTTCTTTCTCTTCCTTAATTGGGTAGATAATACCCTAATCTGTTCGGTATTGTTTCACTTCTCTCTATCAGTCCCTTAAAAATACTGGAAGGAGGTTATCGCGGAACTCCAGATTTGCCCAGCTTTGTAGTCCAAATGTAAATCATTTAATGGAGTGCTTTTCCAATCATGGTTCTCTAATTAGCTCAAGTGGAAATAAATGGCGCATGTCAGCTGCAGACTTTGCAAGAACTTTTCAAAGTAAGGTACGACAGGGTGATAAGTGTGTGTTATTGAGCAGGGTATGTTTTAAATATCAGCAGGAGACCACAGCGTCATCCCTGCATGGGCTGCCATGGAACGCTCCTGTCAGCCTTTGCCAGTGCTGTTCACAGTTACCAGTATCAACCAAAATTATCTGTCCTATGAACTTCTTGGGGTGAATATTAGAGCTTTCTTATTTCGTTAACCATTTAGTAAAATACTAATTTTTTTTTAAATTGTAGTATTTCTTTTGAGACATCTAATCACAGAATAACTGCTTTATCATCACCTGGAGGCGTGTTCCCATTTCATGGGAAGAGAAAAAGCTGTAGGTATTCTCAATTTAAAAACAAAGGAAAAAGGAGGTTAACACAGTCTGTCATTAATGTGCTTGCATCTACTGATATTGAGACAGCACGTTGTGAGTATTCATATCAATCTCTGACACATCTGGAAGCCATCCGGGTTTACAAAGCTGCAGACATCGCGGTGCCCGGTTTCCCATCACTTGCCCTTGGCTGGTCGCTGCTGCACTCAGTGGGAATCTCGCGTGTGGGTTCTAGGAAAGAACCAGCCCTTGACCTCAGTGTTCTTGGCATCCAGAAGCATGTAGGAGAAAACACCTTCCCAGCATCCACACGATGAAACAGATTCAACACACAGTGGGGTTAAAATAACGTCTCTTATCAGTTTCATTATTTAAACACAGATTCAAAATAAAAAGTAGTTTAATTATTTGGTTACAGATACATCACAGCAAAGAAATGGGATTATGTGTTTAGTCAGGGATATTTGCTGTGATGAACAGGGGGAAACAGCAAAACATGAGGTGAAGAACGAGATGTTTTTCTATGAGGAATACTGGCGCCCTCCTTGGTGGCACAGGGGAGGAATGGTGCAATATATATTGATTTTTATTATTTTCATTTTTAAAAGAGCACCAATCCTGGCATTTGTACAGCACCATCAGATTGTAGTTGCAGAGTTTATCGAACAGTTGAATATGCAAAGCATGGGTTCGCAGCCACCTGCTTTCCTGCCCTCCCAAGCTGCGCGTTATTGACGAGCCCCTGAAGTACAGGGCGTTTTACTGGGTTCTTTGACACGTATAATACTGACACATCCTCAAAATGCTTCCTGACAGTATCAGCCATAACACGCGAAGCTGGCCTTCAGCTGTTTCTGTGCTGTTTGACCTGGGATTTACAGCCTTTGTATGTGGCACATCTCAGATTTAGAATAAGAGGCCAGGTAGCGCTCAGTGGGAGCAGCAATAGGGAGGAAAGCAGTTTGCTGGGGAGTAATGCGTGCACTAGGATCCAAATGGTGTCATTGTGGATATAAAAATCTTCCAGTCCTAACTTAAGCTGTCTGAATCATCCTTCCAGATCCAGGAGCCTGCTTTGCAGGTGTGGGAATTAAGCAGCTTGGTTCTGAAAATAGGATGTGTGAATATGGCCTAAGTGCCTTAAAGGCAACTCATTTTTGTTCATCACTGCTAATTGCTAAGTGAATTTCAAGGTTCTTCATTGTGTTAATTACAGGATACTAAGAAATCCCAGAATGAATCTTTGTGAATTCAGAGAGCAATGCTATGGCTGTACCCCTCAGTCTTTAATTATGATAAAATTACAATGGGATTGCCTAATTTTAAAGCCTCAGTTTTTAAGTGGGAAGAAAATAGGCAGCTCCTGTCTCTTATGCAGTGGTAAGGAAACCTATTGCTGTGCCGGCGTTACACCGGCCTGACTCATCCTTCGGATAATCAGCCTCATCGCAGATGAGGACGGATGAGTCCGGTGCGGGGGTGGCGTTTGGCTCACGTAAAGTCCCACACCTCTGCAAATCGTCTTCTCGCTGTGGCCCACATCCAGCGCTGTACATAAATATATGGCCAACTCGTCTTTCAGGATTGTGGAGAACACAAAAGTACTCAGTTTTCTCTGCTGCAGGAACCAGGTGTTGAAGAACAGTTTTGGAAGATGATCTGCTTTGCAGTAGGATGGGGGGAATCATAAATTTTGATTGCTGTAGAGAAGACATTTCCAAGAATTCACAGAAACGATTTGTGGCCATCAGTTTCTGTAGAAACATGTGCAAACAGAATCAAGTAAGGTAAATACAATGCTGGTATCACTGACATTGCAAGTTTTCTTCCAGGTTGTTCAGGGACCCTTCATATTTAGGAAGTCTCAGCTACATTTCTCAGAAGTCTGGAGCCCCATGGGCCAAGTAAAATTGTCATCAAGTCAATGTGGCAAAGAAAAAGGACCACTGCAAAATAAAGCAGATTCTAGCATATTCCGTGAGAATAATGAGACCTGATCTTTATTCCCTGTTTTGAGCAGCTTAATAATAAACCTTGTTGAGACTGCTTGATTGATAGATGGCTTCTATCCAGTGACTACAGATAAGACAGTAGGGGAAAAAGCAGCACAAAAAAGGGAAAGAATAGAACTGATCTCAGGCTGTTATGGTCTGATGGCTCAATGTACTACTTGGTGTCTGCCAGCATATTGATTCTTTGCATTTGATGGCACTAAAGTGGCACTTTTACCAGCTGGAAGGACAGGATGAGGAATGACAGAGCAGAGGGAGTCAGTGCCTGGTTTCTGTAGCTTCAAGGCAAACAAATAGCCTGGCAGTGATTTACTTGTGATAGGGGTAAAAGAAACTGGTGAAGTTGACCATTGGTTACTAACCTTGTGTTTTACGGGAAAACCTTTGAATGATTTTCCGCTTATTGTTGCTATTCAGCTCTACAGAAATACTAATGCAGAATGGACTTACAGGGTTCCCTGTGCGAGTGGCATCAGCAAGTTTACCTGGGGTGTGCGTGTGGCGTTGCCAGAGCAAAGTGTTGTAAATCAGTATTTTCAGGTAAAAATAAAACACAATTAGCAATATATTCTGCACGAACTGTTGATTGTGCTTGAAAGGACAAAGACTTTAGGAAAAAAAATGCTTAATGGTTTACTTGAGTAAACCTCAACAATAATTTACAGGAAGAATCTTGTTTGAAGTTCTACATGAGTAATTTGGATTCAGTCTCCATATGTATACAAACTCCTCTTCATGTCACTGGGTGTCCTATGCACGGAGAACAGGACATTATAGAGAGGATCTGCTGTGTAGATGGCACACTGGTTTATGTTCAGGAGTTATGGCAGATGTGAGTGGAACTCCCGAATCACTTTATTTTGATTTGTATTGGGGTTTTTGTGTGCAATTTTAATTGGATGAATGTTGCTTGGAAAATGTGTTTAGATGACTTGTACTAGAAACTGTGCTGTGTTATTTACAAGCGGTCATTCCTATTCCTGGATTTTAAAAGGAAATGCCTTCATCCCCCAGTTACACATAACTATTAACATTCGTGCTGATCTTTGAGTTCTTCCCCGTGTTCCCCATGAATAGTTTAGTTTGCTGCTTAGAAATGTGTTATACTCTTGGATGTCTAGTTGTGGAAGATGCAACCAGGGCAGACGCACATACGCATGTCTGGAAAAAGCGTTCAGACAGCGCTCCTCAGATGTTGCAAATAGTCAGATTTTACTATAAGTGAGCAATATCTAGCAGTGTGCAGGGAGCAGTGTGGGAACATTACAGAAGGCTGTATTTCCTGCGTGTGGGTTAGTTAAAGATTTAATCCTTTATGTAAGATGAAAGGCACTGTAGGTTTCTGAAAGGGTATATGCATTCACTGAGCCAGAGAATAATTATAGCACAGTGAGTTATAAAATTGATGTTTCTATGTTCAGTTTCATTGTCTTGTTGTAACCTGTGTCTTAATGGATTAATTAGCCCTACATTAGTGTGTTTACTCTGGGAAGTGGAGTAGTACCTGCTTTCATTTATCTGACTTGGTTTTTAACTCTTTTATGAAACTTGGTTTTTATGCAATCATTTAATTGTGAAATTTCCATTTCCAAATGAGTAAAAGGTGAGGGGCAGAGGAATAGATTTTCCATAGTATTTCAGATTTGGTCTGTATGCAGTTTGCATTGGATATATTCAGAAACCAGATTTTTGTAGAGTTGCTGATGCAGATATTTAAAGATTAACTTGTATGTTGTGACAATGAGTTGACATATGTCAATTGGTTTATACTTCTGTTACAAATGCTACCTTTGCTTTGTCTTGCCACGTTCGTTCTCCCACTAACTGGATCACCCAGTGTCGGTGAAGACCACCAGCTGCTGGCTTTCATGGTGTTATCTCAGCACGTTGTACCTGATGTGTCAGTCTGTTTCTGCCTCGGAAACCCTTGAGGACTTTGGGCCTTGTTGAGATGGTGACTTTCTCCCCTTTGTCTGTCCTTGCAGAAGAAATACCATCAGAGTGAAATTATCAAAACAGCTGCCCGAGTATTGATTCAACAAACACCACTGAGGCTTTAAATGAGCTGCAAGGCTTGAGCATCCGTCTGCTTATACAGCAGCACCATCTCCACTGCTTTTTCTGAAAAAATACACTTGGTAAAAAGATGTGAAGAAATCTAATAGCGTTCTAGTTTCTTCTCACTGATTTCCTCCGTTTCTTTGTACCTGCTCTTTCTGTTCCTTATTTCTGGCTGCTGGTTATATTTAGGGTTGATGTCAAAGCCAGTCTGTGACTCCTACAGCAACTACAATTTCCTGCATGGGATGAAATAAAGGCTCACAATAAGCTTTTGCTGTACCAGTGGCTTTAAACCAACTCTAGGTTTTCTGCACCAGCTCTAAAATCCTACACTGACAACTTTAATAATATTGCCATTAATTTAGAGGTTTCAGGTGTGTGCTGGAATGAGGGGTTTGGTGTGAGACCAGACCACCTAAGGGCTGATTACACAAGGGGAAGTGTTGTTAGCCTCTACAACCTTTCATTTCTGCCAGAAAATGGATCTTCTGTACTTGTGGTACGTGAGCAGCAGCGTTGCTGGTCCCGTGGACAGGTGATGTCCATGCTGTGGTTTATTGGGTGACCAGTGGAGCCCAGATGGGTGACACCTCTTGCGTTTTTCAAGGTGCTCTTTGGAGGAACATGAAACCCACTGGGCTCCCTCTTGCGACTTTTCCCTCCTTTTTTTTGCATATCCCACAATTTGTAGGTACAATGAGCGCACCGTGTGAAGGAGGCGATAATATTGTATATGATTTAATCGTAAGTCAATATTCCTCCTTTAAAATAGGCAGGCTGTTGATAAAGAAAGACACATACATTGCGTTATTTCTTTAAATAAAAAGAATGAACTCTTCAGCAGAAGTGAAAGCAGACCATATGCCTTCCCTTTGGGTATCCCTTGGCACTGAGGCTCTGGCATCACACTTCTTCATGTAGGAGCCAGCAAAAGATGTTTAATGGCTTTCAGACTCCGAAATGAGTTCTGCGGCCATGTGTGTCCCTCTCCAGTTGTCTGAGGAGATGAGCTTGAATTACAGCTCAGCCGCCGCTGCCAAGCACGCTCCATTATTCCAGCAGACCAGATTGCCAAGCAGGATTTATGGTCCTTTTAACTCAATATTGGGCGATGGAGCGGCTTTGTGCGATACAGGCTCTGTACCAGAGATCCTTATCCATGGAACAGGACTCTCTGAAATCAGGCAGATAATCAAGCCTGTAACTATCACATTGGTAATTAGCACCCCTCGGAACATAGTTAAATATAAAAATAAAAACTAAGAACGCAGAAGAAATGACTTTGTTTTTGTTGTAGATTAATGTGCTATGCAAATCATACAAATCGCTTTCACATTAAGATTTTCTAACCTCCTTTCTTGCCCTCTGTCCGGGAAGTTTAGAATACGCCTGCAATACAGTAGCTCTTGTGATTGGACACAATCTTGGTAATTACAATGGAATATTATTTTTAATCAATTGTGATGCGAGGTAAAGTAGGCTTGGCTGTTGCTAATAGCGATGAAGCTCTGAATATATTAAGCTTTATTTTTCATTCCTACAAACAAAGAGATATTTATGCCATAGAAGTAAACATTTTCATTCAGATCTAAAAGAACAATTGGTTTCTTCTGTGATATGCATAGTTTAAGACTCAGTTTTAGGAGGAACCAGAAGTCTATGTTTCTAGTTATTTATAGCCAAAAAAAAAGCAAATAATTTTAGCGTGGTCTACATATATTTGCAGAAAAGCTAAGCTGTATATCTGCCTGTGCTGGTGTATCTCTGCTAATTTGAATATAATGAGCAAACTCTCACCTTGCAAAGGTTGGGTCCTGTGGGTTAACGTATTAGCTCTTCTGCTCCAGTGCTATAAAAAAAGTCATTGCCGTGCAGCTAATTATATTAAATAGTTACAGACATAAAATACATTGGGATATTTGTTTAATAGGCAGGCAAAAATAAATGGCATTGCAGCTGAAATATTCTTGATTCTGTTTTCCAAAATACTACTGATTTGTAAGATTTTCTTTACCACTCTTGCCAGCAACACAAACAGCACCATTGACCTTTAGGGTAAGCTCAAAAACAACATCTGTAAAACACAGGTAGATTAGAACGTGGCTTGTGTCAGGATCTTTGTACTACCCAATGAAAAGTAAGAAACAATACAACAAAGAGCAATATTCGCTCTTTATTGTTCACCATCAAGTATTCAAGCTAGTTATTCTTCCGTGATAAAGAACTGCTGGTGGATTGTACTGGGTGTTGGACCCAGCTTCAAAAACCAGTTTATCCAGTGAATGCTTTATAAATCTATTTCTTTTCCTGTGTCTGCGCTAGAACACAGGCTCTGGTACCTTTTATGTTGTATATGAGTCTGCTCAGATTTTTAGTAAAAACTCCTTTTAACCGCATATCTTGTCCTGACTATCATGTATGTTTTTCCTCTTCTATTTCAGCTTGTTCCTTGAGAACAAAGGCATTGCATTTAGGTTATGAGGCAATCTAACTAATGGCTAAATTAGTGGTATTCAGAAGATCCCAACTAAAGCTAAATTTGTATTGATGTTTACAGTTTCCATTAGATTTCTGGATGACTAAGAAAACCAATTATTAAGCTGAAATAATGAGTCCTGATATTGTTGTGTTGTTCTGCCATCTCAGACTGTGCTGAGAGAAGCACTATAGAAGTCATCCCAAGTTATGGGAAAAAAAATCCATGGAAAATACACTCCCAAGTGTACTAAACACTGAGATAAATAAAATGTGACTTGAACAAACTTCTACTGGAACCTCAACTGCTTTCTCACAGCGGTGTCAGTCAGTCTTCATAGCGTGTCCATGGCTTGCTAGTAACTCCATTTCAAAATCTGTTCTTTTGGTTGGCTTTAGCTGGATTGAAACTTAAAGAAACCCGAAAATGACCTGTGAAGATGGACTATTTTTTCTCTATTTTAGGAAGGGCCTCAGAGCTGTTCCTTTCTCTGTGCCCCATTCCCCACACAGCAGTAGGTTAGCGTGTGTCAGGTTCAATTAGATGTTCCTCACCATGCATGTAGGGAGTGGGTGCCTTGGACATTTTCTGTGAAGTGTGTTTGTCTGTCCTAAATGGGACAATTTGATGTATTTTTATCTGAAGCAACAGAAAAATCAGGTTGTGGTAGTGTAGTGTATGCTGGGGCTGAAAATGAGTGGTTTCCCTGAGGAGATTTCTGGGGATTTTCCTGTTTGGAGGGAGAAGAATTTGTTCCTCTAGGCAGCACTTCTGGGAGATGTGGGCCTTCATTTCGGAGTTCCACGTAGACATTTTGGTGTTTTATGGCATCTTTGATTTATGTTCCACAGAAGTTTTAGTGGGGAAAGGATGCCAAATTAAGGCTGAGGTTGTACTACCTGCCTGTAGATTTTGGGAGGTGATATGAGTTCCTGCCGGGTGGTTTTGTTCTTGTTCCTTCTCCACCTTCCAGCACATGGAGTGCAGCTGCCTGGAGCAGCTGGGAGAGCTGGAGGACAGGGGTCCAGCCCAGGGATCCAGATGGGGGATCCTCTTGGTCCTGGTGCCGCTTCAGTGCAGAGATCCTCATGCGAGGGGACTCCCGTCCCCACCACGGGCAGACCTGCGGGTACAACGAGCCCATGGAGATCTCTGCTGTCCCCACCACGGGCAGACCTGCGGGAACAACGAGCCTGTGGAGATCTCTGCTGTCCCCACCATGGGCAGACCTGCGGGTACAATGAGTCCATGGAGATCTCTGCTGTCCCCACCACGGGCAGACCTGTGGGAACAATGAGTCCATGGAGATCTCTGCTGTCCCCACCATGGGCAGACCTGTGGGTACAATGAGTCCATGGAGATCTCTGCTGTCCCCACCATGGGCAGACCTGTGGGTACAATGAGTCCATGGAGATCTCTGCTGTCCCCACCACGGGCAGACCTGTGGGAGCAATGAGTCCATGGAGATCTCTGCTGTCCCCACCATGGGCAGACCTCTGGGTACAATGAATCCATGGAGATCTCTGCTGTCCCCACCATGGGCAGACCTGTGGGAACAATGAGTCCATGGAGATCTCTGCTGTCCCCACCATGGGCAGACCTGCGGGTACAACGAGCTCATGGAGATCTCTGCTGTCCCCACCATGGGCAGACCTGCGGAAACAACAAGCCCGTGGAGATCTCTGCTGTCCCCACCATGGGCAGACCTGCGGGTACAACCAGCCCATGGAGATCTCTGCTGTCCCCACCACGGGCAGACCTGCGGGTACAACGAGCCCATGGAGATCTCTGCTGTCCCCGCCACGGGCAGACCTGCGAGTACAACGAGCCCATGGAGATCTCTGCTGTCCCCACCACGGGCAGACCTGCGGGTACAACGAGCCCATGGAGATCTCTGCTGTCCCCACCACGGGCAGACCTGCGGGTACAACCAGCCCATGGAGATCTCTGCTGTCCCCACCATGGGCAGACCTGCGGGTACAATGAGTCCATGGAGATCTCTGCTGCCGTGTGCACTGTTCACTGTGCTCCTTTGACTTAAAGCCCACTTTGTTTCATGTAATTTTACAAGCTACTGAAGCAGGACCTATTGATATTTAAAAAATAATTAAAACAGTCAGAGTACTGAGTATTAAAATGCTGCCTTTATGCAGTATCTACTTTTCATATTACAGTGTAAGATTTTCACTCTACTTTTGCTATTATGAATCCATTACATGTAAATG
The DNA here is from genome assembly GCF_963082525.1 of Nesoenas mayeri. Classification (NCBI taxonomy): domain Eukaryota; kingdom Metazoa; phylum Chordata; class Aves; order Columbiformes; family Columbidae; genus Nesoenas; species Nesoenas mayeri. The sequence goes on along the minus strand of NC_137554.1, from coordinate 34,876,540 downwards.
AATGAATACTATTGTTAATAACCATTTACAGCATACAGTGTAACAGCTCCAAAGGAGCTATTAGAGTTTACTGTATGCTGTGAATATATATGACGAACAATACACAGACCTCAGCTAAACTGTAATGAGTGCATTGACATAACATCAGCTCTGAAAAGGATCTAAGACTCCATAGCACGTGAACGGCAAAACAAAGACATTCAGAGTCCGGGCTCCTCCTCTTTAAATCACCCGGCTACAGCGTTATGTGATGGGTATCGTTTCTGGTAGCAGTTCTGCAGTGTTGCTCGTAATGGAGTATGCACTGATTAGCTCCTGTGTTTATCTCGGCGCTGGGATAGCCCTGGCATCTGGGTTGTGCTGCATATCCGCATGTGGTTTCCACACAGAAAGAAGAAAACGTGTGTACGGGGAGGTTCATAACTTTAAGTGCTTCATTTGGAGCATTTTAGGTAGAATACAGTCTAGGCTTTGTGTAGGTAGGTGCACTTGTGCCTGCAGAATGTTGTGAGAAAGCGTTTGCTACATCGGTGCGCATGTCTCTATACTGATGTTGGAGCTTTTGCAGCTCCGTCAGTACAGATGCAGATCCAAATAAGAGCAAACGTGCAACAGATTTAATCCAAACCACCACAATATAAATTTCTTCCGCTCCTAATGCAAATTGGAGACGTTTTTTTGGGGGGTAAGATACATTTTGCCTCCTTGCTGTCTTTCTGGTGTGCGGCTTGGTCCCTGGCGCGGCAGGGACCGCTCAGGGGGAGCTCAGCAAGTGCTTCAGTTGCCGTGTCCGTCAGGATGACCAAGGACATTCAGTTCCTCCTTTTTCAATTCTATTTTGTGTTGTAGTTTATTGCTTTTTATTGTAGCTTTAATCTGTTCCGCAGGAAATGTACTGAAATTCTTCATGTTCATTGACCACACTTAGGAATTAGTGGAAATTGAAACTCAAATGGCTGTCCAAATTTGCTGCTTATATTGATACCCCTGGCTTTCTATTTTCATTTTTAGAGCTTTTATTCCTGGTGATGTTCCACTGACTTCCCCAAACACGACCCGGATTATTGCCAGCTGCAACAGAGCTGCAGGAGGGAGGGCACCAAGGTCACCCTTTAATTTTAGTTTCCTCTGAGCCATTTGTAGCTCCCGAAACTTTCCGGAGAGCCAGGAGCTCTCTCTAACGAGCAATCCTTGTGATGCTCGCTCTTCTGAAATGCAGGTGGGAGGGAACATAGAGAGTTTGATCTTTGGAGTGCAGACGGGGTTTTGAGAACACAGGCAGCTCGCCAGCCTGCTGAGCTCCGTCCCGAGCGCCGGTGGCTCGCTCAGTGGCAAAAATACCTGTGAAGCTTTAAGTAGAAATTACGTTCCATCACATGTGTGGGAAACTGCAGCGGGTCTGTGGAATCCTTGACAGAAAATACGACAGTAGAGATCAGCCTTGAGATATTAAGATTTACCCTTGAGAAGGATGGGAGTAAAGGAGCATCCGGAGAGAGGAGAGATGGACCCGTGAGAGAGAAGGGGATAGAAGAATAACATGGATGATAGAAAAATTAACCAATGAGATGTTAGTGCTGTAACTTGTAACCAATAGTGAAAAGACACATGAACTGGTAGAATTGTATAAAAATGCTCTTGTAGCACCTATGGCACCTATTACTTTCATCTTGAAAGAATTTGGTCCATGTTGTTTGTCCGTCTCAACCGCAACACACATGGGAAAGTTGAAATTGAAGTCAGAACATGAGTTAAACTGTTTAAGCCAAATAAAGGAAAATATAAGGCCTACATGAAGAAAAAAAAGGGGGGGCGGGCACAAATATCCCTCTGGTGTGAGGGATTAACTTCAGACCCAAATATGAGTGGAATGGAAACACCCTGCAGCAAAGTCCTTGGCACAGGCAAACGCCACTTTTCAAATGAGCAGACAGAAACTTACCATATTGCATATTCGACATTTATTTCTTTGTACCTGGGAGATATCAGTAAAACATATAAATTCACAGTGAATCTGTTCTGTGTCTTTTCCTCGGCTGTATCAAAGGGGTAAGTTAAAAATTCTCCTCTCTTGAGTATATATTTCTGATGGAAAGCTGTATGCTCACACCTTCAGGTACTGTTTATAATATTAACCTTTTAGACGTGCTCTTAAGGATCAGCAGTCAAAGGGCACCGTTAAAACCAACAGCGTGGTGGGACAGTGTTGCCCTGTCGCCCCTCAACCACCGTCAGCATCTGCAGTGCTGGTACCCGCAGAGTTTGAAGAACCAGGTTGTCTGACACCATCAGAAAATCAGCACCTTAAAACCTGCACTCTCTCTTCATAGTTTCTCATCTCTAATCCAAAACTAGTGGACTGTTATTTTAATATCTGTTTTCTAAGCACGTCTCCTTTAACGAGGTTCTGTGCACTTCCTAGATTTGTTTCATTGCCAATATTAAGCTGTTTTCTGTATAGCAAGCAGATTCCAAGGCAGATGTCCATTCCTTTTGGATTTTGCTTGCTGATTGTAACAAATTTATTACTTCTTCCATGCAAACATAGAGCTAAATTCTTTTGTTGAGTGACAGACCTACACTGAGTATCTGTAAAACCCCATCAGCTCGGCGCGTTAGTGGTAATTACTTCCTCTGTACTGCATTTCCATGCATTTTGCTTCAGGTTTCTCTTTTTTTCCTCTCTTCCATTTCTTTGGCCAAGAATTTTGACTCAAGCTTAAACTTCACTTTGTTTTATACACTTTATTCAAAAAGGCTCAAGGAAAATTGTTCAGGAGACTTCTCAGACAAACTGAATGCCCAAGTCACTCACAGTTTAGAGTGTAAATCAAGTATATATAAATAGAGAGAACTAGCAAAGGGAAGAGGTGTATGAGAGGACTGGCTTAACTTGGAGTGTAGGCTTTCAACAGATTTACTATTAGATAGAGCAAAGAAGCAGATTTTGTTTGTTTCAGATCCCGAGCAGCTCAGGCTCGCTCAGGGGCAGAGCAGAATGCGGTTCGGCAGGAAGGATCACACTCTCGATCGTTATTCTGCTGTCTCTAAGTCAGAACTTTAAAAATGAATAAGCTGAGAATAAGCTCCTGATTCTGTTTGAAGTTGGTGTCATCTTAGGAGACGGGTTCCCAGGGATCCGGGTTGCGCGTCTGTGATTTGAAGAAGTCTCTGCAGACCCATCAGCCGATGCCGTAATTGTCAGCTGTCTGTGTTGTATCTGGTTTTCCACACCACAAGGTCACTTTCTATGTCCTTTATAAAAGGCATGTTAGACAAACTTCCTGAACTATTTTTGGAGGAGTCTGCTGGTTTCCTAAATAGTTATAAAATCAGCTGCATTTAGACCTTACTTATGCATTTTAAGGCCACACTGAGTCTGTTGGGCTAAGCGCACACGCACAGAGCCGTTCCCGTGTACGTGCGGTGACCGCACCGGCTTTGTCCCAGGCGGAGGGGCTCCGGAGCAGCACAGTTCCCAGGGCCACACTGCTCCGCACTGACCGTGCACATACACCAATTCAGTGAGCCCGCTTGAATGCGTGTATTTATACATGGGGTGAGCATTCCTAATGTTGGGACCGCACTGAGCCCAGCCAGGTTGTGCTGCTGTCAGGCAATTAACTTCTCAAAGGAAATAAAAAAGGACCGTGTCATTAAGGCCATTCTGTGTGCTGTTTGTACATATTGGAAAGGAGGACAAAAGACATGCTCTTAACAGCTAACAGGAAGACTGTTTGTTTTCTCTTTGTCCCTATTAAGACACTCTCAACATGCCCAAGCTAAGAACATTTAATTTATCGCCTTCCTGTGCTTGGGGCTGTATTGCACTTATTGCTTAAGCTAATGCAGGTGGTCACGCCTTGCTTTGCAGCTGCTTTTGCTGTTACTGATGGTTGCAGTTTGCTTTTTTGCTCTACTCCTATTTCTTAGGCACAGAAATTGTTGCTTCAGTATATTTCATTTGCATTCATCAGTCGTTTATCATTTTATTGCCACTTTTCTGCTGGGCCTCTGAAGGACGAGCAATGTTTATTCCCTGTGCCCGGCAAGCTTTAAACCGGATTCTCTATGTTACAATTGTTCTTTGTTTCTTTATTCTGCGACATCATCTATTGTTTACAGTGTATTTACGAGCAGCGGAGGCTCGATGCCTTTTAGAATGAAATGCCTTCATTCTTCCTAAAAGCCTCCTTATGTTTTTGTGGAGCGCTGAGTATCCTGGTGGTGTTCGAAAAAAGGAACATGATTCTGAGCACGGCGGAGGGAAGAAAACTGTCCATCTAAAAATGGTTCCTCTTACTCAGCAAATCCTCTCTGTGTTCTGAATCACCATCTGATGGCAGCGACACAGCTTCCAGTAATCTCTGTTAGTACTGCAGAGTCAATATAGCTCTGAAAGCATAAACTGGGTTTTATTTGACTCACACATTTGGGTACCTACAGCTTCAATCTGGAAAGAAATTTATGTGTGTAGAGTACAACTTCAACTACCGTTTAAGTGAACCGGGGGCTCAGTTGTATTTTCAGACGTGACTGAGGTACCTCAGGAGCCAAAATCTCCTGGCATTTTCACATCAGTGGGATTCTACAGTTTTCCTTTGAAGACCGTGATCATAGTCTTAGAATGAATGCATGTTATTTATAAATAATTGTGTAGAGTTAGGGCCATGTGTCCCCATAACATAAAATGTGTAGTGGACAGAACAGGAAGCATTATGGTATAGATTCATGGTTAGTTACATTGAACAGACTAACACGAAGTTCTCGTCATTCTCGTACAACTACGTGAAGGGTAAAATTAAAATTTTACCAAAAATATTCTGCTAATATGGAAATAGAGGTCATAAAATGCAAGGTAGTATGAGGAAACAAACCAATCAAATTGATATGAATTTTTTTTAATACTAAAAGTTACCACTTGAAGACTCGCAGGGCGTTCCCGAGATGGAATGAGAGCTGCTGCATTTTCATGAGGCTACCTTTAAAATCATGTCCTTCCTGATTAGCACAGCGAGCGTCGTTGCGTTTAATTGGGCAATGACCTCTGCTTAGTGACTGTTATAAACTAGAGTGAAATTTGAAAAGAAGTACAATAGCAAGCCGCAGTAATCATGTTTCTATTGGTATTGCCAATGGAAGATCATGAATGATAAACATTAAACCACAACATGTAAACAGTTTTTTTCCCTGCAGAATTTGGGCTCAGACTGATCACTTGTCTCTCTTAATATGATTTGTCCTGGCTATTGAAAACAAGGACTCCTCCCTCCCCCGATATCTCTTCTAATGTAATTAGCATCTAGTCAATAATGTTCAGCATTTCATTTTACCGCTTTAATTAACAAATTCAATTTGTTCAAACCGCTGTGAAAACAAATTAAAAGCCCAGTGAATAAAAACCTCTGGTGCCAGAGATGTGTCTAAGGTGTTCACCAACTCTTCCTCTGGTAGAGGATTCGCTTTTGGGTCTTTTTTCCCTGTGGGAATGACTGGGATTTTCGGAATTTGCCAGAAGAAGTTCAGAGCTGCTGTGGCAGGGTTCGCCTGGCTTTGGAACACTGGAAGAGGTGGTTTCACACCCCAAACCCCAACTGCAGGGAACACAGCGGGGCTGCGTGGCCATGGTGTGTCCACGGGGGATGCTGAGGGTCTCCTTGCACGCCTTTTGGAAGGTTAGTCCTCAGTGCCCAGCTTGGCTCTCGCGCTGCCTCTCTCCCAGGCAGCATACAAGTCGCAACAGGGTTTTTGGGTTTAAATTCTTCAGATTGTACTGGCCCCAGCTGCTGGTGCAGCCGGGACAGAGCTGCTGCTTTGTGCTTTGGCTTTGATAAAGCATCATCTGCTGAGGCTGCAGCACCAGGTGACCCAGGCTGGTCTCCCACCTGTGTCCAGGAACCCGCCGAGGCTGTCCGGACCCTGCGCCCAATATAATGCTTTTGTTTTAGGCTTTTTTTTCCCCCATTTTCTTTTGTAGATGAGAGCGTGTGTTGTACAAACATTGGCAAAGCTCTGGAAAGGTTGAAACAATACAGATCGGGTTTAATAACTACTGTAAATGTTCTGCAAACTTGGTCAACAGACCAGAGCGTATTTATACGCACGATAAACACAAACGCACGCGACCCCCGTGCGGCTGTTTGGAGGTCGGCCTTCCCTTCCCAAAGAAGGTCACTGCCAGCTGTGGGCTTTCTGCCGACCTGCAGCTTTTAGCTTTGCAATATTCATGCGATGGGTTTTTAATATTTACGGCTTTAGATTTGACGCAGCTTTCCTTGAGTATTCTGATTGCTTTGGCTTTCCCAAGATCTTCCTGAGGTGGCTGTTTGAGAAATGCATTTAAGAGAGCAAATGTTAGCTGCTGAGGATGGAAATCGCGGCTGCTGAGGTGAGTATCGTGCCTCCGGCAGCCAGGGGCCTCAAGGAAATGAGTTGGTTTGGATGTGTTTTCCAGATGGATGTGGGAAGCCATGGGCTGTGCACACCAGCCCCCTGTGCCGTTGCTGCATTTGGGTGCTGTGGTGTGGAACATCACCACTAAGTTCAGGGTTTTTCCCTCAGCTGGGGCTCTAGGCTGAGTGTCCCTCTGTTATTTGGCTCCATATGACCCATTTAACTGCAATAGCAATCAGGGGTCTTTGAGAAACCTGCTTAAAATTGGCTGGTGGGTACAGTGGTGTGAAGAAGACTGACAGATTAGAGGGGATTTTACATAAACTCAGTTCTTCAGGAAGCCGGGCTGAAAAGAGCCTAAATTTGCTGAGCTTCCCATTGCAGTGCCCTGTAGATGATTTACCACGTCTCAGTTTGAGAACGTGGAGCCTCTACTAGTCCATTGAGTTCATCTCTACTTTAAGGTGCTCTGAGGTTCATGACACTCCACTTAGCATTTGAATTTTTTTTAATATCATTATTTCTAAGAGTGGTCTAGTATTACCTAGAATTTTACCTTTTTTCTCGCTGTACAAGAAAGGTGGTACTAGTTATTTCAATCTAAAGCACTGGAGGAGGTAAACCACCAAAAACATGGTGAATGGGAATATGAAGTGAAAAGGATGGTCATGTATTAATGTAAACAAAGGGATGCAAGAGCTTTCTGAGATCCTCAAAGGCAAATGTTTAGAAAATTAGTGTTCATGTAAATTCTCTGCAGCGGAGTCAGCAATCCCTGTCTTTCATTTAAAATTGCCATTATAATATTTAGTGACACGTACTGGTGGTGTTGCCTGAGCAAATCTGTGTCTAGAATGATTGCATCTCTGCTCAGATATGTATAGCTCGTGTCTGTCTGTCTCTCTTGGTTTCTTTTCTTTTCTCTTATTTTTTTTTTTCCAAATGTAACTGCATGCCAAATGGTATAAATTATCCAACCATCTGTCCCCCTTCTTCAAAACCCCGAGGGAAAATAGATCTGAAGTGTAGCTCATTTTCACCAAAAATGCCATTTGTAATAGATCCTCACTTCTGCATCCACTCAGCTTGTAACTGCCCATAAAAATTTTTGGTAGCTAATTTGGACCCTTTAATGAGCAGGTGGCCAGTTTTGCCTCTGCTCAGCGATGGCAGCAGCTCCTGGACCTTCTGGTTGTTCCTGCACCTCTGGCCAGGAGAGGAGCTCCCCCTGCCTGCTACTTCCACAGCGTTTTTAAGAAGCTGCTGAACTCTTCACATTTTCCTGCTATTTTCTTTGAGATTTAAATATTTCCATCTCATTATATATCCCCCCCTTAATTTTCTGTCTTGTAAAATAATAATAAGGAAACCAATTTTGCCGCTCGAGTCAATTTGCAAATCAAGCAGCCTTTACGTTGTTTCCCTGTGTGCGTTTCTGCGCCGAGCGCTGCTGTCTCGCAGAGATGTTTCCCCCACTCTGTCTTCCTGACTTGTCAGCTGAAGCTGAAACGCTAATTGAAATGGAATGGGCTTGTCAGAGCGTTGCCACCGCGCTGCTCCCCTCCGGTGTGCTCAGTGTTCGCTAACCCGGAGCCAGGAGCCTTTATGGTGAGGGATCAGCAGTGCAGGTGAGATCTTCTTTCTTCCTGCTGCAATCACATTGTGCGATGAGCCGCACTTGGTGAACGCTGTGGTCCTGGATAGTCTCACTGTACCGGAGGCACCCTCCAAAGTCACGTCTGTAAATCAATCCTCTGCTTAGCTGCTTCCAAATACAGAGGATGAGCACGAGCTGACCCTGGGACAGTTCTGAAGTCCTGGAAATGTCGTCTTTTTAGCTCAAGTTATTGGTAAATGGGGAACTCATCAGCTCTGCTTCCTCATTGCTCTCTAACATACTGTGTGCTCTTCTGATTTGAAGAGATAAAGAGCATCAGATGTGAGATTAGGAGAGCTCCACATGTAAAGATCCTCCAAAGATCCCTAGCCCTGCTGGCATGGTGATCTGTATATTACCACTGCAGCTCTGCTCCTGAGGTGAGATGAAGTAAATACTCTTCCATACCTTATATATATATAAAACCTTTTACTTTTTGAAGGGGCCCATATGAGTCTTATACCATTCTTCAAAATGAATAGAAGGTTGAAAAGTGTCCATGCTACTTTTGGGAACTCACATTATACTTCTTGCATCACTTAGGAAAGAAGGTAAAGCAAACGATTTAATGCCACACATTAGTAATAGCACTCAGATGAGAGCTTTTTACTGGAATCGTAGCCAGTATTTCCTCGTGGTTGTGTTAATTTTATGTAGCAGTGCATTAATAATACACCACCAACAGTGCGTGCCCAGAATTTTCTCTGGTCAGTAAGATGTGTCTTGGCTGAACCTGAGAGTCCTAATAAACCACACAATTCTGGGTTGTCCCCAGGATCCGCATCCCAGCCGGAGTTTCCATCAGTTTGAAGCTCACCTGTTGCTGTTCCTGCATTTATGCCCACCGTCATCAGGTGAAGTGTTATGGCAGTTGTGCACAGCAACACACACTTCTTTATTTTGAGTTTCACTTCTGTTAAACTGACACTAGATAGGAGCTCAGTCGTGATAAAGACAAGTGTATAAGCAGGGGTAGAGAAATCCATATGCGTTTTGGTATGTGAACCTCGGGTACCCTTTGAAAAGCTTTCCTTTGCCTCTGCGGAAAGTGGGTTAGCTGGAACTGTTTACCTTGCTGCAGAAAGAATTTCCAGATAGCAGTTTTTAGTAAAACTGTGCTCTTTGAGCTTATCTCAGTGTGACAGCTCTTCCATTTCAGACAGATTAAGATCTTTCCCAAAGTACGCTGGATTGGTGGCTATCCAAGCATATGTCATTAGGCAGGAATGAAGGATAGATATTGAAAGATGTATTTTAGCACTCAGGTATTTGATGTTCTTTTCTAAAGGGACTGGTTCTGAAATAAATTTTAAATATTAACTAAGCACGCATAGCTTTTCCGTTAGCAGAACTGTTTAACCTTGGTGCCCTGTGGATCTACGTCCTGTGTCTATTAACCCATAATGATAACCCCAGTTCCTCTCTCCCCTGGGCAGAAGAGCACAAGCCATGGCTTTGCCTCCAGTTCTATGTTTGCCATGGCTATCGGGCATTGTTGCCAAACAAAAGATTTGGAAAACGTGGAACTTGATGGCAGAGGAACATGATGTTGGGTGTTTGCCTTCAGCAGCCTCCAGACTGCACGAGGAAATTACCAGTTCTTGAGGCTCATTTCAGAAGTCGCTGCCCAGCAGGTTCAGAAGCCAGTGTGATCAGCCTTGTGCTGGTGGATGGACTGATGGTTTCCCTGTTTCCACAGGCCACAATGTCCTGCAAAGCCTGTGCTGAAAGCTTTGTCCAAGTGTTCGTCTAGCGAGATGTTTAGAATCTATCTGCCTTCAGTTTGCTATCTGTACAACAAAGGTGTATTGTCAGGCCTAATCCATTTGTTTTTATATAGTTACTTGCAGCTTCTGAGATAGAACGCACTAAAGCAATGCCAAGTATTATTCACACTATTATTATTTTATGACTCATGCCAAGAAGTTTCTTATTCTACATACGAATTCCAATAAGATCTCATTTCTTTATTGCACAGAGGTGATGTTTTAAGTTTTCATATTTCCTCGGGATCAAACTGCAGTTGTTGGAGGGGCCAGCACGTTTTTAAGGAACTGTTTCAACGTCCAATTCCCTTTTTGTTCTTAACCACGTTGTTATATAACTCTAATCCGACAGGTGCCCAGAAACTCGTACCTTCCAATTACCTGTGGTTTGTAATGTCAACTTGATAATTTCGCAGTTCTGCAAGGCTGGGCTGGTAATGACTGTGCTGCACCTGAATAATTTATGGACTTTTTTGGTCCTCCAGTTTTGGAGAGATCTGTAAAAATGCATTAAAAACCAAAACAAACAGAAAAACCCCAATGAACTGATTACCCCTAATGGCTGTTTTATGAAGGTATCCATTTTAATAATTTGAGCCTGGGTAGGAAACAACACCACAGGTGTGTTAAATGGATAAACGAGGACAGATGAGGGGTTGTACTGGCAGGAGGATAATTCTAACCCAAGTGGATTAGCATAAGTGAGGAATCTTAGCTTGCTGCTTGCCCAGCCAGTGCCAGATTGGAGTGACTTGTAGCTATCACTCAGAGGCAGAGGAAGGTGTGAAGAACATGTTTAAATGAGAAGACGATGGCAGCTCTACAAATTCTGACAGTCAGTTTATCTGAGGCACAAGTTCCTTGCTCTTTGTTCTTCACCAGTTCCCAAAGGGCTTGATTTTCAGAAGTGCTGAGCACTTGCAGCTTCTATTGACTTCAAGTGGAGTTCTAAGTGTTCTGCACTTGTGAAAATCACGCCCAGCTGGACTAACACGGAGAGGTTTCTCTTTCAACATCAGCCAGGAATGTCCTTTCTCCCTACCTGACTTTTGCAGCAAAACACAGTTGCTGTTTCCTAACAGACAAAATTGTATTATTCTATTGTGTATTTTAGTTCTTCGGTGTCCTAGTGAATATGTGTTGTACTTTATTATGCATTTGTACTATTTCTTATAGAGTCAAAGAAATAAGAGATGGAGAGGACCTGCTAGGTCAGCTACTCCATGTCTCTAGTAGTACAGCATCGTTCCTTTTAATATGTCTTCTTGTCTTTTGTCCCCTTTAAGTACTGGAGGCATCTTGTTTGAGGCTGTAGTGACAAAGGCTGCTCAACAGTTTACCTTTCTTCCAAAAATAATTCACATATTTGGAAAGAAAAGAAAGCAGAATATCTTTAATCCTCCCTCCAAATTGAGCAAAGTATTCCTTTGATTCCACAGGCAGTTCTCCTTTTCTCATCGTCATCAGAGGCAGCTGTTGTCATTAGAAATAGAGACGTAAATGCAGGATTCTTTGCGGATTAGATTTTGATTTTAAAGAATAGGAATGCATAACAAGGATGGTCTGTGTCTTTATTTCTGCTCTTTTGCTGTCTCATGGCCTCTCTTTCTCTCACAATTTCTGGACGCTTCTCCACTTTAGCGTGTGACCAGGGATGCAAAATACCCTAAAGAATACATTTAACAACGTGTTTGAGTTCCACATGCAGATAGATCTTTGACCACCCTGTTCCGGAGAAGTCATTGCAATAGACATAATGGGCCATCATTCTGCTATTAAATCTAGGCTGCTGATAGGAAGACGTGTAGTCATTCCAGTCCTAAAGCTGGCTGCCCAGTACACTATAGGCTTTCTCCCTCCCCCACCTGCATTAAATTCAATTATTGGAAGAACAATCTCTGGATGCATTTCAATAAAATACTTTACCATGGTACTTTTTTCTAGGGCAAAATAATTTGTTGTCTGTTTCAAAAGCCCTTATGAAAGCAGCTCTCTTTTGAAATGTTTGTTGTTTGCGTGATGAATGTCTCTAAAGTTTCCTCATAGGAAGCTAATATTCATGTTCTTTAAATCTTCATTGCTATGTCTATTTAACATCTAGTACCTAAAGATTTTTGCTTTTGTTATTATTAAAATGACTGACTAAAAAAGGAAGGTAACCTTTAATTTATCCTGCCGCTCGAGAACCGGGCTTTTTATAGTTACGTTCAGGTCATTTTTTTTTCCTGCGGTTCATCTATACTAGTAAATGGAGTTTTATTCCAATTTAGGAGCCACTTTGTCATTGAACCTGTACTTACATTAACTTTTGTACATGGTTGCCCAGGCAACAATGTAATTGCATGAAACAATGGCATTCTCCTATGTACCATTTATGGCAAGTTTGCATTTGAAAAAACTTCTTGTCTTCTCATCAAAGCAGAATTTGTAACCTCCTGACAGCTGAAGGAATGTTCAGGGCCCTTGATTCATATTCATTTTCCCTTGTAATTTTAATGGGTACCGTCACCTTTCATTTTCACGGTATTTCTTTTTTCCCCCTACGATAGCTACTGTTTTATGTGAAAATTCTAGAGCAGGCAGGAGAAACTGATTAAAAAACAGCTCCAAGAAAAGGCTGCAAGGACCATTCTTCTAGCTTGTAGCCTGTGAAATTGCCGCTGTTTAATTGATCTTCTATAAGCTTATCTTTCCAGTGAGATGTACCATTATTGTACATTAATCAGTGCCTCCAGACATTATCTCTGAGGTAACCAAGAGCTAATCAAGCAAGAATGAAGCTGACAGGCGCCAAGATGTCACGGGTGCCTTGCTGTGTGCCGAGCCTGTCAAAGCCTCAGCTTCCAGAGAACCTGGTTTTGCAAGGCTTGGAATAACCTTGTCATAGCGATGGCAGAGGGGCGAGCGCCCTGAATGCCAAACAGGCGGCGACAAGGGGAGGGACGCCCCTGGAATCCTTTAGATGGCAAACAGCAACGTGACGCTGTAATAATAATAATAAATGATGCTATTTAGGAATAAACAAAACGCTGACGTGTTGATTAGTTTTTCCTAAATAGCAGTTTCCAAGCGAAGAGAATCAAGTAAGGCAAATTTACAGGGGAAAAATATTCAAAACATATTAATCAGTCATTGCAAAGTGCCACTAGGAATTGCGTTCCCACTTTTTAATTGATTAATTTATTTTATTTTATACAACCCTCTGAATTTTCCTGAATGTTATTTCTGGCACCTAGATACCATGTTGGGAAAATATCAGAATAAGATAACAATGGTGTATCGAATTAGTTTAGTCCATTAAACTAATACTATGCTTATTCTTGCAGAAAGATCTATGTGGCACATCACTGCCAATGGACAGAATCTGTAATTCGGGGTAGAACGGAGCCTCAGCTGCGGAGGGAAGCGGCTGAATCTTTGTCCCGTAGGTTCTGTTATGTGAGATGAGTTTCACCTGTTGAGTTCTCACTGGCACGTGGGTGTCTCGATGGCATCCTTTGAGTATTTGCTCCTACCATCTTATGAGGGTAACAGAGAAGAAGCTCCAGCCTCTTGGTCAGTCTGCATTCGTTTGTGGGATTAACCCCAAAGATATCCAGGGATTTGGGACGTACAGGCGTACCTTGGTTGTTGTACCCTTTGCTAGGTTCACCAGCGACGCAGTGGAGCGAGAACAAGGCTTTCCCTTTCAACAGAGGGTAAAAACCATGGCCTGTGGCTGGTTACCCAGAGCTCCAGACCTCGGTGTTTCCAGTCTCCTTTTCCAATCTCCTTTTCCGATCTCCTTTTCTGATCTCCTTTTCCAATCTCCTTTTCTGCCCCCTTGAGAAGGAACCAGGTTTTGTCCCCAAACATCTGTAACCCGCTGACTTTCATGCACCTTCCAGGTGCACTGGCAGACAGAATTATCTCTGATGGACATAGCGAAGTCACTGCCGTGCACTTCGACTTCTGAGGCTTTTTATTCAGATTTTGAAAAGTCACTATATTTTGCGTGCTGTATTTTGTTCCCAGTTATCAAGAGATTGTACATAAAAGACATACACTGTGAAAGCATTAACAAGCAGATTCTGCGTAGTTTTCACTTTGTGATTCCGCTGACCTCTGTGGATGTATTCCAGATATAAACAGGTAACGGATCAAAATTTGCCCACTGAATACACATACAGTTAACGTAAAACACTGAACCAAACTGCCTGCTGGCATACGTCCAGGGACAAAAAGGAGTTTTGCCAGAAGGTAGTTTGGCTCATTATAGCTAGTAATTTGATTATTAATAAGTGGAAAAATATTACTAATAGTTGCTAAGCTTTATTGATGACATTCTGAAAACTCTGTTGCTTCCGTAGGGTGAATCTGTCAGCACTGCCTTACGCCGCCTTTTGATTTCAGAGAGGATGGTGTATTCATGATGGTTTGCAAGACCAAGGTCATTAATGAAGATGTTTTCTGTTGGGTGGGAGGGAAGGATTGGTTTTGTTTAATTAAAAAACCCCATGAAATAGAAACACTGCAGAGGCATAAATGTTTCCCTTTCAGTATATAAACATCTTGGCATCACCTCACTGTTTATTTTCAAAAACTGCCTAAGTTTTGCTTCCATATTTATCTAACAGCAGGGGATCATTATCCTGTGACAAAGTTCTGTTCCACTGACATTATCTCTTAATTAGAATTCATCCTTTTCTAGTTCTACATAGTCAGCCTGTAGTTCCCACAAGTCCCGTAAAGCAACGTACATTTGTGGAGGCAGAGGCGAGAGGGAAGGTCTCGCGGACCATTAGGAGCAGTTTAATAAGCAGCCTGGTGTGGAAAAGGCTGCTTTTATTCTACATGGGCATATCTATGCAGAGCTGCTGATGGGGGTTGGCCTCGGCCCCCCTGCCATGTCGCCGACTCTAAGCGCTATGCCAGGCCAGGGGGAGGGCGCTGCTGTGGTCCAGAAAATAAACCACGTGTCCCGCTGAGGAGACGAGAGGGGGATGAGCTCAGGGCTGTAATGACGCTGCACTGGGAGCGAACGGGGCGGGCGGAGGTAAAGAACAAGTGTGCCAGGTGCTCTGCAGCACGCAGCGGATGTGCACTGGGGTCAGAGTCACCAGTGGCACCATTTCCAGTGCTCGGGTCGGTCGTGCTCTGCAGCACGCAGCGCATGTGCACTGGGGTCAGAGTCACCAGTGGCACCATTTCCAGTGCTCGGGTCGGTCATGCTCTGCAGCACGCAGCGCATTTGCACCGGGGTAGAGTCACCAGTGGCACCATTTCCAGTGCTCGGGTCGGTCGTGCTCTGCAGCACGCAGCGCATGTGCACCGGGGTAGAGTCACCAGTGGCACCATTTCCAGTGCTCGGGTCGGTCGTGGTGCTTTCCCATGCCTCCTCTTTAGAGATGAAGGTGCTTGCGTCTGCTAATGCATCTTTCCCTTCTCTCGGGAGGTGTGAGCAGCGTCATTCTGTCAGCCCCTTCACAACAGCAGATAAGCAGCCTGACTCCAGAACTATGCGCTTGGTGTGTAAAACAAAAAAAACAACGAAAATAGGAATGTACAGATGTTAGGGGCTGTCTCCTGCATCATGACTGTTGGTAATCTACTGCAGTGAGACTCAGAGCGTCACTAAAAACATTCTACTGCCTGAGCAGCAAGCACTAAGTGGGAATATTCAAGTAGAAACCTCAAATAGATATTAGCAGCTCCATATCCTGCATTTCACTGGGTAGGAATGTGAGCAGCCCTTCCCACTGGTGCTTGGGCACACTGCATCTTCTGGACTGGTTGGCATCTCCTACCTAAGGTCTGGCTGCGCAAGTAAGAGAGTTGCATAGCGTGGCAAAGATGGTGGAACCTTCAGCAGCTGCTGTGAAACATCATTTCCTCTATGTAGTGCGTTACAACAAAACCCACAGCAAACAGACGTAAATCCACAGGGTGCTAAGAGTGCCCACTACTGGAGCAGATCCCTGTGAAAATCCAGTGTGAGCCTCCCAGCCAGCAGCTGTGACAGGGACCAAAACACAGGAACACTCTACAAAGATCAAGTCCTTGAATGCATGTCAAGAAAAAATAGAGTTCTAATTGCCTGACAAGTTTCAGATAATATTAAAGCATATGCTACAGCATTAAGTTATTTCATTTTAGGGATTAGCAAGAGAGCAAAGGGAGTAACCTTACCTGAACAGCTGTGTAAAGTAAGGCTTTGGGAGTTTTTCACATTTTCTTCTGAAATACGTGCTATTAGACATTGTTAAGGAGAGAACAATGGAAAAAATGGTCCGTGAGATTAATTAATTGTGTCAGTCCCTACGCTGGCATGATATTTTGAAATGGCTTCCTGATAATGTTTTGCTATGAAGAAGTGTGTGAGGATAAAAGGAAAAGCCCTTAAAAGTCCCGAGTCTCTAAATTAGCCCATGTAGAATTTCCCTTAATGTTTTAAAATGATGTTCCCGGTTCTGCTTTTCACGTTATCATTGTCTTCACTTACACCCTCTAAATTGGTTCAGATGTTCAAAACCTTTCTCTGTCCAGAGATGCAAACAAGAAAAACTGCAAAAAAAAAAGAGAAAGAAAAGCAAACTATTAGCAAAATTATTAAATCCAGGAAGTGGTGTCTAATTGAAAAGTTTGCTAAATTTATTTAATGATGTGGTGCTACTGAGAGCTGTTATAACTTTATTGTATTGAATTATGCAATATCATACTCCATTGTCAAATGTTTCCTTGGTTCTCATTAAGGCTGTGATTCATGCTAATATTATATCATTTAGACAGATTTCTCAAGCAGTGTTTTATTATTATTTGCTAATTTATGAAGCATAGTTTCAGTGCATCGCTGTACTTTATAATATTAAGGAAGGATAGAATATTAAACAAGTAAATGCTTCCAGATAGGCAGGGATGAGCCAGCTTCTGGGAGACAAAGGACGTACGTTACAGGCCCCTCAGGAACATCTGACAGTTCTCCTAAGTGGCGTCTTTCCTTTTACATGGGCTCACGTTCCTTTCAGTTCTAGCCTGAACTTCAGCAAAACTATTGAATTAATCTCCTTTCTCTAACAAAACTGCATGAAACAGGCATTTTGGCAAAACTGGTGTTTCCAAGGGTGGGGTTTCCGATTACTCAGTTTCTGATCCTCTTGTTCCAGTCTCCACATTTCTAAATTGCCCTTACAATAATTCCTGGGTTCAGTAAATCTATATATGTTTTTAATTCCCTGTTATTATAGGCTGCTCTTGGAACACATACGTTATGCTGCGTGGATCTGACCATGCTTTTACAGTGGAAGTTCAGACAAGACCTTCTGAGGATCTAGTTAAGTCAAGGCATACATAGAATTCTCTGCGTTTCTCCAGCATGGCATGTGGGACTTGTGTCCCGTGTTGGTTTCACACGCTGAACGCAAACATGTTGTGCTGATCCGTTCCTCTCTGTTAGCTGTATCTCATTCCCTCCTTGTGTTTTACTGTTACAGGAGAGCTTTTCTTCTTGTGCTCCTCACCCGGAGTAGCAGGATGGTTGCATCCATCCCCAGGCTTCTCCCAGTTCATCTGACCTGCTGGAATTATAGTTGTTTCTCTGCTTCTCTTTTCCCAGGTGTACAGATTCTCTTTTTACTGTGACATATGGTTAGAGGTGGGATGGAGTCTTGGGGCTAAGTAGGTCATCAAAGCTCTGTCTAGTTCTTAGAATACAGTTAGATGCTGAAGAAAGCATTAGTATTCACATCCTGACACAAATGTGGTGTCTGGTCTCCTCTCGTTCCTTCTATTGTGTTTGCAATGCACTTGCTGTGTTAAAGAAGCATTTCTATGCTATTGTTTTCCAAAAGCCGTTGGTATGTTGTCGCTATTTAATGTGAGGGTTTGCATTTTCATTACAGTTCAGAGATGTCCAAGGCATCACCTTGTCTCTGAGGAATGGGATCCTGTGATCC
This sequence comes from Nesoenas mayeri, assembly GCF_963082525.1. Classification (NCBI taxonomy): domain Eukaryota; kingdom Metazoa; phylum Chordata; class Aves; order Columbiformes; family Columbidae; genus Nesoenas; species Nesoenas mayeri. The sequence goes on along the minus strand of NC_137554.1, from coordinate 34,858,793 downwards.
TGCAGACTTCAATGAGTCGTCAGCCATCCTGGTCTTTGCTGGGGCTTCTGGTCACCAAATCCATTTGCTGTGCTGTGAGTCTCTGTTGGGCCATTCCAGTTGGAATGACCTATTAGAGAGCAGTGTAGCAGAAAAGGACCTGGGGGTCCTGGGGACAGCAGGGTGACCATGAGCCAGCACTGGGCCCTTGTGGCCAGGAAGCCAATGGGACCTGGGGTGGGTTAGAAGGGGGTGGTCAGTAGGTCAGAGAGGTTCTCCTGCCCCTCTGCTCTGCCCTGGGGAGACCACACCTGGAATCTTGTGTCCAGTTGTGGCCCCTCAGTTCCAGCAGGACAGGGAACTGCTGCAGAGAGTCCAGCGCAGCCACCAAGATGCTGAAGGGAGTGGAGCATCTCTCGTGTGAGGAAAGGCTGAGGGAGCTGGGGCTCTGGAGCTGGACAAGAGGACACTGAGGGGGGACTCATTCCTGGGGATCAATATGGAAAGGGGGAGTGTCAGGAGGATGGAGCCAGGCTCTTCTGGTGACAACCAGTGACAGGACAAGGGGCAATGGGTGCAAACTGGAACACAGGAGGTTCCACTTAAATATGAGAAGAAACTTGTTTGGGGTGAGGGTGGCAGAGCCTGGCCCAGGCTGCCCAGGGGGTTGTGGAGTCTCCTTCTGTGCAGACATTCCAACCCGCCTGGACACCTTCCTGTGTAAGCTCATCTGGGTGTTCCTGCTCCATGGGGGGATTGCACTGGATGAGCTTTCCAGGGCCCTCCAACCCCTGACATTCTGTGGTTCTGTGACCAGCGCACTGATTGTTTGCAGAAGGAGCGAGGGCAGGCCTGGCTCTGCTTTGTCAGGGAGAAATGTTCAGATGTTGAGTCACATGAACAGGTTTGCGGCACAGGAATATGTTTCTCATTCTCCAGAGACAACTGGGAAGAACAAGACCCCCCGAGTTCCTGCTGCAGACACCTTAGGGAGCCTCCCGCTCCTCTGCCAAGTCTTTATTTCCATTGCTGTGTGGCCGAGAAAGCAATTTGCAGTGTGAAAATATTTGGCTAAAGTTTGGTGCATTGTCTGTGTTTCTGAAGAAAGGTATGAATTTCCTGACTTGCAAGCAGATAGGAAGTCACCCTCCTCTGCATGGATCTTTCTCTGGTTTCTCGCTGAATTTAAATCAAGATATATTTTTGAAGAAGCATAATTACAGAACAATGTGTCACTTAGTCCAGTGTTTGAAAAACAAATCTTATGAATAGAAGAAACTACCTGACTTGAAATCTGACCACCTCGGTGTCATAGAAGCCTTCATCTTAGATCCATATATTCAAAAGCTTTATTAAAATAATATATAAAATAGTATAGCACAAAAATGTTTCTCTCATGTAGAAACTTAATGGATCTTCCAAGAAGAGACCTGTAGCAGCTTTGATCTTGTATGAGTCATTCTACTTTCCTTTAAGGAAGGGAAATCTAACTTTGTCAGCAAGTATCTGAGATTTTTGACTGTGTATTCAGCACAGAATGCCAAACAGCAAAGTGCTTACAGCAAGCACTGCTCTGAGCATGGTGACATTTGCCTCCGTTCAGACACTGCCTGTTCCTAACTAAATTCTTCCAATTCCATTTGCTACAAAAGACGAGTATTAAAAGCACAGATTTTTTTTCCTGTTTTCAAGTTCCCCATTAGTGGTCATTATTTTCCTGCTTTTGTCCTTTTTTCCCCCCTTGCAATTTTGCCGTGAGTGATTCTCTCTGTCATCTTGCCGTAAATTGATTAATACTGCCCACTGATGCAGTGCACCACATGGCTAATATATCAGTTAAATGGAAACAGCAAACACCACCTGCTCCTTCAGGCAAATGGCACTTTGGAAAATGGAATGTGTAATCAATAGAATTAAACCTTAAGCAAAACACTGCAAACAAATCCAGGGGCAAGGTCTTCTTAACTATATGGTATGAAAGATTTATTTTTTTAATATGATCTATTTGGCTTCCTTTTAGTATATCAGTTATTTTCCTTGTGATATACAGTATTCTCACCATAACTGTTGTCATACAGTTTGGTGTTACTTGGATCGAAGGCGATTTTTTTTTAAATGGAAAGTTTTAGATGGTTGTGCTTCCCTTTGTAAGTTGGAGGAACAATTGTTATCAATGGCAGTGACAGGTAATAGGATAAACCCTTCCCATTGATGGGGAGATAAATGCCGCTTGAATTTAACTTTGAAATCTGCTAGACGCTGCTTAGCATTAAGGTATTTGCCTCGTTTGTGGGCCCTTTAGAGATTAAGGATTTGAAGATCAGAACTTTTTAGCTATGTCAGAAGTATCTTCCCCTAATAAATATTTTGCAGAAATAACAAAACTGGTAAGATTTACCTCCCCAGTGAAAGTGTAAGATTTTAAAATAGGTTTTTAAAGGGGAGGGTGATAGATATAGAGGACCAAGGACTCTTGTGATTTGCATACAACAAGAGAAACAGGCAATCTGTGCCCGAGATCATTTGTAAGTAATGATCACCTCCTTCAGGAAAGCGAATCATCGCTTGGGAGACTTTTGGCTGCCTGACACAGAGTGCTGGTAACTGTTTTGGTTGAACAAACAGTTAAGGACAATGAACTGCGCCCCATGTGCAGCCTCCCCGGGACCACAGAAGCCTCTCGGACACCTTCCACATCCAAGGAGCTCCACTTCTTAAATCTGTAGATGGAAGCTCATGTAAAGCTCTTCTCACACCATATTCCACACCTGAACATTGTTACCCTTGACAGATCCCTGAGTTTGTTTAGAGATAGAATTTGTCTCAGATAAAGCTTGTTATAAAAAAAGAAAAAGAATAAGGCCAATCATTAGCACATACCAGCTGAAAAACAAGTAGTGAGCTCCAGTTACATGAAAATAGCCCGGGTCCATCTCAGGGCTGCTTCTGACAACTCACAGCAGACTCCATTCTCTGTTTGTGGTGTACTAGTAATTATGTTCTCGCTGGCAGGATTTAGAGTTTGGTTGCCAGGGCCCAAGCACCATGTAGCAAGTGTTTTGGTAATGAATAAAGACGGCAATCAGCAGCAACCTGAGAGCTCGCTGAATGAGACAATCTGGCGGGCGCTGGGGGGGTCCTGCTGCTGGCTCAGATGGGCAGCAGGCAGGGATGAGATAATTGATGGGAAAGGGTAATGAAAGGAAAGGAAGTTGGGAGGGGGGGAGTGGAGAGAACAGATTTAGAAAGGAGGCAAAGATTTTGACCTTAACGCTAATAGGCTACTTAGGATGTTATTCTATAAAGAGCAGGATAAAGTGAGCCGGCAGTTGAACGTCAGTATAAAACAATCCTTTGTGTCCGTGCGTGTGCTTGCACGCGTGTGTGCGCACGTGGTGGGCTGGGGAGGGAGCAAATCACCCTGTGCAGGTCTTAGGTGATTTCTAGGAAATGACACGAATGGTTGTTTGTAGGGTCTGTGTTACCGCAATGTTCTCCTACCGAACAGCCTGCCAAAGCACATCAGCCAGCTTTGGAAGTCAGGGGCTCAGAGGGGAGAAATTCAAGGCGAGCCCTGGACAAATTAACGTAAATATGGAACGGTTTTGTACTGCAGAAAACTGAGTCCTTGTTTGACACATATTGCCTTCAATAAAAGGAGTTCCACTGATTTCTAAAGACCTGAACTATTCTGACTTTGAATAACTAAGCAGATATTTGTCTTGTCATCATCAAAATTATAAAAAACCCTAGAAAAGCAGCATGTTTGCAATTGTACTACCTGGAAAAGGTGAGATTTGAAGAGTAACAGATGAAGTTATGTATGCTTTTATTTGCAACTCAATCAAATTCTTGGCCCGAACGTTTGCAATGTCATGAGTCCTTTAGCTTTCCCAGGCACGGAAAAACCCACCGGACAGTGCCCAGATAAACCCTCAGTCAAAGAAATCAAACTCCTCCGAAGACACAAGAGACAGGTTTGTGGGAGGAAGCTCCTTTCCTGTGATTTTTCATCCTTCTGACACCAGAAGGATGCAAAATTTTAGCACCTTTTGATCATATGAAAAGATTAATGGTTTTGCGTTGCTGTTTGTTTATATGTATGTATATAATTTTTGTTTAAGAATGAGCACAGTGGTGGAAATAGGTAGGAAAATGGCAGTATGAACCAAGTGGAGATATTTTATACTCGGTGATAGGGCTCTGTTTACATCCTCTTTTATACTTTTACATTTTTGCTTAATATTGACAAACCCATCAGAGCCAGAGCCTTGAAGATTTGTCTTCACCAATCTGTCTGCTTCCTTGTTTACTTTTGTTTTATTTTTGAAGCACATTATGGATTTTAATACAGGTCACCCTCCCCAGACTGTTGGGAATTAGGAAGGTTTCGAGAGGGGTTTCAGTAGTTCACTGACTCTATTAAATACGGCAGGAGTGTGGGATTTGCTGTGTCACCGTGGAATCTTTTCAGGTCTGCTACATCAGATTATCTTGATCTGAGGTATTACTTAGATAGAAAACCTCAGTACAGGACATGGATTTAGAAGGGCATATTCCTGGTGATTCAGTAACTAATGCTCCTCTCCTGAACTTATTTAGAATAAGTTGTTAGGAAGCGCACAGCGGTGCTGGATGTTCTTTGGGAAGAGGTCCATCAGCACTTCAGGGTGTTCGCTATTGAAAATGTCCTATGCTAGCAGGGACTTAGCCACAAATGCACATTTTTGCTGCCCAGATTTCAAGCAGGAGTGGTATTCCTCGCTTTCTGCTATTTTGAAACATTTCTTGCTGTGCAGAGTTCCCGAGTGCTCTTCTTTCTCACAAACACAGAAATGCGCTCGTGATAAAAGAAATCATTCCACGTAGCGTTTTACCAAGTGCTTTGGGATCCTTTTAGATAAAAGACACTATACCAGGCATTAGGACAGGTGGTAGTTATTAATACCTGTGATATTGTGACTTTCTTAATCACTTTTATTCTGCTTTGAGCAGTATCAGGAAACTGTCTTTTACCCAATTTACCATAATTGTGATGTGACCCATATCGTACCGTCCTTCTTTCCAAGACCTTTTGAAATGTATTATAGATGCTCTTAATGACCTTTCCTAAAAGCTTTTTAATTGAAATGTTGTCATGCAGCTTCCATATTTAAGGTAATTTTATATTTTGATGGTCTTCAAACACAAGTTGAAAGTATAATATAAATAGAGAGGAGGCTAATGGGGCTGGGTTTTATGAGGGCTCTATCTAGAGCTGTGCTGGACATGTCTGAACGCTGCATGGTCTAAGACGTACACCAGATTCATCTCCATCCTTCAGTTGTACCAAATAAATGCCCAGGCTGCAATGATACTGCCCAAATCATACACAGGGAAGAGCTGGCTTGTTGCCATACAGAAATACAGAGTGTGCTTGTGTTGACTACGCCTTTGATTGCCCCATTGTGCTTGGATGTGGGGGCGACTCTTTGCTCTCAGGAGTGTCGTAGAGGTTGTGATGGGACTTATTTTTCTGGAAGGGGGCTGTCACAGTCATTTGCATTTATGCGGTGCTTAGGATAGTAGAATCCTCTCTTCTTGTTAGTACATTATGATACTATGAGTTATTACTGTTAATAACAATAATACTTGTCGCTTGGGAAAATGAGTTCTATGACTTAATTAAAACTATGGTACAAATGTTTATATCTGGTTGACTGAAAGCCTGTGTAGAAGCTTTGGACCTCCAGAAATACTTATAAGCTCGAAAGCTGTAAGGTAGTTCAAATATATTTTCTTAGGGATGTGGATCCAGAAATATCGGCCAGGTGTCTAGACTGGGTAATTCCGATTCAAACAAAAGGACAGAAAGCTACATACTCAGCAATGGCTTCATCTGAAAATAAACAGTCAAGTTATTTCCTTCTGTACGTAACACAGAGGACTCAAAATCAGCACAATAGGTAGGCAAGTTACAAGAGCGAGCATCCCCTCTAATTCTGAACTGAACTGTAAGCAAAAGCTTGTAAGATAGTAAATGACAATATTCCTCCATGACAAAAAAATCCAAACCTTCACTAAACTCAGAAAAGACCATTATTTACTGCACTAGTCCAGAACCAAATTTATTCATGCTACAGCTTTCTATTGTCTATTCTTCACACAGGGTTTCCACCAGTTTCATCTTGTGACCTTCCACACATGAGGAAGCACAGAATATGCAGCAAAGATCAGTCACTGCAGACAAAAATCTGCAATGTTGATTAGACAAGAGAATTATTCTTTGGGCCAGATTCTCTATGGTGTAATTTTACTTAGCTGTATTGAGTTTATTGACTGATCTTTATTGACCTTATTTCTTTGACTTCATCACGGGTATTCTGATTTACATCAGCAGAGGATCTGGCTCTTGGTTTTTAATTTGCACAATAAATGATGGAAAGTCTTTTGAAACAAAATCTGCAGTGTAATTAATGAGAACTGATGCTTAACTTTGGATCCTTTCCCAATAGCCTGTTATGAGGCACTAAACATCATGGGCCAAGTACTGATTTCACATCTTTACGCCAAATTCCTATTGACTTCAACAGTAGTTTTGTGTGAGAAATGATAGCAGGGTGTATCCTCTTATTTCTCGAGAAGGTCAGTGTTCTGATAGAAGTGGATGAAGCTGTCTTTTTCAGAGCTGTCAAGCAACTTGGCTTAGAGCAGCCACGGAATCTCACCATGATAATGGGAATCTGGCGTGCTCGCCTTGGTACACCACGTTGTAGCCAACCATGAGTCCTTGTCCTTGCTTTGCACCATGTTTCTGAATTAGATATTAGTTACTGGAAATGTGAGCAGCTTCTGTTGGAGGAAAACGTATGCCTGTCTCACCAATGTGTACTAACCGTTCGTATTTGTATTAACTCTTTGCTGAGTTCTCACTCCTGGATTTCATGTTCTGTGCATGAGGAAGGAAATCCTGGAGCAGATTGTTTGCTCTCAGATAATAGTATTGTAATAACTACAATTTAGGCACTGAACGGCATCACCTTACAGAGAAAAATCAGTCTGTTCCTGGTCACTCAACGTTACTTCTGGCAAAGACTAATCAAAATATTATCTGAATTTGCGATAGCTGTTATTTACCATTATTACAGTTCTGTGGCACCTCCATTTTCCATCTGTGATTTTTGTCTGCCTCTTGATCTCCTGAATTACTTTTAAGTGTGCTCAGATAAAGCTGTTTTGACTGTTTTCTGGTGTTGTGCGAGGAGACTGCTCGTCCGAATAAACCACCAGAGGAAGGTAGAAGAGCATAAAATCAGAGCCGTAAAAGCATATGTTGTGCCACTTTTTCCCCCTGCAGAGTTGTTGTGTGTGCCAACCCAAGCTCCAAGAGCACTGGCCCCATCTCCTCCAGCCCTACGGCTTCCTCTGGAGGAACCGACTGAAAGCTCGACCTCCTTGGTTCAGGCCCAGAGGCCTTGCATGTCTCTGTCGTTCTTCATCCCCTCCGCCTGCGCCCATTGCTTGTTCTCCCCACCACTGTGGGTCTGCAGGTTCTCCACCTGCAGTTGTTTTTAAGGGTTCAGGCATATTTGTCCCCGTTTTGTGTCTTTTTGGCTCAGTCTTTGTCATGACTCTGTATAAAAAACTACTTGTTTTTTCAAACCAGTTTTTCACACGTGCACTTCGGATGCACTTTATATGTTCCTTCTTGTCCCGCTCGAACCTGGTCAGTTTGTCCTTTCCTTTGCGTATTAAGACAGAAGGATTCAGTACTTCATAGCATTCCCAGTAGCTTCCCAAGTCCTGTTTTAGGGAGAATATTCAGATGCTTCAGTCCTGATGGCTCTTGGTCTCCTTTAGTTTGTATTTCAGCTTCAAAGCTTCTATGTTGAGAAAACCTTCCACATGAACTCTTGGGAGAAAGACATAAATGTGGGGAAAAGACCGCAGGGTACCTTCTGTGGCATTTAGAATCATTGCTTGTCCCAGATGAAGTTTGTTGCACCGTATCTTGTTACCTAGACAGACAGGAAAGGTCAGAAACTTGAAAAGATTATATAACTTTTTGTAAGCATGCACTCTGGGACACAACAGATGGGGAAACGTCATTAATCTCAGTGTGTCAGTAAGCGGCTGGTTGGTGAGGAACACCAGTCCTGGACTTGGGCTCATCTTGTCCACATCACCAACACTATACTGGGCTTGTTACACTGCGTAATATATTTTCCAGTTTGCCATTCGTAGACAAACAAATATGAATAGAAATGGCTCAATGGGAAACCTTCCTGCGGTGTTACCATTTGAGAATGGAAGAAGGGGTTTAGATCATCTTTGTCCTGCATCTTCACTGGGGATCTGAAGTCCTTGGCAGTCTTTGACTTTCTTTCCAGAACAAGGTGCTTTCTTTCCAGAACATCGGTGCAAAATGAGATTATATATTGTTAGTGAGTTGTGATACCTACTGGCTTTCTGTTTGGGACTGAGGTATTGGTCTGTAAATGTCTACAGCCCAAATTGATCCTTTTTGAGCATTTTGCTGAGATTTTCTCCAAGCTAAGACTTTGATCTGGGGTTTTGTCAGTAATCAGTGAAGAAAAAGGCATTTCCAGAGTGAATTTGATCTTAGGTTCGCTCAAATGCTTTCTGGAGGTGCGTCTCCTTCTCAGCTGTATAGGTTGCTTAGGGTGACTTAACTCCTAAATAAGGTGGGTGCACCAGTTCGATTACAAAGTAATGTGTCCTCCTTAACCCAATCTTGGGATGAGTGGATGTGAAGCGGTGTAAAAGAGAGGGAGCTGTTGGCATGGTGTTTCCTGATTTTGGAAGAAGCTTCTGTCCTCTGCAGTGAACTGCATTATTTCCCCCACTTTGAGAGGTGTGCGGTACAGCTGCATGTGTCCCCAGAATCTCTTGGGAGGACCGAAGTGGCACGGATGTTTGAGAAGTGGCGTTGTTTGGGTAAGACTTGATTTCTGACAAGCCATGGTGCTTAGTAATTTTGTATTGCTTTATTATTATGAACGCAGACAGCTGAAGTGAATAGCACATGGGCTGCTGCGTGGACGTCTTTTTTGGGAAACAATGATCCCGTCAAATTGCCAGTATGACTCATGCTAAGTGTTTGAATCATGTTTATTACGCTGCTGCTGATAGCTTGGAAAAGTCAAGTTTTGGTCATCAATTTGTTCTGCATTGACTGTCTCTTGTATATCGGAAATATGGTCATTTAGACATTTTATGAGTTCGAGGAAAGATGTGTGTAAATAACATCTAGTCAGGAACGAAAAGCAAAATGTGCATGTATGACCTGATAATGTATAAGTACAATGGCTCTAAAGCTGTATTTGGTTTGTAGTATGCTAAATCAGAGAACAGGATAAAGAGATTGCTCAACTGACATAAATATACCTTAGCATGTAAAAGGACCAAAAATTCTATTCTTATGCAGAGCTGTCTGGTCCGAAACACAACTGAGAGCTGTTTCAGGGAGAATGTAAGTACAGCAAAACCAAACCAACAAACCAAACCCAAACCAAAGCAACAAAACAAACACAAAAACCCCACCACAACAGCTTCAAACGGACAAACCTCCCCCCTCGCTTTTTCTTTTCTGTCATGAATTGTTCTCCAGATATTTCCATCTTGCTTATACAGAAGGTTTGGGGGGGAAAGGGGGTGGGATCAATTAGATTACTTTAAAGTAAGTTATTAATAGCCTGACTTTGGTTATATATATATATATATATATATATAAATATATATATAGCTTGGGTAGCATACCTGCACTGTGTTTTCTCGGGATTTATTTTTCACCTGGTAGCTCTTTGTTTGCCCCATATGACAACTATTTAACCCTTCACTCTGCACGTGTCCTTCCTGTTTTATAAGTCTCAGCTACACTTGAAACCTTAGGCTTCCTTTGCCTTGAAGCCTCAACTGAGGAGATTAGAGAATTTAACCAATTGTGGGTTTGAAAGGTGAGAAGAAAATGAAGTGATTTCCACCGGTATTGGTTTTGAGACACTTAGGTGACCTGCTAAGGGTACCTGTCCCAGGGCCCCTGTGGGCTGAGCACCCCTTCATGGCCAAGGTGTGAGCAAAGAGAACGAACGAAGGACCGGATGATTCCCCTCTCCCCCATCAGCACTTTGATTTACAAATAACCCCATTAAAAAGCAAAAAGTGGGTTCAGGCCTAAAAGATCGCATGGTTTCCTTTGTGAAAGGATGGTAAGTATATTATATTTCAACATTTCAAGTACCTATATATAAATACTAGCTTCCAAATAGCCAGCAGCATTTGAGCCTTTTTATCTCAGCATAAGCTAAATATCATAATGTCTGCACTCTCCAATGAAGAAGGGTTTTTTCACTTGAGTTGTACTTTAACCACCGTGTTAGGCTGTGCTTGAAAAACTCAATAACATGCCTTAAGAAAAGCTTCAAGAAAAGCCTACAGTAGGTTCTGAGCGCGTTTATCTTATTTCACATTAGTTAAGGGTAAGGCTTGCGTGTAGTCTCATTATAATCAGTGGGACTACTCCCATTAGTATGGCAAGCAGGATTTGGCCCTTTGTTTGTGATTACACATTCTCTGCCTGTTCTCTTAGACTGAAGGGTATAATAAAATTAAACTATTGGATTAGAATGGTAATTTCCAAACACAAATCAGCAAGGGAACATGATTACATTTGCTATTGGAGGATAAAGGGAAACATTCCTATTTCTCTCTTGGTGTATCTAGGCTGCCTAATGGAAGTAATTGTGTGTATCTGGAACAAAAATGTGAAAAAAAATGCAGAAATAGGGACAGAAAAATGTGTTCTTAAAAAGAAGGAAAAAAAATCCCATGGATTCTTCTGATCCTTCTTGACATTTAGATCAGCAAGTATATCTATAAGCTACCAAAATTGTTCAGGCCTGCTCCTGAACAGATTTCATCTGTATGGGACTAGGAACAGCTTTTCTATATAAATAACTTTCTTTATCCAAAAAAAGGAGCTGCCTTTTTCTTTTCCTGATGAACTAGGCTTGTGATTACAGCACAATGTGCTCTGGAAGGGGAAATTACTTCCAGTTTCAGTTAGGATACAGCTATTAGGAACTTAAAAGTTCATCCATCCCTGTTTTCCTGCAGAAGATGATGAGAGCACGGTTTACAAACCAAATGTTGTTATTCAATAGTGAGGGCTGGCTTTTACAGGGCAGCAGCCAAACCCTGGGAAATTATTAAACATTCCTCTATTGAGTTGTGCACATTTTGGATCCATCTCACAGCAATTTGCATTTCAGTTTCTACAAAATTCTTCGAAACATAACAAATTAAGCTTCTGTGTTTTCTGTCCGGATAAACGGCACAACCCTCATTTAACAGAAGAGCAGAACTGAGGCCACAAATGATCCATGCTCTCCCATCCGCAGCTGGGTACCTGTCCACCCTTTCAGCCCTACGAAAACCATTTCCTCACTAGATTTCTGGTTTCCATCCCTCTCACTGGATCAGAGATATTAGAGGATATATCCCTGCCTGTTCCCCTTAGGATCTGTTTATGGACCTGCTGTCCCTGAGTCGTCCAGTCCCTTCTTGGACTTGCCAATACTGTCTGCCTGTGGCCTCCTATGGCCACAAATTCCAGAGGTTCAGTGCCCACTGTTTTAAAAAAACCTCATACTTTAATCTGTTTTAACCCTATGTTCCGCTAATTTCAGTAAGAATGATAGTGCTTGGTTTTAACTGAGATTTGGTGAGTAAGAGCTCTGTTTTCTGAATTCATCTTACCCACGACCTCCAGGATTTTGGAAACGTTGATCGCATCTCCCAGCTTTCTCCTTTATGAGTGGAAAAGTGCCAACATTTCCTGAATATCCTCATTAGGCAGCTTCTCCATCATGTCACTCATTTGCAAGCCTTCTCTCTACCCTTTCCCATTCTGCTGCGTCCTTCTTGGGCTGCAGAGACCAGCACAGTACTCAAAACACGCGTGTTTACAACTGCGTGTGGCAGCAAAATCATTCTGACTTGTATGCAACAGCTTTTCTGCTGGTTCTCAACATGCTGTTGGGCTTGTTTTGGCTGCCATTGTAGCAAATACAAGTGAGAAGTGAATATTTGACATAGTTTTTCTTAACATGGAGAGAGAGGAATGGGAAGAAGTAGCTTAGTTAAGCTCTAAATTTTTCAGGATGAACTCTTTAAATAATCATTTGAACACAAGCTGCAAACTGAGCCATTTGACATTTTTCTTGTTTTTAAACAGGTCAGGGATTTTCTGTGCTCACAGTTTAAGAAAGCAACAGCAGTGTGGTGCCAGCAGTGATTAGGATGGTTTACAGCTAATGCCAGCGGTTTATGGTCAGGAATGAACAATAGAGTAGATTAGCTTAAAGAAGTCTGCTCCAAGTAGCTTCTGTGTGGTTTAATCTTGTTGTTTTTCGAATTAACTGATACTGAAACTGGACTAAGATTTAGGAAACAGGGGACAGAGAAGAGGTACAAAATGTATCCTCAGTTGAAATGACACCCAGATGTTTTAAATACCCTCATTCTGCCAGCCTTTGGAGGCCATATAAAACTCCTTGCAGATCAAATAGCATTATAAAGGCATTTCCTTTGCCTGATACGCTGCAACTATTGCAGCCTTTTGTTATGATTTACCTAAAATACGAGCCATTTTGTTAAGGCGGACAGACACAGCAATGGCTGCAGGGATGTGGGTGGGATGGAGGGGACTGTGCACTAGCGCTGGCCCAGACTCAGAGCCAGGATGTGCCCCACGAGGGCAGATCTGTGCTCCATCGCGGGGAATGTATGTGGGATGACCACATTTTCAACCCCTAAAGCGACTGTGAAACCAGAATCGCCCAGGATTCACCTGCTACTGTAACGGAGCTGTATAGGTACCCAAAAGGACACACAGCTGGGTAGAAATGGCTGTTCCAGTTTCTGTTCAAAACTGAGCGAACTAAATTTTATGAGGATTTTATAACATGAAGAATTCTGAAAGTATATTTTAATAATCTAGTATGTTGCTAAGAAAACAAAGGAGGAATATTTAAAAATATATTTATTTTCATGGCATCCTTTTTTAGATCGCTAGTTGTCGTCAGGTGAAGGTGTATAGCAAAGACATATAGTTGTCTACCATATGTGCTAATGGCTCCTAGTGATAGTCATCCTTCAATTTCTTTGTCATTAAAAGAAGTGGTAATTAGTAATTAAATACTTAAAGAAAAAAAAAAAAGAACATATTAATTAAGGATTAGGTGAAGCCTGTAACCCTTGAATAATGCTATGGGAAGGAAACATGTACTTGCTGTACAGGAAAGTACCTGCAGAGTTTACTGCGCTAAAGACTCAACTTACTACAAGGGATGGTAAGGGAGTAAACAGATACTATTTATCTAACAATAACACAGCTGCTAGAAATGCATGGGGTTTGTTCCCACCAGGTCTCTGGAATTTACAGTAACATCTTTTTAAACACATAGTGATGAAACTTGGAGTTTTGTACGCTATATTAGGTTGCAAAATTATATCATTATGTTCAGGAAATGCAAGGGACAGCTTGAAAGTCCATGAGCTTGAAACCGCCATCCCTGGAGGTGTTTGAAAGGTGTTTAGACAAGGTTCTTAGGGCCATGGTTTGGTGCTAGAGTAAGGTTGGGTGGTGGTTGGACTCGATGATCCTGAGGGTCTGTTCAAACCAAAATGATTCGATGAAAGTGTTTTAAAACCCTATTGGGAAGGCATTTCAGTGTTGTATGTAGCAGTTCAAGTAAAGGCCACTGATTCAAACAAGGCGTAAGCCAATCTTCTCACGTAGTGATAACCCACGGCATCCTTACGTTCTTCTGGAAAGAGACTCAACAGCAGTACAGGAAAGATTATTTCCTTTTATGACATCTGGCAGAGGAAAATTTAGAAATCTCCCAGAAAAAGCCTATCCACAACATTTTTAATTGCATGGCGACACAGTCTGAAAAAAGACAAAGCCCTCTGAGCCCCGTTGCCACCTGTGGGCTATGGGTGCCATGGTGAAGCGCTACCTGATGCTTGTCCACAGGAGATAATATTTGCTCAGCTCTGTCTGACAAACAGAACTGGAAGCAAAAACTTCCATGATACTCGAGTCCACCAAGGCAGCAGTGGAGTTAATGCATTTCAGCTGCATAAACTGCAAATATATATAGCGTGGCATGTATAGAAAGGCCACTGAATCTTTAAAGGGAAACAGGCAGAGCTAATAGGTTTCTTTGAATATAAACATCAGTATATATTTTCGTGACTCAACTCAGCATATTCTATATGGGTTGTAATTTTAAAATTAGTGGTTGGAGGGAGAGATAAGCAGCATCAATAAATTAAACTGTAACCCAGCGGTTTAGTCATGAAAGGTTAAAATAAACTTGCTTGATTGATTATGAATTTTAAACAGTTTTTCTTCAATGTAATCAGTGCACTACCAATGTCATTGCTCATTAAAGAAAAGATTTTCATTCCAACATTTGATTGAGGATGTTTTTTCTCATTTGCATTTTGCTTTCTACCGAGTAAGCATCTTGCCTTCAGAATTATTAGATTTTTTTCTCCCCTTGTCTGTCCATAAAAGCCATAAAGCGGGACGGAGCAGTGATTTAGAGGGATACTACATAAAGATTGAATGAAGATATTGACTAGCAGGCCCTAATGCAAACAGGACGGTCTGATGGACTGCCTTTGACAGGATGATGGAAGGCGGCCTTGTGGCCTACTTAGCTGCCCTTCTAATTGGCCTTTATGAATATTTAATGAAATCAAGATGAAATTCAATCAGAGCTTTTACCTGCTGAATCTTAGGGAAAAAAAACAGGGTATTATTAGATTTTCCTAGCCCTTGTATGTAATAAAACTGTACTGAAATGTCTGTGTGTTGGTCGGGTGGCTGAGATATGCTTTTCATCCAGGGACTTGGTTTCTTCCAAAGGAATTAACCTTTTTACCACAAAAAGCAGCACAATTTTCCATTTGCGTGCATCACTGGTATTTTATTACTGGCATAGTACAACGTTTAAGCCATAAACAAGCCACATCTATTCCCTTTGAAAACATACCCTTAGGAAATTCTTAGTCTATGCCAATTTGAAGTCTTTTAGGGAACTTTGAGGTCATATAATAGTTTCAGAACTACATAATGTTGTAGCCTGATATTTTGTGCCACATTGGCTGATGTGTGAGAGCGGATTTGCACGGTCTCATTTCTCAAAATAATCTTGGTTGCATCAATAACGTTACATTATAGCAATGAGGTATAAAACAGTCTGACAGGCTCCTGCTGTAGTACACTCTTACAGTCATTTAAATGTAGATTTTGTTTTTCTGAGTGGAATGCCAGAGAAGCTTTTCGTAGAAGCACAATGGACAGATTAATCTATAAATGGTAAATTCAACAGTGAAGAAGGTTTTCCCCATTTTTAGTATTGTGAATTTTATCTTTCTTCCCCAAGATAAGCTGTTTATTCACAGTGTGTTGCTTTTATGCATTTTCAATATCATTTTTTGGACAGAAAGGAGTTTGGTACTCAGAGATAAACACAGCATGTTAATATTAAGCAATGCATGAGTAAAACCTTGACTAAATAAGAACAGTTCAATATCGTTATTTAAAGGCTTGATTTCTTTAAAAAATTACTTATGTGGGCATCAGTAATGCTGCCTTGGGTTTCTAATGCTCATGTCACCATGTCTATAACACATACTTGAGCAACAGAGAGGTGCATGGCACTACCAGGTGGGGCATGGATGAATGGATACCCAGCTTCCCTCAGTTTTTAGATATGTGTAACTATCTCTTCCTTAACGCCCACACTGATGGCAACGTTATTAGGATTATTGATGCAGGGCTGTGCACGAAGACTGTGTGATAAGCTCCCAGGTTCTGTGAGAAGCTTTGAGCCTGGTGCTTGTGCTTCCATGCGTCTGGGAAAATGTCGGGATTAATATTAAATAATGAAATAAAATCCGTTCTGGAGGAGGCCACAGGTCTTTGCATTCCAAGTTCCTGCTCCTGCAGTGCTCAGTGGCAGATACTCGGGGGAAAGTTATTGGAGGGGATCTCGGATCCCCACGGGCTTCAATGTGAAGCCATGTTACAGGCTCCACCGTGGGCCAGGGCTTCCTGAGGGCCTCCACAGGGCCTCTGTGGGCTGCTGTGGGATGTAGAAATAGGACATAAACCAGAAAAATAGCAGGAAGGAGAGTGATGTGCAGTGAAACTGCACAAACTGGCAGCGCTGGTGTTCCTGTTGGTGTTTCACTGAGCTGCACCTGGATTTACTGGCGCCTGGCTCCTGCTTCACCTGAGCTGAGCTGACACTGAACGTGCGTGGCTGTGAGGAGCCCCAGGGCTGCGAGGAGGCTGCTGCAAAAGCATGAGATGGACAAAAAAGTGCCTGTGCTTTCCTCTTCACCCTTTACGCTGACACATACTTTATCTTCTAAGTGTATTTCTCCTTCTCCCTTTCAGTGGTGTATGAGCTGTGAAGCCTGGGAGCTGGGAATTCATAAGCACAAGCTGAATTCACCCAGGAGAAGCAGTTCTCCCCAAAGCTCCGTTCCTTTAGGTAGCGCTCTACCCAGGGGACGGCCAGCTAGTGTAAACAGCAGCCTACACCCCGATGACTAAAACCATCTTAGAAGCAAACCAGATGAAGTTATATCAGCAGATTTTGCCTTTTTTTTTTGAGTCTTCTCAGTGTATATAAAAAAATTGAAGGATGGGTAAGAGAGTGAATGCTCATGCACGTACCTGCGTTCATGAACGCTGAAGTAGGAAAAATAAACGCTTGATGGTCTTTCAGAGGCTCAAGACTTTGTATAAAGCCAGGAACAGAACCTGGCAATGAAGGTATAAGGCTCTCCACATCAGCCTTAGTTTGGCTTTACGTGAACTGTACACATGGATGAGATATTCCAGCCCAGCGCTAGGAGTGCTGTATTCTTTGTATCTTGTTGCCCAAAGTCTTTTTGTAATCTATCCATATGGAAGATATAGATAGCACGTATCTTTTAATACATCTGAGAAAAGAGTATGCACCAGACACTGAAACTTGGAAGTACCTTCTGCGGTGTTTCTCAGTAACTACTCACATTATTTTGTGAAGGTTTGTTTAAATAGACTGTGAATATTAATATCAGATTTACTTTCAGTAGATTGGACGGCTCCGTTAGTCTGCAGATCAAACAGATACGCAGTGGATTTCCACACAGAGATCGGATTGCTTATTTAAACACAAGTTTCAGGGTTGATAATAAAAAAACAAATAGGGGTTTGCATAAACATGGTCAAAACAAAGTAAATTTTGATGCTTACACAGAGCAGTGATTAGAAAGATAAGTCTACTTGCCTTCTCAGAAACTATATCCAAAAAGGCAGTAACCTTTGGACAATGAAAGCCATGACAGTGAATGATGATTTTTTGAATGTTTAAGTATTCATTCTGTTCATCCCTTTGTTAAAACCGAATTAACATCCCACTTTAATGTCTCACTAACCTGCACTTGGTGCCTCAGAGTTCCATCCAGCTTCCACTCTCCAAACCCCCAAGAGTGACCTCAGCAGTGCTAAGGAGAATATAAGTTACCAAGTGAATGGTATGGCATGAGGCTGATAATGAAGTTTATGTTCAAGTTAAATTCACCTATTCATGGGAGATTAATTCCTTCCTGATGTTGATCAGGAAAGAAAGCAGCTGCTTTACATTTGAGGCGGATTGCTGACGGTACTGGCAGTGATATGAAGCTGGTAAAGGACACCAGTGACTCTTCCAGTAGCCCCAAAGGTCTGAAATGAGTGAAAAGTGTCCTGATTTAGGTTTAACACACTTGGATAGAAAATTCTCTTGTGGTGGATCTCTGTGTATCTCTTCTCTCATTGCTTCTTGACAGAAACGTTTGTAACTTGAGGAATCAGTGGTATCTAGAAATCATGGATTTGATTTGAATCCCCGTTCGCCCTGGGCAGAAGACTGAGTCGCTCACTATTTCGTGGCAAGCTACAAGTGTGTGAAAGCACAACAGAAATCAGAAGGGGTATTAGCTGATAGTCTAGAAGACGAATATTTGCTAAAATTTCTGAAATAGTACATAGTTAAAAAAAATAAATTGGTATTATTTGCTTTTTTATATATAGATTTAGAGACTGGATAGAATCGAGGGGTTACTTTAGAGGCCTTGGCAATGCTGGAAGGGGTGTCTGGGGCAAGAAGCTGACATGAGAGTCCTCTTTCTGTCCATTCCAAATGGGCTGGGGAAGATGTTCCAGGGCTCCGGTCAGGAAGGAAGGAGCAGGTGGAGTCCCAAGACAAGAAAGGGCAGTTTATTCTGCAGGGCGGGAAGCAGAAACAGCAGGTGCAGCGGTTGCAGAAGGCGCCTCTCAGTAGCCAACGCAAGAACCAGATGTGGATTTAGCGGCTTGTTTTGCTGAGCGAGCCTAAACCGCTTCCAGCACAGCTTTGTCTGCAAAACAGTTACGATAAGAACTTGTATCAATGTTTACTTCAGTATTCTGTAGCTAATAATGAACTCTGACAAGCAGAATGATAAATTAAGAGAATATATGTGTATTTAGATATCTGTACTTCCGTACTTCCAAAGCTACTGTGACTTTTTTCCTCTGTTAAAGGGGCCTTTGCTCCTTGATTTACAGAAACGTGGGGTGACTAGTGTCAGCTTCTTAGCTATTGGGCCTGGGAGACGGACTCGCAGGATCTGCTCCCGCTGTGGAACTCATTGTCATCTGATGTATATCACTCTTACCTCACTCCAACCATTTGTAAAACAGCCAGCACACCAAATCAGTAACCAGTAATGAGCTGTAACACACACCATTGAGAGTTCCTATAGTAGGCAGTTATGGAATAGCATATCTATGGCCAAATTTCTTCCTAAAAAAAAGAACAGATAATGATTAAAATCTTACTTGAAATGTAAGAGCTAATTTCTCTATTTCTTTCTACCGGAAAGTTAACCTGAATATTCTCACTAGTTGTACAGAAACCAAATAATTCTTAGATTAAGTTTTCCTTTCCTGACTTGTCCTAATGCGTTTCAAATATTAGCTGTGCATACTGTAAGAATTATTCACAGAATTGTTTAAATGTTCAGCCCTTCTGTTTAATTGATCTATCCTTGTCTCTCACCATTTAACAGGGGTAAATGGCAGTCAGCTTCATTCTTTTATACTATTACTCACTGTCTATGCCCTTTTTTCCCCTCTAAATTAGGCCTCAGGCTTTTGACATGTGCTCTGTTGATATAGAGCTCCGTGGCCACACCACTTCTCTCATCTGTTTCAAACAGTTAACGTTCTGTAAGATACAGTGACCAGAACTTAATGCAGCAAGTAAAGGAATATTTATAATGTCTGGAGTATAATTTCTGTCTGATAATAAATGCATATCTTTATGCTTTACAGAACTGCTGTGCAGTTCACTATATGTAATACATTTTCAGATCATCTGAGGATAAATAGTACCTAGAAGCAAAGTACTATGATGGTATTATCCAGTGCTTTGTACGCCTAAGAAGGGAATTCCATTTCCTGGATCAGAGAGAAATGAAACCAATATCCGAGGCACTGTATTATCTATATACAAATTCAAAATACTCTGATCTCTCGCCCTCAGAACATGACACAAGATCGTTCCTCAACTGATGTGGTATTAAGTTGATTAGAGATATTTTATCAAGGAGTATCTCTGGACTCCAAAACTCAGCGGTTAGAGCTTGTGCCCCATTTGCTTTAGTTTAATCCTGCTGTTCCCGTAGAGCTTCACCAGAGGGTCTCCTCTTCTTCACATTTTCTAGGAAACAGAGCTGTGCTGTAAAACAAAATTCTATCCGAGCAATTAAATGCAAATCAAATACATCTGATTCCAGTCAGAATTGCATTCAACAGTGAGCAGCAAACGTTTCTAAAAACAAAGCAGTAAGCAGCGAAATACAGCATGATACCAATGAAGAGAATGCCCTCACTGTGCATTGGACCCGAGATTAATACAGGATTAAACTTCCTGGATAGGTTGTATATACACCTGTCTCCAGCAAACAGTGGGAAAAACACAACTTCACAAATGGGACTGATCAGGTTGACAAATTATCCCAAAACCTTAGAGTAAAAAGTTAAACAGTTTGAAACGAGATACAAGAGCTTCAGTGGTTATGAATAAACTAATGCTAGAACACCTGAAAAGTCAACCCAGTAGCCTCGGACCCCGGGGGACAAAACAGTTTGTGCAGAATTTCTGGCAAATTGGGTTCTTTCACAGTAGCTTTTATTATGAAGAGAACAGGACAATTAAAGGGGAGGAGTGGCAAGTTAATATTAATAATATAATATGAAAAAAATCAATACAAATTAATCCCAGAATATAGGGTATGAATGTTTCATTGTCATGAATCTAAGAAGTAGGATGCATTTCAACTAGAATGCATAGGAAAAACAATTACACAGATGCATGTACATTATTGCATTGGAAGGAAATTAATGAAAACCTTAAATTATTACTAAATAGCTACAAGTTTTCCTCTCCCCCTTCTTTATTTTGTCAGGAATAATGACTATGTTTATGTGCCAAAGGAAGGCAAATACGGATTAGTCAGACTGCTGGTTCAGGACTGGCAGGACTGAAGACTATGATGGTATCTTTAATAATATACAGTCTATTTAATATCCATTTTTTTTGTGTCCTGCACAACTTATAATTATTGCTAGCAGGCAAAAAATAAAAAAAGAACAGTAAGGGAAAAGAATACAGTGGAAGAATCATTCCTAATCACCTACAAATGGTGTGAAAAAGATTGGCAGAACATAATAGAGACAGCGTTTGGATTCCAGCGAGTGGAATGAATTGTGCATATACTGTGAGACAGTTAAACCTTGAAAAGGTCTGACAAACGTCCATTGCATCACATGAGACGGAGGGTTTGTAAGATCTAAACTGTAAAGCTAAACCGGTTTCGGGCTGCAGGCCCTTTGGAGTCCGGACCGAGCGGTTACAGGTGCTGCAGATGGTGGAAAGCTCGAGGCGCTACTTATGTTTTGGTGGCAGACCAAAAGTACTCACACGTTACAAAAAATGCTTCTTATTTGCTTTGCCCTGAGCAGCAGGGTCTGCAGTTGCTTAGGAATGGACAGGTTTTCACAACACTGACTCCAAGTTCAAGGGCCAAATTCTCTGCTTGGCGCAACTCCACCACCACTAATGGTGTTAAGCCAGCAGAAAATTTGGCTTCAGATGCTGTCTGATGGGATAGTCTGTCCACAGGCTCCAAGAAACCCAGAAATAGTCAGTGCATTTTAACTCAGGCTAGAATGGAGTCTGAATATGCGCTATATTTTTCATAGCAAAATCAGAGCTAGAGACACTCTGGGGCGTGGGGTAGAAACACAACATTTATCACTTTTGGAGGACTTGGCTCTGGAGTCGGGAGTTTAGCAGCCAAATGTTATTTCTATTCTCTTAACACAGACGTCAGAAAATCCCCGTTCCACTGTGGAATTCTCTTCACATGACATTCCCAGCTGGTCAAAACCAAGATACGCCAACGGTGCTGTGGTAGGGTGGGCAACCTCTAGTGACGGCCTGTCCCTTCTGGGTTATATATCCAGACAAATGTATTTCAGAAATGCTGTTTATTTTTCTGTTTGGTGGGGTTTTTTGTTTGTTTTAGGACAATGTATGTTGTGTCTACATACCGTTAGATCCTTCAGCAACTGATATTTCTCATTTTTGAGTGGTTTTTTGTTTCCTTTTGGACATTTATCATAAAATTTGATCTCTCAATATTTTCAAGTGATTTTAGATGCCAGATATTTGTAGGAATTAGGACTAATGTTTAACAATGCTTTGCTGACCTAAGAAAGTGCAATGCTACTTAATAAAGGTCCAGATCACTTTATAAAGACTTACATCTCAATGCCAAGTTAGCTTTTGTTTTAAATTGATGGTCATCAGATGTACTTCTTGCAGAACTAAAAAGTTGACAAAGATGTTCAAATATGACAATTTACACATTTATAGACAGTAACTGGAACCGATCTAACTGACTGGCATTGTCTATTTGACTTTGCTGGATGCAAACGGTTGTGAACCTCTTTCATGTACAATAACTATGTCCTCTGATATAACTGACATTGAATACTTACTTGGAGAGATATTTTGATTCCAAAATTAATCTCTACAGATAGAGTTGTATCCAGATAACTGAGGCTTTGAGTTGCCACTCGTTTATTTTAATGTGCCTACAAGTCGCCCATTAAAAATGTGGCCCTGTCTAGACTGGTAATCTTGGCCCTGATCATGCAGTGAAATCCTGCTCCTTTCCTATTTTTAGTGCTATGCAGCTTTTCAGTTCTACTGACTATGATCTCTGGTCTCACAGAAGCAGAATAGAGATTATTTTGTTATTAATATTTACACTGCTACAGCAACAGGCTGAGAAAATCATCTACAGAAAGACGTTAACCCTCTCTCCAGCTGAAACCAGGCACGAGGACCTCACTGTGTTCACACCCATGTGGACATAAACTCCAGAGGCCTCTTTACCGAAGGGACTGACGTGAGAACAGAAGACCCAATGGTTTTCCCAAGCAAGGCAGAGCTTGCTGTCGTGCTCCCAACAAATGCTGTCACTGGTGCTGGTGCCCCATAAGCTCTGAATTAGTTTTCTGATACCAAGCTATTTATGATTCTCATGTGAACCGTGAACAGTCGTTCATCTCTTTCACAGGATGAGCAAACCGGGCAGGACCAGCACTAACTCTGAGCATCTTGTTACCATTACTCAGTAGTAGATTTATTGGCATCATATCTTTCAAAATAACAGGAGGTAGCTCAAAGCCATCCTCCACCAGCAGCTGTTTAATACAAATTCTATCCGCTGGTTCTTTCATATATCTAATCTCAAATCAACCAGATTAGGGCGGAAGAGGAGAAGCAGCACTGCAGGGAATAGAGAAGCACATAGACAGCGATGAGATGGAGAGCTGGATTGGTCCCTTTCAGCTATCGCCAGTGTTGTCAATGTTCTGACTGGCGCTGCAGGCTCCCAATTCCCCGTTCCCTTCCTCAGCCAAGTCTGTCTTTATTTGTCAACCATATCTGCGACTCCAGGAGAACGCGCTAATCTCTTGTTTTATTGGGAGGAATTCTTCTGGCCTAACTTTATCATTTAGAGTTAAGCATTTAATTTGAGTTCATCGTCTAGATTTCTTCAGTAACAGATGGAGAGACAAAAAGTACATCTACAGGGCAATATATTCCATCCTGAGCTTGCTGTTTACAATAGATAAGACTAATTGTCCTTTGGAGGTGCCTGCTTCTCTTGTTTTAAAAGAATCCTAGTTGACCAGTTTAGCTTTGTGTATCCTTTAAGGTAAGTGGGGTGGATGCCATATGCTGTGACGTGACAGACTGCCATTTTGGAAGCACATCTATAAAGAGAAAGGTCTTCAAACTTACTGTTTGAGAGACTATAGAAGGCTCAGTAATGCTGAAATTCTGACTTTAGCAGAGCAAATTGTCAATTTGCATGGTTTGCATTCAGGTATTTTTCTGCCTATGCCTCTAGCTACGCAAATTACAATTACTTTTGTTCTACCATTTTTATTTTACTGATATCTGGTACTTCCTTACTTAATTTCTTTGTATTTCTTCTTCTGAGTATAATGACCTAACAGAAGTTAATATCAGTTCCTACACTAAGAGTGCATGATGGAGTTACAGGACTTCTGGGTGAAAATGCTTTTACAACCAATGATTTGAAACTCCTATTCAGATCAATCAAGTCACTTCATCCCTGCCATTTCTTGTTCATTTACAAAGAGGCTTCTCCAACACAACAATTATATGGAAAAAATTCAAACACTTTTCCTGTCATTTCTCACATGAGCTGCTTCCATGCAGATGGTGGTTTTTATATATATGTGTAGGTATAACTAACATAAGGCACATCTAATTCTACTACAGTCTAGTAGTGTATTGGATTTATCTGTGTCTGGAAGCTGGATATACATATGGGGTTTTGCGGGGTTTTTTTGTGGTGTACTTATGCCTCATTGGTCAATCACTAGAAGGTTATAGCTCATAGTTTACTTCTCTCGGTCTTATTCTGCAGCCTGGGTGGCTGTTTTTCCCCCAAAGCTGCAGAAGCATCATGACACATTTACCTGCATTCTTCTTTGCCGAAAAGTTTCCACTGAGTTGCAAACTTTCGGGAAGGGCGCTCTCAGCACAGCCATATTCAAGTACAGTAGGTTGGGGTTTTTTTCCTTATCTTGTTTGGGTTTATTATTGAATCACAAACAGATTCATCGTGCAAGACCTGCTCGTGCATCTTAATTTCTCTGTTTGCACAACCTGTGCAACAGAAATGAGCCCCTGACCTCAGTGCTGAGCAGTCTACTCCCAAATAGAGCCTCTCAGCACTTGTTATGTGCTCGTACTAATGAACACAAGTGTCTGGCACAGGCAGCAGTGGTGGATTTCAAGTTGCTGGAGGTGATGACTTTAGAGGCACAGACACAAGATCAGAAATTACAAAGAAAAGAATCCACTCCAGACTGTTGGGAAGGACTCTTGCCTCTTTCATGCCTAATTCAAAGAATTTGCCCTGTTGGCTGTGTGGCGATGTTTGTATCAAGAGTTCTTCCTGTTCCTGCAGGAGTCTCAATCTCTTACATTTCTTCAGATATGCTCTTCAAGCTTTGTCTTCTCAAATACTGAAGTTAATTGGATTTCAGCGAATAAACAGAACAAAATGTGTTCAACCCTTAACCTCCTTTGCTTTTGCTGTCTCTCACACAAGTTGTGTCCATTAATGCTAACTAGCTTTCTGATTCAGAAAATCATCCTTCTAGAATGGTATTACTTACTTATGAGGTTATATTTAGTGATATTTGAAATTCACCTGGTTTGTTTTGCTTGTTGTTTCTGCTTATGTAACACGGTTTAAGTATCTGAAAACTACTTTCCCTATTTTTAGATTTTTCTCATTCTATAGTATCTCTTGCTAAAGAGACTTAAACTAGAAATGAAAGTTTCCGCCTCCTTTCTTTACTACTGTGTTGAAAATCTTCCTACCAAGATTAAGTTTAAAATATGTACCCCAGAAAGAAGCCTCAGCAAACAGGTGCTTTGGGGAAGTAGGTGTCCCCATGTGCTTTCCAGTCTTTACAAGCTTTGGGTTGAAATTCATTTCACCTGATGACAAACCATAGTTGAGACCTTGTTCAAGCCTTCAGTTTGGGCTCTTTTCAATGGCTGGTGTGTGTGAGGAAGCTCTAAAAGGTCATTCACTTAGGAAAGACATTAATTTGAGAGAAGTAAAAAGATTCATCCTATAGAAACTGTTTTTTCCCTCCGTTGGTAATAAAGAGAGAGAAGCTTGCAAAGTCCAGCTTACACTACATTGACTGGTTTCTAAAAATCCAAGGTTGTGAAATCAGTCCTATGAAACATGGAATACTCACATACAATCTTACAAAAATCACATACAACCTTATACAAAACAGTGCACCAAATCATTTCTAAGCAGGAAATGTAGCTAGAATTGATTTGGGCTGCATCAATAATACTTTAAGTTGTCAGTGGCTCTGGCACGGCCGCGTTTTCTGAGTGAGAAGTGCACATGGTACCCTTATCCTAAGCCTGAGCTTAGGAGCTTTAGTCTCCAACGAGCATTTATCGCTTGTTCAGCATAGCTTTTCAGATGTGTTGTGATGTGCTCACTTGCAGAGATGTAGGGAAAACAATGTGTTGACTCCTGCAAAAAGGCTGGAAGGTGTTGGCACTGGAGGGTCCGCCCTGCGTGTGGTGCTGAGGCACGGGGGGTCACAGGCTGAGCGCATTGGGATGGCTGAGAAGTGTGGAGTTGCGAGAGCAGGAGCCTCGTGTGTGTCCTGAACTGCCATCTGGGTCGCTCTTCCTTCACACCACTAGAAAATGAGACTAGCCAGCTAATTAAAGCTCCTAAATTGAGTAACCTAAATTTAGATGCTGCCAATACAGCAGTACAGCTGAACTGTAGTTTCAACAATGGATGGGTTCATCGTTTCATGTTTCTGTTCTGAAATTGCTCATAATTTACAGTCTTAGGGATATAAACATTGAGACTCTGTGGGTCTTGCTTCTAGTGTTTTTCTGAAGATGCAGATCTAGAACCATTTATGTTAAGTGAGAATTTCTCCTGCAGTCTTTAAAGAATTAGGAAGACTATTTAGGAATTGTTTATTAAAAATAAGTGCTTTTTTTTCCCATTGTATGCACAAGAAAATTCTTACTGTTCAATCTCTTTGAGTAAGTATTTTAGAAATAGCCTGGTGGTAATATATTCTATGTGTACTTGGGATCAAATGCAATTTCTTCTTGAAGATTTGTATGTAATTATTTTATCCAGGCTCCTTTCCCCCTTTAGCCATCTTAACAGTGCAAAGGTCACTTTAGACCAACATTGATAAAATTCTTTCTCTGATTAAAAAATAAAGTCTGATATCAAACCTCTGTGTACACTGTAGACTTCCATTGTTATAGAGTCCTTATTGTCTTGTGTTCATAGGCTGCAGGTTTGGAAATATTGAATTACTCTACCGCTTTCTACGGTCTCTTTTCCTCTCTGCATTTTAAAAAGTGTCCGCATATCGTCATTTTATGGATGCCATTTGAATACCAACAAATTTGCAAATTCTTCTAAAAGAAACAGATGCCAAGAATACGACTATTGCTCAAAGACTTAGTTTAAAGTTTCCTTACAACTGTTGCTCAAAAAGCTCCTTTAAAGTTTCCTGGCTGTTAGTTTCAATAAATAAATAAGTAATAGTACAAACAAATATTGTCATGATATTCATTGAGGAAACCCTACAATGTGTACAACAGGTAAAGCACAATGTCAAGTTGATTTCTGTAGAAAGGAAACTAAGAACTTACTGAAGATAACATAAGAAGTTTACAACCAAAGCAATAATAGATAACCAATATTTTAGACATGGTATCAGCTACTTCTGATGTAACCAAGTGTCCTGTGAAGGAAAAGTATTGTTCTGCAGTGAAAAGAAAGAAACAACAAAGATTGTTTCTGTTATTTTTACGTCCTTAAGTTAAGATTCTATTCAGGCTACATTGTCAGGAAATTCAAATAAAACTTCTTATCAAAATCTGCAGGACATTTTTTCGAGGGATTTAATGAAGTATCATCCAACCAGCCCCGCCCACAAAAAATCACCCTCTATTTTAACAACGTTGGGAAGCAGCCAGTCTAATGCTATTACACATTTAAAGTACCTGATTGAAATTGCAGATCTGAAATTTTAGCAGACTGCAGCACCGCTAATAGATTTACTGGTGTTTAATGTGCGAGCACACCAAAGCCAGAATATACTAAAGAATAATTCTGTTACAAAGAAAAGGACCAAATAAAAAATAGGTTTATAAAAAGCTGTTGAATTTCTTAACTGGACAGTCTCTGCTGAGCTCTCTGAGCTGATCGAGTGGGTCATAGAGGGTTAGATTGCGGGGTGACAATAAAACCCTGGCAGATGTATTGTTAACCCTCTCTGCCCCCCACTTCCCCCTTTTTGCTCCTCCCTCTCCCCCCTTCCCGCTCAGCACAGGCGATCGGGAGGGAAAGAAGGACAGACTGAAGAGAGTTGGACAAATTAACAATGTTTTACTAATGCTACTAATAAGAATAGAGAAAATAATACAAAATATACAAAACCAATCTTGAAAGTCTCAGCAACTGCAGAGCCGGCACCCGAAGTCCTGGACTGGACTCTGCAGCCAACCGGAGCTGGATTCAGTCTGTCACTGGCCTCAGTTTGCAGGGACGACTAGCAAGGTCCTCTCCTAATGTCGGCCATAAGCAGAAGGGAAAAGGCAAAAAGGGAAAAGGGCAAAAGGGGCGAGATCCTCGTGATCTCCCACTTTTATATGAAGTATTCACGTGAATGGAATGTTATACACAGTTGGTCAGTTTCCTGGTCACCTGTTTCTCGTCACCCCCTTCGCTTCCCCAGGCCCACGAGACCGAATTCTTTCTAAGATATGAGAGAGGTGCT
Organism: Nesoenas mayeri; assembly: GCF_963082525.1. Classification (NCBI taxonomy): domain Eukaryota; kingdom Metazoa; phylum Chordata; class Aves; order Columbiformes; family Columbidae; genus Nesoenas; species Nesoenas mayeri. The sequence continues at coordinate 34,830,745 of NC_137554.1, read as the reverse complement.
GGAAAAACAATAAAAATAATGATGAACGTGCAGAAAAGCTGAGGAGAGCAGGCAGCTATCGTTAGAGAAAGGAGTAGCGACAGTCGGCAGGAGGCTGAGCAGCACTAATCACTGCTAAATCACTGCAAGTTGTCCCCACGAAGCAGAATTGCCACCCCTGCTAACCGGCAGCCATCAACCTTAAATATTGTGGAGCTGAGCTGGGCTGTCTCAGAGGCATGCTGATTAAAAACGCCCTGATGAAGCACTGTGTGCTCTAAGAAGTGGTACTTAGTATTTTGTCTTCATAATCCTTTAAATTGCACTATATCCCCACAAGGTATTTTGCCATTCTCCATTAAAAATGGGCGACTGACTGTCAGAAATACAGCAGAGCTGCACTACTCAGCTGGCTTAGTCTTGGCTTTGAGGATGCTCAGTTATATTGAAAATGGCCCTGAGTTTTCGGTGTTTGCTGGGTAATAATGAATTGTGTTTCTTTACCGTACCTGTTTCCAAAAGCTGTCAGTGTCTCTAAGTCAGTCTTAATACTTCTTGCCTAATGTAATTTAAAAGTTATATAAAAGGCCAGAAACTGTTCCCCTTATGTTAGTGTGAGATGTTGTCATTCATTTTTTTGACCATGCTGATTTCTGATTTCACAGCAGTAGTTCCATTAAGGTCTAGAATGTGTTTTCACGTCATAAAAGCACAAGGTTTTAAAATTCTTTGTATTTTAGGACAATTTAATGAAGTAGTTAAAAATTATTCCAGACTGAAAAATGTTCTCTGCAATCAAGAGAAAATAAATCTGGTAAAATATAGGAAAGCAATTAAAATTAAACACAGTTATGATCATATAAAGATGCTTCTGAAAAAGAGGAGGTGAATGGGAGGGTTTTCCTTCTTTTCCCTACTCTCCCAAATGCTCGTGCTGTGCCCTGCACTAATGAAACTTTCTTTGTGTTTGGGAGATTTTTAGAAGAAAATGAAAAATAAATAATGCTCTCTTTATTACTGATGTAGGTCACATTTTGATTTGTTTTTTAACAAGAATTTAATAGAATCTTCCCCAATAAAACTTACTGCAGAAGTAGATGGAAAACATCACATCTGCTCTTGCGTGGGCAGCAGAGACCCGGTGTGCTCGCCGTGTCCTACCCTGCGCACGTGGAATGACGGCGTCCGTTTGTGCTTCCCTTCCGCCCTGGTTCCTGGGGAGAAGAAAGGCACCACTGCGTACAGGGCTTACCCTTCATCCTTCTTCTGAGGTTTTGCCTTGTCCCAGCCTTCCTTTTAACCTGTACACCTTTGCACTAGGGATTCATATGTGCCTTCTGCAGCCCCAGGGGTGTTCTCTTTACTTACCCGTTCCGATCAGGTTTAAATACTGAACGCTTAGTGAAGTGAGTGAAACATACAGGACTGCGCTGCCCTTAAGGAATTGTTAGAGATGACAGGAATTTCACCCTGCCGCCTCCTTGCAATATCCTCTGATGTGTGATAGGGAAGGGCAGGAGAGTGAAAGGAAGGGGAAGCAGGAGATGAGGAGGGTGGGCAGGATTTATCCACGGGGCAGGTTATAGAAGAGGTACCTGACCCCACAGTGCTCTTGTGGAGAGCCCAGGAGGCGAGCAGCTCCCTGTGCTGTTTGGAGAGTATCTACTAAGGCCTGGCAAATATTGTTCAATAGTGTGAGTCAAGGGCTGTCCCGTGTCCCAAACACTTGGGTGTTTTTTCTAGCATTGCAGTGTCTGAACACGCGTAGTTAATATCAGCAGCAATACCCATAATTTGTGGGCAATGGGGATTTTCCCTTTGTAGAAAAAAAGAAGTCTGCCTGGGTTAGGATGGCTGGGGATGGTCTTGTTTGTTTCTTTTCTTTTTGATTAATATCTTAGATTAGGGGAAGAAACTTGTGGAATTGTCCAGGTGCTGAAGGGGGCGTCCAGGCTCCGGTACAAAACTTCTTTGAATACGCCAAGAAAAACCTCACAACCCCAAAGCAGTGTTGGCAGTCCTAAGAAAGAGCTCTCCTCAAATCCATATGTATTTTTCCCTCTAGAATCTGGTGAGAATTCCCCGAGGCTTCAAAAGAGAGACACACTGGTGGGAAACATCCCTCATCCTCCCCATCACTTGACTAACTCACAATGTTATATAGAGAAAGAAGGTTGCCTCGGGAAGAGCAGTGCTGGAAAGCAATATTTGATCAGATCTGCTTGTGTTTATTGACATAAAAGAATATTTCATAGAATCATTGAGGTTGGAAGGGACCTTGGGAGATCATCTAATGGATGCTTAATGTCAGTAAGTGTTTTCTAATCTGATCGGCCCTTTTCCATATACAGCAATGGTCAAAAGGAACTTCTGCCTCCAGGCGATGGTAATGGCTGCTGAAACTTGTGATGGCTGCTTGCTGTGGCGGCCGAGAGAGAAGCGCTGGTTGGCAAGCACGGTGCCACACCGACATGGGAGTAACTGCTTTATAGCTCAGTTTCTGGATGCTACATTATATGTATAGTGCCCTAACACTGGGGGTTGTCTGAGCGGTTGGCAACACAGCGAACAATTGCCCGTGTAATGAATCAAGGTGAAATGTGACGTTACAACTGTGCTAAGTGACAGACTGGCAAAACTCATCTTTAACGTGGTTATTATCACGTTAGTTTAGTAAGACCTTTCTCCAACCCTGGAATGCTTGTGCAGCTGATATCGAAGGTCACAGGTGACAAACGCCGAGTTCAGTAACTGGATTTTTGGTAAACGTATTCTACTCTAAAAAAAGAAATTTAAAAAATCATTATTTATTATTGCTAACTGGAGATTCTGTCCCACGCAGATGCACATCCCTGCCATCATGCTTTTGCTATTAATATTTTGAGAGCTTATTGATGTGCAGTTTGCAGAAGGCTCAGAAGGTGACTCATGCAGAGTGTTTCCTGTATTTCAAGAAAAGGTCAGTGGCTTCTAAACTGGTGTGGTTTGTTTTGAGCGGTTTTTGGTCTTTCAATCTACTCTTAATTACTATGTTCCTAATAATGACCTCTATTTTGAGACATAGTACTTGAGACCAGACATTTGTAAGCACTGAAGAATCATTAGATACCTTTGTCTTTTTAGGGATTTATAGTGTTTGTCATCACTATGATATGTACCTGCTTAAAAGTGCTACTTAATTATAGGAGATAGAAATAGATAGTTCTTCTGTAATAGCTGGTCATATTGTAGGTGTACTGATCTTATGCGTGATTCTCTGAATATCTCTTCTCTGCAGTCGAAGCTTCATTGCTAATTTGGGTAGAAATATCTGGTCTAGTTTTAAGCTTTCTTGAGTCCATACTAACAGGAAAGTAGCAGAATGGAGCTCAGAATGGGCTGGAAAACTTGGTAATGCCATTAGAGCATTTCTTCCAACAGGTTACAATTCATCCTGTTCTTCTGCTGTTGGAAATGGACAATAATACATCCCTCACAGCTATCACCACATGTTTCTTATCAAGCATTACTATAGATAGGTGAATTCTGTGACCCTATTCACACCCCGTGGAGCTGAAAACTAGTTTATCAATGCATCTGTAATGAATATGTGAATGCCGTGGGGAGGGGTGGAACAGGACAGTGCTGGAAACAAAGGGGGAAAAAAGACAAATACTCTGAGCTTTGGGTGGTGAAATGCCAAATGATAACAGAATATTGCTTGTTTTGTTAACAGTGCTTTTCTATGAGTTGTTTAATATTGGGGAAGGGAATAGATAAGCATACACGAGGGAGGGAGGGATGAGGAGTAAAAGAGTTGGGGAGCGGGGGGAAAACCGGGTTTGAGGCAGCAGAAAGTTGCTTGAGAACTGATTGTATAACATATATATATATATATATATATATACAGACACCTTAAAAGATCAAAATGGCCGTTGCAAGGGAAGCTGCAGACACGAGCCTCTTTTGTGTCTCACCAAAACTGCAGGGAAATCACGTTTTTTTCCCTTTCTTGTCGTCAACACATTCTCTTTATTCATGTAACAGTAGGTGTCATTTTTCTTTAATTATGCCCAGCTATCATATGTTGCTTTTATTTGTTGAGGATGTTAGTTTCAGGGAAAATAATTTAGACAGTTCCATTTTTCAGCCGACAATACACTAAATCCTGTGCTTACAAATTGCAATTAGATAAGAATTCTTCTCCCCACAATCAAATGTGGCAGTTTCTCACTGGAAAGTAATGATGAATCAAACTTATAGTGTAAAATGGGAAGATCAAAGCATTCAACGAAAATGTAATGAAGAAAATACACTTTTATGGCTTGGCATTTTAAATATCCTGTGTTATATATCACCGTGGCAGCATACACCAGTATAAGTCTTTCTTTGGGGATGAATACAGATTAATGCAGCCTCATTTTCTGTGTCAGAATTTACTTCTTACTGTGACGATATTTCTTTCCCATTCCCCCCCATCTTCCCACCCCCAGACCTTAAAAGTACTTTAAACATGTTTAGCATGTCAACAAGCCTTTGCTAAAGGCTTTTTTAGCCTTTGGTAATGACTTCTAATTTATGTGACTAATTATCCCGGGATAAATAGAGATGAGGTGCTTTAGGATAAGGCTAATCTGCATGTCTGCCGGAAGCTTGAGCAGCACATTTTATAAAGACACCAAACTCAGGAATTCAGTGAAATGAAGTTTGTGACAAAAGGCAAATTCAAAAGGAAGGCAAATAGTTCTCTTGCTAAGCTGCTGCAGTTGGATGTGAGCAAGGTGCTGACTGTGTGGTATGGAAAGAAGCTTCAGCCTTGATTCTGGAGTTTGTTTGGATCTATACCGAACCTTGAACAGATTTTTGCCTATACTATTTGCATAGACATACTTTCATACAGAATGGCATCATGATTTGCCCGTCTTCACCATCCCTCTTGACCCAGTTGTGTTGCCTTATTCTTTAAAACATGGTAGTTATCCATCTATGACCTCCTCACCCCTTGTTTATGCCACTGTATAAACAAGCGGTGATGTATGTAATGATGTATATGCACACAGCAAAGAACAATCTGAGCTCAAAAACTTACTCTAATGTTCCAACATTGCCAGATGTTGTCCTAGAGAGAACAAATTAATGCTGGTAACAGAGGAAAAGAAGGAAAGGAAGTGCAACCCTCTTCCTGCTGGGCTGCACGGCTCAGGCTTCAGCAGAGCTCTTGACCTTAGAGCTTGGCCTCCGCAATGCCATGCAGAGCAATCCATAAATACTTTACTTTACAAGTTTAGGCTCGTTTTCCAAAATGATTTAAGGTTTCAGAGTTCCTAAGATGCTGTCACCAAGTCAGTTGTAGGTGTGTCTAGCGTGGCTCTGAGCTGGAAGGACTCGCTCCATGTTCTGCACGTTTTGTAGATCCATTAGCAGCCACTTCCCACGCTCACATTTCTGAATGATGCTACAGCCACAGCCAGTTGTCACCTGCAGGCTCAGCGGTGGCAATGCCAGACTGTGTCCGACCATGTGCATGTGCCTTTAATTCTTACTGGACGTGCTCTTAAGGTGTTTTAACCATCTCATTTCTCAGTCTGAGGTGCTGAGAAGCCAGACTTGCCGGATGTACAAAATGGAACAATCAGACTCGTGTTTAGGTAGATACCCAAAATATTGCCTTATGTCTTCAAAAGCAATTCCAGCAAATGATGTCTGACTCTTTTAGGAGCCTACAATGTAGTGCTTAAGATACCCAGAGCCAACTTGCCCAGAGCAGGGAGAATGACAGATTACTCAATTCCCATTTCAATTACTTAACCACAGGATTATCATTCTACTCCACTCCAATTGCGGTATATTGATTTCTGTTGTGACTCAAAATATTTTAATTTTTAATAAAAAGTTAGCGTGATGTTCTCTTTATGTATATAAATCCAGAATAATCTGCCTTTTGCAGGCAGAGTATTTGAATTGAAAGACTCGGTGATACCTGTAATGTTTATAAGGAGCTCTCCCCAAGTTCATGTAACCGGTGCCCTCTTGCTCAGCTTTCCCACAGGACGGCAGGAACGCAAAAGCCTTGGAGACCTCGATGAGAGAATTGTAACATAACAAACTTTACAGTTTCAATAGCCCTTAATCAGAACTGCTCAAAAGCTCCCATGGAATAGAATCAGAGTCTCAGAATATCAGCTGATGGAAATTACAGGGAGGTAAAGGAACAAAAGCTAACCAAAACATTTCATTCTTTCATATCCAGGGACAAATTAATACTAATAAGTGGCACAGGCAAATACTAAAAAACTTGTGTTCACTTGCTTCGAGGCTCATCATACTGACCCCAAACTCCATTGTACTGAGAAATGTGGTACCAAGGGAGGTGAACAGATTTCCCGTGGAAGTGCAGCCCCCGGTGTGGGACAAGTCAGGTGTGGCGGTTTGCTGATGGACCCCATGACAAGGGCAGCACCTCCTAGAACCCTGCGCCCAGGTAAAGGTTTAACACCAGCAATCCCAAGAGCGATAAAACATTTCTAGATGTTTTTCCACTCGACAGCGTAACTCTGACCCTGAGCTCCCACTGAAAAGCTCCGCAGTGTAACTCAGCCTGAGCATTACAAGGAAACGTCTTGGGGACCCTCTGTGCTTTCTGGCACATGTCCCAGGAAGGGACTAATCAGTACAGAGCCATTCTTCACACTCCTTCTTTGGCCTGTTGTCTGTGACCTATTTTCTTGACTAATCCTGCGATTTTTATCCTGGCCAGCACCAAATTGCCTGTTTCTGGCTGCTCCTGGCCAGCCCTATAACTCCCAGCTCCCATCAAGATCTTTGGGGAAAAAGTGGGATTTTGCTGCAAGGTTTCTGCAGAATCAAAGGACAGCGTAAGGATCACAATGCAAGAGCAGCCGCATAAATGGTGACTTCTGTGCACGTGATGTCTTCTCTAAAAGATAAAATATAATAAGGTCAGTTTTGTTATTGGTGTTGAGGTTTGTGGTCCTGGAAGCAAAGAACCCCTTGTGACAAGCCTGAGTGATGATCTGTGAAGCATTTATTGTCGCCAAAAGAGGGAGCCCTCACAGAGTTCTCTCTGCTGCTCTTGGCAATGGTTTTGCTTTTGTGATCTGCTCTTTGAGAAGCTCTGATTTTTTTTTTGTTTTACGAGAAAATAAGTTTGTGACACAGATGACATGAGCTGTGACTTTTGCCCTTTTCGGGCACAGGTCACAAAGAAAGGAAATAAGCTTTTAATGTTCAGAGTTACACAGCTGACTGTGAGTGAGAACATGATGTGCCTTCATTAAACACCACATTTTAGCATCCCGGCGCTAGAAATAGTGATCCTGCTAACTGGAACAGTACTGGTTGGACACTGGGCATCTTGTAAAATAAATGTGATTTTGTCTCTTGTAATTTCACTTCCATGCTGCCTTCTGGAATTAACAGAACTGGTCCCCAGTTTACCCCTTAGGCACCCCAGAATGATTTGTTTTCTCCTGAAGGACAGCGTTTGGGAAGGGGGAGTAGGATCTTTCCAGTTTGTCTGCTGATGTAAAGGGTACATTAGTGCTGGGTTTATTTCTAATCACTCATAGGGAGTCATTCAATACATTTTGGGGGGTCTTTGAGAGTTATGCGACGTGTTACGGATTTTTAGCAGTGGATTGGGCTCAAAGCAGTGAGAAAGTACAGGCGCTTTTATTACTGTTCATCTTTAGGTGAAAAGCCTTTGTCTTGGCTTCTGCAACAGAAACTACAACAAATAAGTTTGCCAGAGAGACTCTGTCAGCGTTGACTGCTGGTTCACCCCCATCTCCTCCCGAGCCCCAACTGGTCACAGGAAATTCTGGCCAGGGGAAATTACCCGTATTGAAGCTGCTCTCTGCGGTCTTTTCTGAGCGTGTGCTGTTCCCTAGACTAGCTCCTTTTGAAGAATTTCTTTTCAACCCCATGCCTCTCTGGCTCTGTGGCTCCCGTCCCCCATTCGGCGTGTTCTCTGTGTTGCACGGTAGCTCTTTTCCGCTGGGATGTACTCGTGAGTGGATATGACAACCCAGCGTTTCTTATCTCCCCCGAATCAAAGGCCAACTTACAGAATAGCTTAACTTCACGGCAGTTCAAAGCCAATAATTGGGCAGTAGGATTTAAAAAATACTTTTATTTGATCATTTGAGATATTTTGCCTTACTATTTTTAAATGCAAACTGTGAGGCTCCAACGTGATCTGGTTTAGTGAGATATTGATGCCTAGGACCAGATTCTCAAAGATGCGTTAGCGCTTAAGAGGCATTTGGGTGCCTAATTCACTCACAGCTCAGCGGTTCTCAGAAATGTCACGTCCTGGCTCTTGGCAAGACTGGAGGTTTATACAGCAGAACTGTTGCATCGGAGTAAAATCCAGTTTAGAGATGCATATTGATGATTCGTTGTTAATGGGTATTGTGTGAAGATTGCTGTGATTATTGTAGCAGAACAGCCTTGAGATTCAGAATAAGTGCAAGGACTAGATGGGCTGAGATAGGAAAGATGGTATTTAGATGATAACTCTTCCTTCTCATTTCCATTATGTTCTCCTTGTCTTTTTGAACACTCTCCGTATTCTCAGTGCTGTACAGAAACATACGGGAGACTTGAGGCAGGAGCTAAGCTGACTGCGACCAAGCTACGTGATAAAACAGAAAAATCAACCCAAAAATAATTTGATGCATTATATTTAAAAGAAGAACATTCCGAGTTAAGAATGAAATGGCCAAAATGGGAGTTTCTGACATTTTATGGATGTTCTGCATAGGTAGTGTGCCTCCAAATATTGGATGCTCCTATACACCATATGTGCTGCAGTTCCTAAGCAATACAGCAGATGTTTTAGGTGATCAATTCAGAGCTCACTGGCTTTGTTTAGTTCTCCCCATTCCCAATTTTATATGATGTGAATGTGCCTGTCATCGTAAGTAGGGGAACAGTTCCGTATTTAAAAAGCTGTGCATAATTCAAAGTTGACACAGTGGCAATACTAAAAACACTTCACAACCTGGAAAATCTCGTGTTTCTCAGGGTCCAAAGCACCTACTTAGGAAAACCATCGGCAGGAAAAATTAGCTTTGTGCGGCTTGAATCAAATCACAAGTATTTATTTGAGTTGAGGTTTGCTGTAGGAGGCGGACGGAAGCCAACAGTTCTGATTCCTTTGCTGATCAGAGGGACGAGTGAGCTGGTTTGTTTGCTTATTTCTTTTTAAGAAAAGTTGCATCCTATTTCTATGTGATCACCTCAACAGTCGCTTCCTAGCGCCAGCTTTCATCTCCAGTGCTCTTGGCGCTTCCGTTGCTGCTCCCCTCACTTTGCCAGCTCCCTGTGTACTAAGTGGCTTTTCTGCCCTAAGATTTCCCCCCCCAAAGGAGCTTCTTAGAAACATTTAGGTTGGAAAAGACCTTTAAGATACAGCTGTGCACATGGTACTGCCAGGTCCACCACAAAACCCCGTCTGCATGTGTCACATCTACACGTCTTTTCAACCCCTTCAGGGATGGTGACTCAACCACTTCCCTGGGCAGCCTGTCCCTGTGCCCAACAACCCTTTCTCTTCAGAAATATTTCCTAATATCCGATCTAAATAGTAATCCCCAATGATTTTACTCAGTTTTCTGTGCGTGTGGGCTGGAAATCTATTCACACTTCATTAAAAAGCTCATTTGAAAATATAGATTCTATTGTATTGTCTGAACCGTTTTGTCTGTCTATTTGGGGATATAAAAAGACTTGAGCTCTCATGTTTTTTTTTTTTCCAATGAATATAAATATGTATCTGGTGGTTAATGCAGTGGAGATTTCTCTCTGAAATGGTCTGTGGGGAATAAACGATGGTGCCCCAGCTCCGGCTCCTCAACCCGAACCTGCAGGACCGTGCTGGAGGCAGCTCCATTTCTAAAGGAAACAATAATGTGCCGTGTCTTCAATGCCCGAAAGAAAAATTTAAGCTCCCTGGGAGCAGGAATGAATCTGACAGTTTGGCCACTATACATTGGAACATTTACATTGCTGTTGGTCTTTGAAAAGAAAAAAAAGATCCTGAAATATAGCTGTTTGACACAATAGAGTTGAGGGTAAGACCACGGATACATTTTCCTTACATGCTTACCTATGGAAACTCTGTTCGCCTTTCCTGCGACTGCGAATTGGTTTGAAATGACGGACTGATGCTTCCTCAGGAGTTACTCCTGGCATTCCAGAGCTCTTCTGCTAACTAAAAACATCTCCTCCTTGGGGAAGCAAAGCGCTTTTCCAAACACACTGTGTAAATGTTGCTGTTAGTGCCTTAAAAATTCATTTGTAGGGCTAATATCCAATGGGTGTTTGTTTGGAAACCTCTTGGATTTCTTCTAATAAACAAAGAACATAAATAAGTGCAATAGAAGCAGTTTAAACACAGAACTGTTTGGTTTGGTTTGTTTTGTTCTGAAAACTGGAAGTTTCAGAGTGACTCACAAATCGTAGATAAACACCCACATTTCAAATTATGCAGATAAGTGGACGTTCTGTGTAGCCCAAAGAACAATTGCTTGGCAGTGGCTTCATGGCATAGTTACTGCGTTCTCAGTTAAGTGTTTGTTACACGTACGTGAGTAAATCTCAGCTTTTGTCTTCTGGAGACCTTATTCTGAGACGTGGTCTGTGTTCAGGGACTGTGGCCGCAAGGGGAACTGGGGAAACAGCCTCTGCTTGGACTGAACGCTGAAGCAACTGTACATTGTGAGGCAAAAGCAGCAGTTTCACGTAAAAATTTTCTAATAGGGCATTTATTTCCTTCTTTCTTCCAGTGATATCCCTGCGCTTCTCAAAACAGGCTTGTATGTGTCAGGCACAACGCGGGGTTTTCACAAGCGTTTGTTCTGGTGGTTTTTAACCACTCTGAGGTATAGATCAGATAGCAGGTCCCCAATGAATTCCTTATAGAACAGCTGTAAAAGAGCCATAATTTCAAAGTTAGCGACGGGGCTGGATAAAAGGGGATTTCAGAACTCTTATCTCTGTTCAGTGCACAGGACAAACCCCACTCCCTCTTTTATTAGTCAGAATAACCTGACATGGACTGAAGAGAGGAACAAACCATAATATCTGGATGGCCTCATTTTCTTACGCAGATCTCTAATTCAGCTCAGGGATTTCAATGAACCAAAGTTATATTTTCTCCTTTGATATAACACGACATGTTATATACAACACATACAACTGTCTTCAGCCGTTGTGAATAAGAGTGCCTCTGGAATGGTTTCATGGTTTAAAGCACCTGGGTGAAGGGTTTGGCCTTAAAGTGCCAAATTTTAAAAGTGAGATAAAAATGTTCAAATTTGGATGCCGAGAGGTAAATGCCGCCTTCGTTCCAGTAGCCTCCATCTTGTTGCTTTTGCTTATGGCTCTGGAAACACCTCTCCAGGTTAAACATGAATAGTGTGCAAGGGCAGAGTGACCCTGGGCATGGCTGTATTGAGCCCTAATGCTGCTCTCTTAATTGTTGGCAATTTTGGTCCAGGTTGCAGGCTGAGTGGAGCTTGTTCCATGTTCTGTGGCTCAAGATGGTGTTCAGATACAGGGACTTAGTGATGATTTTAGCATGTGCCACAGAAAACTACAAAGGGTTGCTTGGAAGGTGAGATTTTCTGTTCAGCTCTGGGATAGCTTGTGCTCATTGCTGCCATTGGGCTTCTCCAGACAGTGCTTCCTCTGGCTTTTAGAAGAATGATGATGGGGATGCTCCAAATCGTTTGTTAAGTGAATATGACAAGCTCTGAGCTGGTTTGCAAAAATAACATCGATTTTTTAAAAATTTATTTATGTTTTTAAGCAATAGAAAAACAAACTGCCACGAGTTGTGAAAGGAAACAGACTCAAGCTGAAATTAGATGAAAAGCTTTAAATTAGATGAGACCACAGTAGTTGGACATATAAATTTATGTATTTGTCTGTGCATACTAGATTCGAATTTAACTTTTCACTGTAATTTTTATCGGGTTGTCTTGACTTATATATAGTGAGTTGTCTCATTGCTGCAAAAGAAAAAATGCTGATGTTATCCAGCTGTTGTGCAAGTTTGGGCATCTCCAGTCTGTTCATTTACACTCCCATAACATTAGCACTTGAAAAATGCAGATGACACTGGGCTCTATCGCTGCAGCTGGATGGAGGAAATATGGAAAGAGCGAGGAAAAGTGAATGTGATGGGTGCGGAGGACCAGTGAATTTAGAACTAAAGATTCAAAATTGAAATCCTCCAGTCTGGCGCATTGGAAATCGGTTCCATTGACTCCCCTCACGCCAGTTTCCTTTGGCTCTTTACAGAGATGCTGCTTTAACCAGGAAATGAGGGTACCGCCGTGGTTCTGTCAGGGACAAAATGCCAGCTTGGCCTTGAATGGGCGCGACCATTTTGAGTATTTCCCAGGTTTTTCTTCTCTACCTACTATACGTAGCCTATACTGGCTCCTTGTCTGTATGTGTGGCCTGTGTATGCAGCTGCACAAACGTTTACTCCCGTCTGTACTGTGCTGCAGTGAATAGACACACCTTGGTATATACATACCTGCATATACATACGTGAATGGTTTTGTTTGTGATTGTATATACAGGTATGCAGTATATTGGTGTACATATATAAAATTATATTAATGGTAAGTGCAAAGCTCAATTTCAAAACAGAATAAGGTCCGTTTTTGCTGTAACTGCTTGGCTGCGTGGAGCTGTAGATGTGAACTCCGGTGATGGCACAAGTAGAAATCCCGACGGAAGGGTTGGGAAGACGATGTGGCCTGTAGATGTCATATACGCCGTTTTGTAGTCATAAAGTGCTCCCAACATCTGCTCTGCTCGTGTTACACAGAAAGTCCAGCTTCTTGGGCTTACAGGGGAAAAGTCTGATGTGCTTGTAGGGCTGAAATATGTTCCGTTGAATGTTTAAGTTTCTGAAATGTTTGAATGTGAGATGCCAGAAATAGAAGGTACTACCGAGGCTTCCTTCTGAAATTCCTTCTAAAATTGCATCCATTATCACTGTATATGAGTCACTCGGTTGCTTTTCAATATTGCCATCTTTGAGTGGAAAGGGAATATGTTTTGAGTGATATATTTGCAGAATTCCTTCAGCCACTCGAAGCTGGAGTCTTGAAATTGCTGTGCTGTGTTCTAGAGCAGCTCACCTGCATCTTGGGCAAAATCCAACCCATTAAGAGAAAATGACACCTAAGATAAATGCAAACAGATAATTCACAAGAATAAATCAGACGTAAAGGCAGGGAGCTCTGGGAGGGGAAGGATTTAGGCTCTGGGGAGTCGGACAAAATGGCAGCTAGAGGAGTTGTGTTCTCTCATGCTTATTTTCACTCTGTTGCTGAATCATAGGGACTTTTAAACACATAATTCATAAGTTCTGTGTTTGGAAATGCGTTATTTTGGAAATTTTATATTCAGAAGGAATTTACTCTTGTGTTGCATCTTTCACGTGTCTCCTTCCTTCTCTTTGTATTGCTGTCCTTATGGTGTGAAGCCACAGGAGTCCTGTTTCCTAAAGGTTTATCAAAGACGTGTTTCCTTTGACTGGGCCCAGGTGTGTTGGAAGGCGGCTCGTGCCATTCAGGGCTTTGCTTCCCAGTTTAGTGCTGAACTGAGCAGGATTCCAATACAGAGCAGGAGCCAAACCAAGTGCAAGCACTTGCTGCTCACCAAAGATGGTATGTAGCTCCTTACAAAGAAGGACTTGTCTAGTGAAAATTGCTTGTGTTGCAGAAAACTTCCCAGTAACTCCCTCAGATTTTAAGATGGTTTTTTGTTTTTCTCATTTCATAGAATATATATATATTTTTTTCAAACCAGCATTTTCTTTGAACCCAAGTCATCCTCCTCATCACCAGCAGGCTGGCTGTTCTGCCGTGATGACGGGTTGTTAAATGAAGTATTGGTTGACAAGGAGAGAGTATTGAAGCTGCCACTAGCTGGTAGCTAAACAACTTGGGTCCTATGTGGACATTGGAACTTAAGTCCCAATTTCAGTACATATTTAGTTAGTTAAACACAGCAAAAGAAGGTTTGGCAGGAATGATGTGCTGGCCAGAAGGTCACAACGCCAAGGGCATTCATAGGTAGACGTAAGCAGCTCAGATTCAGTCTCAGGGTGCAGATGGGGCAGAGCGCGGATGTAAACCTCTGGATTTGTGCCTCTTACTGGGTGATCACAGGCTCCTACAACTGCATACTTACTTTTAAAATTGCATATGTTGGAGGTTAAATCTGTCTTGTCTGTTATCTAAAACAGCCCATAAACAGTGTCTAGTTAGTCAATATCCCATTACTGGTATGGGTAGATATGCTTTGTTTCTAATTAAACATTCATTGAACACTGTAGCTTACCCCCCCACAAATGGTGGAGTCTCAAAGTTGGTAATTGCTTTCACTAATGCTGCTCCTTTCCTTCCTAAGACTTAACGTAAGACAGGAATTCACAGCTAGAGAATGGCTCGGCAATGCCTAAAGCGATGCACATCATGTATAGATTTTGGTTGTTAATGGCACTGTGGGGGGTCTGGGTAGGTTTCCCTGCCTCTGTTTACTCTTTTTTTTCAGAATAAATAAATTTCAAAGCAAAGAGTTTATTAGCTCCTGCTACTTACTGTGTACTTTAAGACACAATCTGCTGTTTGTGGCATTACAGTAATCTCTATAGGCATTAAGTAATTGATGTCACAAGCACAGGCTTATAACCACAGCTCTGCAATTTACATAATAATACACCAAACTATGAAAAACCTGTGTGGTGGTTTGGTACCAAAACAAACCCTTTAAAATGCTGAGTTAATCTGTGGCATGTGTAGATCCCAACCTCTTGCAGCGTAAGCACATATGCTTCATTTAAAACATGCACACGACCACAGCCACCTTTTTGATGGTGGAAGAACAACGAGGCTTGATTCCAGCCTGGCGGTGGGCTCTGACCATGGAGCACAGCAAAGATATTGGCTATATCATCCCTTTTTCCCCCAAAACTTTACTGGGGCAGAAATACCACTGTTTTGTATGCACTCCACATACTCATATACTCTAAACAGGCTGCAGAGTGACTAGAGCACTGGCTACCTGTGCATTAACTGGTCTCAGCTCTTCAGGCTTGAATTAACACGGAGGATAGAAGCCTATGAAACTGGGAGCTCTGAGTGAAGTTCACCAGTTGAGTTCAATAAAGTGATTGGATTTGCTTGCCATATTTTAACTGGGGTTAAAAAGAGACTGTGCTATTAAGTAATCAAGGATGCCCATTTACATGCACATCTTAGAAGATGCACTGTGTATGTATAGCATACATCATCAAACCACAGAGCTGCTGTGGATCTACCTTTGTGGTGTTTCACCGAGGTGCAGAAGGATGCTTGTTATTTTACAGATGCAGATAAGACAGAAAACTGAAGAGGCTTTCTATCGTCATCACTCTCATTGGTGAAGTTAAGGATCAGTTCATTCCAAAGCAGTTCGTTCATCCTCTCCTTCTTTTCAGAGATAAGATGGTCTTAACAACTTCTTGTTGTGATTGTGAATATTTATAATGGACTGGCTGGCTTCTTTATAATTGCTAGTGGTTCAGGAAGAATCTGTGTTCCATATGTAAATAAGGCAACCTGTAGATAAAGGACCAGTAGATATAGACTCATAGAGACATGTTCTAGCCCTCTGATCATCTTAATGGCCCAAACATACCGTGAATGACTTTTCAATCTTTCCTTAACCTCCAATATATTTAAGTTCTTTCTGAAGAGATTTTGAGCACAAGAGGACTGTAAGAACTGAGGAGGAGCTTATTAATAAATAATACATATGCACGAGTATTGTGTTCTCAAGATAAATGGTCAAAGCTGGGAGAAGGAGGGTTCCTAGCTACTTGTTTTGGCAGTGCTTCTGAAAACTATGAAAGCACCATGTACCATTGGCACGTAGTTGTTTGGAAAGAAATACGCAGATGTCAGATATTAAGTGCAAGAATATGGGAACTGGAAGGGTGAGTAAAGCAGCTTAATGGTTTGGTGCTGTCTTTCATCATTTGGACTTAGTTTTGATTCTAAACCAGAATCGAGTTACCAAATATTGCAACGATCAAATGCCTGTAGAGGTCACTGTGAAAATGGTTTAAAATGCTCATTGTAGCTCTTAGCGTGAGTGATAACATCCCCCAAACCACTTTACGAATGTTCTCCCACACCTATATTTATCAATAATTGATTCCACAGAGTGGGCTTCAGCAGATGCAATTTACTAAAATCCCAGGCAAGTGTCAACAAGATGACGGGTTCGTTTTATCATTATACCAGGAAACTTGAACAGCTAATCATAAAGGAAATACAAAATGCGGGATCTTGCCTGTGATTTCAGGATGGAAAGCTAAGATTATTTCTTGGCATTACATGATTAAAAGGAAAAAAAAAAAAAAGCTTTTAATCATCAAATTAACCATTTTAACCAGAGTAAAATTAGGAGCTTATTGGAGTCATTACTCAAATCAAGAGTTTCTCCTTGGATATAAGTCTTGGACTCTGAAGGGAAGGAGGGTGCAAGTAGCAAAAGTTGCATTTGAGAAACCAGACAGATATGAAATGCGCACTGAGTTACACTGAATTTTTCACACACCTTCCTTTATCTAAGCATTCATTAGAAAGTTTTCCCAGATGTTGGCTAGCTCTGAATATTTCTTAAACTGTCCAGCGACAAACAATTAAAGCAGGTTTACATTCCTATATGACAGAAGCGTCTGCTGCGCAGAAGCAAACGCAGCGGGGGACACAGCTTGTCACCCTGTCGCGGTTGAGACGGACAAACGACATGGACCAAGTTCTTTCAAGATGAAAGTAATAGGTGCCATTTATTGCTACAAGTGCATTTTTATACAATTCTACCAGTTCATGTGTCTTTTCACTATTGGTTACAGCACTAACATCTCATTGGTTAGTTTTTCTATCATCCATGTTATTCTTCTATCCCCTTCTCTCACGGGTACAACTCCATACCTCCGAATACTCCTTTACTCCCATCCTTCTCAAGGGTAAATCTTAATATCTCAAGGCTGATCTCTACTCCCATATTTTCTGTCAAGGATTCCACAGACCCGCTGCAGTTTCCCACATCACCCTCAGGTAGCAATGCGAAAGGATGGACACAGCGCCTTCTCGCACCTTCTCCCTCCCTTCGCCTCCCTCTCCTCTCTCCCTCTGCCGTGAAAAAAGTGCAAACCAGGAGGTTATGGTGCAGGACAGCGCAGGGGTGTTCGAGGTGGTGCTCGCGGGCAGCTGTGCTGTGCCGTGCCGTGCTGTGCCGTGCCAGCCACACGCTGCCCAGCTGCACGCCTGGGGTCTCTTGCATCTTTCTCTGAACTATTGGGTTCTTTCATGATATAATGTTAGAAGATAGCTTTCAAAAGCATTGACGTTACAGAGTCTGGCAACAATAAAGGCCATAGAAACGTGAAATTCACCTCTGCAAACCTCTTAATACATGCTCAGCTTTGTTTTGTGGGAAGATGCACTGGTTTCATCTACTCTTACATCAACACAGTCTAGAGAGTGCTAATTTAGAAGCTAAAAGGAGAAGGCACTATTAGTAACAACTTGTAGAAAACTTCCAGGAAAAAAACAAACAAAAAGCACTTGATTTCAGTTTTAAACCCTCTAAATTACATGGTAGTTTGAAGGTGGTGGGGAGAGACACCTGTTCAAACCACATCAAAATTTAGATGGCAAAGATCAATAGCAGAGACCAGGCTGGGTAAAATATGTTTAGGAAGACAAAGTCTTTCTATGGTCTCAGAGAGTCAATTCCAGCTTCGTGTGGGTGGACTATGGCAGGAGATGTTAGTGAGGTGGGCAGCCTGCCTTTGGGTTCAGAGCTGCAGGAAATAGTGCCCACAGAGGGGAGGCGAGAAAATGGCACAAACACAGAATCACACAGAATTCCAGAATGTCAGGGATTGGAGGGCCCTGGAAAGCTCATCCAGTGCAATCCCCCCATGGAGCAGGAACACCCAGCTGAGGTTACACAGGAAGGTGTCCAGGCGGGTTGGAATGTCTGCAGAGAAGGAGACTCCACAACCCCCTGGGCAGCCTGGGCCAGGCTCTGCCACCCTCACCCCCAACAAGTTTCTTCTCAAATTTAAGTGGAACCTCCTGTGTTCCAGTTTGCACCCATTGCCCCTTGTCCTGTCCCTGGTTGTCACCAGCAGAGCCTGGCTCCATCCTCCTGACACTGCCCCTTTCCATATTGATCCCCAGGAATGAGTCCCCCCTCAGTGTCCTCTTGTCCAGCTCCAGAGCCCCAGCTCCCTCAGCCTTTCCTCACACGGGAGATGCTCCACTCCCTGCAGCATCTTGGTGGCTGCGCTGGACTCTCTGCAGCAGTTCCCTGTCCTGCTGGAACTGAGGGGCCACAACTGGACACAAGATTCCAGGTGTGGTCTCCCCAGGGCAGAGCAGAGGGGCAGGAGAACCTCTCTGACCTACTGACCACCCCCTTCTAACCCACCCCAGGTACCATTGGCTTCCTGGCCACAAGGGCCCAGTGCTGGCTCATGGTCACCCTGCTGTCCCCAGGACCCATAGGTCCCTTTAACTAACAAGAGGTTTCTAAAGGTGAAGTTGATCTCAACTCTGGGCTTATGAGTTTCCCAAGGAGGCTCAGAGCAAGGCAGGTGTCGATGCCCTTGTGCTCTGGGGAAGCCAGAGCTCGGTTATCTCCTGGGCCGTGGTGCACGAGGCTGCTGAAGGAGCTTCCAGCACAGCAGCCTCATGTGTGTGGTACCAATAGCGGGTGGCGGCCACCTCCATCTCTACTGGATGCTGGGGCTTGGCGGTGGTGTGCTGGGACAGAAGGCAGGGGTGAGGGTATCTTTTGGATCCTGGCTGGAGGAGGAGCGTAGGAGTCGGAAGATGACTTTATAATTGCTTTTTTTTATCATTCTTTCTGACTGTATTGACTTTATACTTGACACAGCTTTGGCTGGCAAGTGAGGCCCAGATACATTCTGAATTAGATGTGACTAGGCTCATTCTTACATGAGAAGAAAATCATCGGTTGCTACAGAAACAGCTCCGTATCAGTCTCGTGGGGCATCTTTGCATCTGGCTTTTTTTCCTTCTCTTTCACTAATCTGTAGATAAGAGTCAAAGCAAGTGCAGCACATCCCACATCTATATAAAAGGTTGGAGGAACTCTACAGAGAGCAAAGTGTGAAAGAACATCTTGTAGATAAGCTAAACTTAAATGAATGAGTTAATTTACACCCCCCACACATGTGGTTTTTTTTCCAGTTTTGCAACTCTTGCTGAGTTAATTGAGGTGAAAATTAAACGACACCAGTCAGCAAATATTTTAAAGACCACCAACATCAAGGAAGAGAAATGAGGTACTCAGAGGGGGAGTTACCAAGGAGAATTTAGGAAGCGATCTGAGGGGTGAGCTGGAATCTGTGCAGAGAAAATTGCATATGGCATTGGAATAATAATCCAGGCTCACTTTCAGGCAAGTTATTTAACGTGATAAATTAAGGAGTTAGTTAAAAATAAGTGTATATTATGGGTGAACAGGGACCATTCTGCACACTTCAGACCAGCTCACCAACAAGCTTTTTTAACCGGTTTTCTAAAATGTAATGAATTCTTGATGCTTAGCAGATTAATATTTATTGAGTGAATCAATGCTTAATTTATGAAAAATTTGCCTTCCTTGTATTTTAATATGATTTATTACTCATCGGTGCTTATTGCATTAATTAAAGACTGTGTTAATTTTGTGGAAGCGAGCGTGATGTGCCGCAGTTTTGCTGCAGAGCCCTAACGTACCAGAGGGGCTGTGCCCTTGGGTACCAGAGCCCCAATGGCCTCATCCTGCCTTAAAGAGAAAATGAGGATACTGCCCCTTTAGGGCAGCACAGGATTATCGCAATAGAGCTGATTTGGTGATACAAGGAATCTTGCTATTTGCATCGTATAGATTATGGCTGACGCCGTGCAAATAACAGAATGCCCTTTTGGCAGTGTAGGTGAAATCCAGCCTTGGCGATATGGGAGACCGTCACTTCTTTTCTGCCCAGGGGTGACAGTCATTGCACTTCGGTGCTCAGGTTGTATTATAATTTGTGGGACAGCAGGTTTGCTGAGGATTGGGATAGTCCTGAGCATCTCTGCAGGGGCAGGTGTTTGAGAAGTGGAAAATGACTAAAGGCAGAACAAAAACAGCCAGACATCTTGTGAGAGGAGCCTTTCAGGAAATCTGTCAAAACAGGGACGGGGTGATCATGCTGGAGGGGCAACAGCTGCAATTTGCATCACTCAGCACAGAAGGGAGAAGCGAATATACGAAGCCCCACAGCCATGATATTTCTGCTGCAATTATTTTATTAATCTTTGTGACACTTGTAATGTCTCCCTCTTTAAATTCAAATTCTGCTGCTTTTATAGCTACTCATAAGTGTGTCTTTATGTTTTGTAAAAGAATCCATCTAGTTACTAGCCTGCTTGCATCAGCTGAGCCCTGGCAACGGCCCCCGAGATCCGAGAGCAGCCTTGCATCTCCACAAATTGTTCGGATCCGTAATTAGTGCGTTTTTGCATGTTTAAATGCATATTTTGGAATTCCCTTTGCTGTCTGCTCCTCTCCAGGGCTTGGGGGAGTGTGCACAAACCTCCCTTGCCGAGCTAAATTAGAGGAAGCTCGTCAAGGTCCGCTGGAGGTCGGAGCAGAGCGGTTCTGTCCCTGTCGGGCAGCAGCCACCCCTGAGCCCTGAGCCCTGAGCCTGTGGGTGGAGCTGATGCCGAGAACCTGGTGGCATTTCAGATCCCTCGCAGCACTTAAAAAGATCAGTGCTGCTCCACTTGAAGGCAGAGAAATAACTTGAGCTTAAAGTTCAGCACATACACAAAGATTTCCTGGATCTGGAGTTAATTTGTTTTCTCCAAGGCCAGCTCGAAGGCAGTGGTCCAAACAAGCAAAAAGTTACAAACTGAACGTCTGACTTGTAATAAGTTCATTTTATTTCCCACTTTGTTTAGCCTAATCCTACATGCTTTTGTTTTTCTGCAATACCAACTATTTAGGTTTTTCTTTAATGTTTATTTTTACCCGAGTTAATAGACTCAAGTGATGGCTGCCAGCCAGTTGGGCTACATGCCTTTCTGCTCCAGATCTCTACATTTTGCAGCCTTCTTTGATGCAGGATATTTATACTCCACCTTTTTTCCCAGTAGAGAAGCTTTCACAAAGTATAGGCTTTGGGTATATATTTTCTGCTTTAGCTGTTCATTAGATATACAGCATTTGGAGCTCCAGTTGTGCTGAGAAATGTAAGCAAAGCTTTTGGCCCAGTGGGTGCTAAGCCCTGGTATTTCATAGCTTTGTACATATGAATCAGGCTAAGGCACAGGATCTATATAAAATTTAGCTCATTAGGAGATGTTTCGTCTTACGGCTCCCACTGTGGGGGTGGGTCCTTGGGTCCTGTGCTGTTCCCTCTGTTTGGTTGCTCCCCGGGGGACAGCGTTCCCGGCTGGTTCTTGTGGGGGTGACAGCAGGCAGCAGAAGGGGCTTCTGATCGCTCTCACCATTGCCCTGGCACACCTGGAAAAAAGCTCAGCACAGTCTGGCTTTAGTGTTTTATAATAAAGCAAATGTGATCTAGCACAGTGCTAAGATCATACTCAGAATGGCCTATCAGAGTAAAGAGAACAAGAAGTACCTATGGAAACAGATAGGAATGAATTTTCTTGCAAACATTATTTGTGTTGCACAAGAGTTAAGGTACTGAAGGCCAGGGAGGTTTCGGAGAACTTGTTTTAGCAGCCTTACACCCCTGAGCTTCCCAGCAGGACACCTTCACTGTTTGGCACATCGCTCAAGTGGATGATCAACGGTGTCCACACACTTTAGCCAGTGAAGCTTTACTTACAGAGGAATGATGAGTTTGGAAAGGAGTTTCATCAGTCATAATTTCCAAGGAAGGGCATTCATGGTAGGGAATACCAAGTCAATGTTTCCTCCTCAAGGACTTTCAACTGTCACCCAGGGAATGCAGTGAATGCAGTGATGAGAATTAGATTAGAAAAAAGATCAATAGGGCTGACAATAAATGAAAGTAACACAGACATTATTGAGCAAATTAGAAGAGAGAAATCAAACTGGACAGTATAATCTTCAGTGCCAGCTAGACACACTGATGTTGGGCAAAGTTAGGGAGAAGACAGTAAGTTGGAAAGTGCTATGAAGAGAAGGCAGTAGCGCAGTGGGATGGGGAAAGCCCTGCTGGTGGGGAAAAGCTCTCAGTTCACGGAAAGGTGGAAAAGGATGACGGTGGCCCAGGAGCACATAGATCGCAGTGTCAGGCTACAGAGAGGTGATGGTGGGGAGGTCACGTAGGACTGGAAGCTCAGACCTCAGGCACCCCCCACCATCACCAAGGCATTGGTGCAATAGCTTGTTGCAGGCAAAAAATGTTCTTAACCTTCTCATTGTACAGGTTGGTTTGGCCTGTGAAGATTTGCAGCACTTGCAGAAGCCACTCTTCTGTTTAAACGTGATTATTTGCCATAATAATTCCGTATATTTTGCTATCTGTACGTATACGCAGTGATGATCAAATCTGGCAAGCTTTTAGGGTGAGGGATATCTGGTAGCAAAGAGATCTGTGGGCTGGCTGCACTGAGCATGAAAAGGAGCTTTCCTTTTATCAGTCTTGAGTTTGTCTAGATCCTCTTACATGGCTTTGAAAGGTTCACCCGAAGGCAATATAATTGTGTTTGATCACATACAGGCTATGAGTCAGTGATTGATATGAATAAAGAACTCAGAGTTTCTTGTCTTGGTTCCTTGTCTTCTTCCCTGTGGAATCAGAAATCACTTTTATAAATATATGGGTCCATCTGTGCTTCTAGCTATCCATTTCAAGTATATGATCCAAAAAAGAAATAGTAACACTTTATAAGTGCAAATAAAAACTCATCCAAAGGGCTGAGCAAGGGGATTTTTTCTTCCTCGTAAAGTACATGTGGATCCCATCCAAAAGAGTTACCACGAGCCATGTAACTTGTAATTAATTCTGCTATAAATGTCAGAACACTTTGCAGGTCTGAGCTGACCCACTAAAATTAGTCGCCTTTTAACAATTCTTTTTGTAATTTGTTTTTCAGCAGAAACGGCGGCTTGACCTCCTGACGATAAGCAGCCCCGGTGAGTGAGCGGAGCCGCACGCCGCGCTTCTCCTTTCCTAAAGAGATGCTTGTCTAAATGTGCTTTTTCCCCATCCCTGACATGCAAAATGAAAACCACTGTTCCCCAGAAAATCTTTCACATAATAACAAGTGACAGCTATATTGTGCTTGGCAAAGCCCCGGGCAGTTATCCGTTCACAGAGCTGCCTCTTCAGACCTTTACTCTATGAATTTGAGTGCTGATATTTCTTTAAGCCTCCTGGGGTTCCAGTTAGCGATACGTCTGCAGGGCGGATGCCCTGGAATGCACAACGTGTGCTCAAGTATCACAGAAATGCAAGTTTGACTTTCCTTGGTGGCAAACGTGAGCAGTTCGGGGAGCCCTCTGTGCATGTGGTGGGACACAGGAGGTCCAGCCTTAGATCTGGACAACTCCAAAGTGGGTCGGAAAATGTTTGGGTAAAATGTAAATGCTCCAAATGATCTGCTTCGTAATGGCTTTTGTCATTGGCCTGTTGAGGAGATAAAGCAAAACATACTGAGAAAGTATTTGGCTTTTTGGCATGGAGAGTTGTGAAGGTCTCAGCACGGGGGCCGAAGCGAAGGTTGTTTGGAAAGTGCTCCTCTTTGATCTCAGCTCTTGAGGCTGGGCGGCTTCTCATTTATTGCTATTTTTCTGGCTCAGTTTCTCTCCATTAGCTGCTACAGCAGTTTGCTGCCCACCAGCTTCAGATGTACAACGTGCTTGAGTGGTGCTACCTTTCGGTTAACTTTCGCGAATTTTTAGGTGCGTGTACGTGTTAAGCTTTCAGTTTGGCTTTAACTGAGACTAATGAGTTCTGGCTTTAACTGGGAGTAATGTGTTAGCGAAACGAGCAGGTGTTATGGGAAGTGAACAAGATGTGACACACATTTGCTTGGATAACGATTTTGCATCAATAATTGTTCTGACACTCTAAATGTAGATATCATCTGTGACATGGCTTCTCCTTTGCTAACCTTGTTAAAATAATAAGAATTAAAACAAGGAGGAGGAACACTTTGTTGGGACAGATGTTTGAGGCTATTGGCAAACGCATCACATTTTTGCATGTTCACTTTCACACAGTTTGCAATTATGTTAATGTATGCCCAGGGCACTTGCTGATAAAAGCGACAATGCAGCGTGCTACAGCCATTGTCACTATTCCGACTGTGACTTCAAGGACAAACATGGCTCATTTCTCGTTTTTCCTATCTTCAGCAGTCCGTATTTCTAGAGGAAAAGGAAAGAAGTTCTCTGAAGGTCTTAATGACAACAGACACTGAGATCCTGGATAAGGGCACCCATGTCCACAGACGTATTTTTTAATAAGAGGAAAAGGGGGTTGGAGACCAGAATAACTCACTATGAGACTTTTCTATAAAATGAATTTGTGATACTTTGCTCACAGTTTCAGAAACAGCGTTCACTGGCGCAATGAAAGGGTTGAGTACGTTGAGTTGGTGCATAGATGTGATCACAGTAAGTAGCTGTCACTTTGGATCTCTCAGTTCAATACAGCAGCCTACTAAACCAACACAGCAATTAGTCGCAAGGACCAAAATAGCTAAATACTAACCCAGCTTTCAGTAACTGTGTTGGTAGCCATACTGCACTAAAAGAGGGGGGAAAAGCTTTCCAGAACATGCATTTTTTTTTTTCTGAAATGCAAGTTTTACCCTTTGATATTTAGTCAGAAATCTATAATAATTGCCTCATAGGAAAAAATATGTATATATTTGTGCCATGATTATATATTTGAGTGCCAACAGTTTTGCTTTCAGTAAAGGCATTTTCAAACAAAGCATAATGCTGGATCAGGCCAAACTTACCTAACAGCCTAAAGCTGAGATTTTTCAGAGAGGCTGAAAGAGTTAGGCACTTAATTCCTAGTAGGACTGGAAACTGCCAACTTGTGGATTAAAGGGTCTAGTTTTGGCCCTACAAATACAAAAATAAAACAAATCACAGTCCTGAGTCTTTTATCTGTCTCCGGAGACTGCAACTTTTAATTGTGCCATTTTTTGAGTCCTAGCTGTAAGATCTGACATCAACAGTCTGCTTCGCAAAGTCATGGTGTTGTTCACGATGGCTGAGATCAGCTATAATCACCATCATTCCTTAATTTACTGATCCAAATTAGGCAGTGGGCTATTTATTTGCAGCTGTTAATGTGTGGGGAATAGCTCCTGCTCTCCACCTTGCTTATGGGGCAGCTCAGTCTGCCTCATTTAGAGCACGGAAATCCAAAGCCTTATTGCTTAACTGTAAGAATAGACAAAGGACTTCAAAACCAAAGGTGACCTCTGTGATTTGCGCTGCTGTCGTGACAAAAATCGGCTCTTTCTTTTGTGTTCGTGTGTGTGAAATTCCTGAACCCGCTTTTGCATGTTTAGTCAAGAATCCCTTGGTGAGCCCTGACAGGTATTTCAACAGCTCTTCCCCGTGTGCCTCTAAAGACATTTCCAAAAATTGATCAGCCGATTAATGGGATTAATCGCAAGGGAAAATAATGCCATTAATGTCAATAAAGAGCTGTTGAGACACAAGTGCCAAAACATTCAAAAGAGAGTCATTAATCTGTAATCTGGATTGAGGGCACTCTGGAAAAAATGAGAGAAAAACTAGATAAATAACTAAAAAGGAAGAAATGTAGAGAGTGAGAGCTGCAGCTCCAGCTGCACATCTTTCATACAACGTACAGAGCTGATCCGTTCCAGTGGCCTCAAGAAAACAGGTACGAAAGCTCCGCAGTGCACCCCAGGCTGGAGGGAGTCGTTGCTTTGCCGTGGGGCTCCAGGAACGGGCAGACACGAGTGATGCGCCAGCTCGGAGCAAGCACGGTCCCGCACGCTCACGTGTGTCCCTTTGAACGGACACCCGTGTAAATCGTGGCGGGGAGTTCTCTGTACTGCCGCACTGCTGGGACCTGGAGGGACATTCGGTGACGTTTATCGGTGCTCTTGCCACACTCCTTTCTTCTCGCCCATTGACTTGTGAGTTACGATGAGGCTGTAGCACACTGTACACTTTGGGGTGCAGGAGCCAGAGCTGATGCGTGCAGACGGGCGGGCAAAAGCTGTTAATAATTCATTAGTCGCTGGCAGGGAGTGGGACGTAATGAGGTTTAAGTTTTGGCAATTTAGATTTTCTTCAAACTTAGTTTTACCTCTGAATTTGATCCAAAACATTTCCTTAACACCTCCTGTACCTGACTTTGAGTTTTAGGACAAAATCTTCAGCTGTTTTAATTTGGCTTTGCTGTACAAAGGAGCTGAGCATCTGCCCTTAGTTTCTACATGGTCGTGTTCTAGAAACACTTTGAACGTGCACATACGATCACACCACATTTTGTGGTAACCACTCAATACTTGCAAATAAGATATCCCTGTTTCCATAGCTTTTCCATGGAGACAAAGCTTTGTGCATCTCCTGTGTTTGCAATAATAATGCAGCTTTCCAGTTTCTCTCCTTGGTAAGGTAAGTTCATCTCCCACGGAAGTATTTTTTAATTATTGATACCATAAATGGAAGTGTGTTGGAAACTATTGGCTTTGAAAATAGCTAACATGTGATATTATCCAGGAACCATCAGGAACATTCTTTTGAAATTCTCTTTGATTCCGCCATCCTCAGGGCTTTATCCTTCTCTACCAGTCTCTCTACTGCCAATTTAAAACAACATTCTCTTGAAATCAGTGCTATGTCAGGAGAAATTCATCAGCGCCATAGGTGCGTGTTTCCCAGATGTATATAAACCCACTACATTTGGCAGCAGTAAATTGATTGCATTTAAAAAACCTGGGGTAGTTGAATATTCCGTGGTGCCCAGCTTGGCTGCAGCATGGAATATAAAGTATTTTAAGTTGCTTTCAGCTTTGTTTTAGGTGAAATAAAGTAAGAGCTGACTCCTTAATTCCTGCCTTTTGCTTTGCTCAGATTTTCTCTGACCACATTTGAGGTTTACGTGCAGGAACAGGGTAAAATATTCCTCATCTTTCTGGGGTGGCCCTGAGATTTGATCAGAAATGTGAATGTCTTTGTACTCCCCACAATATCAAAGCTCTTTGCTTTTAAACACGGAAAAAAAGCTTGATTTTAAAAGTATTTATCAGACTGGTCTCAGTGGTGAAATATTCTCCTCCCTTTATTACCACCAGTTCTGCCTGCTCTAAAAATGTCTCAATTTCATTAATTTGTGATACATTTCTACACTGAATTCTTTTAAGGTGGCTTTAGTTTCCGCCATACATATTTTACAGCCTTAAATTATAGATATAGGACTGTTGCCTAGTTAATTTCCTCTGGTTAGGAAAATATATCTCTACTCTCCTGGCATTGCATAAATTAATATGTGGGATTTGCTATATTTTTAGCTGATTAAGTTTTGCATTTCTACATATTACTGCTTGTGAGACCTCAAGTAAAACTACGTAAAGGAAGGAGAAGTTTTATAGTATGCGTGAAAGTTTCATTTAACTATAAATTCCACCATAAGCCCCCCTACAAGACTTTTCCATTACCTTCTTGGATAGCCTGGCTATCTTCTTCTTTCTAATTGAAGCATGAAAATAATATGAACTCAAAGTCATGAAGCTATACGACAGGTATTAGTAAAAATGATATGGAGTAATAAAATGTGACAGAAAGTTGTTTGCTGCTCAAATTTCAGTACTATTTTTGCTAGTCCTTATTAATTAATACTATATTGGCTTGGGTCTAAGGATGTGTCAAGGGAGAGCGTCTGTTTTTGAACAGCCTGACATAATTACTGTTCGTGTTCACTAGTGGAGCTTCACAAGCCATTTTATTGGGAAGGGTGGTGGGCAGAAGAAATTATTATCTTTCCAGTAACAATCAAGTCTTTTAATTCTCAGTGATGGGCAGGAATGAAACTATTTCTCATATCACTAAGACACTGGGCGTTAATCCACCCATTTGCTCACAATACATAAAATAACTAAGGAAGACGGTACCTCATTGCTCAGCAAGGCAGTAGAACACAAAAGGCTTTTGTTTGAGCTCGCAGTACCAGAATCTCTTTGCCATACACATAAAATATACATGCCGAAGTGTCGGCTCAAAGTGAAATTCCAATGTTGCCAGTCTTAGCTGAATCCTGAAACTACAGGATGAAGTTTGTTCTGCACTCGATGAAACTTCAGCAAGGTGAACTACTATCAGAGAGAAAACAGACTCTCTGTTTTTTCATGCCATAAGGTTACATTCAGTTGTCCTGAGGCTAATTAGGAAATTTGAGTGTATCCAGTTCCTCATCTTCACTGCATCTGAAGAGCTGTAAGAGTTTCCAGTTGCTGCGATAAGGAGAATACTGTTGCTTGTAATTAGCTATTCGTGCAGATCAGAACCTCCCTAATTCTTACTTAAACCTCTCTGTTTGCTGGAATGAGGACCACAGAGATGCTGTGTACCCACGGGACGGTGCTGCCGTCCCCGCCAAGCCTCGCTCAAGCCTTGTCCCAAGAGAATAAGCCCACCCTGACCTATCCTCATCCATCTCCCAAACACCATCTATACCCATCTCAAATATCACACTTTTGAGATCTATTGAAATGACACTTTTTTATCCAATAATGAAACCAGATTTTTTTCTTTTCCGTTTAGTTGCAAAATATTTAATTTTAGTAAGACTGTTTCATCCCCACCTCTGCATTTAAAACAAAATGACCTTTTTTTTGGATACATGTGGAATAAGTGATATTTGCAAAGTCAAAATAAGACTGCAGAGAGGATATCCTAAAGGCTAATCCATTACTTCTGAAGAAAAATATCAAGCTTTTCCACAATACCTTATTATTATTCTGGGTCACCATGATGTTTCCATGCACCTTGGCATGTCCCTTTAATTGGATCCTTACATAGGAAGGTCCGGCATAGTTGCATTGAAAGCTGACATTTCTAACTAACTGACCTTTTCAGGCCCAGTGCTACTCCTATAATGATTATCCTCTAGCATTGTTTGGACACAATACCACATACTTCACAGCACATAAAGAATATGTTCTTTGAGAACTATTCAAAATGCCCAATCTCAAGTTAGCAAAATGAGAAAATTGGGTGCAAACATTCATCAGAGCGTTATTGTGCAGGTATCGATTTGAATGCCCTTTCATTTCTCTGGGAAAAAGTGTTGTATTATAGAGCTCTAAATTAACTTCTGTTCTGTTTTTTTTTCTCTTTTTTTCCCTAGTAAGTATAAAAAGGTCAAATTCATTCATAAGGCTGAATAGATTTGCAGGATATAAGCAATAAGATAGCAATCAACCTTCAAATAACCTTTAAAGAGACAGTATCTTTTCTTATAAACAGTAATTGATCTGCTCATTAAGTCTCTGCATACTCTTTGGGCTCACCTAGGCAAAAATGTGTAGGAACCTGTGACAAAAGGATGTCGGCTAGAACAAAACACGAATAAATCCTCAGGTGGAAATATAAATATTTGACAGGTTTTGCGGGGTGTAAAGTTGATGAAAGGGCTGACATTGTGATGTGAATTCCTTGACTTGACTGTTACAAGGCTGGAGTGAAAAAGACATAGAAAAGACCTCGAAGTATGAATTTGGTATTAGTGAAGATAACGATGACAGCGTGTTCAGACGTGCCCGAAACCTGAATACATCTTCACCTTCCCTTCTGAGTTTCGTGGCTGATGTGAGAGGGTGAACATCGCAGTTTGCCTTTGGTCAGTGTTCGTATAGGGGGGTGCACATATAGCGGCACTTCTGCCGGGGAGCTGCTGCACATCACAACCGACTTAACCACCTGTATCTGAGTTGCTCTTTCAAGAGCAGCCAGAATGTCAAGCGATGGCTTTCTCTGCGCCATGAGCGCTTTTTCGGACGGATGAGGGACGGCTGACGATCTGTGCCTGTGCAGAAAGGAAACCTGCGCGTCCAGCCCTTGCGGCGCCGGTTCCCCCCGCAGCCCCTTGTCACCGCCGCCCGGTGCCCGTGTCCCTGCGGCTCCGCCGCTGTGGGCTGCGGCAGCTCAAGCTGCATTCCTTCCGAGGGAGCGACATTTAGCCGGGGACTCGCTCGAAGAACAGGGATTCTGTGATTTAAGATACCAATCGGAAGATTAGTGTTCTGACCATGTCCATATTTCGTTTCTGCATGTAAATCCGTGTTATGTTTTTAGTGTTATTTTTATGAATTGCACATACACCGAGGACTATCTGTGCATAATTGATTACAAGGGGTTGTCTTGGTTTTTATCTTTGATCAGGGTTTCCAGAAGCAGCAAGTATCCCAGGTGACGAGGCTTTTCATGCTGTAAATGTTTGCACATAATGCGTTCTGTTTTACTTCTCGATGTGCAGAATGAGCATCTGGCTTATTTAAAGAGAGTGAAAATGAGCGATTCTTTGCACAGGTGCATTGTGTTCCTTCTCTTTTGGCATAAGCTTGAGAAAAACTTAAAATAATACTGGTTTTTTTTCTCCAAGAAAAAAAACCCCACTCTTTCTTGCGTATCAGATGTTTTCACAGAGAATAGAAGGCTTTGTCCTTTTTAATGGAATTTAGATTTCCAAAGGTATCTGTATGGAAGCAGTCTCTTCACTTAGGTGTATTCTGTTTGTTTAACTGTCTGCTGAGTGACCTGAACAGGGCTTGGTAAAAATCAGTGTACTAAATATACAGAAGCCAGCAGAGGATGATATTGATGGTACAAAATGGAGCACAGCGCTGAAACGCCTGAGACCTGAATAGCAGCCTGTGCAGCTCGCAGGAGACTCGCCGATGTGGTCCAGGTGCCACCAGGCCATGTTACCTGCGTGCTCTGCCTGAGAGAAATCAGCCCTGGCTCTTCTTTAACATTATGATTCTTTTTAGTACAAAGGCTTTAGGGTGCTGTCATTGCAGTGGTGCCGAACTGCAGCTGGACCTGTTAGTAACAGAACCAGTTTTACAAAATGTTCCTGAAAGGATGAATCAGTTTTGTAAACTGTCCCTGAAAGGATGTTCAAGCATATCGTGTTCGAGTATACTCTTATCTTAGCAACCTAGCTTTATCTTAGCCTAAATACGCATAGAGTGAGGAGAAGTACATGCAGTATCTCCGGAGGCTGAGCAAGTCAGCAGTTATCAAGCTATAGAAGTAGTACACCTGTGCAGTACCCAAAGGTGAAAGGGACAGAGGTGATGAAGACTACTTACTTCATCCTGAAGACCCCCTGAAAGACCACCAGAGGACACTGCACATGATCAAAATAGTTCCAAGATGTTGCAATCAATGTTGCAATCAACGTCGAGTGACCGTTACGTATCTTAATGAATATATGAATATGTATGTGAATGGACTGTATAAATACTGTGTAACTTAAACTGACCAGGGAAGCCAGCTTTGGGTGCGAACCTCTGGTTTCCCAGCGCTGAAATAAAGCGCCGCATGTAACTACGCCCGTGGTTATGTGTCCTGATTGCTAACAGACCTGGAGCTTTGCTCGTGACTGTGTTTTAACCAGGCACATGCTGCGCTTCCTTCGTGCCGTGGCAGCGCCCACGTGTCGCGGTGCACGAGGACACGCAGTGTGGCACCGAGCTGCCCCTGACTCAACAGATAAAGCAAGGGACAGTGGGCAGGATGGGGTGTCAAAAGTAAGAGATGTTTTTAGTAGAACTGCATTTCATCTTTGAGAAACTGCCCACTACCATCCTTTTTGCCTTCTAGATTCCCGTGCCTCTTCGCTACCCCTCTTCTCCAGTGTCTGATGTAGCAGAAAATGGCAGAACAGTGATAATTATACAGCTACAACGGGCTGAGGAAGAGGGGAGCTGGAACTGCACAAGGGACTCTTCCTTAGCTCATTTGTTTCTAAGAATTGCCAGTGGGCTCATTTTTTTGGTATGCAGAACATTTTCTATTCAAGCAGAAAGCCAAGGTCACTGGGAAACCCACAAGAAGAGATAACCCACAGCCTTTTTTATAATATTTTGAGCTTGTAACCAGAAGGCACGAAGGAATTTTTAGGAGAGATTTCAGTAGAAAGGTTGTGATAGTTTTGTGAATTCAGACTGAAAATGCAGGATAACCCGTGGTGGAAAAGTGACTTGTTCATCACGCAGCTCAGTGCAGTATTGGAGGGAGTTATCTGAGATGCTGCTAAATGAGATAGTGTGAGCACGGTTAGGCAGTAATATCACTGCAGTGTCCTTAAAACGCAGGTTAAAGGAAGGTGAAACACTGTTTAACACCATGGTCTGGTTCTGGCGTTGCAGCTGGCCGTGGGATTCGTACAAGATGCTGCACTGGACCGCGCGGATGCTGCGGCGCCAGCACCGTGCTGCCAGGGCGCTGAGGCACGCGAGGCCACATGAGATAAAGTCTATAATGGAGCCTGGGGAGGGCAACATAAACCATAAAGTTGTATTTGCTGGGCCATACAACTCAAAATGAAAACAAGTTTGTTCGAAATAGCTTGGAGACAGCAGGGGATTATATTATTCTTGATATTTTTATTACATTACCTGCCCTTTTACACACCTGCGTCCATTGTCTTTATCATCTGGGGGCTACTGGAAGGAAGAATTCTGTGTGCAGACCCGGCAGCCTTGGAGCAGCACTAAATGGTGTCGTGCTGCAGCCATCCCCTGTGATACCCACCCGCTCGCTGCTCCTTGCGGGGACTGTGAGGGTGCAGGGCCACAGCTGATGTGAAAGGATTCTGCGTCAGGTCACTTAGACCTACTGCAAATTTGCTTTGGGATCTGACCCAGAGCACTTAAGTTTCTTCTTCCTTGGACCAAACCCCTCACCACTGTCAAACGTTTGACAAACCTGACACCGAGAGCAACTTCACGCGCTGCGATCCTGAACTGAACCCCCTGGCTGCAACAGGCAGGCTTCAGTTTTGTTATTCAAGCACTAAAATGGCTTTCTATATACTAGAAAAATTCTCTCCTTGGTCTAGTTTGAGCACCTGGGGCAGCTGCTTTGGGTCTGGGCTGGACCACGGGCACGGCCGAGGCGGCGCTCCCCATCCCCCTGCCCACCTGGCCAGGTGTCACCTCTGCCACAGCCTTGACTTTCACACCGGCTCCGCGGACACTTGTGGCATCTCGACAAATGCCTCCCGCAGCAGGAGCCGCGGTGCCGCCTGCGTTTGTACCCAGCGCAAAGAGAGCTGCTATATAATAGCGCTGCTGCTAATAAATATCAACCGTATAGATGTCAGGTTGCCCAGAGAACGTATTCTACCCACAAACCAGGCGGCTCTGCTGCGGGGTTCGGGAATTAACTGCGGGAGTATCACTCTCTTAAGGCTTTGTGTTATAGTTCTGTTTTCTTCACCTTTAACCCCACAATGGATTATGACCATACTTTCTCTTATAACTAAATGCTCTTCTGTCCTTTGACAAAACAGATTTGTGTCTTTTCATAGCTTTCTGTAGAGGGCTAATAATACATGGGAAAGCTTTACTGCCCACAGGAGACTTTGCCTGGCCGTAATAATAAGAAATGCTGTTGAAAAGTCATGATCAATGTTAATTCAGTTATTTTTCATTCTCTCTTTTTGTAATGAAATCTTCTACTTTGTGCATTTTATCCAGTGCTACCCCATGAATTGCTCGTTGGAGAGAGGGGTCATTGGTTATAAAAATGAATTCTTGTTGTTTGGCCTCATACAAAAATAACTGCAATATTTTGAAATGATGAATTTAAGGGAGAAAAATAGTGGAATCTTGGATGTACAAAAGATGTAAATATTGTTTTCCAGGTTTTATGGTTCCCCGATGCCTTCTCTAATTGCATAGCTAACCCTGAGTTTATTAAGTTATTTTCCAGAGTCAAACTCATTTGTAAACATGTCAGAATAAAATCTAAATTTAAAAAAACCAAAACCTTTGGATTAGAATTCTGGAGTGATAAACAAACTAATTTAGAATGTATTTGCATGTAATTTACATGTGCCAAAATAGGACTGCATGTGGTTTGTAAATACAGGTCTTGAATCTATTTCAAATTACAGAATAGCACAGAAGAAATTAATTGTAGCTTAAAAAAAAAAGGTTAAAATAATAAAAAAGATGGCTTAAAATGGCCCATGTTTGAACGTGATTCAATGTGCAGAAACTGGAGAGGAGAGATAAGCAGGCAGAGAAAGCTGTAAATTCTAGCAGCAACATCTGTAGCAGTTAGAATACTGTGTTTTATTGCAATCCCTCACCTCCCCCCGTGGACATTACGATGGCGTGCAGTACATTTATTATTCACTTTCTGCAAGAGATGTTTGACTAGCACAGCCTTAAAAATAAGGTCTGTTCCTTTCTTTTAACATTCAGACTTGTTCAAAGATAATGCCGTCAGCTTCCATTTGGAGCATCATGGCTAGTTTGGCCTCTACATTGGCACGAGATATCATTATCCTTTTGTACCAAAGGGTCAATCAGCAGGTAAATCCTCCATCTGGAGAAGACGTGTTGGTCACCGTTGCCTGCGAACCCTCCAAGCTGAGCAGAGAGCACAGTTTAGAGAGGGAGGAGCAGGTCATGCGGGACGATGAGCGGTGCTGGGGACGGGATGTGTAGAGCGATGCTGAAGCGGGGGACGCTGAAAGGCAATGACCACACGGAGCTGGCACGTCTTGTCGGGAGTGCCGCAGGGGCTCAGGGTGCGAGAATATTCATGTGCTGGTTAGTTCTGCTGTCGCATCTGCCAGAAGGAAGTTCTGACAGGATCCTCCATGGTTTTTTTCCATCTAAAATACTATATGTGAAGGGGCAGAGTGGAGCGGACCATCTATGCCTACTACAAAATACGCAGGACAGAGTGAAGCATCATCCATGGAGATCTGAGATAAGAGGAGGGACATCAGCCACAACAGCAGCAAGTCTTGCTTTGACTACTCAGCTTCTCTTCCTTCTGCGAACGTTGGAATGAACTCTGGGCCTTGGGGTGAAAGCAGCCGTGGTTTTGAGGGAAGAGGGGATGCTCTTTGGGTAGAAAGGGATTGAGTAAATCCAGACGTAAGGGCTGAGTTTGGAAGTACTGAAATCCATCACTGGAGGGAATTCATGTTTTCAGGAATGTCCTTTTCTATGTTCATAGCCCAGCAGCCTGGAGTTTAAAAAGGGCAGCAAAAGGGGGCTGCAATATCGGATTTCACAGGGTCTGTAGAGCGCGTCAGTGTCGAATCTCACTTGTTTTCAGACTTTGCCAAGATTAAATAGAGATGTAAGGGTCCCCCCTCCAAACCCTGGGATGTTTTTCTACACTGGCTTAGTTTCATACATTTTCTTTCCTTTTTACGCAAGGGGGAGAAAAAAATAGGAATGGAGGGGGAAAAACAAACTTCTTGGGGTAGGAGGCAGAGCTTTGTTGTGTATTTGCTACTCTGTATTGTGCTTGAGTACCATGGAAGAATATTCACTATCGAGGAGGATCCGCTGTCAGGAACCTTTCTATAATTTTTTTCCAGGTCATAATACTTCTAATTCAATATGCAGATAAATGTCTCTAAATATTTTCTTGTACTTCTTATCTCTTCAACTCTACAAGAAATTAATTGTAGCTTAAAAAAAAAAAAAAAAAGAGGTTTTATTTCCCATTTGGCTCTGAGCCGTTTTGTATATCTGCTTTAAATGTTAATTATTAATTAGGACATAATCTATTTAAGTCTCTTTAGCTGTCCATTTCTTCCAAAGAAGGCAGCTGGATGAAACAAGAAAGACGCATCATTATGTAGATGATAAATTAGCCTCTTATCCCAGGCGAAGACCGTGTCTCAGCACTGAGTTGAGATACACCAGGGGCTGGAGCGGAGGAGCCTCCTGGCTTGTGTCCGCTTGCTGTTTGATCCACAATATGAGCTGGCTACGATGGCTTTTGTCATTGCATCATTGGTAGCAGTGGAGCTTCATCCCCATAATTTCCATCCTACCAGAGTTCTCGTTGCTGGCGAATGGACTTAGCGGGAGGTGGGTGGTAGGTTGAGTGTTCTCAAGCTGTGTTTGAGCACGAGGAGTCAGAGAAGCAACAGCACAAGATATTAAAAACAACCCAAAAATCCAACGCATGATAAAAAGCTTTTGCACGTGTCCCAAGTGAAGCAGATCCCTGTGTGAGGATCAGCGAAGCGGCAGCACTAGTTATGTCCTGCGAAATCTGTTGATTGAATTTGTTGTATTGATGGGAGCGGGGGGAGTTGTGGATCTTTATACAAACGTATGGTTTCTTGACAGCAAATATGTCATGGCCACCTTTATCAACTGAGTCCTGAAGACGAAATGTGAGGCTGGCAATTGGCATCAATGACCCACTGTGGAAACAGGAGTTTCTTTCATTTATTTTAATCATATTTTTGTTCAAATATTTACACATTTTATCTCTTATTTATTGAAAACATTATTTTTGCTTCATTTTCAACAGCAAGGGACACACTTTGGATTAAATTTTTTTGTATTTGTGTATTCAGCTCTTTTTTATTTTCCAAGTTTAATGCAAAAAAAAAAAAAAGAGCCCTTGTTTATATGAACGGTATCTAGATAGACTTACCTATAGGAACATTTGAAAAGCTGGGCATTAGATTGCGGAGTCCGTCAGCCTGGCTTCAAACCTTCCGTAGCAAACAGCTGAACGGCTTTGGCAATCTGCAGCGTGTTCCTGAGACTTCAGATGATGCTGTTGTGCTGCCCGCTGCGTCTCAGCTGTTCACAGAGCAATGGCTGGGGAAGCCCGGACATTTTCACCTGTATTTTGTATTTATCCATTGTTCATAATGATCAATTCAGTTCATTGTTCATGATGATCGGTTGCACAAAGAAACGCTTTGCCCATGCTGGTATTTCCTTTAAAAAGGAGCACAGGCACCCACCCCAGTTCAGACACACGAGTTAAATTACAAATACATTTGTAATACCGCACAATAATATGGCCCGATTGCTTTTGTTGTAACTCAGAGTGTCCTGTGCTGGTGTGACATTGCTAAGAAGCACGGAGAACATAGACACAATTGAACTCTTGTTATCTCCAGGACTTGGGCAGATGGTCCATTTGGGAGCCAGAGCCAGAGAACTTGCGTGTTCCTGACGTCCTTAAAATGCGGCTGGCAAGGGTGATGTTCATTTGTGATGGGCTTAACTCGCATGGGGAAATCCAGAATCAAGTCACTGCTCCCAGGATTATATTTCATTATATACAAGCTAAAATTTCCTTAAGATAAATGGGTGCACTGCCCCAAATTCCTGTGCAATAGTATTGACCAAGCTTTTACCCTCAGGAGTGACATCTTAGAGTCATTGCAAGGGTCTGCTCAGAGCATAAAACCAGACAAAAATGCCAACAGGTATTTGAGAGTAGCAGAAAGAGTAGAGAACAAATGAGATGTAGCGATACACTGCTCTCAAAATAGATGGTAGAGCTGGAAGAAGTCCTGTGAAAGACAATGGGGATGATCAAAATAGATGGTAGAGCTGGAAGAAGTCCTGTGAAAGACAATGGGGATGATCAATAAAATGGCTTCCATCTGAAAAGAAATCCAGTAGAAATGTGATTTTTTTGCTGTAGGATGTGCCACGAGTGTAAATGGAGCTTGAACTGGGTTTCTAAAGTCAATGGGAGTTTTTCCATAGTTAGGAAATGCTGCAGCCGCAGCTGCATTACTGTATTTTGAACCACATGATGATGGGTAAATACACCAATAATACAAGTTACTACTGGCCCAGGGATCATAACGAGTTTATATTCATTAAGGATAAAGAGCAAATAATTGCAACCTGTACTATGGTTTGCCTGAGAAGGATTCAATTCCCAGAGCTGTAAAAATTCCTTAGCAAATATTTGAATAGAAAATGTGGCTTTTTCTTCTTTTTTTTTTGCTTTAAAGAAATTGTATTAATTGTGTATCTCCAAAGCCACATCCCTTGACATGAAGGCAAACTTTACCTAAAGGTCTGTTCAGGTTCAGTGATATAATTAAGAGAGCTTTAAAAAGTAAAATTCAAATATTTAGCTTTAATGAGAATAGGGGACATAAATAGCTATTGGGTACAAAAAGACATGAAGGAAAAATCCTTGCAGGCAAAACTGAAAGTTCTATTCTTAGTATATTTGCTACGATGTCTTTTATTCTAAACAGTTTAAAACTCTACAGGTTTTAGTTCGGAACGATAATGCAGAAAAGGCAGATGTGCTCAGTAAGAGTTTCTCTTGGTTTCTGTCACCTTGGGATAAAATGCTTTCAAATCTGGCACTATAATAACCGGAAAAGATGTCGGTTTAGTCCCTGTTAGGGATAAACGCCCTTAAATGAGCAGCTGAGCAGACACTTCCTCTCTGGGAGTCCTAGAGGAGCCAGGATCACCTCGGGCCCAAGGCCATTGTACATCAATGCATCTTTGAACATGGGGGATGCTGTTTTATTGGGCAAATACTCAAAAAGGCAACTTGTGTGCCTCAGGTTGGGACAGACTGGTGTTTTGACAACAACTGATTACAACTAATTAAAAGACTGATGGAGGTTTAGGGAGCAAAAGTGAAACACCAATGGAAGGCAGTCGACATTTCATGAGAAAGAGGATTTGCCAAACAATTCATCTCAGCCTTTGAGTATGTTATAAATTCAGTTGATAAAGTTCGTTGTGTAATCTTTTTAAGGGGTTTGATTTAGTACCTTACAGGTTTTTAAAAATATAGGATGTATTAACTAGGTTAAAGATCAGTCAACTGACACATCTCACAAATCACTCATCTTGGAGGAATCTTGCTTGAATAGGGCTCTTTTTAATGGCTTTCTTTTCACGGTAGTGGGCCCAGTGCTATTTCTAATGATGATTTGTCGGTGATGAAAACATCACTGTTGAGTGGTAAGGAGAGATGTAGAGAGGAGAGGTTAGTCATACCGTGCAACCTGGATCTCTTGGTGGGCTGGATCCATTCACACAATACAGATATCAATATAGCCAAAAAACAGATTTCTGCTTCTTAAAGACAGGGATGCAGCGGAAGCCTGCTTAACAGAGCAGGATCGACAGAGAATTTGGGACTCTGTCAAGAAATTCAAGTGGATGTAGCCTCAAATGTATACAGGCACATAGGATGGAACAGAACCTCAAAAAATATATCTCAAAATATTTCATAGCTGAATACGTGCTACTGTGGCATCACCTTAGAAAGACAAGGTGTTGAAGCACTGGAGAGTTGAGAAAAGTTTTAAAATGTAAGACTTTAAACTCTTTTTAGCTCATCAAAAGTGAGACAGGAAGGCGACACGATAAGCGTTTGGAGGTAGGCTGAACCTACTGCAGCACATCTGTGTTTGATTTATAACCCAGTCTACTGATCTAAATTATTTCTTACTATACATGGTTTACCTTTTGTATAGGAGTCTTTCCTGCATGAACACGTTCAAGTCATAAATGAGAAACGTTCAAGTGTATAAATGAGAGAGCTGTACTCGAAGGCTTTCGTGGAAGTTACATACGTGTGTGTGCACAAAACAAGAGGTCAACTTATAGGCAAGAACATATTTGCAGCAAAGAACTGTCAAAAGATATTTTGCCTGTGTCTCACAATCAGGACCAGAATCCCATAGCAACAGATAAAGGTCATTTGTACAGCATGATATGGACTTCAAAGTGCAGTATTTACAGTAATACTAATTACACTGGGTGGTGCATGAGCTGGGTTGGTGTTCTCTAGGGCTGGCTGAAGTGAGATGAACTTGCTTGCTGTGAAGGGGTGGAATCATAGCTTGCTTGAGTTTAGATTCAAGTAGGTAAATAATTTGCAGCTTTGTTTTGCTCTGCATCTCTACCGGATGCTCAGACGCTATTGAAACTGGCGGAGTATCAGAGACAGATTTCTGGAAAGATCTGCCCTTTGGTCAAAGAAAATAAGCGTAGCTGAATGCTACCTGGGCGTGATCAAAGTGAAGAGTTGTTATACTAACAGAGAGCAGTGTGGTTAGAGAAGCTACCAGAGAGAAGTGATAACGGTCACAATTTAATGTAACATGTGAAATTTTACTGTATTTTTTCCTTTTAGGTGACCAGTTACACCATGTAAACTAGTAAAAATATTTCATGCTGTGTTAAGCAAGAAAGACATACACAAGAGAGCAACATGGGAGTAAAGTATAACTTGTCTGCTGAACTACCATGAGGTTAATAGCAGCGTATGGTCAAAAGAGAAGGTGCATACAAAAGCAGAAATGGCTAGATCAAGCATAGCATTGAGCAGCCTACCAAAAACAACATTTCTCTTGCACTGGTGGCCTCTTCCACTTCAAAGTGTCCAATGCGATGAGCTACGGTTGGAAATCTTGGGGCTGCATTGCAATGTCCCAGGAAATGAAAAGCTTCTGAAAGCATGAATAGGGAGCAAATGGAGCGGGCATGCTCCTGAAACAAACCCGTATCATTGCTATTGCAGACGTGGAACTCTGACAGCACCTCGCAAATTTACAGATCAAACTGGAAGTGG
The DNA here is from genome assembly GCF_963082525.1 of Nesoenas mayeri. Classification (NCBI taxonomy): domain Eukaryota; kingdom Metazoa; phylum Chordata; class Aves; order Columbiformes; family Columbidae; genus Nesoenas; species Nesoenas mayeri. The sequence goes on along the minus strand of NC_137554.1, from coordinate 34,790,110 downwards.
GGAACTCGCATCGCTAAGCTAATAATGTGGAAGAAAAATAGCTGGCGTGAAGTTGAACGTTACTTCACAGCTTTACAAGACCTTTTTATTTGGGTGGTTGGAAGTTTGTGTTTGCCCTTAACAAGGTAAAATAATGTAATTCCTTTCTACTGTTTGGAGCTGAGTGAGTGCCTGCAGGCTTGCTTGATGAGAAAAGTGACATCCTGAGGAAACGTACAGCAAATTGCAAGCAAAATCCTTATTAGTAGTGGCAGTTACCTCCTGGAGTAGCATTGATGTGGAATCCCTGTAAGGATAGTGCTCTCCGCGCTCAACCAACCTGACAAATAAGAGCATTTGTTAGGAGTTCATATTCAAGTTGTGGTGGTGGTAATAGAATTTCACTTTCAGATTCACAACAATTAAAGCAAGGTACCGAATGTCGCTGTGCCCGAGAGATTAGGTTTTAAAGTTACACATACAGTCCTTTTCTATTGCAAATGCAATTAAAAAAAAGCTGCTGCTTCTGCTCATCCTTAGAGTGGTTATGAAGAGCAAGCAGGAGTCAAAGATTTGGGATGTCCCCAAAGAATGGCGGCGTTCGCTGTGTGATCTGTGTCTTGTCTCAGCTCGGGAACCCAGAAGAACATCTGGATCCATCCTCTGCCGTTCTCCAGAGTGGGACAGGGAGGACATGGGGACGCTCTGGATTATTTGAGCACAGCAATGGGAAGCAGCACACACGTTATTTTGGAAACTGTTTTGCTAACAAAACCAAACAAACAAAACCAAGTTAGCAGTATAATAACAGCCTTGACAGGAACCCAAACAATCTGCAGTGTTTGTTTTGTTTCCCATCAGCCATGACTTATGTCAGCGCAACAAGAAGTGAGAAGTACCAGAATGTTCATTTCTCCTTGTCCCATACAGCTAAAATATCTGAAAACATTTACTCTGAGCATGCAAAGAGGCTCCAGAGTGGAGACAATTGAGACAAATACTTAGATCTAATCTCAACTCGTGTTGCTCAAGGTGTGTTTAGATTAACTGACTATATGAACTGACAGAAGAGGGATGTTGGAGCAGAATGGTTGGTGCTGAAGACATCACGCCTAGTTCTGAGGTTTTATGTTGGGCCAGCCCTAAGGTGCTCCCATGACTTGACTTCAGACCTTAAAATGCTTAGGATGTCATATGGAGGAAGTAAATGCCTCGTTAAATTACTAGTTGTCAAGTATATTCCCCCCAATTCATTTTTAACTCGGCATCACCAAAATGCTCTCAAATAGAATTGGTTTGGGTATTGTTTAATTTAGTCAGAGAAAAATCACTGTTAACAAAGTAAAATAACAGCTGTTGTTGTAATGCATCATGTGGAAAGGCAAGCAGCTCAGTATTTGCTGTTTTATGTTTTGAACAATATTTAGTAGCTATTATCACTTTCAATGGAAGGTTGGAGTTCTGCACTTGATAAACAGAATGGGCTTGATCTTCACTCATGAAACCATTCAGAAATGCTATTAATACATCTGTTAATTAAATATGTGCTCGTGTTCCAAATTTGTCCATGTTAGAAGTATATTTTACCATTTTAAAAGGACCAGTAATACTCAGAAAGGACCAATGATACCAGAATTACAAGCTCACTAGCCTTAGAGTGCACATGTTGCTCCCCTACAGTTTGGCTGCCAGCCTTGGAAGTTGCGTGCAATAGTTAAGGCTTCAAACTGCCATGAGATACATTGGGTGTAGAAGTAAGTAATCTGCAGTGTCTGCTTACGTTGCATCTCGTGTACAGTAACAGCCTGTTGTGGGTGGGTTCTTGAGCATGTAGAAGCAAAGTATAGAAAAAATATATATATGGAAATATATATGGAAAAATAAGATTCTAAGTCTTTTTTTGGTTTTCTGATTTGAATTAGTATTGGACTTATATATGCCGTAGCCCAGAAGGAAAATCATGAGCTACTGCCACATTTCATGAATCAGGGCTTGGTACACGTGGTGTCCCAGGACACTGTGGCTCTCTGTCGCCAAATGTATTTCCTTCTCGGGAAATGATGGCCATTGATTGGTGCTGGAGAGGAGGCAGCGGGTTAGCTGGAAAACCAGTCCGCTCCTCTAATGACCATGCTTTGGTTTTGAGGTGCTGGAAATGAGGCAACGGGTTAGCTGGAGACCAATCTGTTCCTCTAATGACCATGCTTTGGTTTTGAGGTGCTGGAAATGAGGCAGCGGGTTAGCTGGAGACCAATCTGTTCCTCTAATGACCATGCTTTGGTTTTGAGGTGCTGGAGAGGAGGCAGCGGGTTAGCTGGAGACCAATCTGTTCCTCTAATGACCATGCTTTGGTTTTGAGGTGCTGGAGAGGAGGCAGCGGGTTAGCTGGATACCAGTCTGCTCCTCTAATGACCATGCTTTGGTTTTGAGGTGCTGGAGAGGAGGCAGCGGGTTAGCTGGAGACCAATCTGTTCCTCTAATGACCATGCTTTGGTTTTGAGGTGCTGGAGAGGAGGCAGCAGGTTGCTGCTCGCCACTCTGTTCCTCTAATGATCATGCTTTGGTTTTGAGGAACTCTCAGTAATCGATTGATCTCATTTCAATAAGTATTTGATAAGTATCATTGATAGTATCTTTTATGGATCTTTTGGGGTTTTCTGCATGAATTATTTTTAGATGTTTTCCTTTTATGAAGCTGTTTTTTCTCTTCTTCCCTTGAAATTCAATGACTTCTTCCCGAACATTACAAAGGTATTTTTTAATTTGCCCGCAGTGGGGGAAAGAGTCAAAAATTTGATCAGGGGGTGCACTGAATGCAGTGAAAACATTTTTTATTTTTAATGCTGTGTTATTCATCTCTTTAGTTTTGATTCTTTAAATGGTCTGTAAGGTGGGAACCTATTTGATAGAAGTCTGAAGCAAAGCCAAATGAGAGCCTGGTTTACTGCTATGTTTAGCAGGTTTCTTTGCGTGACTTCTCACTTGGTAGCAGTCATTTCCCAGGCAGTATAAACATCGTCCACCTTCTGGGGTTACTCTTTGTTTCTACAAGGGCTCTAGTCTTTTCCACACCAGGTATCAGCTTTAGGAGTGTGAAGACCTTATTCAATGACACACCAAAGTCATTACCTTCTGAACAAGCTGGTACATGGAAAGTGTCTGAGAACATTTCTTCAGTTCCATCACAGCATTGGTCTTTTCTTCTCAGTGGCAGACTTGACAAATTTGACAGGGTAACCTAACACTTCCAGAACTGTGTTAGAAGAAAAATGCTCCTGTGCATAAGAAGTAGAAATGATGTTACATAAACAGTATTTCATATCCATAAGCCTTTTGGGGTCCGGGTTATTTTTTGAATTTTAATTGGGAGTATGCTGAATGCTGACAAGCAATCATTGCTAGCTTTGTAATGTCTTTTCTAGGGTCTATTTGTAAATTGTGCCTTCTATTTCTTTCCTTATTTGTGAATGGATTTGCAGAGAGCCAGGTAGAGCAGACACCTCCAGCAGTGTTGTGTGTGTTCATGGCCAGAACAGGAGCGACGGGTCCCCGCAGGCCAAGCCGTGTCCTCCTGTGCCTCAACTCTTCTGGAGGAGAAAAGCTGGAGCAGGAGCAGGGCAATGCAGCCTTTGTGCCCATCCAGCCCCGGGGCTGTCAGCAAGGCTGTGAACTCGTGTCATTGTCACAGCCAGCAATGGCACTGGTGCCACAAATGCGTCTGCCAGCAACCAGTCCACAGATGGACACGACCTTCATACACCACCAACGCAGGCTGGGACCTAATGGCAGACCTAAAGTTTAAACTTATCTAATTTATTATCTTTCCCCGTGGCCGCTGCTCTCCTCCCGTACTCCTTTGGTTTAAAAGCAATACTGGAAGTCTGTAGTTCCAATGCTTCACTTTTTCCGTGTGAGCTCTCTCCCTCCCTGTGGTAGGCTGCTCTGTAATACTTCGATATTGATGAGGATATTTTCTCAAAGGCATCTGAGGCTTTTGCTTTTCGGGGATCAAAGGAAGGAATAATCTGGATTTTTGCAAATGGATACATGGCAACGTTGATGTTGTGTCTTCAGTGAATTGCAGAGTTAATGTGCTTCATCTGCTCCAGAGGCTATTCTAATACTAATGTGCTTTTACGCCTTAAAAAAGTCCATGACCTAAATACAAATAGGAAATCCAGCATGACTTTAGTTGTTGAGAGATGCAAGGTTTGCTGGCCTACTCTCGTTGTTCATGTCCTAGTTTAGCTTCACACTTGTCCATTTTTGTTTGTTTTACTGTTTTCTGCAATCTCTGGCATTATCATTCCAATCTGCTGGTTCTTTGGCTCTGGGATCAGCAGACAGCAAGGTCTCATTTGCACTCCTCTCCACCTGTCTAACAGCAATCAGAGAGCCCAGCTGCCAAGCTCTGCAATACTTCGCAATGCTCAGTCGAGGATTGTGGTTGGCACCAACGCAGGTTTCGTTTAGTCACGCTGGCAGCGTTCACACTACCACTGGGCTCTCTATAGGTGCGGACACAAGTGTTTCGGTCACTTATTCTTTTTACATAGTCTAAAAACATATAAAAAATTTGCCCAGGCAAGTTGTTCCTCCATCCGTATTTAGTTTATTACACAGGCATGCCGTTTTGAAGGTGGAGGCACGCGTTTGCGCTCTTCTCTTGGCATCGCGTCCTTGTGCTGGTGGAGATGTTTGTGCTGCCCTTGGCATTACTCCTCTATATTCTTCCCTTTCGCTCTTGGGGTGGCTCTGGCAGCTGCTCTGGCCAGATGCAGCGCTCTCTCCTCTGTTCCAGGGAGGCCTGGGAGGTCTTTGTGAAACGCTTTCTGGCAGACACTCTGCACTTTGCCTGGCTCTGCTTTGCGTCCCCAAGACGTGCTCTTCATCCTATTGACGTGCTGCCTTCTGACCCACAAACAAGCCATTTCAGTCGCGTGAGGTGGGTGTTTGGAGGGAAAGCAGCTTACCCAACGCACACCAAAAGCCCCGTTAGTGCCTTTGTCTGCTCCATTTCTGATGTATAAACAGTTACTTGGACATTTAATGGGTTTGTCATCTTGTATCTTGGAAGCCCAGCAATACCACACATCCCCTTAGAATAAGCAGAAAGATTAATAATGCCTGCTTGCAAGTACAGATTTCCTGATTTTTAATAAGTAGAGAGCTCAAATTTTCCCCTGATAAAGACATTTTAATAGTCTCTCTCTCCTCGAATGGTCTGCTTGTTTTCATTAAAAGTGACGGAACTTCTTATTTTGCAGGCTACTACCCTTTGTCTAATCGCTTGGCATTGTTGAACAGGTTGAAGTTACTGTAAGCATGCACATTGCAGGCAAATTGGAAGGAAAGAAAAGAAGAAAGAGACACAGTTTTCCTTAATCTGTCAAAATAGTCAGGACAAGTTCAAGCAGGAATGTTATTAGTGACCTCTGCCAAGCCAACGCTGTCCTGGAGCATTTGTGCTGGTAACAAGCAATGTGCTTCAATCATTCCTCTGCAAAGTTAATTATTGTAAGTGTTCCTTTTGTTAACAAATAATAAAGCTCTGCCTTTGGAGGATTTTAACCAACTTAATGAATATGCTAGCCCAACATTTTACTTTAGGATATTTTAGTTAAATAACCAAGACTCTACCTGTAGGCCACAACAGTTAAATCTTATGCTCCCACTAGAACTCAGGACTTAAAATATTCATGTACAGAGCCACACAGTAGTGGCAAAGGTGATAAAAGTGGCCAGCAGGTCCCCATGGGGAGAGCATTTGGAAAAGTGGGGAATGTTCTGCGAACCTGATGGTGGTTTTTCTTTCGAGCATGAGAAAGACTTGATATCTGTTCTTTTCAGTTTGTAGAATGACTTGCTGTTTTGACACTTGGGATTTGGGTTGTTGGTAATCTTTTCATGTTAAATTTGCTTATTCACAAATGCTAATGGTGGTAATATTAGCAGTATACTTTGTAACTTGTCACTGTATGATCTCAGTCTCTATGTAAGAATCAGGGTTTTTTCATCTCTTATGATGAACAGGCAGAAATACATGGCTGGTAGTATCTGCTTCAGCACCAGGCTCAGGAATAGGCTGGGGAGTCACGGGCTCTGTCCTCAGTGTCTCCCCAGTAAACCCCACACAAGTACGTTTCTGCTCTTCCCAGTTCCATTGTTCTAAATCCTTTTGCTCCACCTCACCCGTTGCATTTTTGTAGTCGCAGACATTTGTAAGGTGCCCATCACAGAGGCATTTAAGTGTCATAACGTTAGATGAAAGGCAAAACCTTAGCTCGAAATGTATAGTTCATACTCAACACCATCTGCTTCACCCGTAACACTGTTGCTCATACTGAAGTTATGATGAAAAATGGTTCGATTTTGTTTTACCGCCCTCAGACAAAAGACAGATCTGAGATGCCTCATCTAATGAAGCCCATAGTGAGGATGTTCATGTTGTGATGGACCATTAGGTGGAGCACTGTGTCCAGAGACCTTCAGCACCAGCCAGGTGAAGCCAGAAGGCTGCCCTGGGGATGTCAGCCACTTGTGATGGTGATGGAGGAATATTTCAGTTAGGTCAATAGTTTTACCATATGTAAAGATGACAAGAAAACTGAGCCAGTGCTCGATGTTCTGAGCTCGTTGAGTTGCTAGATCACTGAGGACTTCATAGTTAATAACCAGCACTTCAGGTGGCACCTGGGAGGAGAACGGTGCTCAGCGGGAGCCCAAGAGCAGGTGCAGTGTGCGCTGGTCCAGTGGCTTGTCCTGCATGGCAGGCGGCCACGTCCCGCTCCAGCCGGAGCTGCCGCTTGTCCTCGGCGTCAGTCGCACACCCCACGCTGCCGCGGACAAGAGTTTCACTACTGCTTTTACCTTGTTGACTCTTCCTGCCAGTGTCCCTGTCGGTATAAAACTCCCCGTATAATTCTATGTGCATAGCAGGGAACAGCATTGGGGTGACGGGGACCCATTTTGTGGTGGAAGTCTCTCTGGAAGCACGTTATGCTTTCAGTTTCCTCCATCTGATGGCATAGCACATCAGCTACCATTGACATCTTTTTAGATTATTGTCTTTAGTGAATCGCTCGCTCATCCTGCATTTTATCCATAGGAACAGCAAATTTCCCTTTGTCAAGAAATTCCCCTAAGTCCCTTCAAAATAATATGTTACATTCTGTAGTTATTAACTTCTTATCTTCTTTTTTATTAAACACCAATCAGTAGTGTTCACTTCCAGGAAAACGGTCAGAATTTGCTGTGTGATGCACTATTGTCATTCAGTTCGGATCTTCTCTAACGGCAGCGGTTTGCTGAAGTTACAGCCCCAGCTGACTGGAAGTGGAGGTTGTAATGTTCTGAGATGACTTCTGATTGTGGTGCTCGCCTGCTTCACCAGACAGCGCCGAGCGCCAAACACGTCTTCATAAGCATCACAAGGCTTTATTTACAATTATAATAGAGGTACATGTTTAAAGGTTTTGTGGCTCGGAAGGAGTATTGATCATTGGTTGACATTTTTAAGAAAAACTACTACTGCAAAATGAAATCATTCGCTCTCCTTAGGACAAGCAAACTGGAATAATAGTTCTTTATAAGAAACAAAGGGAAGGCTGGAAATTATTGGGTGGTCAATTTTATATTCATATTTTGTGGTTGGTTTGCATTTTTGTTACAGTTGTCTTGCACGTCCTGATTTCTAACAATTTGCTTTTTTGGCTGTTTTTCAAATTGTTGCTAAGCGGGCAGAGTTAAGGTTGCTTGGCCTGTATCATGTGCCTGTATAATTATATTGTAGCCACAGCCTGAACTTGTTTTTTCTGGGCTGTTATGGCTTTGCTTTGGGGTGGGTTATTGGTTTTGGGGTTTGCTTGGGTTTTCTTTGTGTGTGTTTGTTTGGATTTGGATTTTTGTTGGTTTTGGTTTTTTGTTTTGCTTTGTTTGGTTAGTTTTTAATACCCGTGCAAATTCTTGCAGCGTTTATTTGCCCTTTATTCGCTAACATATACTCTTAAACTCCACAGTTCTGTTCTCTATGAGAATATGCAGTGTTTGCTCTCATGGCAACAATGCCCTTTTTCCTGTAGTCTCAGATTGGAAGTGTAACCAGCTTGAGTGTATTTGTTTGTACTTTAATAACATGCACATCCCTTATGTGCCTATGCTGCCGTTTCCCTGATGGTAACCGAGAGTGCTGCGAATCCTCATCCACCAATGTTTCCCTCCTCTTAAATGTCATCGCTGTCAGCAAAGGAGGGATGCAAAAATATTAGAACGACGTTTTCTAGATTCTTCTGCGATCTGCTTCTCCTTTCTCTCCTGCAGCAAGTGATGGGAATCATTCAGCAGGGACAGCTTAGGAAATGATAGCAGCTGAGTAAATCTGACTCGCAGAATTAAATATCATGGATCAAATGGGCTCGTGCCAAATTTCCCCCCTGGATTTAATGTAAGACTCTGACCCTCGTGGTATTACAAAAGTGGGTCAAATTTCCTGTGCTTGTACAATAGGACTTTTGACATTTTGCCAACGCCAGTACACACTATCAAAGGTTTTATCATCAGCTGCCAAAGAGATAACTACAAGTTTTGAATTCCAATAAAGACTGTAATTGAATGGACTGTGTCTCAGGAAAATAACAGGGGGAAAATGGATAACAGTGGGTGTTTCGCCTCTGTGTTGCCATGAGGAAATGTGGCTGAGGATGAGCTGGAGACAAGGTGGCAGACCTCAGACCTCTGCGACCACCAGTCGAGGCTGTTTGGGTGTGTGCAGGGGGTGCAGGTGTTTAACCCCAGAAAGATGCTTTGTGGCTCGATGGGGAGATTTTCTTCCCCGTTTTCTCCCCTTAAGTATCCTGATCTTGACCATTCACCTCTCAGACTGGATCTCCAAACCTTAACACTAAGAGTTTGCCATCCTCCTGTCTCTTTCCTTGCTATGGGTTGTTCAGCCCTACAGATGCGATGCCCGTTTTTCTCAGAGCAATAACGGTGCTGTTCTCCACAACCTCTCTTTTTTCCTTTTTCTCTGATCCAGTGTTTATTGCTTCAGTCTGCTTTGTATCTTCTGTGAGGCTGTAGCTTTGCATCTTTTCTGTCTAGTCCACCTTGCTCTGTCATGGGGGCTCCATAAGTTGGTGACACCGGAGTTCTCAGCGCAGTTCCTTTGTCCCCTTCCCATATTAGTGGCACGGCAGCTTTCCACCATGGAAGTATTTATAATGTTGCTAACTGCTTCACAGCCTCAAGCGGGGACAGGAGAACTGAAAGCTAAGAATAAACCAGTGTTGGGTGTCCACCATCCCCACCAGGTCTCAGTTCATCCAAGGCGATGGAGAAGTGATGCCAGAGGTTCGGGGCAGCTTCATGGTGTGACAGCCAGTGCTGCAACTGTAGAAGCTTGACTTTTATCCAAAACGAAACAAAATCGAGTCTTCTAAAATGGCGATAATCCTTCTTGTATTACCGAGGTGACGCTGGAGGGGATCACGTATCTGCGGGTGTGCTGTGTAAGCTCAGACTGGTTGCACGCCAGGCCCAGCCTCCCTTGCAGTTCTTGTAACTCTTAATTCCAGAAGCACAGAAGTTAATAGTTTGGGAAAATTTTGCTTTTTTTATAATTAAGTCTGTAGAAGGTAGAAATCAACAGTACAGTGCGTTTTCCCAGCAGAGACCGTAAATTAATTAGGAGCAATTTGCTGTCAGAAACAATTTCCATAATTTAAAGTAAAAAAGCAGAAAACCCGTTTCTATGCTGAAGTGATTTAACTCCTGCGAAGACGGATTATGTGAAATTGTGGTTTACCTGCTCCTGGCTGCTGGTCCCCAGGATGACGCGGATGCTGATCCAGGTGGTGGCTGCTGATGCTGGGGCAGAACTTGTGAAGTGATGCCCTCTCCCCCAGCCACCCAGATCTTGACCTTTTCATAACAGAATTGTCTTTGACACTTGCAAATTCCTATCAGGAGATAATGAACAAATTGCAGTGCTAATCGAACACAGGCCTTTTCTAGGCTTTTGCCTGATCGTCACGCAGCAAAGGTCACAGTCTAACTAATGAGGGTTTTGGGTGATACCTACACAATATGTGGGCTTTTCTGAAAGGCCAAAATTTATGGGTGCCACTTGGGGACAATTCAGCTATCACAAGCATCTTTTAAGTACAGGAAGGCATGATCCATCCATCACTAAAGCCCCATTATTGGAGTTAAACACTCAGCCTCATCTACATAATTGCCAGACCTTGGGCTCCTCAAAAGGCCTCGGTGTCATTATGATAGATCCCCCTCCCTGTTTACCAGGAAGAATGAACATGAGATGGTCCATTGCGGCATTTAGTATTTCAGCCCATCAGGATCTTAGGGTGATTTGCAGATATCAAGTCACTGGGATGCTGATTTAAATGAAGGGAACATTTGCAAAATCATAAATTTGTCCCATGAAGTCTACAATGCGGACACCTTTCTGCAGCTGACAAGCACTGCAAAATTTACGGCTCCACACTTGCATTTTCTCCTTTTTGTGGCCTTTTCAGGTGCGAATATATTTATTGGTCCTTTCTTTCTTTGCTGACGTACAATTAAAGCAGCCTGACCTCTAGCTGCCAAATGCGTCACCAAAATCCACTGTGGAAACCATGGATTCCAGAGAATAAAATCTGCTGCATCATTAGTTCTTGCTTTAAAACTACATGTACACTTTATTAAAACCGTTTCCAAATATGTAGGAGTTATAGGCTAGAGATGAAAAGGCACTGGAAGATAAATTAGGGTACTATCCTCAAAATGTGCAGGTTACCTGCAGAATATTAAACCAGCCTGGGGAAGGGTAGTGCAGCACTGGTGCTCAGCTCCTTTCTCGGTGTGCTGGCACCAGGTTGCAATCTCAGCAATCAGATTTGGGCTGCTCTCGATGCGTTCCCACCGCACTGCGTGTGGCCCGGTGCTGTTCCATCTCACAAAAAGGTCCGTGCGATTGACATGTGCGGTTCCGCAGCTGCTGCATTTCAGCGGTGGGTGAAGGGATCCCTGCATATAGTTGGTGTATCAGTTTGGCTTGCGTTCTCGGGTGCTGTGGGATGTAAGGTGTGACATACATTGATGTTATATAAATATTTTTGAGTTCTAGAAATCCAGGCAATAGCAAATGCTTGAATTAGAATTGACAGCATAATCAGAATCTACATTTCACACCACAGGGATGACACCTTGTGCAATACAGTCTGCTAAGTACCACCCAGCAGCACTTTACACTTGCAGATCTTAGGAGATGTGAGTTTTGTTAGGCTGTGTACTCTTTGTGTTCATATTTGCTTGAAAATAGCACCGTGTGGTTTTTGTCACTGGGGTTTTTTTGGTGTGTGGGAGTTTTTTTAGTGTGTTAAATTTATATTTTGAAACTGTTTGGTTACTGACAGCTTCACCAGCCCCCATCAGCTGCTGATTCCTGTTTCCGCACTGCAATACCTGCTGGGTGTCGGGGTGCCTCTTACCTGATAGAGAAGGCAATGGAGACACCCTCTCCTGGTCCTCCACTGAATGCACTAATTGCTTTTAAAATGAGCTTGCAAGTCCTGTTTTTTTGTGGCTGTGTGTTTATTTAAGAACATATTTGGAAATTAGTGCTCATTTGAACTCAGAGTCTGAAACAATGAAGCGTGAGGCATCTCTTCCAACTCACATCACCATATGCATCAGCTGCCAGGTCCTGGCAAGTCGTGCTCTACATGAATAAGTTCAGACACACCAGCCCATGCAGTGAGAGCACCTTGTGTAACACGGCTTGAACGCTGCCATTGAGACCAAAAGTTAAACGACTCCAGGGTTTATCTGTCCTTCAAGTTTTGATTTAGGGTGGGGTTTTTTTGTCATTCAGTGTAAGGTGCCTTAGGTCAACAAGCTTTTGTTTTGAGTCACTTTGCAATCTCCGCTCCGAGTAGATTCTACAGCCATTGCTCTTCCTGCTCATAGCGTCAGCACCTGCGACACCAGATATAACACTTGTTGAATAACAGGCATGGCTGAGTTTCAGCAGCAGGTGTATCTTGTGGAACCGTGCACTGCCTGCCGTGGACTGTGCAGCCCATGTCAAAACACAGCTGGGTCTTTCCCATACAACATATAACACAAGCCTTCAGAATTTAAATTGGATATTGGGGAATATTTCTTCACCAAAGGAGCTGTGAAGCACTGGAACAGGCTGCCCAGGGAAGCAGCAGAGTCCACATCCCTGGAGGTGTTTAAAACACTGGAGATGTGGTGCTTAGGGACACGTTTTAGTGGTGGTCTTGGTAGTGGTAGGTTAGCAGTCGGACTCGACCTCAAGGATCTTTTCCAACCCAAATTATTATATGATTCTAATTGATGTTGTGTGTATAACTTGCCCTGATTCAGACAGAATCATCTGCTATAGTGGCAAGGCATAGACTGAGCATCACAAGATCTTGTGTGGAAATAAAGCACAGAAAATCTGTGTCGTCCACATAGGTCATACACAATAAGGATGCATTAGCCATAACAAAATCTCTCCAAGAATATACACATTTTCAAAACATATATACACATATCTACCCAGTGTTTGGCACATAACACACTGATGGTTATTCTTTGGACCACTTAGGCATTGCTTAGATACAACCATAACCAGCTAGCCTGCCTTCTTATGAGTTCCTTTGATTTGTGTAATGTCCTTTGCAAGTTAGAAAAACAAAACGAAACCAGACACAACAACAAACACAAAACCAAACCAAGCAAACAAAAAAAAACCCCAAAACAAACCAAACTAAACCCCAAACAAAATAGCAATCAGTTTACTATAATAGGAAAATCTCCCTCACTGGCATCCAGCCTGGACTTCAAGGTCTTTCAGTCTTCCAAGTGTATGTGCTACTCTAGATCTGCTCTTAGATTAATAACTGCTTGTTTAATCCAAATGTGCAGAGGTTGTTTCAGCCAGCATGGGTTGAACTACAGAATGCCAGATCAGCAGAGCACCTGGGATCACAAGGGTGATTTGGTTTTGCCGCAATGAGGCCGGGATTTGGAAAGCTCCAGCCCTGCCCTCTGCAAACTGCTGTTTGCTCAGCCTGGTCCCGCTCCTGGGCCGGACTTAAGGACTCTGCACCCTCTGGGCTTCTCGTGGCTTTCTTCTTTAATTCGAATGCAGCGCATCTGAGCTACAACCTTGCTACTAATACCAAAAGCTTCTCTTGCCCGTAAAGACAGGCTCCTATAATTATTCCATATGAACAGCAACATCTTTGTGGGGGATGTTTTGATGTGTCCTAATCTGGATTTATTTTCAACGTAGTATTCCTTCAGATTTCAAGTAAACTTCAGCTAAAGTGGTTTAGAGAAAACTTTCAGGAGGTTTGTCGGGCACAGTCCCACGCACGCTGATGAAATCTTGGGTCAATCGGCGCTAAAACTCTTAACTGACAGGTCCATAACACCAAGATAGTAAACCACTGTTGTCTCCAGAGTTGTTAATCCTCTTTCTGGAAGGTTGTGGTGTGGCGGTTTGTTTTGTTTTTCTTCTTCATAAATCTGACTTGCTCTTAAGCCATTGAAAACGTCTTTGCCATGGGACAGGAGAAAGCTTCCCGCCTCAGGCCACTAGGAACACACCGGTCTCTTGGTGCAGATGTACGTGTGGAAACGTGGGAAGTCCTGCAATGTGAAGGTGTTAAACTTTGTCAAATGGACTCTCCTGTAGCCCCTTGGAGACCTGCTGCTCTCCATTAGAACAGAAATAATCTCCACCTGATTTTTCAAGTGGTTGCTGCTGGTGGGGTTCAAGCAGCGGGGCCCTCTGATGGTTCCACGTCAATTTGCTTGGAAATAGCAGCTGGGTATTGGATTCTTACACGGACTGTACTTTTGTGTGCGATAATGTTAAATGTGTGTATTCATAGTCTTGACGTATAATTAAGAATGATATTTAGTTAAAAGAGTTCCCAAGCGGGGCCGATCATTGTAGCTGAGAACATATGTGGCTGGGAGAGAGAGTCAGCAAAGGCAAATCATGCATTTAGTAGTGTCCTATATATTAAATGTTTTGTGAAAGATTGAAGCGAGGGGAACAAATAATCCAAGTAAATGAGTAAAATCCCTCGTGTTGTTTGGGGGGAGGAGATATTGTTTGGTTCGGATCCAAGAAAGTGCTTAAAAGCGTGTTAAACTTTAATGAGGTAAATAGTCTCATCTCTGTGGCACAGAACGTTTAGGCTTAATTTTAGGCACATGCTTAAGTTCTTTGCCAAATTGGGGTCTAAAAAAGAGTTATGCTTTTGCATTTGAGAAGCGGGAGCGATATCACATGACTTCTATATTTAATCACAACTACTGAAGGCAGCTGGGATTTTGAATACGGAATACTTAAAGCAAACTCTTCTTGATCAATCCATAGAGAAATACTCAGAGGGAGAAAAAATATATACAGTAAATTTGAATAATGAACAATTTTGAGGAAATTGCAATCTGCTTGCAGACATTTGGAGAGCAGAAAGGAAGCTAAATTTGTTGAGTAAGTTACTTGCTGTGATCTATTCTCTTGGCTCTAATTAGAGGGAAGTGAGCAGTGAGGGAGCCCAGCAAATGAGACTGCTGTGGACTGAAGTGCCCAAAGAGAAGATTTTAACTTGGAAGGGCTTTTTAAGTGGATTATTTTTCCCCAAGTATTCGTTAAATAGGAGGGGAAAAAAATAATGGTGCTTTGAAATATTTGTTTGAAAGAAATGGTAGCTGAGTAAACAAACAGCATTGATGCTCAACAAATTTGACAGAAAACATTTGTGTTTTCATTGGAATTAAAATCTAAAAGTTTACTATAAGCGTTAACTGTATCAGTTAGCAGCTGACAGCTTTGTACATTTTTAGCATTAAGGTTTATTACTGTATTACCCAAGAATTTTCATCGGTTCCTTTAGCTCAGACTTGCTCATTAGTTGCGTTTAGCTCCCAACACAGCGCATCGTTCTGTCTTTGAACACCTTACACGAGGGACGGCTGATGAGTGGAATATTGAAACACAACAACTGGCACGATTGTTTCTTCTGAACAAACCTTCCGGCCACCAGGTACAGGTCATACCTGGGCACTGTTAAATTCAAAGGCTTCCCAATCAGCCTCCCCTCACGTCATACCAGCTCCACAGTGACGGTGTCTGCACAACAAAGCTCCCTCTTGTAACAACAGCAAAATTCATTTGCGGAGGGCAGAACTTCCCAGGCTCATGGAACACAAAACTATCCGTATGAGTCTGGTCCAAGCTCAAGGCACATTTCTTTAGCCGTATTTTTTGAGTATGAAATACAGAGCAGCAGTGTATGTTTATAAAAACCCCACAGCATCAACTAATGATGGAAGTCAATGGAAACTCTTCCCTCTTCTCACCAGTATTAGCGACTCAGCATAACCCATGGCAAGACGGCTCTTAGACGTGTGCTGTCATCCCTGTTGTACCAGGGCGGAGGGTTAGGAGCTCCTCTTTGCAACTTCCATGTGCTTGTAGTCCAAGTTACTTTACACTTTAAAGAAAAGATAATTTATTGTTCTTATTATTTTAAATCTTCCCTATGCACTTAAAACATATGTGGTGGGATCGGTGAGTACTTTTTCATTGTTTCTATACCTCCATCTAAGTATAACTTGTGTTTCAAATTTCTGTAGCTTGTAGAGCTTCTTTTCACGATTACTGCATCACCACTTTGAATTCTCTTACGGAAGCACTTCTTATACACCATTAATTGGACATGATTGCAGTGCTTGCGTCTTGACGCTACAACTGGGCAAAAATACAACTGAAACGGTTTCTCCCCCGTGCATTTATAAATCAAAAATAATCTATCTGGAATTACTAGAGTTACTCCAGATTTTTCACGAGCAGAACTGATGGACTTTAGCCCCATAGTTTTCTGTTAGTGAACATCTAACGGAGGAAGTGGTGCCCATTGTAGCTTGAACAGTCCTGGGCGGTGAACGTCAGGACCCCGTTTCTTCCCATTTCCTCTCCCTACCAATGACATTTTTGTTCGTGCCACTCGGATCCGTGTTTTTTCCCCTTGATTTCATTCATTGTATTGTAGCCGCGCAGGGTTATTCTCAGGGTAGAACAGCTTGTTGAAAGGGGTTTATATTAACAATTACACCTACTCCAATCACAAAAGTGTAATCTTTATCTTAATCAAAAAAAAGTTGGGGGGGGGGGCGTACAGAAGAAAAAATATACATGGCAAACTACTCTAAAGTTCTGCTTGAGTTATTTTTCAATTACAGCAGGTGAAGCAGAACGAAATTGTTACAGCCATTTATTGATTGTGTTACTATCCATTAAGGGACAACAGAAGAAGTCCATCATATTGTGTAACAACTTAACTATTTAAAATAACAAAGGCTTCTTATTGTTTCCCTTTTTGCCATTATCCTGACAAACACATTCTACTTCTGTTCTGGAAATCAAATTCAGGAATCATAATGAAGAAATTCTGTATTCAAGTTGACATTATTTCTTCCCCCAGCTATTGAAAATCTTCAGCTTTTTCATTGAAAAATAACTGAAGCAGAACAAAGGTAATGAAATATATTAATTATATTAATGATGTTTTACTGAAACTGGCTGCTTCCTAAAGAGAGCATGTATATAACTGAAAGAAGAGATTCTATCAACGGGTAGACAGTTAACAGGCAATAGTGTCACAGCTGTAATTTTAGCTGCTATGAACTACTCGAGGTGGTGATTGACAAACCCTTTGGAGTTTTATGATGAAGAGCGAGGTTTATCGTGTGTTCCAAGGTGGGTGGATGCTTTTTGCTGGGCGGAAGGCAGCGGAGGTGCGCAATGAATGACAGATGTAGCGAGGGATATCGTAGCGTGTCGATGTTGGTGACAGCGTTCATAAACCAGGTGTTAAACTGGAGCTTGGAGATGTTGTTCCCGAGGCCCGGATACGAGCACACAGAAGCAATAAATTATGTCGTCGCAACTAACATGCAGCAGTTGTTGTCTAGTCTACCATAAGTCTGATGAAGAACCAGAAGGTCTTGGGCTGGCTGCTAAAACTTCCCTGGCAATTATTTCATGTATACATGTGTGTATTTAATAGGGATCTCTGCACCTTCTTGGCAGCTCAATAGGAAAGATGCTCTGGAGCTGTTTGAGTCTGTGTTAAACATGGGTCCCCCCCAAAGAGGGGAAGTTCCAAAGTCTGGCCTTTGGCAGTGCCACCCGCGCTGCCACAATACACCAGAACTCCATGGCATTAAGCACGTCGTAACCTTGCTGCCACCCCTCTGCCCGTTTTCAGCTGTCAGACCGTTCTTTCCTAGCACTGAAAATCTGCTGGTGTTGTGACAACTGCTGACATAAAACGTCCATCGCCTGGTCCTGTAACCACCGCTCCTCTGTTTGAACCGATTCACTACACATAGGTTCTTGTACCTACCTGCAAGAAAATTAGATTTTCTATTTCAAATGTCCATTTAAAGACAAGGCAAGGTTGACATTTGGACTGGAGCGTGGCTTTGGTACGCAGTTATGTCTGTCTTAAAATCCCTAATGATCATTTTTTGGCTTTGAGATCCCTGGGAGGGTTTGTTGGCGGTTCCCGCGTCCTGCGTTGCTGTCACTGCGCGGCTCTGCTCTTGCAGCTCTTAGATGTCTTTTATTTGACTTGTACAGTAAATACCTGTCAAACCCCCGAAGTTGTTTCATCAAAAACGCCCTTGATCTCCATAACTGATGCTGAAATGCTTGATATGAATCCCAGTTGTGTGTGTCAATGTTCTTTAGGATCAGCTTGAGAGGTTTTTTGGAGGGGGAATGCCTCCTGCATTTGTGCCTTTTGGCTGAGGGTGCACTGAGCAAAAATGAGCTGCACATTGGGACTGGGCAACACTCGCTGCCTGCTGGGCTTTCAGGGTCGCTGGGATATTCTTTCTGAACATATGAGGAGGTTGAAAAGTATATATAAAACACCTTAAGACATGACTGTGCACATATATGTTAGTTCTTATTTTATCTCTGTAGCCATCAGGCAAAATGGAACCTATGTAACCGTCTTTGAGTCCAATATGAGTCTTGTATTAGTGCAGTTCCACTGCCTGCAGTACAAGTATTGCTGATTTACTTGGTGAAGAACAGGTCACACAGATAATGTGGTTTCCCTGGACTAGCAGATACTATGTGAATGTGTTGTGAGCGCCCATCAGGGGTTAATTTTGTTCTCCACGCACATTTGGGAATGTGTTGAGGCAGCACACAGCACGAAGGCTGCGAATCAAAGCAAGCAGGCTATCTCTTCCCACAGATCTCACAGCAAAATTTAGGAGCTAAACGATGCAACATGTGCATAAAAGCTTGATAATGTTTTTAAAACATATCACTTGAAATATGTTAACGCATATGTTCCTTCATTTAGAACTCTTTCAAAATACATAATTTGGCCCTTTAGCTTTACAACCCAGCTCGTTATGCATAGAGAAAAGTTTTGGGAATGTTCTCCTGGTCTTTCCAAGGGCAGCGTGACCTTTCTTTCCCACCTAAGCCTCGTACAGCCCCGTTTCTCTCTCCCTGTCTCACCCTCCAGCTTTGGCAATGCCACTGGCAGCTCATCCCACCAGCCCCGCAGGCTGGCATCCACCAGCTCGCTCTCATTCCTAAAGTTTAAAGCCTTCCTGTCGTTCAGACTTGCCCAATTATCTGCCTGGGAATAGCTGGTTCTTTCTAAGCATCAGGTTAGGTATTTTATTTATTCCAATGACTTGTATCAAGATTAGATGAGTAGGATAACAGAACTCCATAGTTGCAGAAATTGTTGGTCATACAGGCAAATCAAAGTTCCATGGTAGTCTTCACAAAAAGGTCCAAAATCCAATAAGAGCTTAAACACCCACGCACGTGCGCTGTACATAGAGACC
Organism: Nesoenas mayeri; assembly: GCF_963082525.1. NCBI lineage: Eukaryota > Metazoa > Chordata > Aves > Columbiformes > Columbidae > Nesoenas > Nesoenas mayeri. The sequence continues at coordinate 34,771,219 of NC_137554.1, read as the reverse complement.
AGTCTAACTTCTCACCCCCAGTAAGATAATAAGCCAGGAGGTAGAGTGGCATTTCATTCAAACAATGGAGGAGAAGCAGGTAAATCGCTGCTCACGAGTTCCTCGGATAAGGCGAGGAAACTTTTTGCACCATATTTTCAGTTAAATAAAATATGACTTTTACACAGTGCTGTAGATTGGCCGTGAGCGCACCTCTGGGTGGAATTACCTCCGCTTCCCCGCTATCAGCAGCTGCAGGCTCCACCGAGCCCTTGGTGCTGCATGCAGATTCCACCACTGACGTTGTGAAGTCTCCAGTTACTCAGATGTACGGCTTAATCAAACCAGGCTCTTTCCTGATTTCTGAATCTTATATCATTTTGCTCTCGATACTTCCCTTTCAAGGTCAGAAGCAACCTCTGGGCTTCTAGGAATGTGCTACTTGCAGAAAATGTTGATGATTTTTACTAGGAATGTATTTCTCTCGCCAATACGGGGTGACTGGATGATGCAGAACAACACCCGCAGGGAGCAGCGTTCTTGATCTGTCTCATTTAGCGTAAAACAGGGGAGAAACTTCTGTTCTAATAATTGCTATTACATTAATTCCCTCTGCACTGGGCTTGGGAAGCCTGGATGATGAGATTTCAAAATACCAGATGCTGGTTGTGGTGAGAGGAGCTGAGATGCTCACTTACTGTCTCGAACACCCAAGAGTGCTTGTTGATGTGACCTGGTGTGGGAACATGAGAACCCAGGGAACAAAGAAAGAAAGAGAGTGTTCCTGCACTTCTCTCCCATTGAAACGTTGAAAATTGGCTTGAAACAAGAAAGACACTTCCACATGATTTTTTTATTATCATTATTTTAGCAGCCTGTTTTCAGACTTTGAACCTTGCCAGTTTAGGCTTTCATTTTGTTTCCAAATCAACAATACTGATAGACTGGATTTTTAAAATGTATGTACAACGTTCCCCCTGTTCCTTTTCTTGTTCCCCACCTTCGCTTTCTCCATATTCTAACAGAATGTGAACAGAAAGCACAGGTAAAGATTTAGGTGTGAACTACAGCTTCACTTCGAAAGCCCAGTAAACTTATCATTTTTTAGAAGTAAAACTTTTATGATTAAATAGTTCAAAAATCTGCCTAATGGTACTTTTCGTATGCCGTTTAAACTAAAATACAGACAATACCTCAATTCTTGAAGCAAATTAAGTCTATATTTTGATAAGCCAATAAGCACGGCAGTTTATTCTTCATTTTCCCTCAACATATGGGGCTTTCTGTTTATTGTCTTTCACTAATTTTCTGTATTTTCCTCGGAGCTTTTGTCAGCACAGGCATCCCCTTCCCTCTGCGCTTTGTATTCTGCACAAAACCACTCGGTGAATTGGAGTCATTTCCTCTTGCAGGAATGTATTTGGTTGGAGAGTTTAGGTGAATTATATTCTGCTGATTAGTGAAGCAAGTGCTGCGCTCCATCTGCCAGAGAACGGGAGTGGGATATTTAGAACGTGATGGATGTTCCTGTTGGGTGGGTTTGCAGCCCTTGGAATGACTGAGCGGTTCACTGGGGCCGGGGCTGCTCCGTTTGGTTTGCTTTAAGAGGACAAGCTGACGTGGGGATGGGGATTATTACTGCAAGAACTACAATCAACAGACTCGGCAATGAGCGCAAAGTCAGGGCGTAATGCTCTTTTAACAAGAAATCTGGGAAAACAAATGCAGAGAAACGGGGTTTGATCCACATGCAATATCATGTCTCAGTTATACGTGAATATTCAATGCTGCACTTTTCTTCCCTCAGAGCGATTAGAAAAGGTGAAGACAGAATCTCCCCGTGCTGGTTGCGCGGTGTCTAACGGGATGGTGCTGCTGTCCTTGGTCGCTTGGAATTACTCATCTATATTTTTAGGAATCTTTTAAACCCTGCACATTTACCCATGCCAGGAGTGCAGAGGTGTTTGTTTCAGAGGTATTTCGGAGGCGTTTCAGAGGCGTTTCAGAGGTGTTTCAGAGGTATTTCGGAGGCGTTTCAGAGGCGTTTCAGAGGTGTTTCAGAGGTATTTCGGAGGCGTTTCAGAGGCATTTCAGAGGTGTTTCAGAGGCGTTTCAGAGGTATTTCAGTGCTGCACAAACACGCTCGGGCATCCTTATTCATTTCAATAAGTAGAATGAACAGTTGAAAATGCTACCGTTTATTTCTTAACAGACTTTTCCCTCCAGTAGGACCACAGTGACTGTTTTTCGGCTTATTGAGATGCCATAGTTATATATTTTTAACTACGAGACCCCTCAAACCAGGAAAACTAATTACAGTGGAACTGTGCAGGGGTGTCTCAGCACCAAACCATGTTGAAATGTGCTGCTCTTTAAAAGTCAAAGGGACATATTCTGCTCTGAGGTAAGGTGCTCATTTTTCTGAAGGTCCTACAAAGCAAAGCACATTATTTGAACAAATGACAGAATAGTATGTCTATAATGAAATACAGCATTTACTTGCTTTCAGCATTTGAACTGTGACAATGGAAATGAAGTCAACAGTTATTGCTCTTTTTAAACAGCCTTTTTAATATTCCAAGTAAGTTTACATTGCTGGACCCACGTGTGCCTTAATGATTCCTGGAAGTACTATGACTTGGCCCAAAGGAAAGCACAAACCCGACGCTTTATTTTGTGTGAATTAAATGCAGCTAATTAAAATGAAGGAAAATTAAAAAGAATTAGGCGAAATAAAAGCACTGCTGTAAAGGTTTTATTAAACACTTATGCAGCGAATAAAAAATGTGCAGCAAAAATGAAGCACGGGTTGATTTATCCGAAAGGTGCTTATTGCAGCCCCTGGTCCATGGGCGAGACAGCAACTTCTGAGCCCCCGTATCCCGAGTCCCTCACACAGGTCTGGCCCCCGTGTCATCCAGAAAGGGGTCACGGATGAAACGATCACATCTGGAACGGTGATTCCACGTGGCACAGCACAGCGTGACCCCCCGCGCCCGTGGAACAAGTTACCCGTGGGAAATGTTGCCGATAATGCAGGTGCGCTGCCGCTCTAGTCAATGCTAAATGAACATCGGCGGGTGGGATCTTATAACCCGCCCAGCTCCCTCTGAGGTGAGTGGAAACAGGAATAGAAGCTACACGGAGTAATGAATAAATTAAACACACAGTGCCAGGGAACTTGTTGATGGTTAAATCTCCAAGCAGAAGAGGTTAAACTTCACTCGTTCTGAATTTTTAAAAGATGTTTGTCCCCACCGTTTATTTCTATGGGTTAATACTGGCGTGCTTTCTTAGAAAAGTATCTGTAAGAAGTTAATTTGCACGCAGTGTGGGTCGAGTTTCACGCTCAGATCAGGCCGGGCAAGAAGTTGGTGGACAGATGTGCATGGGATCTAAAAGAGCAGGAGGACAGTTGAGCTGCATACAGGGCATTGCTGGGAGTCAAACACCCTGCCTTGGTTTGGATGTCTAGAAACTTCCTTCAGAAGTCAGGTGTTACCTAATAACCAGGCCAGGCTTTTGGTTTTGGTGGAAGTGTGAGTGTAAACGTTGAGAGGAGACAGTAAAGAGGCAAAATCTAGACCAAGAACATGGATTTCGAAGGCTTTGTGGCACTCGAGATGGGCAGTTGCTTTCATGGTAGTTACTGGGAATGATAGAAGGGAAAACATATTAAAATGTACTAACATCTGTTCCTCTGAGGAGCAGAGAGAGGCTAAAGAAAAGAGAGGAAGTATCAGCATCTGGAGAGAACTATAAAAGATACGGCAAATGCAGAGGGGAAGAGGAGTTTTAGTAGATGAAACAAAAGTTGACTCGATGAAGTTGAGAAAAACCATAGAATTACGCTAAGTTTGAAATTATTTTTTGTGATATAAAACCTAAATGTTTCAGATTTTAAAAACAAAATCTGGTATTATTGTCCCCAGGACACTCAACTTTGCTTTTTCTTATTTGTTTGTTCTGACTTGGAAATAAACGACTTGCAATGCCCAAGTTTCACATCCTGGATGGCATCCAGCCTCCGCCGCTTTATTGTGCTGCAGGTCCCGCAGAAGGACGATATTGCTCTTCCAACAGATTACAACGTGCTTTTTCACAACAAAACTTCCCCTCCTGGCTTTGTGAGTGAGTCAGGGGTTCTGCCCTAAGCGAGTGGCTATTCTGTATATTGTCTCTGGCTTGTGAAGAGGGGGAGGGCTCTAGAGAGGGCTGGTGCGAGGGTAACAACCCCCGCGAGCGCGCTTGGTGCTCGCACTGAAACACACACGGGGAAATACCACCGAATGCACTAGTTTTATATATTTAGGTTCATTTTCTGTTCTTACTTATGCCTTCATATCTCTTATTTTCAGGTCATTTAAATAAGAGACATGTGGTGGGACTCTATCATTTAAGCAAAATTGGTATTCTGCCATCCATGAAATTGCATGGACACTTTCAACTTATCCCAAAGTGCAAATCATGTGTATTTCTCTCCTTTAAAAAGTCAATGTGAATAAATGCTTAAAAATATGGGTCACAAAAAAAAAACATCAAAAAGGATCTTATTTTTCCCCACCAGGGTTCATTTTATTTTTTCATCTTTCCTCTCCCTTCTTCACAGCAAATACATTGAGTTGGGTTGTTGTTGACCGAACAACAGGAGTATTTGACACATCAACTTATTGTTTCAGGCCAGATGCTTTCATTCCCCCCATTTGCTCCTGCTGGAGCTGGTTCTTTCATACAGACTCCATGAGCAGCTCCTCGCCTGCCCGTGGCTGCAGCCCCAAGGAGATGGCTCCATGTGTGCCCAGCTCGCCACTGGTGTCACCCCATTGCTTCGCGGTGTCTTTGACCCCCCCGCCTGTGAACCCCGGAGGTGTCCGAGGCGCCTGTTCGACTCTGTGCCTGGTGAGGTGACAGCACTCGTGCTGCGGGACCAGCGTGGCCACGCGGTACAGGGCTGTGCCTGTGTTTGCTGCAGCAAAACACGAGAGGAAACATCTCACGGGCGTACTTATGGTCTCCCCTCAAATTTTGGGTGTCTGGGTTCAAACGCACTCGGGAATGCGCAGTGTAACTCCTGGAGGGTTGCAGGACCTGAAAAGTGTGAGCGTTTACTGTAAATTGCTTCCCTTACGTTAGCACCTTTACATTAGCACCGAACCCGTGACCACGCCACCGAGCCTTTGACAGTCACCCCAGGAGACGCCTGGAGCCGTCGGCTGGTGTGACACCCAACTCAAGCCAGGGAACCTCTATGAAGCTTCAGGGCTGTTTCTCCAACCTCGAGGGACAGAGGTTCTCCGTAGCCACAGTACCTTCCAGTCTCAGGTCAGAGTGCTCTGCTGATGTCTAAACTAACTGGACCTTGCTGAAATAAGAAGTCTGTTGCTTCTGCCCCCTCTGCTGTAGAGAATAAATAATTCTTTTCCCTTTTTTTGCAACAGACTTTTAAAGATCTGAAGGTTTTTTTAGTTGAGAGCGGACAACCTCGCTCCTTCCAGCCATTGCTGTGTGGCACCTCTGAACTCCCTTTAGTTACTTCTCCAACTCGGGCTTTATAAACCCAGAACGAAGTGGGTGGATGAAATCACACGTTTAATATTCACCTCATTTGTAAAGTTTGATGCTGGTGGCTTGTGTTGAGTTTCCGGTTTAAAATACGCCACCGTTCTTCTTCCAAAATCTCAAGTTGTCTTCTAGCCTGTACTTGTTCAGTTAGTTATTTTGTATGTATAACCTTGTCCTTATTGATCTGTCACCATTTTCTCATCAGGCTCTTTCTCCAATTTGTTACGCTCGTTCTGAATTTTAATCCCATCCTACGCTAGTTTTGTGGTCTTTGCAGAGTGGTACCAGTGACAGAGTCCCTGAAATGATGGAGGGGGAGGAACGAGATACTCAGTCTGGATAACTTATTTCCTAATTCTGTCATTTATTATGAATTGTTTGGTCTCTATGAAATGCTGTTAGTATAGCTGATGCCCATAGTATCAGTAAGATGTATGTAGAGCTATTATTTCCTAAGGTACATTGTTTATGAAATATTGAACTGTTATGAAAAATTACGAAATGTTGAAGCTGAAGGTGACAAACAATGGCAAAATCCCAGTATGGATGGATACTCTGGCTTCAGCAACTCGAGCAATCAGAGTAACACCAGCTGTTCGTGCAGAGACAGCACTTAAAGCCTACAGACGGCTTAGTCCCCAACTTCCCGTGTACATTGCTGTTTCAAAGGTGGTGAACATTTGCAATTTAATCTGGAGTAACAGCAGCTCAGCTTCTCAAGATAAGAAGATAGTGATTCAATGAGCTAACGCGTGTGCCTACCCTTAGAAATACTAGCCTAGCTTTTAATGATGTAGCACCTTCCTCCACTCCTCCGTGTAAGGTGACTTGCAGACTTGTTTCTGCCTGCAGGGTTAGGATGTAAAATGGGATCTTTTAACAATCCCAGAAGGCAGGACCCGCCTGCTCTGTGCCAGCCGGGAGAGTGGGATTTGCTCTTCTGGGCCTGCTCCAGGTCTTGAAGGTGCTGCGTTTTGGATTAGATTCTAACAAGGTAGAATAAGATGAATATGTAACAAGACCTGATCCCATTCTTATGTCATTTGAATGTGCTGTAGTTGTTGCAAACCTACCGGCTTTTCAGACTGCTGTTCACACACTGTTGGCTAAAAACGGACAAGGAAAAATACGTTTCCTTACTGGTTCTGCCTGAATTTATGACTATAGAGCCTCCAACTTTCAGTTATGATCTTCCTCGTGTATGTAATAACACATTTTCTGCGGGTGCTGAGGTTTCTGTAACTTGTGATGAACTGCAGGCAGTAGTTGGGTTTATTCTGCAGTGCTGCGTTGTGTGTACCTGGAAATGGGTCATTTTTCTCCTGCAAGAATCGCAGCGGGGGTCTGTGCAGGGAGAGCCGGCAGCCGAGCTGCGCGGGGGGCGAGATGGGGCCGCGGGTTTGCTCTGATTGAACTACTGCTGGAGCTGAACAAAGCTGCCCAGACGCGGGCTCTAACCTGGCCAGGTGAAAATCGTTCACTGGAATTAATAAAAACGGTGATGGTGAAGATGGCCTCTTTAAAACGTACAGCGAAGGGAACGGGAGTTTGTCAGTTGTGGGTTCTGGTCTGGGGACGGCAGAGATTGTTTCCTTGCGCGACCTTTCTAACAAGAAGTGTCAGACTTCACCCCGCATGTATCAGACTAGTGTGGCATCGGATATTAATCCCGATGGGAAAGGATGATGTGATTTTCACAGGCACTGAGATAGCTGATCCCTTTTGGCCTGGCTGGAGGGTATTGAGAGCGTCTTTCTGCAGCTGCTGGCAGAGCAGAGTGTTCCTGCGAGAGCAGAACCAGAATAACTGAGCACGAACAGCAGCTCTGGCTTGAACTTTCTTCTCGCTTCCCATTCGTTTGTTGTCGAATTTGCTGCCTTTGAGGCCTTGCTGCTTTGAGCAGAATGGCGCTGCGCATCGCAATGGCACGGGCTTCAGAAGCCTGTCCGCTAACAAGCTCTTTGAAACACCCAGTGAAAATACTTGAAGGGCTTTCGGGATAACATCACGTTTAAAAAGAAGCGATTTCACCTTGTTCCTAGCTGCTCGTTCGAAAGTTAAAGATTTTGCCTGATATTTTGATAAATAAAGGTCTGGACATAACTGATAATTTTGTGTTCCGCAGTATCACGTTAAGCCCTGGTATCTTTGCTGCGTTTCAGGCTGGATAAGAGAACCAGCCATGGTTTTGCTGGTTTTGTATTCGGTTCTCCCCTCCACCTATTCCAGGGACCGTGTCCCATCCTCTCACCCCATTATGCCTCCCTGAGCCTCCATGCTCTGTCCCACAGCAAACGCTGCTTTGGGAAGGGGCAGAAATAGCTGCTCCTGCTCTCAAGAACAATTAATGTTGCTGCAAGAGGAGGAACAATGTTTTGGGTGAGGGGTCCGAGGGCTGGAACCCGCGCTGAGCTGGGGTACCGCCGTGGGACAGATCGGTGTGGGGTAAACCACTGTCGCTTCAGCCACTTCCTGGGGTATCCGTTTACAATAACTGAGCCATCTGAAATACAAATACGTTGGGTTTTGGTTGGTTTTGGTTTAAATTACAATAAAAAATGTCAATTGTATGAAAAACCTTCTGGAGAAGCAGCTAAATCCACAGGCTTGCACTGGGACACTGCAGCCAGACCCCCTGCTGAAGTCCACATAACCTGCATAATGGTTTTTTCTTCTTTGGTGTTTATCGATTCAAACATTAAAATAAAATACGTGAGCTAATATAGAAGTTTAAAAAAAATATGTATTTTAAGCTCTTCTTTTTCTGGCTTCTGAGAAATTTCATAAAGAATTTTCTCAGCCCTTCCAAAGGGGAACGTTCTTTTTCCTACAGTAGGTAACACCAGTTTCTCCCCAGAAATGTACATTTTTCTGTTGGCAGGACTGGCCAAAGTAAAGAAAAATGAGGAAAAAATATCCCTTTTGTGCAAGCAAGAAGATTTGCATGCTGTGGCCGTCGCTCCTCGTTAGAACCGCACACTGCCCATTGAAAAATGAGCTGAAAAGAAATAAGCGGTGATTCATTTTTTTCCTTCCCTGAGTTATACCTTTAATTAATCTCCATCAGTTTACAAGATCAGTTTCCACCCCGATTTAAGCAGCATGCACTTGGACAAGTCCAGCAGCATGTCCACAGTGTTTGTGGTCCTTGCTGCCTAAGACCTGTCAGCTGCTCAAATGTATCACTCATGGCCCAAGTTTCAGCAAATGAAAACACTATGGTTTTATGTTAACGGGAGAGTTGAGCCCTTAAATTACTGTATTAGCTTAAAACTGCTTTAGTGCAGTGCATGGAGGCATGTTGATTTAAAGGCAAAAGTAGTAATGCAAAAAGTCGTCCATAAATGAAGACCGTATACATAGTCTTATTTATTTCAATCACGTTAGGCTTGCTCTTATGATTTGCTTTGGTTTTATTTTTTCCCTATATCCCCAAATCCCTTACGGACCTCAGAGAGCAGTGTATAAACAGCAGGTTAAGGTCATTAAAACATTAGTCTCTTTACTTCATGAAACCCAGGCTCAACTCGGCATATCGCACGCAAATTACGAACAAAACCAAACCCAACCTAATGGTGGAAAAGTCAACCAAATGATGTATTTCGTTATGAGAAGTGCAATCACTCCCCTCCCTTGTCTCTGAAGTAGTGCTTTGTATCTCATGCTATAAGCTCGCTGTGAGCACTCCACATTTGTTGCCTAGTTGTATTTTGACTAATTGCTATTTCTGGGTTCGTACCCATTGTCCCCATGTTTACACAAAGAAACAAACAGCAGAAACCCTTTGGCTTGCATTGTTACAACTATCTTGAACCAATTCCAGATCTCATTTAATGTCTTCCTTTTGTTTTAGTTTATTCTTTAACAAAATTTTGAACATTTTGAGAGACAATGTTTGTGACTTCAGGTTGTATTTTGCAGTAATTTAAAATGGTTTCCTCTTCTTTGTTTTAGTGCCTTTGGTAGCCATGCTTCCCTTTGGCGTTCCATCTGAACGTTGCTGTGCATGCCCTGAAACCCCAGAGACTCGTATCTCTCAGTAACGTACCAAGAGCCTTTAAAACACACAAACAAAAAAAACCAACCCACAATACTTTAATAAATAGAAGGTTTTCAGAATAACGTAGCTGATATTTACGTAGCATGCTATTCAAAGTACGTCTCTAGCGTTCAGCAGGCAGTAATTTGTTGTGGGAAGCTTGGTGCGGTTCGTGCTGCGGGGAAGGTTCTCGGTCACAGTGCACATACCAAGAGCCTTAACACAAACCTGAGAATAGGCAGCAGCCCCTTTCTCAGTTACACCGCGCTGCAAAAATAGTCACCCAGACTAGCAACCAGAAATTTGACCTTATAATGCTCTACACTAACGCTGATCATTGTCACAGTCATCTCCCTCTCTTGCTTTATTCTGCCCCCGGATTGGTGCATGATATGGGTGACTTTTTAGGGAGATTTTTATTGCATGTGGAGGAATATAAATCAGACAATAGTCAGAGACCGTAGGAAGAACTCTCTCTAAACTCAGGTCTTTACTAATTCGGGGGCATAGGTGGTGAGAAAATTGCTTTGTTTTGGGCGAGGATGAAAAGAGATTGATTTTAACGTTGTGCATGTTTATCATAGGATATGATTTTTTTAATGTGTCTTAGAATTCTTATCTGTCAATGAAATAGAATAGACATAATGTAAATAAAAGTTAATAAATATTCAGGCCATGCTATTGCTGAATGACAACTGATGCTTTCAGTGGATTTTATGTATCCATCAGTGATAACCTGCAAATAACTTATTACGGTGTGCCTTCTGAAACGACGAGATTTGGTTAAGTAACATTCAGTTAGTGGAACGGCACACCTTAGGCAAAGCATCTACGACGTGTGCTACTCATCGCTCCCAAAGACTAAACCTAAACCTGAGTCCTGGCTTGGGACCAACAGCTCCTACCAAAGTGCAAAGGGGTGGCTCAGAATCACTTCTGCTGCTCACAACTAAACCTCTTGCTCTTTGAATCCTTGTATTGCTTCCCTGTCTTTTCTGTATTAGCACCGAGCCTTCTGTCCCCGCTGAGCCCCACGGCACCCAGATCTTGGCTTTGGCACATCAATGCAATTATCTCCTGCATCTCTTCTGTTCTGTATACTCCTCCCATCTCAGCCCCATCCCCATGATGATCATCATCATAACTACCCAGTGCCTTCCTGATACACCTTTGCAAATTTTGTTTCCCTTCTTTCTTATTTCCGAGGGGAAGCACCACCAATTCCTGCACTTGCCACCTGCACCATCTCACGGCCAGCCTTTGTCCTGGGCTGCTTTTCAACTCTGAAAGCTTCAAGCCTCTAAATCTCAGCCTGCAAAAGCCTGGTCAGATGGAAAATGTGGCCTGAATATCTTTGTTAGTCATATATGTGAATCAGAGCTTTTCATCCCAGCCATGTGAGTTTCTGGGAGCTTCAGTGGGCTTACTCATGATAGCAAATGCTACATTCAATAGTAGGCATTTGCAGGATCATCCTCTATGATTGTAATCCCTTTTGGATAGGGAACGTGTCAGCATTTTATAAAGGGATGTAAAGATGCACGTGGCCCACACAAAGTCTCCGTAATTAATGTTGCTCCATCAGCTGATTACAGGAATGTATAGACTGCACAATCATGATACAACAGTCGGCGTTTAATATTTGAGAAGAAAGGACAGGAAGAAAAATGGGGGAAGTTGTGTCGAATGGTTCTTGATGTGGATATTTCGCCCATCTGTTTCGAAATGCTCTTGACAACCGAGAGCTGTGCCCGTGGCTTCTTTCTTGACTTCTAACTGCTGCTTGTGTCTCGGACTTGTATCTCCTCTGGTTCGTCTGTATAATACTTTGGATTTATAAACATAAAGTCTGTAAATTCTACCAGGTCTTTTCCCTGTGAACTTCAGGTGAACATCAAACTGCTTTATGTTCAGCTCAGTGTGTAGGAGCCGGAGCCTCTGGTTTTGTCCCCAGAGGCAGGAGAACAGGGCTCTGGTGGCCAGGGAGGGACTGAGGAGCCGTGACACCTGAACGGGGAAGGCAGAGCCGCTGCTGCCTTTGTGTGTGAGAACAGCCGCCAAGGCTGGACGCCCGGCTCGCAGCTCTTAGCACTTTGTGCTTATTTATAAGATGTTTTTTTTTTTCCTATAGAGAACTGTAATGATGCAAGGCAACTTTATTATGTTCTGTGGAAAACGCTAAGTTAAGAAAAACCGATGAGGGATTGTGTAGTGGAGCGCAACGCATTTTAGCGTTGAGTCTCTAGGTCATTCTGAAGCAGGGATTTGAGTGGTGTCCCTTGGGATTTGCTGTTATACATGCTGAAATGATCAATCAAGGATAAAAAATGGACTGTTCTCATCTCATAGATCATTTCACAGTGAAACAGTTAAACTCCTGGCTGCTTTCTGAAAAACAGAGATCTGCATTAATAAGGTGACCTTATCAGAGCCCCCCCCGGGGGAAGGGAGGCAGAAAAAAGGTTGTGGAAAGAAAGTGAATCCTATTGTTAATCTTTTTTCAGGGAGACTTGGATTCCTGAATGCAAATTACTTTTTATTTAAATTGTGTGAAAGCACAAAAGGTTGGTGTCTGCAATTGACAGTTATTTCATTAGCTGACTCACGGAGCCTTGCAAATAGTTTCTAGTGTTCACTTCCCTTGGATTTGTTTTCTTTGTTCTGAGCAGATCTTGCATCGGCAATCATTTTGATTAATGCGTTCAACACTCTGCTTTCCTCCACGTGCGGGTTTGTGCAGCAGTCAGCGTGCTGGCCCAGGTGCGGGGAGGCTGGAGGTGGCTTCGGCATTCCTGCAGCAGTGCTGCTTGCAGCTGGAGATGAGGGAGGGATGGAGGCTGCTGTGAGGTATCTCACGTGGTGGTGACCCCAAACACAAGTTGAAGCCGACTTTCAGCATCAGAGGTGGGATTGTCCCAGCCACGTCCCCCTGTGAGAGCAGACGGTGCTGCACGAGCACCATCTGTCACTGCTGTGAGCCCCTGCGGGCTGGGCACGTTGGCTTTGTGCCCCCATCCCAAGCTCTATAGTTCACAGTGGCTCCCTATATCACAGTATCACACAGTATCACAGTATGTTTGGGATTGGAAGGGACCTCAAAAGATCATCCAGTCCAGTCCCCCTGTGGAGCAGGAACGCCCAGGTGAGGTTGCACAGGAACATGTCCAGGTGGGTTTTGAATGTCTGCAGAGAAGGAGACTCCACAACCCCCCGGGCAGCCTGTTCCAGGCTCTGTCACCCTTACTGAGAAGAAGTTTTTTCTCAAATTTAAGTGGAACCTCTTGTGTTCCAGCTTGATCCCATTGCCCCTTGTCCTGTCATTGTTTGCCACTGAGAAGAGCCTGGCTCCATCCTCGTGGCACTCACCCTTTATATATTTATAAATATTAATAAGGTCACGAAAACCAGAGCTTGTTTGCTTCTCTGCTTAAAAATACTACCGTATTAATTGAGGTATTAATTTGGGGGCGAAGGAGAATGCATAGGTTAAGGTTCATCCTATCTTGCTTCAGGCACACCAAGACTAGGTGTCTGGTCTATGACACATATTGAAGAACAAATAATCAGTTCAGGAGAGAATGGTTCTTCCTGTCCCTAAACTGATGGGCCATCTGGAGGTGCTGGCCCTCCCTTGGCCCAGAAGATGAGCTTCAACGAGCTGCTCAAGTCTTAGTATGGTGAGAGTTTAGGGTAGATCCTGTCAGCCCCATCCATTGAATTAGACCAAGTAGTATCATCAATGTTTACGCTTCATTGTGAAAAACAGTTACGAAAATTGCTTGATTAATTGCCCCAGATACACACTGAGCTACAGGCAAGTTGCTGGAGGCCTGCAACCTCTTAGTATCCTTTCCCTCTTTTCTTCCTTCTTTCGCTCAGCACTACATTTTTGTTCTTTCCAGACCTTTCTGGCATTTGTTGTTGCAATCAATCTGCCGTTCCCCAGTGACACCTCGTATTGCATCGGTTTGTCCAGAGCTTTCATCAGCGCCCCGAGCGTGACGTTGTTCTCCAACCTGCATCGAGCTCGCTCCAGGTCCTACAACACAGAGACCGGGGGGCTGGGGCATTGGTTTCTTCACAAGTCACTTGTCCCCAAGAGTAGCAGCTCCAGGAATCTTATCGTGGAAAGATCCCGGGACAAAACACCTGAGATACAAAGGCAGAGCCTCAGCAATGAGATCAGAAAATGCTCTGGCCCAACCGCCTCCAGAAAACGTCGCTTTGAACGTGGTGTTTGTACACGTGCAGGGCGTGTGAACCCATCAGAAGACCGTTCACTTGCTCATGAACGTTTTCAAGCTGTTTTCCATTTTGATAGGAAATCCAACATATAGAGGGTTTTCTGAGAAACGTTGATTTGTGAAAATAGGGAATTTGGGTGGGTTTTTTTTCCGGTTCAGATGCTTGAGATTTTTAATTCCAATTTTACATGGTCAGTTACCAAAAACCTACGGTTTTGAGGGTTACTATAAGGTTTGGGGGTTACTGTAAGGTTTGAGGTTTACTATAAGGTTTGATAGTTACTGTAAGGCTTGAGGGTTACTATAAGGTTTGAGAGTTACTACAAGGTTTGAGAGTTACTATAAGGTTTTGAGGGTTACTATAAGGTTTGAGGGTTATTGTAAGGCTTGAGGGTTATTGTAAGGCTTGAGGGTTACTATAAGGTTGGAGGGTTGCTATAAGGTTGGAGGGTTACTAGAAGGTTTTGAGGGTTACTATAAGGTTGGAGGGTTACTATAAGGTTTTGAGGGTTACTATAAGGTTTGAGGGTTATTATAAGGGAGGCTCTGAGAGAAAGCAGTAGAAATGTAGATTATTTTCTCCTTCACAAGTCTTAAGTATTTTTCCCTGTTCTCTCTTCTGAGTCACAAGAATAAATATAAAAGGATTTTTTTAGCCTTTTTTTTTTAACTTTTTAGCAGTAGATGTTTAAATTTAAAAAGTGAAAAAGAACAGCAGGGATGGATGGGAATGAGCATCAGAAGTATAATGGTTGATGGACACTTGAATGGAATTGATGGGAACTCAGGGGGAAGGGAAGAACAGAATGAGTCAAGCGATGCCAGGTGAAATGAAACAGCATTGTCCAGTTGCTTTTAAACTGGATTTTGAGGCAAAACTCTTTAAACAAATACTTGTAGATAAAATTCCATCAAACTGCCTTTTCCCACAAAATTGTGGCAAATCATTCCTTTGGTGTGTGACTGCACAGCTCTTCCAGCTGATCTGTAAAAGTTATTCTGATCTCTTTGTTTAAGGGAATCGATAGCACTGAAAGCATACGGATGCTCAACATGCAAAATGGGAAAGAGGGAAAAAATACGTGCTTATACTCAATTTTTGCTTTAAATAGTTTCATGGCAAGCAGTGGACTTTCCGAACACGGTGACAGGGAGCTGTCACTTGTGAACAACAGTTTCAATGGTTTGGGTTGAGTTTGGGCTGAATGTATGAATCCCACGTCCTCACTGGCACGAAATCCCCGTTTGACCACTTTTGCCATATTGCTGGCGTATGTCTGCCTGTTGCTGACATGGAATTGCTTGTGATTATCTGATGCTGACCTGTTCTGTTCCAGTTTTGTGTTTTTAATCTCTCCAACAATACCTGAACACGCTGTGCAGATCGTGATTATTGGGGCAGAATACCGTGCTCTTCGAAATGTACTGTCCCGCACAAAAAACGGGCAGTTCTTATGATCTTTACACCCAGGTTGAATGTGAACGAGATTTTGTTCTGATTTCATAATCGAACATTGCAGGCTGTTGACTTATTGATGATAATGTTAGCATTTTCCAGATTGGCAGACAAATTGCCTTGTAGGAGTGGCTGTGTGTATTTATACACCATCCAAAGGTTAAGCTACAGAATATACTTTAATTGCTAGAGATAACTTGGTAAGTTGTGTTGCTAGGACCAAAACTTCTAAACTGAAATGATGAAATAGGTACCAAAGCCCATGCTGCTTTCCAAGTGAAGAAACCTCTCAGCAATACTGATTCCTGACACTGACATTCATTAAATAGCATCCCAAAGAAAGAGCTGCCATTTTAGTAGAGTAAACTCCACTATTCTTCTCAGCCTTCCTCTGCTGGGAGTTTAGATTGATCTTGCTACTTCAGCAAGAATTAAAAAAACCCCAAACATAAAACGATTAAAATGGGCCGTTCATATATAAACATTATTTTTTTCACTTCCGATTGTCCCCAAATCTAAATGTGTGAAAAACCAAAGCCTCAAATGAGCAAAACCATGTAACGTGCCATAAGAGCAGCCAGTATGCTCACTGAGTATATTTCCCCAGAGGAAACATAATCTTGGAGCTATTTGAGTCATTTAAGAATAAGTCTGATTGTTATATGGATTGTTATATGGATTGTTATATGGATTGGACTAGATGATCTTTTGAGGTCCCTTCCAGTCCCAAACATACTGTGATACTGTGATATTTCTTACTTCCTGCTGTAGCAACACAATTCTCTCTAGAATATAGACCCCTCAATAAATTAATAACAAGTGTCCTACAAATCAGCTGGTTTACATTAACTGCCTATGTATGTGCTGTTACTATAGGTAAACAAGTTAATTCAAAGTCGTTTGGTCTCAGTAGAGGAAAAGCGGTACCCTGCGGTAGCTTGGTCACCTACAAGTGCTCAGTAAGTCTGCTGGAGTGTAACACATTGTGCCCTTTCCTGGGGGTTCTGGCTCTGGGAAAGTGCGGATTCAGATTTTGAGATGAAGAAAAGGGTTTTTGCAGCCGGAGATGCAGAGTGGGGATCTGAACCCTGTCAGCTCGGCAGGGGAACCCAAACAGGCATCTCGCTTGCCAAGGGCTGCAGCGAGGAGCTTGTGGATGAGGGATGGGAGACAACCCTTGATTTGGAAAGAAATCTCTCTGGGCCTGTGTTTTGGAAGGAGGTGAGAGTTTCAGGCTGCTAAAGGAAGGAGATGGAGGTTTCCTCTGCCAGTCTTTGCTCCGAAGGAGGACGGGAGTTAGAGTTACAACACTCTGTGCTTTCCTCAGAAGGCAGTTTAGCAGCTTCCACACTGAGCACAGAGGACATTTGAGATCTTGTTCTGCGATAGCCCTGCAGGGTAAGCAAGAACTCTGTGGGTTTTCTCGGGCTGCAAAGCTGCATGTAGGTATCTGAGGTCCACCAGAGACCTCTCTAGGTCCAGCCTCTCTGGGTTCATCACACAATATGAGCTATGAGCAAGAATGGTTACTGTCCCTATGTTTTTGATTAACAGTCCCGGTTTGTTGTGCTGTTAAATACGGTAATAGTGGTCAGCAGTGATTGCGGTGAGTTCTGGAGAGACCACGGAAAAATCAAAGTACTTGTGTCTCTCACGGTGTGTAAAACCAGTGAAAAGCCTCTGTGGGCAGTAGCTGATTGCAAAGGTATATACAGAAGCCTCAGTAGAATGAAATTGCTCGCTCCCTTTTTTGTTACATTATAATTGGTATCCTTGTTAGTAATCATGCTACAGAATTAGAGACTGCCTTACCCTTGGAGACTGCCTATGCCTTTCATTGTAGAGATAGTCCCTCCAGGTCAGAGAAAGGCCGATAATGGTGTCTGCTGAACTATCCTTACTTGTTAAGAAATGTGTCAATTCATCACTTTTCGCAAGCAAAAATTTATCTAAGCTATTATTAGCTTACTTGCCAACCAGCTGACTATTTCAAGCAATGTCCTGAGACACTGCACCGTGCTGCTTCTGGGTTAGGTCTTAAAATCCAGACTTCCTTTGCTCTGTGGTCTTTTCTCTCTTGCGTTTTTGGATAGCAACTGTAGGCAAGTTTATTTAAATGTTCACTAAGCACTGTGAGATACTCTCAGTAGCACCCCATTTTGCTTGTAATGTAATCCCTGTTGTTTCCCCACCTGTCTTATATTTTCTATTTTATTTCCTCTTACATACACTGGTAAATAAACAGAGAGTGGATGTGGAAAATATAAGCCAGCCAAAAGGAATTCTGTATCATGTCAGAGAATCTGAAAGATTATGGGAGGACTGACAGCTCCGAGTCAATCTATACCCCGAGACTGAATTTCGGGCTGGACATGAGCCCTGTTTGCTCCAGCTGTTGTGGAAAGGCTGCTTTTGCAAGATGTTTGTCCTCAGAATAGTAGAACTAGTTATGACGAATGTAGCCAAGCCCGCACGCAGCTGTGCCGCACACACTTCTTTATTCTTTATTCTCACTGCCATTGTTTTTTCACCAGTCTGGACTGTGGAGTATCTGCAGACAGAGTGTGTTCAAAATATTGGAATGCTGTGTTTTTGCATACAAACCTCATAAAGGAAAAGAAATAGCAGATTGTATGTACAAGCATCAAAATTTGATTATATGCAAGATCTAATCTTAATATCACACCATCCTCACTGAAAAGCGTTGCAAGAATATTCCAATTCATATTCTGGATGGTGTGTTTCTCTGCAGTCATCTTGCAGAATTCTTACTCCTACCAGGAGAATATCAGTATACTGAACTGAATAAAAATGTATACATTAAATTGCTTATTCAAATGACCAGCTTTGATGTTCGTAGGGAATTCAAGCAGGAGGCAATATAACCTGCGCTTTGTTTTATTGATATGAGAGGCTACTGAGAGTTACAAAACAGTGAAGAATGAGAAGTCGTATAATATGCTGGAAATGTGAAAAAAATGCAGATTTCCGTTATTATCTTTCACAGCTGTATTTGCATAGAAATTCACTAACGGCTGGATGACATTTCATGCATGAGCTTGGTAGAGCATCCTTAACATATTCATGTTCGGAGAGTACTTAAAGGGAACCTCGAACTCCAAAATTCCCATCTTTCTTTAAAAAACAAAACCAAAAAACCCCAACAACAACAATGCACAGAACTACAGCTTCCCTACGGCATTCTAGTGCACAATTTTCCTTTATGAAACAAGGCCGGTGTTGTTAGGAGGAACACCGTGACAGCCCGTGAAGGGCCTTCCTTTCCAATCACACTCTAAAAGAGATCCTGATTCCCCAAATGTTGAATATTATTGTGCAATAGATGTTGCTCGAGCTTCTGTGAAAAATAGCGGCAAAGCAGGAAGCCCCTCGAGGTTTCGGACGCCTCCTGGGTGATCCGTTTCCTAGGCCATTCTCTATTTTGCAGGGCAAGGCCAAATGTTAATTTGCTACGCTGTGTGAGACAAAATGAGTTACTCCTCCTTGAAGTACTGGAATTCCTGGTGGTGTCTATCACAGTTATCCCATGGTATGAATTTTTGGGAGCTGGGTGACAGCAGCTCCTCCCAGTTAACATTTACTTGTTGTGTTTGTGGCTTTGTTAAAAATGTATTTATTTACCTACTAGCACAGACCAGGCACAGCTTCGTTTGTACCTCATAAATGGTAAAGACAGCTGGTTTTAGTAAAAGCAGAGAGGTTCACAGAATGTAGTGGAGGTTTTTATATCAGTGAGCACTTGCAGCTTCAGTTTCCAGCAGTTTCAGTGTTCACTTTGCCAACCGTGAAGAATTATTTTATTTTAATTTAAATGTGATTATTAACAAGACACCTCTGAGGAAGGCACTTTTCTGGACTATTCCGAGGGTTATTCCCGCTCTGCTATCTGCCATTCACCTTCACAACGGAACTTCACGTGCTCACATTAGTTGATGTTCCTCAGAAGAGCTGCTGGTCCATCTCTGGTTGTGACTTGCATTAGAAGCAGAAAACTCCATCTTCTGAAGTGATGACATGTGAGCACTAATTCCTGGGAGTATTTTCTGAACACTCACTTCATCCTGAAATACAGCCTGTCCTGAAAGGGATTAGGAGGAATATGACAAGCGCATGAATTAAAAAGCACTGGGGTGTGAAAACATATCTCTTTAAACAATTTTGACTCTGCTCTCATGCAGTCCCATTCCTGTTGCTGTTAATTGTCAAGAGCCTTCCCAACCAGCAATAACCATCTCCAGAGCCTCTCGCTAAAATCAGGCTGCTGAAGGGAAGTGGAAATGGGAGTCTGTGCAGGTACCACTCTGGAAAGACCGCAGTGGGTAGTAGCCGACCTGCTTTTCTGCTGGGCATATGTCATATCCCACGGTACTTGTGGGAACCTCTCGGGCAGAATGGGTCTGTCCAGAAAAGGGCTGCAGGGTCACCTTCCCTGTCCGTATGGGATATAAATGCTGCTTCAAGACAGAACAGTGTTGTACCAACGTGAGAGCAGAAAACCAAAGTGGATCATGAATACCTTCTTACTCAGGAGCTCTGTCTATAACATAATCACAAGCAGTGTCTAGTAATGATATTCTACACTGAAGGCCGAAGGTTACGAGGAGACTTTAGTCCTTGCCAAATGAAAGTCACTTTGTCATTAAGGCACAGAAGGAATAAAATTCTTGGAGTGGTGCAAAATCTATACATGTAAAGCTACATTTAGAGTCATATCAGTAAAATGAGTATCAAAAGCCAGGGAAAAGTCAGGTTTAGAAAAAAAAAGAAAGGGAAAATCTCAAATAAAATTTCCAGATAGAGTGGAAATATATAGGCTGAAGGCATCCGTGGGTGGTAGGAGCACTAAAGATCATTTGGGTTGCAATGGCAATAGTGTCTTCAGAGCAGTTCTTGAAGGCAGTGGCAGTGGTACTGGAAGGGCAGGATTTAAAGCTGAGTCCACCGCAAGCTGGCTTAACCTGGAATTTGGGAAAGGACAACAGTCTGGCACACGTTCTTGAAGGGCTGCCAGTCCCAGATCTATCCATTGCACATCCTGCCACGATGGGAATGATAAGGATCGCACCAGTATCCACAGCAGCAGACACTGGAATTTTACCTTTTCAATACATAGAAAAACCCAAAGAAAATAATTACTTTTTCATTTTCCAGTTTTATGATTGTAATAATGACCTTTAGGTCAGGAATTTTTGGTAGTTAATGACTGTCTGGCTTCTTCTTTGGCCCTTGGTTTCTCCAGCCAGTCATTAACAGTGAGGAAAGTGCCTTCTCCGGTGGTCACTTTGGCTTAATCACTACCTTTTCTTGTTACAGAATATACCAGCTGGGAAATAAGTGTCTCCTATGCGAATGGGTCCATAAAGTGTTCCTTAGGTTTCATTTCTTTGAAAGAATATTCCGTTAGGACATGAGAGTTTAATGTAAAAGATGATTGAGTATTACCCTCAGCCCCAAAAAGGTTAGATCACTCTCCGGAACTGGGACTGAACAGCTTTGCAGTGACGCCCTTCCTCTTCTGAGGATGGTTTAAGGCCACAGATTTCACAAGATGAAATCTTAAGAATTTATCTATGTAATCTAGGCTCCCATACTATTCTCTTGGTATTGGAATGCTTCAGAAATTGCATGTGGGCACAGATATTTTCTTGTCCATGTTTTCGCATGATATAGGAACTCAAGCTTTTTTTGCTATTGTTTGTGTGAATTTGGTCTGTAATCACTGTGGTGCTCGAAGCAGAGTGTGCCAGCAGTATCTTGAGAGTCAAAAATTACTTCCAAATCCAAAGGGGAGCAGCCCTTAGGATTGCCTGCCATGCTGTGTTTGTCTGGCTAGTAGATCCAGCCCTTCTCTATATGACTTTGTTCAGAGCAAGATTCATTCATACCTGAAAATGAACTTATCTTGCGCTTTATTGTAAGATAAAAGATGATACTATGGAACAGAGGTATCTTCCAACCACCCTATTGATCTCATTCTTGGTAAAAATTAACCAGCTTGTGAGTAGATTGTACGCGTGTACGTACATAAACCTTTGAACAGTCGTCAGTTCTTGCGCATTGTTATTTGAGTTATTCTTTAAGCTTTATGACTTTAAATGCTATTGTTAAAATACAGTGTAACCTACAAAAATTGGGAATTACACCTTCAAGGTCTGTTTGAGCTTAAAAACCACCATGTAAAAGTGTCCTACTTGGAGGAAAAATAAATTCCCAAGAAAACCGCATATGAAACATGTAGGGGTTGCTAGTAATAGTCCATTGCTGAGCAGTCCGGTGGTAGTGAAGCCTCTCTACCTGAGTGGTAAAAGAAAATGGGAATTTCTTCATCAGAATATTAAAATCAATACGGTGTTCCTAGAAGGTTTGGTATTAAACATGGAAGTAATGTGCCTGATGAGCCTCATTTTGAGCTTGAGCACCTGCATAACTATTATTGGTACTATTAGCTGCTCATTTTGCACCTTTTGTGCAAACACAGAGCACACATCAAACCAGCAGCCATCAGCTCTTGCTTACAACGCTCTTTTACTTTTCAAGAAAAGTAGCAGCAGCGAAATGCAGGTAATGCTGCAGGGAACCAGCACTCTGGAGTCCCACAAGGGCTGGAACTGAGCTTTGCGGTTTCCTGACCCTTGGAGCGACACATTTACTGTTTAAGCCGAGGCTTCCTTTGTATTTTGAAAGTATGATAACCTGCTTCTCAGCAGGGTTGTGTTGTTTCTAAAAGGCTGGACTTGCCGGAGGATTTGAATCTGGTGAGGATTTAGTAATTCCCTTAACAATTACACCTTTAAAATAACTCTACATCTTTAAACCCTGAGCTAAGCTCGGTGTTAGAACAGCTGGCTAACCATTAGTAGTCCGGGAAAGGTCCAAAGCAAAGGAGTGACAGTATTTGTGTTTCATTCTGTGCTTAAATGGATCTTTTCCCCAGCTTCACAGCTAACCAGTGCCGATTATTTATAGATTTTAAAGCCAGAAATTAACACTGTTCCTTGTAGGCAGAAATGTATGGGACTATTATTAATTCTTTAGCGTTATAATGCCTTCTGGCTCAATCTGTGTGCTGGGGACCAAGTGTAAACATACATTTATCAGCCCAATCCTTAATATGTTCCCAAAAACGACCTTCAGTGGAGAACTGTGAAACAGCCTTTCTAAAGGATTTGAGAACTTTTTTTGCTGCTGATACAAAGATCTGTACAGCCTTTGCTGTAACTGAACCTTCAGACATCAAATGTTGCAAATACCAGTTTAGAGTGTGCCCTTTCCCCCAAAAAGGAACCCAACCCAACCCAACCCAACCCAAAGCAAAGCAAACCAAACCAAACCCACACTGCTATGGCACTGGTTGCCTTGGCATGAAGTCTTTTGGTCTTCTTTCATGGGGGAAAATTATCTGGGCCTCCTTGGTACCTGAAGAGATCTTTCCCCTTCCAAGTCAACCTAATTTTTGAGTCTTTAGCTTCTGTTTCCAGTTCCTCCATCTTCCTGTGTTCCTCTCCCTTGACAGCAGCCTTAGATGTTGCAATTAGAATTCAGCTGCGGAGGAAATCCAAGCCTGGCAGAGTCGGTGTACCGAATCCCGCACTAGCCACTGAACTTAGTGGGACAAAATTGTCCATCACGTAATTTTAACAGTGTCCACAGAGTAATTCCAGCTCTTGGCCTGTCTCGTCGTCTTTCTGCAGCTCTGCCTCCGTTGTGGCACAAGGTAGAGCAGATCAGAGCGCTACGGCAGCTGTTGCTGTTTGATCAGCAACACAATCTTTGCTGGAATTTCATTTCCCTTGCAGCCGAGCTACTGGAATACATTTGTCACCTGTACTTTGTAGCAGACTTATATTTGCCTGTAATTACATACCGGTCTGGCAATACTTTATTGTTAACATAAAGTGCTGCCATTTAAATCCCAAATCTTGAACTGAAGTATTTGCAAAACTCTGTAATTGCTAAAATAATAAAGCTGTTACTATTGTTTGGGAAGTTTACAGCTTGTTACTGAAGTATTTACCTCAGCTTAACTATAGCTGTATGCAATCCTTATGTTTTCATGTATTGCTTAAGAGACAGACAGACTTCTGCTGGGCGTAACGGTAAGTTTTTGGTACTTTCAGAGAATGGCTGAGGGTGGAAGGGACCTCGGGAGCTCATCTTGTCCGTGCTCAAGCAGGGCCAAGGGCAGCAGGTTGCCCAGGACCGTGTCCAGATGGCTTTTGCGTTATTTCCAAGGATAAGAACTCCGCAAGCTCTCTGGGCAACCTGTGCCATTGCTCAGTCTGAACTCTACTTCAGGTTTTCCACTTTCAGTGTGGTTAAACTCAATGTATTGGGTACAGATAGTACTGCAAACCTTAGGGATATGCAAACCAAAAAAACCCAACACACTGTTTTCATATTTTGTTGTCTTCTTGCAAACAGAAAAGCAGCGATGCCCTTCTCTTGCTGTTTATTACTCGTTCTGTGATTATTTTTTTTTTCCTTTAAATAGTTTTTCATGTATTATTGTTGTGTTCCTAAGCCTGGTTGGGTACTTCAGCACTAGAAACGTGGATAAGAGTTTGCTGTGGACCACAAGCAATGGTGCCACATTGTTTTTTCATACAGGAAGCTCCCAGCCTCCATACTCAGTGTGAGTCTCCAAAAGCTCAGGGATCTGTGCTAAAAATGGCGTGGCTTCTAACCCTTGTCCATACACACCTGCACAGAGTTTCTCACCTCTCTGTGCTGTTCTGGAGCAGCGTGGGGAAGGTTTGTGCTCCCCCAGCCACCACCTCTGGATGGTACCATTGAGCACAGGTGGTTCTGCACTGCCCTGGAGCCCTTCAGGTAAGAACAGCCGTGCACGTCCTGTTGGTAGCTGGCAGGCAAGCCTGTTGTTGTGTCTGGTTTGGCTGTGAAGGACCCGGTCTCCTCTCCTCATGGGCACTTGCTGGCGCTGCCCCGGCCTCAGAGCTGACTGTGTGTCACCTGCAACAGGTGCACGGGGTTTTTAACTCAGAAAAGGAGCTTCCTGGGGCCTTGACTTGCGTCGTGCTTGAGCAACAGAGCTCGAGGGTGAGCGGCGCTGTGGGGATCCCGGCAGGCCCAGCCGGACCATGGCGAGCCCGGGGGCAGGAGCCGTCCCCGTGTCCCCCCGCACAGTGCCCGGCGAGCACCGGCCGACCCTGCACGGCCTATCACAGAATCCCAGAGTGTCAGGGGTTGAAGGGCCCTGGAAAGCTCATCCAGTGCAATCCCCTCATGGAGCAGGAACACCCAGATGAGGTTACACAGGAAGGTGTCCAGGCGGGTTGGAATGTCTGCAGAGAAGGAGACTCCACAACCCCCTGGGCAGCCTGGGCCAGGCTCTGACACCCTCACCCCCAACAAGTTTCTCCTCAAATTTAAGTGGAACCTCCTGTGTTCCAGTTTGCACCCATTGCCCCTTGTCCTGTCCCTGGTTGTCACCAGCAGAGCCTGGCTCCATCCTCCTGACACTCCCCCTTTCCATATTGATCCCCAGGAACGAGTCCCCCCTCAGTGTCCTCTTGTCCAGCTCCAGAGCCCCAGCTCCCTCAGCCTTTCCTCACACGGGAGATGCTCCACTCCCTGCAGCATCTTGGTGGCTGCGCTGGACTCTCTGCAGCAGTTCCCTGTCCTGCTGCACCTGCCCGGGAGCACCTGCCCGGCCCAACACCCTCCGCGCCGGAGGTGCGAGGGGCAGGCCCGGGCCTGCCGGACGGCGAGCGGAGGCGAGCCCGAGCCCGAGCCCGAGCCCCGGCCCCGCGGGGGAGCCGGGACGCGCCCGCAGCCGCCGGGAGGGGGATTCCCGGCCCGGCCCGGGCGGGAGAGCCGGGAGAGCCGGGCGGGGGCTGCTCCTCCCGCCCCCCCCCCCCCGCCCCTCGCCTCGCGTCGCTCCGCGCTGGATTGCTCGTGCCTGCCCGGAGCCGGCGCTGCCCGGCTGGCGGCGCGGCCAGGCGAGCTCAGCCGAGCGCAGAGGGCGGATTGTGAGGAACAATAACAGCGCGGGGCCGCGGCCGCCCCGCCCGCCGCACCATGTACGCCTTTGTGCGGTTCCTGGAGGACAACGTCTGCTACGCGCTGCCCGTCTCCTGCGTGCGGGACTTCAGCCCCACGTCCCGGCTCGACTTCGACAACCAGAAGGTGTACACGGTGTACCGCAACCCCGAGGAGGCGGAGGAGGACGACGAGAGCCCCGGCGAGTGGGGCGACCGCCTGCTGCTGCACAAGGCCCAGATCCTGGCGCTGGCAGGTGAGGGCGGGCCGGGCGGGGGGGGCGGGCCGGGGGAAGCCCCAAATGCCGCCCCCTCCCCGCTGAGGGGGGGAGAGGAGGGGGCGGCTTCGCACCGACACATGCTCAGAGCCGGGGGCTGCGGGGAGGCGGCGGGACCGGGGTCGCCATGGCTGGGGGGGGGGCGGCTCCCATCCCTCCCGCCGCTCCGCGGGGCCTGGGCGGGCCCGGGGGGGCTGGGGCGGTGGGCGCCCCACGGGGTGGCTGGGGGTGTGAGGGTCCCATGGGGTGGCTGAGGGGCTGCAGGGCCCGGCCGGGCAGCACCGCGCTCCTGCCTCAACTCTCTTCCAAAATCACCCCGAGCCCTTATAGTGCCCATCGCTCCGCAGCGGCGCGGACATCAGAAACTTGCCAAAAAAGAAAAAAAGTTGATGTTTTCATACACGGCATTTATAGTGCATGGAGTCATTTATATACCTTCGCAGTTTGGCGGCCTGTTGCCAAATTAGAGAGGTGCTGTTTTATATCCACTTTGTTAGTTTAAGTGACTTCACAGATTGGAAGGCAATAGTGGAACCAGACCTTTAGATGCTACGCTTGTTAAGCTTGGTCTTGCTACATTTGGTTTGTTTCATGTTTAACTTAACAAATGCCTCTCCAGCTAAGAGGACCAATTAAGGTGTATACCAAGACATAAACCTATATTTTGGCCATTTAAATAGGTTAAGCCCTTGCGCTACGTGTGCCCTCAACTGTTTGGCAGCACGTTGCCTTGAGGGCTGTCTGTAGTTCCCTTGCAGCCATAGGAAACATGCTGCCATAGTCAGAACTGACACAGAAGGGAAGTTTGATGTTGTTTGTAACAAATTACCGGTTAGCGTGGACTTGCCCAATAGGCTGTCGAAAGACTGCAACGACCGTTTGAAGTGTCGATCTGGGCAGCAGTGTGGACGTTGGGTTCTGACCTGACTTTTCCAGTTGAAGAGAAACACTGGTTACATCTGTTTCCCCAAATATGGAATGGGCTGAAAAACCTCTGCTGTCTGGTACTGAGTTCTGAGAAGGCAACGCTGGTTCTCACCTTTTAACAGAGCAACTTGGTGTTAGAGTCATATAAAACTAGTATTTTTAAAATTTATTTTTATTTTTGAAAATAACAGTTGCTGAAGCAGTTCAGCCTGGCTGTGGTCCATTTGGTCCCTGACTCAGACAGCGACTTTTACCATTATCCTGTTTCCAGTAGTGGCCACATATGGATGCCTGGAAAGAACAAGAAACAGGCCAACATGTATGTCATTTCCCTGTAAAGCTTTAGCAATTTCTGAATATTTGGAAGTCCAGGAGTTCAGGAGAACTGATAAGGTAGCCTACCAGAGGAGTGCATTGTCCTGCTAAGTTTTTGTTGTCCTGTGCCAGCCCGTGTGTTCTCCGTCCTTGTCTGTCACAGAGGAGAATTGGTATATGTAGTATTTCTTGCAAGTTACCCATCACATCCATGGGAGACAGCGGTGTGGGCGTTCAGGGTTTGCTTGGCCTCTTCTCAAAGGCATCCCAACTGGACTTCACCTTCCTCTTTCTCAGTGGGGAACTGCAGAAGCGGTGACCTTTCTGTTCCTCACGTTCATCTCAACACAGCGGAAGTGTTGCAGGAAAATATTCAGTAAAAGGCATTTTGCTCACATGTTGAGCCTACCAGCTTGCATCAGTTTTCCAGCACCTACTTGGTCATGTCTCTTGTTCCAGGCAGTGCCTATACATACCTAGGAGAAGTGCTCTCTGTACACTTTCCCTTTGTTTTATCTCTCTTGAACCAGAATAAACCAATATATACTGTTTCCTCCAGAGAACAAGACTTGTTACCTGCATTAGTGATTTGCACTAATTGCTCCCCAGAGATTTTGATTTCTGCAGGAAATTCTCCTGCTGAGCCAGGAACACAAAGAAACATACAGTTATCTTTATTACATCTGTCACATCTCAGTATATCTGACTAGATCTGTAGTTTATGTGCTTGGGAAACTTCTCGCCTGAACACCAAATGAATCCGTACTTCTGTGCTTCTTTCCACTCTGCACTGTGTAAGAATACCATAATTGAATTAACCATATGTTGTATACAAAGGGTTATTTATGTTTAAAGTTGCAATTTTCCCCAAAAAATTTTAATATTGCTGGGGTTTTTTATTATAGTTAAAAGCCTTGGGAAGAACAGTTGATCTTATGTGAAGACAACACAATTTTCAGTTTATAGTGACCAACTCTGTTTTTGCAGATGATGACAACTTCCTATGGCAAACATGACAAGTCTGAGGTTGGCCAAACTCTTTATTTCGTTAAAGAAATAATTTTACAAGTCTGCAGTAATGTTTCACATACTTTTATAGAACTTTTCATTCTAAAGGATTCCAGCCTACCTTAGTAGTAAATAATGCATATGAGGTTGCTTTTATATGTAAAATATACATCGTTGATTTTGAATTTTTGAAAGGAACCCTTACCTGCACAAATTAGTACATCAGTGACTTTAAAGATTTACTGCTGTGGTCCAAGGATTCCCCGTTAGAAACAGGCTTCAGGATCAGAGACATGGTGCAGGTATTAAATTGAACAGACAAAAACCAAAAAAAGAATAAAGGAGGAAGGTGTCATTTTTCGGAGCCTGCACAGGACTCTTTTGCAGTTTGAATGGTGCCCAGTTTTCTTACATTGATTTAACAAGGCTGCTCAAGTAAGCAAATCTGTATGTATTTTCATGGTCAAACAGTGTCCATGTAAATAAGAGTTAATCATAGTCTGGGAAACAAATCCTCTTGGTTTTCCTTTCTATTGACCTGAAAAAAAAGGAGTAGAGGAAGAACACAGGTAGGAGATTCATATTAGAGTCATGATTTTTTTTCCTTTGTCAAGAGTTTTCCTTTCTTTTTATGTTTAAAGAAATGTAGATACTTTTCAAAGTTCAACCTTTGTAAAGCAGGAGTTCATGCAGGGATAAGTGCTTGTTCATACCCATAGTACAAAGTTTGGTCGGAGCATTGGTTATGTAAAGAGTTCATGAAACAATTGTCCTCATTTGAGAGAGTCTAGAAGCAGTTTCCTTGATCCTTTGTGGTTGGAAGCCTGTGTGCTTGTGTGGGGTATCATTGTTGCTGCAGAGGAGAGGGCACTGCTGTAAAGGTATCCCCAGTTTAAAAGGGAGGGAAAAAAAAGGATGGAAGTGTGGTGGGAATGCTCAGAGCATCAAGTAGTTGTGATGAGAGTTGGTATGGTGAAGAGATAAACGCTATCTTAGGTTGAATACTTCAGGAAGAAGTTATATGTAACAGTATTACAGCGAAGTGATAGACGGACTCTGAGAAGCTGTACGCTTTACGTTGTGTCTATGTGCGTGTGATTGGGAGCTGGTGATACTGGTGGTACGTGTTGGTCTGGGAAGCTTCTGCTTGTTCAGAAGCGAGCCCAAGAGCAGGGCTCAGAGCAGAATGGTTAACCCCGCACTAAGACAGTTCTTTGGACCACAGAAGGCATATTGAAATAAATGTCTTGTGCCCTAACAAGTTCAACATTTGGTTAACAGGCAACTGATGTCATGTAATAGTAAAGGAATAATTTAGTATACCTCTTGAATTGAAAATACAGCTCAGCAGGCTAGAGTTTCACTGAATAGTGGTTTTTTGAGGTGATATTTTAACTGGTCTATCTTGTTGAGAATACAAGAATACTAGGCAGCTTTTGTGGAAGAGTTTAAGTCTGTCTTTTTGATCATCCACACCTTTCCTTTTTCCTTCTCTTTTGTCCTCTCCTCAAAATACCAAAAAGCTGTTTTTCTGGTTCCTCTTCTTGAAATATGTGTGCCACCTGCAACTTTTTCATACTTGTCCAGTATAGTCAGGAGCAGAATTTTGTCTATAGTATATGCACCTTATAGGAGCTGGCGTGATCCTTAGGTGACCTTGTTGGAGCCTTTTCTTGCTTGGCAAAGTTATGAGTAGCAGGTGGGATGAACTGAGGTTCAGGGGCTTTTTAAAGTTCGCTGCTTCAGGCGACGTTTGTTAACAAGTTAATAGTGACTATCTTCTTTCCTGACTACAGTAAATAATTGTTCTAACTGCTGCCCTCAACATTTGCCACCCACGCGATTGTAACCAGTGCATCTCCATCAGATTCTCACAGCAATTCCCCAGCTGCCACGGCAGACGTGTTAATACCTGTGTGCATCTGTATTATTTCTTGCCCCTTTATCCGATGTTATGCTCCACTTATTGAAGTAGGTGAGGCGATTTTTTCAATCTGTACAGCTCACAGTGAGGTAATTTGCTGCGTATTTCAGAAAGATGTAAAATCTCAGAACAACTTTAAATGCAATGGTTCTGTGACTGAATTTTGCATAAGGTTGAGGGTGGATACAGGCTCAAAAGCTGCAGCAGCCTTTGCTGTGGATAACTGAGGGAGGAGAGACCCTTTGTCAAGTGCTGGAATAGGTGAGAACGTACAAGATGAGGTCTTAGATGATATCAAGCATATACAAAATTTAGGTCAAGAAGCAGTCTTGATGTGTAACATTAACATAAAGCTTCTAGTGGTGTTTCTGTTGTCTTGTGCTTCTTCATGCTTTTTTTCAATTCCTTGTGCTATTCTGGCAGCTTGGGGAGTTGGAGCAGGTAGAGCACATTTGTAGGAGCATATTTGAGATACGAAGGAGCATATCTGAGATACACAAAGGCACAATTGTAGGGTTTTTTTGCCTTTTATTTGTTTTTTTTCAATTCCTTGTGCTATTCAGCCAGGATGGGGAGTTGGAGCAGGTAGAGCAGGTCACAGCTCCGGCCTCTCTGCACCCCTGCTCCATCCTACGTTAATACATGGGCCATGTGTCACGTTTCTGTTCCCAGCCTGTAGAATGAACTATTGTGATGGGGCCAGCATTTGCTAACTCTTTGTTCCTAGAAAGCTCTAGGTCTATCCGTCGTGGTGATATGCAGCTCCTATGGTGTGTGACAGGGACCTGGGGAGAAACAGCACCAGGAAAAAATATCAGAACACTTGCAACTGCTTTTTGGGTGACCCTGAGTGCTGCCCTGAGTCCGGACGCTGCAGGCTGAGGCTGTTGGGCTATTTTCTGGAGTACCTGTGGATGGTATTGCGTGTCGTTGCCTTTGGGCAGCAAGTCCAGCTCTGCATCACCTGTGTGCTGTGCTTGCCATGCAAAGGGCGCTCTGCGGGCACTGCAAGGGAGCTCAGCACCTGGTGCAGCGCTCAAGTAACCGCGTGTGTTTAAAAGCAAACAAACAAAATCCCCAAAACAAACAAAAAAAACCCCACAAACAACCACAACAACAAAAATCCAACCCCAAACCAACCAACCAACCAAAACCAACAAACCCAAGGACTTTGTGCCGTGGTGTCTGCGGCGCGTGGCCTGATGGGCAGCGCCTGCTGCTGGGTTACCTTCCCACCAGCTGGAAGATGCGGCTGTACGCAGAGGTTCACCAAATAATTTTGTGTAACAGAGTAACTCCATCGCACTCTTAAGTACAGTCTGGGATACAAATGTAGCAATATTCATAAAGAACGTTTAGAGCTGAATTTCACACTCTTTCTGTTTGGGCCATTTCTGGTTTAACTCTTTGAAGATGAAGGGAGGAGGTCTTTTTCCCTTTTTTCTAATTTCTACTCTAGGAGCATATCTGAGATACACAGAGGCACAATTGTGGGTTTTTTTCACAGAATCACAGGATGGACTGGGTTGGAAAAGACCTCAGAGATCATAGAGTCCAACCCTTGGTCCAACTCTAGTCTGTTTACTAGATCATGGCGCTAAGTGCCATGTCCAACCTCACTTTAAAAACCTCCAGGGACGGCAAGTCCAGCACCTCCCTGGGCAGCCATTCCAATGCCTGACCACTCTCTCCGTAAAGAATTTCTTCCTAATATCCAGCCTAAATTTCCCCTGGCAGAGTTGAAGCCCATGGCCCCTTGTCCTATTGCTGATGCCTGGGAGAAGAGACCAATCCCCACCTGGCTAGAACTGCCCTTCAGGTAGTTCTAGAGAGTGCTGAGCTCACCTCTAAGCCTCCTCTTCTCCAGACTAAACAAGCCCAGCTCCCTCAGCCTCTCCCCATAGGGCTTGTGTTCAAGTCCCTTCCCCAGTCTTGTTGCTCTTCTCTGGACCCGCTCCAGCACTTCAATCTCTTTCCTGAGCTGAGGGGCCCAGAACTGAACACAATACTCCAGGTGTGGCCTCCCCAGTGCAGAGCACAGGGGAAGGATCACTGCCCTTGGCCTGCTGACCACGCTATTTTTGATACAGGACAGGACACCATTGGCCTTCTTGGCCACCTGGGCACAGTGATTGCTCATGTTGAGCTTCCTGTTGATTAGCACCTCCAGGTCCCTTTCTGCCTGGCTGCTCTCCAGCCACTCTGTGCCCAGCCTGGGGCGCTGCAGGGGGTTGTTGTGACCAAAGTGCAGCACCCAGCACTTGGCCTTGTTGAACTTCATCCCATTGGAATCAGCCCATTTTTGTCATTTTGGTTTGTTCTGCATTGGCGTTCTAATATGGCACATTTCACAAAGCTTCAGTGGCAGCAGCAACAAAAATTTGGAGCTTTTAAAACTGTAGCTGGTAAGTAGGGTCTTGGAGCAACCATGATGATAGTGGTGATGGTTATATGTCACCAGCAGGATAAAGTGCCACTAAAAAGGAATTTTAAAGGCTGTGATTCATCTGTGCAAAAAGATTTTACCCTTATATTTATTTTTCTCTTTCCCTGTATCACAGTGTGTATTCTAGAAAGAAATATCTTTCTGTTTTTGGTCTTAGACTCTTCTCAACTGACCTGCTTGTTCCTCAGTCACGTTTGCTTTTTGCTTCACGCTAATAGTCAGAAGTCACTTATTAGTCACTTCTTTATTTTTATGAGATGAAGACATAAGGGTGACCTACACTGTTGTTATTTCTTTTGGTCTTGGTATACATATGTTGTACCACATAACACCAGTTATGCTTGTAAATGTTGTATAAGCTTAACTGCGATACTGTAGAAGTATGAATTTCAGGATTTTAATAAAATAGGCTTCAAAGATAGTATGGTTATGGTAGCTATGGTAACTAACACTTGCTAATTAAAATATGCTAAAATTTGCAGAGGAGTGAAAAGGAGAAAAAAATGTAAGTTAATGTTTGCGTTTTGATGATTTAACAGCAAAACATTTTTTCCAGTGGATTGCCTAAGTGCCAGTCACTCAATTATTTGCTTTTTTAAAAGAAACCCTTTAAAAATAGTAGAGGCTGAACCATATTGTCATTTTTGCACGTCACCTAAAACGAATGCATAAATCCTGCGCAGTGTTTGCATAGCAAGCCCGTTCCCGGGCAGACCGAGCTGTGGGGGTTGGGGCCGCTCCCCGCAGGCTGCTGCTGGGGACCCCGCCGGGCCTTGATGCCCTTTGCCATAAGGAAATCAGTCAGGGCTTGGTCCTAGTATGAGTTTAGAGCACGACACAGACTGAATGGTCAGGGCAGCCGGATTGACAAATTGTAGCTGTCATTGAGATTGATTATCTCTTTAAATGAACTTTTGAACTTTTAAGGAAAGAAATAGCTTTTAATGTAGGGTTTTTTTAAAATATTTATCATGTTCAAACATTTAAGAAATAATTCCCGTAGTTGAGTCTCATATGTAGGTCCTGAGGAAAGGTGTAAAGGCTAGCGTTTTAGCATTGGTCTTGTTTTCAGCGTTTCTTCTTTTTAATTTGATGGTAATATTGAATGATTGTATTTGTTTCAGAAAGGTTTAGGGGAGTTGTTCCATAATAGCTATAGCCCTTTGTGTTAGACATGTCCAGAGTACTGTACAAATATTAACAAATCTGCACAATGCTTCAGTGGGGAAGATGCAGCCAGGAAGATGGAAAGGTTGAGTTAGTCAGGGTCACTGTTTAAGTCAATATTGGATCCAGGATTAAAACTGTACTCAGGCTTGTGAAGAGCATGGTTGCCTGGTTCTCAGCGTGACGTCCTGTCTTTACGGGATCACTCAGCTCCGGCCGTTTCTCCGGCAGCCAAGTCCTCTTCTAATACCACTGAACGTTAAATGAGGATTTTGCTGACAAAGAAAAAAAAGAATAACAGTTATTTGTAGCTGTATTAGTTTTGAGCCGTGTTGGTTTTGGTTCATTATTGTTTGAAGTTGTATTAACTTTCGAGTCGAGAAAAAGCCTGCTTTCAGGCCTCGCCATATTGCTTCAGCGGCTGGCTTTTTTGACAGCGGCAGCAGGTCCGTGCTCGCTGAATTTCCTTGTATTATTGTGTTGAATATGAATGTGGGAGAGCCAGTCTTGATGTAGGACTTAAGACAGAACTTAGGAGGTCAAGTCGTTTCTATGATCTGTCCTCTGCTTTTGTAGGAGGTTGACTCCTCAGTCTTTCTTCTTCAGAGCCCTTGTATGACACAACTCTTGATTTGAGCTTCTGTCACATCATCCTTCTTGCCCATCATCTCTAAACCTGTCAAGCGGTAGTTTTAAGACCTTTCTGTCTTGCCTTTTCCCAATTTGATTAAGAATTATTTTCACTCTCTTTCCTATTCTTTACGCTTAATTGAAATTCACTTCACAAGATTTAACGGCCTTTTTTGGCCGGTTCCTCAAGAACACGTCTTCACCTTCCCGTACTTACTGCCCTGCCTGTCACAGTGTTACATGATATGTTGTTCTCCTCTGCCTTCTTTGCTTGCTGTTCTTTTTGCTCTCAAGACATACTTCTAGTCACTTGTTTGAGTGTTATTGTCACGTTCTCTTTTTGGAGAAGTGCTGCAGGACTCTTTAGTTGTGAAATGTCTGGGAGCGATGCTGGCCCGGATGAGTTCTACCTTTTTATTCGTCACTTTTTTTTTACTTTAATTTGTTGTCAGCTTCCCTTTCTGCCATCCTTAGCAGAAATCTCTAGGATGGCCCAACATATCTTCTTACCATTTTTGTCCATTTCTCTTGATTTTTAGAGTCTTTTCTGCCATTTCCAGCCCAAAGTCTTGCCTATTACAGCTCATCTGCTTTGTTGCTGTTCTTCATCCTTGTTGCTCCACTTCATCTCTTTGTTGCTTAGTTTGTTCTGTGGTGCTGGGCTTCACCTCACTGTACTGCTGTATCCGTTCTATCTTCTGAGCCTGCAGGATCATTATATTTTCTGAAATCTGTTCTTCCTACTAAAGTCCTCCTTTAATGTTTGCATTAAATTAGTGAAGAGAGTAGTTTATAATTCCTTTTTCCCAGTTTCAAATCAACTAGGTGGCTTTTTTTTCCTACTATCATGCTGTTTGCCTTCTCAGTCACAGCAATATTGATTATTGTTGATTTGTGTTTAAGTGGCACTTAGAAATCCCTGCCTTTTTGTGCTTGGTGTGTGTATTTGCTTTGAGGCGCCAAGTATACCTTTGCTTGTGGGATTTTTGCTTCAGTTTTTAAGTCTCTTTTACTTTAGGAGCCGTAACTGAGGCACAACGTGCCAGGGCAGGTGACGTTACCTGCTCTGTAGAAGCAACCTGGTTAAATCAGTAGCAAAGCGATTCAGTGCGGCAGGGAGCGGGGAATCTTGTACAGGTGTTGTCCATATGTGTTGGATATATGCCTGGAAATAGGAAGGGTGATGGTCTATTTTTTCATCTGTCAGTATATCGTTTTTCACAAGGGGTGGAATTTTTTTGAAGGCTTAGTGGAAGGATGAATTTTGCTCAAGGTTCTTTGGTTTTATTACTGTAAGATTTATAGCATTGCCAAGCCCCTTCTTTGGACCCATCCCAAACCTGCCATCCCTCATCCATTTGGAGCGCAGAGCTCTCTTTTCCTCTTTGTTCCAGCTTCTACTCCAAAGGTGGAAAAAAATTAGCATTTGAACTGGTTTTTTTGAAGGGATTAGTTTGTTCAATCCCTACTTCTAAATTAGAAAGTAAGGAATGTTTTAAGGAGACTTTGAGATTCCTATAGTTCTGTTCTACATCCCGTGACAGAGTGTTCAGTTTTAGAGCGCTAACATATTTCTACCCGAATTTAACCGCCCTGTTGAGTCTCTTGGTCTGCCCCGTTTCCCTGCCACTCTAGACTTGAAGCTTTTTGGCCTGGATGCGCTGATGGTGACACTGAAACAAAGGCCCAACCGAAGAAAACATTCCCCAAACATCTTATCCTTGGCTAGTTGATACAGATTCTCTAATGCTTGTTTGGCTTCTCCTTCTTCCAGCACAGCTGAGGCCAGATGTGTTCCCAGCCCCCCTGAAATGGCCCAGTGGTTCGTTTCCTTTGCAGGCGGCGGGATGGGGAGAGCTGCCCCCGGGTGTGCTGGCTCTTGCGCCCCGTACTTCAGTACCTGGGGCAGTTGACTGACAAGCTCTCTCTAAATCTGGCCTTTTCCTGGAGAACAGTTTCCCCAGCATGCTTTATTCTATATATCACATCGCACTATACCATGTTCTCTGTCTGGTATTATGGCTACTATGCACAAAAGCAATTTTTCCTAATTTGCATGTGTCTTCCAGAACATCCCTTCTTAAAGAACAGAGAGAATCAGTACTGTCCATTCTTGTATTGTGCCTCTACGTCACACGTTTTGTTAGAAGCACCTAATTAGGTGTGTTAAGTGCTAGTTCTCAGTATTTAGTACCACTGAACTACTTATTCCATATATAGGAAAAACAATGGCCACAAATCTATGACGATCTGATAGGGGCCACCTGAGGGAAGGTGCGGTTTTGAACTTGTAGCAAGCTTGAAATGACTGGGGGCAAAGTCTCAGACAAATTATTTGGGTTATTACAAAATGAGGCTCTGAGGCACCCTTCTCGGGCTGCCCTTCACTCTTCTGTAGCTTCAGGCGCTGAATTGCAGCTTGTCCAGCCGTTTGCTTCATATCCTGGTTTTCTTCTGGCTCCAAACCATGTGTTTTGCTCTTTGATGGATTCTTTTTTTTATACCTGTTTCTTGTAGGCTGGCGCAACAACAGACACAGAATCCTAAGGAGAACTGCTTGAAATGCACATTGGTGCTTCTGCTCCCCCTCCCCTGCTCTCCTCTCTCTCCCTCCCTCTCCTTCCTAAATTCCATTAATATTTACAGAACAAGAGCCAGCGCTCCAGCATCAGCCTCAAATTCGGAATGAGGTTTTTCTGGCTCTATCTGCAGCTAATGCAGAAGCCCACAGAGGCTGGAAATGCACTTAAAAATAAATAATAAAATTAAAACAAAAGGCCTTTTCATATCCAACACACTGGATGAATTGTGCTAGGTATAAATAGGCCTACAAAGACCAGAGAATATGGAGGAAAATACTATATGTATTGTTGCTGGAAGGCAAAGGAACATAAAATTATTTGCTCATTGACTAAATTAAAAGTTCCTGAGCTTTAGCTTATATAAACTCATTTTCACCTCTGTTTCTTCACATTTTCTGTGGGGAGAAAAGAGTTTAATTCTTGAACTTACTGATTCATTTACAGGATAAAAATAATGTCAAATGAAGAGCTTTGTCAAAGATGAGAGAGGACTATATTGATAGTTACACACCAGTAAGGTACAAACTGAGCATCTGTAAGGAGGTGCATAAACAAACATTGAACTTCAGCTGAGCAGTGAAGATTTGTGAACATGAATTTCATAGGCAAACTGAGAAACTGCGAGGAGAGTGGAGACAATGAAGAATTCAGATGATTTGCATTGTTTTCTTTCACCTCAAACTAAGTACTTTCTTTCATTTATGTTGTTCAGTCTTCTTAACCTTTTTAAATTGACTTGAAAAGCCAAAATCAAAGATCAATATTTCTGTTCTTCCAAATAGTTTTGATGTCTAGTTTGTTCTGTCCATTGGAAAGCATGTGCTGACTGCCCATGCCATGTGCACAGGCGCCTGCTCCTCCGTGACCCTTCCAGGGGGGTTCGCCACCCGTGTTTCCCCGGGCAGGACGCCGGGGGCTGTTTCCAGGTTGTTGCAGAGCGTGGATACTGATCTGCGTTCTTTAGGGGCAGGAGTTGGGCTGCGCTTCTGCGGTGGGTGAAGCCGCAAAGGGATGTAGAGGAGCCGGCTCTGCAGCGTGCTATGCTGCTCGTCCTCTGAGGAATGCTGAGAACGTACTTTAGCAAAGCGTTCCTCAGTCTATCCCGTACCCCACAATATATATGACAATATTACAGTATGTTTGGGATTGGAAGGGACCTCAAAAGATCATCCAGTCCAATCCCCCTGCTGGAGCAGGAACACCCAGGTGAGGTTGCACAGGAACATGTCCAGGCGGGTTGGAATGTCTGCGGAGAAGGAGACTCCACAACCCCCTGGGCAGCCTGGGCCAGGCTCTGCGACCCTCACTCCCAACAAGTTTCTTCTCAAATTTAAGTGGAACCTATTGTGTTCCAGCTTGATCCCATTACCCCTTGTCCTATCATTGTTTGTCACCAAGAAGAGCCTGGCTCCATCCTCATGGCACTCACCCTTTAGATATTTATAAACATTAATAAGGTCACCCCTCAGTGTCCTCTTCTCCAAACTAAAGAGCCCCAGCTCCCTCAGCCTTTTTTCGTAAGGGAGATGCTCCACTCCCTTAATCACCTTTGTTGCCCTACGCTGGACTCTCTCCAGCAGTTCCCTGTCCTGCTGGAACTGAGGGGCCCAGAACTAGACTCAGTATTCCAGATGGGGTCTCCCCAGGACGGAGTAGAGGGGCAGGAGAACCTCTCTCGATCTACTGACCACCCCCCTTGTAATATACCCCAGGTACCATTGGCCTTCCTGGCCACAAGGGCCCAGTGCTGGCTCATGGTCACCCTGCTGTCCACCAGGACACTCAGAAAAAGTTGTGGGTTCTGCTTTTCGTTCAATATGGATTGATTTATTCTTAAATTTTTGTCCTTCCAAGAATACAGCAATACCATCAGTCTGTCCTTTAGTCTGGAACTGTATTTTTTTGAAGACGGGCTCTCTTATTTTCTTCTTCGCACTCTGGCAGCAGAATTGGGTTATCTCACTTTTCTGATGAACCCACATTTTCCAGATAAATGAAAACGTAGGGGCTTATTTTTCGAAACTGAAACAGTTGGATTGCCTTTTGTTTTACCGGGCTAAGCATTCGTGATGCTCTGGGGAATGGACCATGATCTAAAATAAGCCTAGCTGGTTTTTTATTGTTTATCTGTTTCTTTTTGCATCTGTCTTAGTATTTATTGCTACCATCTGCATTTCATTTCAGGTTGTCTGATGCCTTATTCTACATGTTCTGTGCCTATTCTCTTTACATAGCCTTGGGCTGTAATATCACCATTTGCCTACAAGAGATCCATTTCTATTTGCAACAAAATGGATTGCATCTGTGTAATTCATTTCTAATTAATGCCTTGCTCCTCATTAAGCAGTGATTTACCTTTGTTTCCCTTTTCTACACTGTCGACAGTAACAGTTTTGAGGTCCTGTGGAGAGACGCTGATTTGAGAAAGCAAAAGTCAATGCAACTAAGCGCTCACTAATGCCGTCCTCATGGGCACCTTCACAAACGTTCCTGGGACACCTTGTGAAATACAGTTTGCGGGTGGACAAGGCAATTCCCAATGTTTTGTTCCTCGTAAGCGCTCGGTGTACAGCCCTGCAGAGCTGGGGTGGCTTCTCGTCTGTGTCTTGAAGGATCAGTCAAGCTGGTGAATCTGTTAAGACCTTGTCTGCTCCGCAGGAGTTTTACCCATCACAGGCACGTTTAGGGAGACTCTACTATAGATACCCTTTCCCCTTTATACCTTTTCAGGAACATTCAAATATTCCGAACTTATTTGCAGAATAATCTCTTGAAGTACCTAATTTTGAGTTACGTTAGAATATTCTGGATTTGAACATATTTTACTTCATTTTTTAAATGAAATTCAAAGTTTAATATAAGCATTTGTTGGGTTTGTATATCTAAAGCAAAAGGATTGGTACCATTAACTAATGAAACAGGGTTCGTATAGTAATTCCATTTCAGATTTGGTCCATACCAACCTTTTGCAGGCCTGCGCCTCGCCGTGCGTGCCCACAGATCTGTGCTGCTGACAGCTGATGCTTTCTGACCAGAGCGGGAATTCCCAAGTTTGTTTTCACTCTAAACCTAAACAGAGTTTGAACCGCAGCAACAGATTATGAATATGAAAATACTATTGGTAACGTCATTTAGAGCGCTACACGTTTTTTAGGAAGTTGGTTTATTTACAGCATCAACTCTTATTTTAGCGATAGCACAGGCTACTCATTGACACTTTTGCTCACTCACAGTATTTATTGTTGTGTTTGGCCAGCTTGCCAGCCTGTTGAATCTCTAGAATCGCCAGTGGGCGTCAGTTGAGTTACGCCGTGGATTAATTCAAATATAGTATTATGAGGGGACTGAAGGATGGGAGGGGTTTTTTTCTAAGTCACGTAGTATTTGGAAGTAAGAACACTGATTAATGTAACAAAATTTTATTTTCAATATACCTTTTAGAGGACAAAACTGACCTTGAGAACAGTGTGATGCAGAAGAAAATTAAAATCCCCAAACTGTCTCTCAATCACGTAGAAGAAGCTGGGGAGGTTACAGATTATGGGGAAGAAGATGTGGAGCTTAGACACAGTAAGGTACTGAAGTCTTTCCTCTTGTTTGTAATTCTTTTTTGCTTTTCTGTTTCTTTCTTTTCTCTTGGAAGTACTTGGGGCATATACGGGCGTCATAGCTTAAGAATTCCAGACCTGCTTTTGATCCCCTTCAAACGGTTTGGTGAAATTGGGTCAAATTGTGGATGGGGGCGGGGGACACATTTTCAAAGCCTGATTTCTGTGCAATTGGACGTTTTCCTGTTTATACCATCGACACAGTTTAGTTGCCATTTGAGGTTTTTGGAACAGTGCTCTTCCACTTTGGCCCAGGGTGCTCTAAAAGTCACCGGTTCCATGAACGTGGAGCAGCTGCTCTGGGTGGCACTTGTGAACGATCTTGGGGCTGGAGGGGGTGCGCTGAGACTCCCCTGCGGCAGCAGCGACTGAGCAGCCAAACTGACGGGCCTGCGTGTCTCCCTTAGAGCCCTCCGTTGCGTTTTTAGGTCCAGATGCCAGAAACCTGCTATGTAAATGTATTTATTTTTTTTATATCAAATGATTTCTTTAAAAGTCTGCCAGCCTTCAGAATAAAATATCCCTCTGTGGCTTCATGTGTTTTGCAGCTGCAGGAATGATACGAGTACGTTTCTTTCTGGTGGGCCAGCATTCTTTTTTCACTTTTCTTCTCTTTTTTTTGAACATGCGTGGAGCAGGCAGAACATCAAATAACTTCATTTTCTGCCACTTTGCTCATGGATATCGTGGTGTGGGAACTGATAGCGTCAGCTTCTTGTCTCTAACTGATGAGCTGCGCTTGCTTTCCATGCAGTTGCTTGGAAGTTCAAATGCTTTTTTCCAGATTTGGCCAATCAAACTTAGTGACTTTTCCCCAGGCTGTCACATTTCGATAGCGCTCTCCAGGCCGCAGGCAAGAGGTGTGCTTTAATTTGCAGGGGTTGTGCAGATGCTGCTGCGGGCTCCAAGGGATGACGCCCCTGCAATGCAGTGCTGATAGAGAAGGAATCAGTTGAGTGGGAAGTTGAGGCTGGATGGTGTATTTTGTGTCTCCAGTCTGGCAGTGTTGCCTCAGGCAGCGGGGTGAGCGTGCTGGGGAACACTCACAGGAGGTTTTGTCTCCCGAAGCGTGGGAAGGACAAGCCCTGTGTTCACAAAACAGCTTTGTGCGGTTTGCCGCTTTCATCTCTGATGTGGTTACAGGTGACAAACACAGCACCCAGTTGATTCATTCTCTTACTTATCAGCAAATCAATTGCTGTTGGGAATCTAAATGGCTAAACTTCAAAGGAAGAGAGATCCAGATCCTTTTTTTTTTTTTCCTTAAAAGAAATTAATGATCTTTTTGCACGGAATGGAGTGAGCTCTGTGCGCTCGGCCTGCAAGTGTTGCACAAATGCAGACGGGAAGGCCTCTGACCGCCTGCGAAGTTTGTGTGTGCGTTAGCAGAGTTACGCGAGCACCACAGCTATGAGCTGTATCCACCAGGATCTGTTAGGCAAAACATTTTTCGCAGGCAGACTTTATCTTGCTTTTTTTTGGAAGACAAGACTAGTGACAGTGGCCAAGTCTGTAGAATTTGAATTTTTCTTGCATCTTCCTGCTCCCCTAATTGATTGATTTTTTTTTTTTTTATTGTAACATGCAGAGACAAGATGGGAGGAAACAAAGCGAAGGTACACACAAAAGCATTGAAGCAGTTGTTGCCCGCCTTGAAAAACAGAATGGAATGAGTCTCAGTAATACTTCCAGCCCCGAGGAGGTTTTTATGGAGACTTCAGAAGGCATGAACAATATGGACGATGCTGTAGTTCCTCGGATTCTTTATGAAGAATTGCTGAGGAGTTACCAACAGCAACAAGAAGAAATGAGACACATTCAGCAGGAGCTGGAGAGGACGCGGAGGCAGCTCGTGCAACAGGCAAAGAAGCTCAAGGAGTATGGGGCACTCGTGTCAGAAATGAAAGAGCTCAGAGACTTGAACAGGAGGCTCCAGGATGTACTGCTGCTAAGACTAGGTAGTGGTAAGTGCCGGACTTAAATGGGACTAGTTTTAATGAATTTTGCAAGTGTGATCAATAGTAATGGAAGCATATTTGAAGAATAGCAGTGGTTGTTAAACTGGACATTGAATGTTAAAAGGGTTTTCTGCTCTGGCTGTACAATATGTGTTGAATTTGTATGCTATGTACGTCTGGGGTTTGCTTTAATGATAGCAGAGGTCTTTGTGCTGGGGTGGTTGAAGCAGAGTGCCGTTTTAAGCAGCTGTATTTTAAAGAGTCTCTGACCTTCCAGTATATGCTGAAAAAGATAATAAAGCATCATCTGCAAAATATATCAATATGTTCCAGTTTTGAGAGGGGAAAAAAAAGAAAGA
Organism: Nesoenas mayeri; assembly: GCF_963082525.1. Taxonomy (NCBI): domain Eukaryota; kingdom Metazoa; phylum Chordata; class Aves; order Columbiformes; family Columbidae; genus Nesoenas; species Nesoenas mayeri. The sequence continues at coordinate 34,728,718 of NC_137554.1, read as the reverse complement.
AAAGGCAGCGGAATTAATATTTGGGCTAAAACTATCTTCTTCTTTTCAGTTAGGGATTTTGGTTATTGTTATGTGACTGTGTTACCTTCCCTTTTCTGCCCCTCTTCCCATTCGTAGCTCATGAGAATGTGGTATATTCCTGAACTTCTTAGCAGTGGCTTTAAGCAGCCGTGCTGTTTGAAAAATAATGCATTGTTAAAGAATAATTAAAACAACTTCTTTATATTAGTGTCCCGTTTATCAACATTTGTTACAAAATGCAGGTTTGTGTAATTTGGGTTTAAATTTTAAGCATCTCGAGTCAATCGATCCTTTGTTTTGGTTTATAACAGTTATTTAACCGTTATGTTGGAATAAATGGGAAAAAAAAAAGACCAAATAAAAAGTTCATCCTTTTCATTGAAGATGGTACCCTCGAAATACCTTCAAATATTTTACTAATTTTCTATTTATTTGCTATTAGAATGTGGTACTGCTGTGTTGAAGATTTGCTCGGTGACTGAAACTTGGTTCACATTTGTGCATCCGATCTTAGCATGCTGGTTTTTACGTCTGCCTTTGTGTCTCTGGAAACTTAATTTTTTGCATGTAACTTGGAAATTGGCTCCTCTACTTGTCTTGAACGAGCGCATGTGATTTGCATGTGGGTCTTGAGTTGCGTTGACGAAACCCAAGGAGAACGCATGTGCCTGAGCCGTAGCATGCGGAGAGGGGCGCCCCAGGGCTGGAGCCAGCTTCTCCAAGTAGCATCTCACCATTGAAACCGCGTGTTTGTGAATGCTCATCATTGTTACACTGTGCATAATTAAAATGTCATTACTTATTATACACATTCTAGTTAATTTTTTTAATAAAACTAAATAGGCGAGGTTTCCGCAGCCTGAAAAAAAAAACGTGATGTGGTTGGCAGGAGGTTCCACTGAGCTTTCTAAAATTTGCCTTGGATGGAAAGATGTTTCTTCATCTGCAAGTAGTTAGCTGGGGTTTGTGTGGACGGAGCTGCAGCCAGATGTTAGTAGGCAGCGTAAAATACCCATTGAGCTGGTAGACTTGAGAGCAATCGCAGTGCTGAGAGCAGCAGTGAAACGGAGACAGCTCCTGCGCTCTGTCTCGTTTCCTTCACTGTAAGCAAGGATGCGTTTCTTACCTGAGCTGAACCAAGAAAGCTTGGAAGAAAATCGAGGAAAAAACAAACAAAAAACCCAAACAAAACCAAAGCGACCAAAACCAAAACCTCTTGGACAAATACTGAATCTTCTAGAAATACTGAGCTTGAATTTCCAGTGTAGAAGTCTGGCACCTGCTTTACAACTGGACTCAATTACATTGAAGACAAATTCTTTTAATTTAATCACGTACCTGCACAAATACGAATTATAGTTAACTCCCCCAAAAATATCCCTTGTTGTTATGACTTTTGGTGGATGACAAAGGTAGAATTTGGCCCTCTGAGCTGTGTCCTTCCCAGGGTGTGTGTTTGCTGATACTCAGTGTGTTAACTGCTGCTAACTCTTGTCTTTCCTTGTAGCCTCATTCACAGTGCAGAATCAACCAGATTCTAGAAAAATCAGTACAAGATTTATGAATGATTAGAAAGGGAGACGTCTTCAGCAAATCCTAAATTAGAGAGTCTGATGACAGTATGAGAAAAGTGCTACTTTTAATCAAGAAATAGAGTTGTAAAGACTTCTTTAGTCTTCCTTGCTTTTGCAGCTTATAAATGAGGTATGTTTGGATATGTGAATAATCTGTGAAAATTGTTCAGAAAATAGATTACATCCTGAATTCGTCTTCAGTTATTGCAGCAATCTCTTAAACCCAGAGTTTCAAATTACATGTAATTTATGTTACACTGCACTTCTAGCAGGCTGGACTTAATGCAAATTAATTGCATTTCTGGCTCACCTTAGAGACTCCTGATTTCTTTGCATGAGATGACAGCTGGTTTGTGCTGATGAATTGCAGCTGTGGGAAACGTGTGCCTGTTGCCATTTTAAACTTGCAGATCAAATATAGAACAGGCTCTTGAGCTAACATCCAGTCAAGTGTTCAGTCTCCTCATTTCCCATCAATATGGTGATTTGGGCGAGCAGCTGAAAGTCAATGTGTTCTGCGTTAGACTTAGGCCTTTGTCTCTGCTCCTAGACTTGAGCCACTCTGGTGGGAAGAGGGAATGCAGCCAAAGCCTCTTTGCCCTTTCCTAGCGTGGCGTCAGGACGCCCTGCAATCCTACACCTTTGGAGTTTATCTTTGTTCTGCCGCATCTGAAAACACACTAATTTGCCCTCTTTTGATCAGTAGACAGGAAGGTGATTTAGAGAATTAAATCACTGACTCCTCCCTGTAAGCCTAACTTTAGATAGTCCTTGGATTGCAAAAGATAAGAATTGCAATAACTTTTGAGAAAGGAGTTGTCTCCAGGGTAAGATCTGGGCACTTTACTATGGTTGTATATGGCCAGGAGTAGCGAAGTTGTATCAGGGATGATGTTTGAGTGTTCGTCGATCCCTGATAAATGCTGCGTTTTCATGTTGTATTGCTAAGAATTAGTGTTGCTCTAAAGTCAGGGAGTATATTCACCCTCATGCGTTCACATTCATTCATCAACACACACACAGCCCCCCAGCTGGTTATTTTTAATCCCAGTGTAATTTCAGTAATCCAGTCTACAGTGTCTTGGCACGGAGAACAGGATAGCAAGAATGAAACGGTGTTTGTGTCTTACCACATGTAAGGAATTACTGTTATTCAGCTTTTCTAGATCTGTTTGGCCTTTTGATGTACAATGATCCAAGGTTTCTATCAAGAGCGAGTACAAGAAGTACCATATATATATATATATATAACATTAGCACTTCTCAGCCTCCTATTGTTTTTGTTCAAATTCTTGTAGACCATGTGGAAAAGCAGCTTGCTGCTCACAAACATGCATTGACCGCTTTATCAGTGGATTTGTTTTGGCTTATTTACTGATTTCTGAGTAGCACATGGCCTAAGATGCATTTTAGAGGAAGAGAAGCGGTGAAGGGAAGCCTTCTACCTCTTCATCCTGCGACTGGAGTTGCTGCCATCTCAGATCTTATGGAAACATAAGTACTATCAGTACTATTACAGAAGCGCAACCTTTAGATAGTGGCTTATATTTTTGTATGTCCCACGCATCGTCTTTAAATTAAGATGCAGAGCATGAGAGCTCCAGAGAGAGGAAACTTTGAGAATATGGTGCGTGGTGCACAACTGTAGTTCTGGACACAGCTCCTGTTAGCAGTGAGGCAATAATGCGAGTTGCATGTCCAATTCACAACATGCCAGGCTGAAAATTCAACCTTTAGTAGCTGGTGAAGTAACAGTGAAGACTGCCTAGGTAGGGGCAGATTTCTGTTTGGGAAGAGAATAATGGAGCAGAGTATGAAAGAAGACATCTTAAAGGCTTCCTGATGGTGATTTAGAAGCAAGCAGTAAAGCGTGGTGCTTCTGACCTGCTCGAGCTATGGTTAGTGTGGACTTTAATCAGCTGTTTTTCTTGGGGGAACTCTGGAAACCAAATCCCAGCTGTGTCAATGTGTTACCATAAGCAAAACAGTGAAAGACTTTTAAATAGCAACTAGTGTAAGTGTTTAAACTGAGAGAAGTGTTTCCTTCTAGGAAGAAGGTGGTTATAATTGGGCGTCTTCCTCAAAACGACTTTCAAAGTATAAGAGGACTCCAAATAGCGCTTTGCTGAAGGATGTGTTCTTAAAGAAACAGCTGAACGCTCACTCATTGAGTCCCCAGTAGCAGCGACGTGGCCGCACCGGCCCGCCCGGGTGCCCCCACTGCGCTCTGGGCAGGATTGGGGCTTTGTTCAGGCTAAATCAGCGCAGCAGTCTCAAATCTAGAAAGTGCAGTTTGTCTTGGCTGTAGCGTTGTATGTTTATGATAGTAGAGGTGCTTATTAAGATTATGATGGTATTTTTTGTGATTACTTGCGCCATGCGGCCATTGCGTATGGCTCTTAAGACCCTCATGTTGGTGGCACTGCAATATGGGGTTGTCTGAGTCGCTGAGACAACTTTGAGTTGGTGCTGAGTGCCAAGTAAGAGTCAGCTGAGAACATTTAGCTGGCTGTGTAGGTGTAGCATAAGCTATAGGATAAATGTCAGATGCTGACAATGGAGGAAACGCTAATATCGCTGCATAATAATCTCTAAATGAAACTGCCCCAAGGAGGAATGAAAGCTTTACTTCTTCCAGACCCAGGAACCATTTAAAATTGGTGGTGGCAGCTTCACCTGCAGAGTTAGAGCAATTCAGGGCTTGGTCTGTGTGTGCAGGGACGCTGAGCCGGGACCTGGTTATTGAATTGCCCTTTGTTGAAGGTGTCAAGGTTGGGCTGCGCTGCTCTCAGCACCAGCCCCGTGCTATATAGCTCTTACAAGTGGGTGAGTTTATCCTTACAGCTCTGGAAGTGGTGATCACCGTGGTGCGCAGGGTCTAAGCTCTGTTAACGAACCTTGCCGTGTTAACGAAGCGCTGTCCCCGTGTGGAACATCAGTGGCTGCAGGAGCTCCTGGTGGTCCCAGGGCCACCAAGGGGCAGGGACAGGGGACAGGCCTGAGGCCGCAGCCTCTTCCCAGACTTGTGGTGTGACCTCTGCAAGGAATGGATGATGAAAGCCGGTCCACACATCAGTTCATTTTGTTCTTTTGTCTTTTTAGGAACACTTTTTAAGTTTGATCTGGAAAAGCTGATGACTGACAATTATTCTCCTTTGAAGCCTCAAACATATGCCTAGTAGTGTTCTGTTGTTTAATCTGTGCTTAATTTGTGTTGATTACATTAAAAATAAAAATCAGTGTGTTGGATGGATTGGACAATCAAAATTCTAATTTATGTGTTGGTTTTTTAACCTTGGATACTCTTTCTGTGCATGATCCCTTAGCATAAGTAGCCTCAGCCTGTTTCCTTTATAGCATTTCTGTAGATCCTCGCTGTTTTCAATGTACCTCTGTTACATCTAAAGATATTTCAAATTTTGATAAAATGTGTAATTTTTGTAATTTTCACAGTAAATTATGCAGGTTTCTATGCAACCGTGTAGTAATTCTTATTTGAAGAATTACTATTGTTGCTTTTGGTTTCTGATTTCGGTGTCATTTCACCATGATTTCCATAGCGTACATTGAAGCAATCTTACTCATACCTGTAATTGCCCACATGCTTTAAGAATAAAATTAAAATGTTTAATTATCATTTAGAAGGTTGAATGTTTATAAAGCAGAGTTACTGATCCTGTTTTTATTATTGACGTTCAGAAGTAGGGTTTTGGTTTAGACTCTGCAATGAAGGTGACCGATGTGCTATTTGGTGCTGCGTGTGGGTGCTGAGGCGGTGGGGCTCGTGTTCTGTGGGATAGCAGACAGCTCTCTTTTTTTAACTGTCTAGGACCTGCCATTGAGCTTGAAAAGGTAAAACCAGAATCAGTTGAGCCTGAACCTGAGGTACAGAAGACCTTCAGTGAGGAAGCAAATACATCAACGTACTATCCCGCCCCTGTTCCAGTGATGGACAAGTATATTCTCGAGAATGGAAAGGTATTTGAAATAATGAATGAATAATTTGTATATGTCCGTCAGGTGATTTTCTTGTGGAATTTTCCTGATCCTGGGGGTTTTGCATGGTAGCAGCTTATAGAGACATCCTCAGTGTTTGTAAAGGTGTGCTGTTTGCTGAGGAAAACCATGGAATTACACACCTATGAACAGCACAGAAAGTGAGGAGAGCATCGAATGCTGCACAGCATAGGAATATAGTTATTAAACATGCATGCGCAAGGAAATTGGTGATAGTCTTCAATCGGTGATGCGCATAAAGTCAGTAACCCACATTGTAAAGTTACATTAGCCTATTTAACAGAAATACTTTTTCCTAAAAGGTTTTTAACATTGTTGATGTGCTGTAGTCGTATTGCAGAGAAGCCTTAATGATTTGGTGGAACTGGGGTCCGGTAGATAACAATGAACCCTGGAATTCACATGGGCTGCCGTGGATCTGGCCAGAGCATTGCCGCTGGATTGAGCTCACGGAGCGCTGCTTTCCACCTTTTATAATGTCAGTGGAACAGCATCCAGCTACAGTTTGCCAGAACCTCACTGAGAGTTTTTCAGACCTGGGCATGTTTAACACGTTGCCTGCTCATCTACTGAGGCTTACTTTTGCCATTAGCATTAAATGAACATCATATTTCTTTTACAAAACTATACGTCCTTCAAAATTGCCCATGCAGATCCTGTTTCTTAAGATACAAATGCACTTGGTACCATAATTTGAGAATCTTTAAGGAGAAGAAGTCCATTTCAGCTTTGGCCTACAGTGGAATCACTGATGGAATAGCGTGAAATCTTGCAGTTTTAGCTTTGTGTTACAAGATTGACTGCACAAGTCTCTGTCCTCGTTGGAGATTAATTCAATATAATTGTTGAGGACAAAATGTATGTGAAAAATAGTATAGCCTTGGCAGTTTGACAGGTATTTGGTTCACGTAGCTTTTCTAGCCTAATATATTTAACATATGTCATTTGCTTGTATATTTTGTGGATATTTGTGCAATGAAGATTTAGCATCAATTACTGACAGAGTTTGGTTCAGCTCCTTCTTTTCCGCTTAAGGTCCATGGGACAGGGCACGGCCTTTAGTATTGTCTGCAGTTTTTCCTGCGCCTTTATTTCATCTGCCAGCTTTGGGCGCTTCTGTTGCTGAAGTTTTCTCTGTCTTTGCAGTTTTTAGTATCTTTTTCACATCCTTTTCGTAATTTTGTTTTTTTCTTTAAGTTTGGCTGTTACTGGGGCTTCATCCAGCTCAGATGCCCGAACTGTCAACTGATAATGTGTTTAGAGTGTTGGAGGGTGTTTTGGTTTGGTTTGTTTCTCCAGTTTGCCTTATTTGTGCCTTTTTTTGGCTATTCCTTTCTCGACATGCACCACTAGAGCAGCTGAAATACTTTTTGGAAATCTGGCCCTTTGTGGCGTCAGATTTGATCTGAGTAGGATTCTTTCAAAGCGGATAAATCTCTCCCCCCAGAGGGAGAACAGAGTGACTGAAAAAGAGCCTATGGCATTCATTTAAAGAAAGGAAACAAAAAACAGTTCATCTTTTGAGATCCATTTTAGCTATATTGCACGTTAGGACAGTTACGGTGGTGAGCGCTGCTGTTGTGTTGTGCTCCGAGGCTGGTGCTGCAGTTGCTGAAATGGTGGGTGACGTTCCCATTGATTCCCTGAGGCTGCGGGTCTGGCTCGGGGGCAGCGAGGGGACACGGGCTCTGAATCTGGAGCACACGAGGCTTCCCGTAGCTGGGGAACAGCAGCGAGCAGTTTGCAGAGGTAAACTGAGACCCGCGCACGTTCAGCTCCTTGCCCCGACACTCTAGAAATAGAAGAGAGACACAAGATTGCCATTGCTGTGGCTGTGGCTGTGGCTGTCTGTCACGTACTCGCTGTTACCATAGGGCTTTCATAGCACCAATAACCTTTTTTACATAAATGAAGCATCTTCAAGGAAGAAACAATGTCTGAAACATATATATTAAAAATATTTGCTGTAAGTTGTTTTAGTAACGTAAAGCTAATGAGTAATGTAGTTGATTAAGAGACTAAACAACCTTTAGCAAAGATAAACCCTAATTTTGGCAGAGGAGAATCAACTTTTTGGTCAAATACAGCACAACTAATGTAAAACAGGCATCCAAAATTTGGCATGTTGCAACATTCCTAATCTTAGCTATTTTCTGAGTAACTTATACTCATTTTTACGGATAGCTTTTCCAAGATCAGGACAGAAATAACTGCATTATAAGTGTAGCATTGTTTTCTGGGCACAGGCTGCTCCCTCTGATTGAAGTTGTCTTACACATTATGGCAAGAGCACCAAAAGAGTGTTTTTTTTAAAGCAATTATGAAGAAGCTCAACAACAGAGCAGGAAGAAGGTGTTCATGTGCTTATGACTCGTTGCATTACTGGCCATTGCAACATCTAAATACCACGTGGACTCGTGAAAAGCTTCTTAAAATCCCCTTAGTGTAGAAAGTTCTGCAGGAAAGGTAACTCGCCTTATGGTCTTATTCTGTGAGGGAGTTAGGATTTCCATTTGTGTTTTATAAGGTAGCTGGTAACAAAGCCATTCGTATTTTTCTACTAAAGTTTTTAAACTATTAGTTGCTTTTGAAGGATGCTGCTGTAACAAAACATTTCCTCAGGTTATAGGCCTCATTCATAATTAAAGCAGGTTTCCATTTAAAGGGAAGATGGTAGTTGGTTGAATACAGGCAGTAACATTATGGGTATAGAATATTTTACAGTAGCTTTGCCCAATTTTCATTGCATTTAATGGGACGTTTGTCATACTGTTCAGATCTGTATGAGTAGCAGGCGAAGTTTCTACAATGCCACATGAAGGGAGTAAAACCGGGAGAAACTAAGAACAGAGCAGTTAAGGCAAACAGAGTGTCCTAATATGATTTTGCCATAGAATTTTGTTCACGGGCCTTTTTTGTTTCAGTCATGAAGAGACAAGAAGTTTTTAAATGGTAGTGTTACGAAACGATCAGATTTTATGCAATCTGAATTTTGAACGTAACAGTCCAGTTGCTACATCTTTTGGGTATTTGCCCTTCTACAGAATTGTCTACCAGTGCAGCGAGCTCTCAGCAGGACCTGGAACAGCCAGGTCACGCGTTGGCTTGTGACGGATGGCGAGCGGAGTCTGTGGCCGCGGGAGCGAGGTGTCTGTGTGCAGGGGCCGCTCAGGGCTCTGCCCTGCACTCCAGAGTTAGGAGCGTAGACACACACAAGGCATCTCCGTGGTTCCGCGCAGGGCCAGCGTTGCCGTCCAGTTGGGTTTAGTGGTTGCACTCGTGTCAGAGCCATCCTGGTTGCTAGTGGAGTTACTTTCCGTGCTGTTGCTTGATGGTGTCCTGGTTATGGGGACTGTCAGCTCAAATATACATAGTGCCAGCCTAGGGACAGTACTCAGACTCTTGTCCTGTGTTCATCTTCAATCTGGAGCTCTGGGAAGGTTGGGGCAGAGATCTGAGGTCGCTCTGTGGGAGCCGTCCCAGCGTGGTCAGTGCTGAGCAAGGCTGAGAAGCACAACCAGACTCAAGCACCTTCCTTTTGGAGACTACAGTGGCTTCACGCTGCATTTCCCAGTCCCCGTATTGCCCTGCTTTACAACTTCAGTGAGATATCTATTGTCTGTGTAACGGAAAGTGGTGCAGCAATGGGTCATTGCCTTACCGCAAAACAGTGTTCGCCTGGATAGATCGATTGTATGTGGTAGGAAAACTTCCGGACAAAATTAGGAGTTTATGAAATGTCCCAACTCTTGACTTGAAATTGGAGCTCTCAAAGGCCCTTCTCCCCTCATAGTTACTTTAAACAATCAGGCTGTGTTTTACCAAAAGGCATAGGATACATCTATAGGAAGTATTTCCCTCTACTGCCTCCGAAGTATGCTTGGGGTAAAGCCTGTTTCAGCAAAGGAAGCTTTCAAATGTTTCATCTCACACCCAAATCAGTCTGTGCGTACTTTTCTAATACTGGATGTGTTTGCTGTTTCCTCCATGTGTTTCTGCTCTGACCGTAGTGTTTCAGGAGGAAGGCTGTGTGGGGGGAAAGAGTCGCGAGTGAGCAGAAATGAATACAGAAAGGGAGAGGAATTATATAAGAGGTTGACTTGAACTCCCTGACCCACAAAAGTTGGCGAAGTTTCAGAATTAGGCAAAATGGATTTGTTCAGCCCTAATTACTGTTATTATAGTACCTAATATTAATGTTCCTACAGCACTTGGATACTGTTGTGTGCTACATACCATAGATAAGTTGTTATTATTACTACCTTCTAGGTCCATCTTGGCAGTGGAATTTGGGTAGATGAGGAGAAATGGCACCAGCTGCAAGTAACACAAGGAGATTCAAAGTATACAAAAAATCTAGCGGTTATGATTTGGGGAACAGATGTTCTCAAGAACAGAAGTGTCACAGGAGTTGCAACCAAAAAAAAGAAAGATGCCGTTCCCAAGCCACCTCTCTCACCTCACAAATTAAGCATTGTCAGAGGTAGGTTATTTGAAAACTTTTGCTTCCTGCTTTGGAGTTTTAACTATTAATCACCGAGTTGAAAGATGCTTCTTTTCAGCTCATCTAAAATTAACTGATATTAAAGACTGTCATTCAAATTGCTATTGCATTGTGAAGCGCATATGTTTTCAGGAAGAGTAAAGCACATTGCAATAGCTGTGCTCAGTGCAGGCCTTCGCAGCTGCAGACTTGTACACTGACATGAACAAAGTGCAAGAAGATCATCACTTTAAACCACTTGCAGGGCAGGACACTGAGCCTGGAGAACAACACGTTGTTCTGCAATTCATTTATAACACAGCGGTCTTTTAAAATGCATATATTCCTTTTAACAAGCCTGAGAGTACCTTTACCACATTCTTCCATCCAGAATGTTACCAACTCTGGCATGAGGCACAGAAACCGTTACAGCTGTGGCTATAAAAATACACAGACCTTCAGAGGCACGACAAAATAGTTTTACCCTTGTAAGCAGAGAAAATGTAACTAGTAAATATGAATTGTTGCTCTTGAATTGGAATTTGAACAGGAAGCGTAAATCGCTGGCCTACGGCAGGAAAAATGGCAGTGGCCCGTTCAGTAGCTGCAGGCCTGAGCCCATGCGTGTGGTACTTTGAGAGAGAGAGAAGGCCTTCTCCTTTATTTCAAACGAATAGTGAATTGCAGTCCCTTTGTATCATCATGCTTGTTTTGCATTTGTTTCTGTCTCTCTTGGTATTTCAGGCTTCTTTTTAAGTCAGAACTGAGTTGGTTCTTCATTGAATACACACCGAAGTGGGATTTTTAGGTTTTGAGTCCGTACTAAATTGCAGCAGGGCTGAAAGAAACCTATCTGCCTATTTGGTTGAGCCTCGTTATCCTGCATTTCCTGATGTTAGTTGCTCTGTACTCTTAACTATGAACTCTGTAAGAGCTGTTGTAATCTGCCTTGCAAGTACCATGGTTTGGAAGTCAAAAATACGATTCCTCTGTGTGTGTGTGTGTCTGTGTTGTGTGTGGGAAAGCTGGAAACTCATCCTCGCGCTGTCACCTCTCTTAGTTTGTAAGAAGCAAGTAAAAGACATGGAGTTTTATTTTACTAAGCTGCTTTGAAGAGTATATGTAGAATGGCAAACTGTTCCATACCGATTTTCTAGTTCCGACTGGGACCTTTTGGTGCAATCCTAACACGTGTACTGAAGCAAAGATGTACTGGCCACATAAGGAATCCACTTTGTGGCTGTGGCTTAACCCTTGTCAGCTCCTGATGGGAAACGTAAGCGGTTACCCCGACACACACGTGCAAACACGCAGTGAAAAGGAGTTATTTTCAAGCGGCCCATTGCAGGCGCTTTCTGGTTTCCCTGCTGTTTGTGCCCCTGCCGCTGGCAAGGCTCCTGACCTGAGGATTTCCTCGTCTGCTTCGGTCAGGGCCAGTCTGTTCAGTCGCTGCTTTCTAACTCCCCCTGGTTTCTTTACAGTAAGTTTGGGAGTATCTTCCAACAGGTACATGGTGAGAGAGATGGGGCCCTTCCCTTCCCTTTCCTCTCTGCTGTACCGCACCCTCTCCAGCCATTCCGCTCTTCCCTGTTTTCTGGTTTTTCTGTGTTTTCTGTCATATTTTGCTTCCAGCCTCAACTCCCATTGAATTCTGCCATTCCACCCCCTGGTTTTCCATGTTCCTCTTTTCAGTCTCCATTTCACCTTGTCTTTGGCACCTTTTTTTGTTAGATGCAAGACTGTCCAGTCTCCTCTTGAACCACTTAAAGTGCCTGCCCAGTGTTTTAGGTGGCAGCAGATTTCTTTTATCAGCGGTACTGGGTAGCACATAACCATGATTTTCCACATTGTTTTGCATCAATGTTAGCAGGTCTTGCCACATCATGCCAGCAGTGTTCCCTGGAAAGCTAGAAGCAATCAAATTAGTTATTACATTATGGAGAAGAAAACAAAACAAAAAAATGAGTAGCAAGTGGACAAATGTGAAATGCAAGGAAGTTAAGAGTTACCGTGGCCAATGTCTTGGATCAAGCTCACAGCTAGAAGTAGAGCCCCTTGGTAGTCTTTGAGGTCTCCTTGAACCTTTGGTCCAGTCAGAAACATGAAGGGGTGTCTGTATACTCCTCTAAATCCAAAAGATGAAAGCAGAAAGCCCACATCCCTCTTTTTAGTCCCTGAGCAGCATCCTAATGTGACTGCTGAGCTCCTGCTTCTGCGGCCCCTCGTAGGAATGGAAGGAGGAGGAAAAAGTGTGATGATTTTGGATCTGTGTGGGTCACGCTGCTGAGGATCGCAGCTGCTGAATGGGTTCTGTCAAGTGGTTCTTCGCTTGACATTGTGGCTAAATCATAACATAGCCTGTGTTTTTGGGAAGTTCACCTCACCAGGTGTATGTGGTGCCGCCCAGGAGCATTCCCGAGGTCGGGGTAGCACCGGTCCGTGTCCTGCCAACACAACGCTTGGCTTTCCTCAGCTTCTCGGTGATGTGCCCCTTCTTAGGTGTCGTATTCGAACCATAGCTTACTGAGGAGCAGCATCTCAGCGATCGGGTTCCCTGCTGATTAATTTTATTTACCTTATATTCAGTAGATCTTAGAAGATAAAGTTTACATTGTCTGAGATGGTTTTATCATTCATTTAAAATAGATTTTTGAACAACAGCATTAGTTTAAGTGTCTGATATCTCTGGCTTTTTAAAAATCTATACTGTGTAGTATGTAAGAAAGAAACGAGAAAAAGTCGGATGCATGAGCACTGTTATAAACCTTGTTAATGCAAAATAACATGTTACAAAACTTTCAAGAGGTTTCAAAATGAACTACAAAGCATGCATAGTACTTAATTTTCATAATTTTTAATATGACGCATTAGAACTGTTATAAGCCGTGTTAATTAAGTGATAATCTGTAGCTTTCTGTATATGAAGCAATAACGGCTACTGGAGTAGATTAATAGGCAAAGCAGAACAGTTGGTTTAGTCAATCGGGGAAGCCCACACACCAAAACACGCAGGGTTATGTTCCGGTGTGTTGCCCCTCCGACAGCAGTAACGTCTGCAGGGTTCTGGCACGGAGCTGCCAGCCCTGTGGAGCAGGATCGTGTGGACTTCCATTGCCCACGTTGCTTTTGCACTTATTACTATTGCAGGCTTTTTGTATCCACGGGAGTTCACCAAGTGCATTGTGCACAGGTTGCTCTGAACAACCTACTCATGAAAGAGAAATATGCCCAGGGACAGGGCGGCTGGTAAAGATGCAGACATTAACGTATGTTCTACACATTGTAGAATAAAATGGATCAGTTAATGTCTTCTCCTACCAGTTCCTGCTCCTCTCCCTGGCCGTTGGCATTTCCTCGCTGTTCGGGAGGTGACCCCAGGAAACTGTAGATAACAACAGTTCTAGCGAGACCGATCACCTGGGAGAAGGTTCTAAACCTGCTGTGGAGTTTTGAGCAAATCCAAGAGTTAGGCAGGCAGGGCTGGCACTGGAAGAGCTTGGACTTAGCTGGTATAGAAAGCCTGTTAACATATAGTCACAGCCAGAGAGTTAAGCCTGATGAAAAACCTTGTCTTTAACAAGATAGCCAGTGAATCGATGAAAGCATCTGTTGTCTTGCAACAGATATACACAATGCTTACTCAGTGCTGTCTCTTGAGTAGTTAGGCCAACACAGGGCTGCGTTCTTGTCTAAAAATATGCTAATGGCTCTCTCCTTTTTCTTTTCTCTCTCCCCAGAATGTTTGTATGATAGAATAGCACAAGAAACTGTGGACGAAACCGAAATTGCACAGAGACTCTCCAAAGTCAACAAGTACATCTGTGAAAAAATCATGGATATCAATAAATCCTGTAAAAATGAAGAAAGGAGGGAAAGCGCAAAGTACAATTTGCAATAAATTTTGGATTTTTAATAAAGTCTTAGTGTTTTACTTCAGTGTTGGTTTTTGCTTTGCGTGGCGTTTTCTGCTGATGGAAGCAGCTGACTCGGCACGTTAATGTCCTATCATGAATTCATTTCTTGAGCGGTTCTGTCAAAAACCTTTCCATGGTGTAACCCGCTTTTAAACCATGTAAGATCTATTGTAAGTACACCCCCCATGAAACTGTGCCTTTGCAAAGGTTTTTCTAATGGTTTACAGTATGTTACCTGCACTTGTGTATATAGGTTGTAATTCTGCAAACACCAACCCATTTGCCTACATTTTGCTTTAGCGGAGTTGGTGGATCTGGGCTGCACTACACGGCTGCTTAGAAGGAAGAACTGTACAAAATCCACTTTGCTATTGGAAATAGTTCTACTGTGTTTTACAAAGTGTTTTTCTGAACTGAAATTTTCATCATTTGTTTTTATAAATCTTTGTTTTGATCTCTAACAATATATTTGGTCACAAACACATAAAGAACGCTTCTTTTTCACTTATTTTCCTGTAGCTAGATGACCACTGCCATCACTGTTTAAAAAACGCAAACGGAGAACCCAAAGCTCTAAGTTGTAACACCATGATAATTTATTAAAACAAAATCTAAGAGCATTTATTTTTCAGGCAGCAAGGCACTTTTCACATACCTGGTTATGGCACGAAGCTCTTCAATATGTGATTGTTACTGCTCATTAAACGCTGTGTTTTCAGTGTATTTACAGCTCCAACCTATTTAAGGATTGCCACACAATGGCAAGATTAGGTATCATAGAAAATTTAGTACCATTTCCTCTCAGTCCGTAATTTAACAGTGGACACTTTTAGCAAAAATGTAAGTTAAAAGTAATTTTCTACATTAAAGTTAGATTTGCAATGGAAGCTTGAATGGAAGAATTCCTTGTGGATTTGAATCACACCTCATTGTCTATAAGTGAAAGCAAAGAACCTCAAGTCTTGTTTCATGAAGGATTTTGAGCATAAGGTTTTTAGAGAGAACTTAGGGCCGGGACTGCTGGATGTTGCGGGTTTGTTGTGTCAGTGATCTTAGTTAACCCTCCGTTCATTTTCCGCACGCGTAGGTGACTTTCTGCCCGTCGGGTTGTCTGTTCCTGAGCATCAGTGCTTGTTTCTTTCCTATAATCCCCTGCAATTCTGTGTCCTGTAAGTCTGAAAGACCATTCCATATCCCATTCCTGTAGCACTGCTGTACCCGACCTTCAACCTATTCCCATGTCCCGTATGCGTAGATAATATGGAAAGAAACAATGCAAAGAGTCGTCGTTAAAGGTGTGGATGGAAGGAAGGGGGAGGGAGAGGAGGAGTCGCCCCTATAGAACTGCAGTGCCTGTGTTGGAAGAGATGGAGGCAAACACCACGTTGTCTCTTCCCGTACACTGTATGTGCTTAAACCGTGTCTTAATTCAGGGCCTAAGTATTTGTTTTATGCTTTCTAAAGTGCAATCTAAATATTCCATGCTGCATAACAGGTACACCCGCTTGCTCCGGCCTGTCTCGGCTCTCCCTCCCTTAATCCGGTACCGCTGGATCTCCCTGGTTCCCCAGGTTCGTTGTGGAGGGGCTGGTACCGATAGGACAGAGCCGGGAAACCTTCACAGCCAGGGATGGGAAGAGGAGCCGCGAGTTTGGACAGGGGCTGGTGCATCTTCCGAAGTCGCTTCAACAGCCTCACTTGTCTCCCGTTAATCTCAGCGTGTTCTTAGGTCGTGGTTAATGAACTGCGTAAGTGTTTCTACTTCCAGATTTGGGATGCTGAACAGCAAATTAGTGTTTATAATGTCAGTGCATGTGTCCTTTTATTAATTAAAGAGATAACATTGAAGAAACACTTAAATGGCAAGTTCCTACTTTTCAAGCTGACTTGTGAATGCACTTTTATTTAGAGTAATAATAGGACAATGCACTAGTTTAGGGGAAAATGTACATCCTTTCCTTGGTCTTTTATGGCTTTGGTACTAATGTGTTTTTGTTGTAACAGATTCTTTAATGAGACGATCATGCTGCATTTCTTAGAAGATAAGCCTGTTTGAGACGACGTTTTATGAAACCTGGGCAAAGCAGATTAGAATTTAATTAGAGGCAGGACTTCAGCCCGCCCCCAGAAATCTGGGATTCCAAGTCTTGCCACAGACGAGCATCATTCTTGCCAGATTTGTCCCCTCAGACGTTAGTGCTGCCGTTGCTGAAGAATTTCCCTGTTCTCTTTGGGAAGGTGTCTGGGAATCGCTCATTCCCGTCTTGCTGGCGGTTCTGTGGGCCCAGGTCCAGCGGGTGTTTCTGATGGGGTTGAACAGGACTATTTGGGTAGCACAAAAAGGATTTATTCCCTACAGCGTGTGGTGCTGTGGGGGCTAATTCTGTGTCCTGTGGACAGGGCAACTGGCATTTAAGGTGAGCACCACCTGAAGCTTTGTTGAGTTATAGGTATAGAATATATGAAAAGTAATATACCTCTTTAATGTGTTACAGCTCGAACGAGATCTTTGGATTTCTGGAAATAGGGTTTTGCTAATAATGAGGCGGTTCTGTGCGCGGGAGCTGTAAGGCAACGTGCGGGGGGCTCTGTGGTCAGGTGTGAACAAATAACACCTTTGCGCTTCTATCAGGTCATTACCTGTGTCTTTTCCCTCCCGTGACCCTGTATAAAGACCACACAAGTCTTCCCGGTGTGCGGGTTTCAAGCAGGACAATAGGCTGAGGTTGTTGTGTGTTCCAGCATTACCCAAGGAAAAACACAGACTCTAATGGGCTGTGCTTTTCTGCATAGAAATACCGATGTATGAATTAACTGTGAGCTGCGTTTCGCTATGTTATACTGCATTACAGCCAACGCGGTTCTTGTTGATACATTAATTCTTCCATAATTGTGCCTGCCTGTGCATAATTTCACTTTGTTCATAACGCATCTGCCATGAATCTACCACAGACTGTGTGCAAATAGTGGCTCCTTTTTCCTGCTCCAGCTCGACTCGGTGCGTGTACATCATGTGGAACAGCAGAGAATTTGGACATTAAAAGAAGCAGGTTTTCTTAGGCCCTGTAATGCCCCTGGTTCGTCATTCTCATGTTTGCGCTGTGCCGTTACTCCACAGTGCAAACCTCCGTTTGTAAGTATCAGAAAAACGCTGATTTCAGAGGAACTGACTTCTTGTCCTGAGAGATCAATGCACCCCGTTTCCTTCTTTTTTTTTAATCAAAGAAGATATTAATGTTATACGAATAATCTGATCCTTTGTTGCTACACATTGCTGCTGTGATCTGTGATATTTGTGACCTGATCCATGTCAAAGTGCCTCAGTCACACTTGCAGAGAGGCAAGATCAGAGTTAACAGAAAGGGCTTTATGGGGAATGAGCTATTATATAAAAGGAAATAAACTTACAGAGATTTTAATACCTCAGTCGATGCTTCGCCACTCAACTGAAACTAGAAAGTTAGTATTTGTTAGAGAAAGAACTTCAGGTTCTGCTGTTAGAGGTTTGGATGCAGTGATGCTTCATAGAGATGGGAGTGGGGTTTCATTGCTTAGTTTGGTGGTTGTTGCTGCTGTTTTGAACACAGCCAGACTAAAATACACCCTTAGTCCTGTCGAAGTTGAACTGGAAGCAGTAGGAGTTTAAGCTTGCGTTGGGTTGGCTGCTGAGCGTGACTGCCAAGGCTCGGTCTCCCTGGGCGGCTCACTGGCCCTGTGGTGCTGGATCTCATAGATCTCTATGACGCTGCTTTCTTGTCTTAAGCCTTGATTATTGTCCTCTTGGAAGGTTTATACAGCAATAAATGTAACTTTTTTTGGATTTAGCACAGTGTAAAGATAATTCAGCTTCGTGCTTCCAGAATTTGTAGACCTTAAAAAACAATGCTAAGTGTGGGTCATTGTTAAAATGATACCATCTTGATGCAAAACCTCAAAGGGGTGGGAGTGTTCTGAACTGGGAGCATTGTGTATTAGCCGTGGCCTCGCTGCGTTACCTGCGTTCGTACCTCTTGGGGGACCCAACCCTGGCTGGATTTGGAAGGGGAAATGGGCTGCGCCACGTGGAGCCGTGCTGAGGACCATTGCAATATCCCACCTTCTGCTGGGAGAATGGACTCTTCTCAGAAAGAGACCGAGATGAGGTTCATGCTTCTGAATCAGGTGGTAGTTTTCTCAGTATTCTTGAAAACACTTGTCATTCTGCATGTGCCTTTAGTCTCGGGTTGGTGAAGTCGGAACATCAGTTGCTTAGGTTTCATTTGTGACGTTTTTCTCATCGTGACAGTGTGGAGCTGTGAGGTGATTCATCCAACGCCGAGTCAATAAAAGTGTTACGAAGTGCAGTCATTGCATGTTTCATGCTCAGGAGCTAATTTTTAATTTCACCATCTGGGGACACTTTTTCATCCCCTCAGGCTTCCTAAGTAGGAAAGGAGAACCGTTTGGACTTGGAGAAGAGGAACAGCGCTTCGAAAAGGAATTCATTTACCTAGCCGTTCATTTGCTTTACTTCTGCAATTATTTCTGCAGTTTCTGTTTGAACGGTAACTCCCATCGTGTGCATCAAGTACCCGCTCGTCCAGCCCCGCACGGCATCGCCGTCCTGTGGTTGTGACTTCATTGGTGTCCCCATAGAGAGGAAGATTCCTCAGCCATATAGACAAAGCTGCGTTGTATCTGTATCAGAACGGGGGGAAGAAGCTGAACCTCCAGGGTTATTTTCCTTGCTGCCTTCTGACTAGAAAACTTCTTCCTCCTAAGGAAGTTATTTTCTCCACATTTAGGAGAATAGCGACTTCATGTTTCTTCTTTATTGATAATAAAAACTTAAAGGAACTAAATTATCTTCTAATAGATGTGTTTAATGAATTGGGCTAACTACTTTAATATTAAACTTGAGTGATTTGAAGTTAAAGAGTCACAGGAAATTTGCTGAACGCCCAAGATTGGGGAAGCTGGGCCGACTTGACTTTTATTGTAGTGTAACAACTGCTGGACGTCCTGTGAAACGTAAGAGAAGAAACTGCACTTGGTGCTTGTCTGTCCTTTCTGGTTTGCATGAGCTTTCGTGCTTTTGGAGTGGAGAAAGATGTAGATGTGGAGAAAGATGTAGGATGTGGAGAAAGATGTAGATGTGGAGAGCGTTGGGTTCTCGCCCTGCTGGGTGTGAGGGTGGACGGGGCAGCAGCAGAGGGACGTGTGGCCACAGAGCCGGGTCACGCTGGCTCCAGCCCCTGCCGCATGAGGCTCAGGTGGATGGAACAGCTTGCATGGGAGACTTTCATACTCTTTCTTTCATACTCAAATGTATCCTTAAAGCCTTCCCAGATGTTTATGTAATATTTATTAAATTGTAGTTTCTTTTTTTTAAAAAAACAACAACCTGCACTTTGATGTGTTTTCCATTTTTCTTGTACTAGCAGAATAGGAGTTTGATTCTCCACGTTTCAGTTGGGATTTCAGCCCACTGATACTTGAAAATAGCCCCAACCAAACCCCATAAAGAAATCAGGCCTGGCCTTAGAAGAGCTTGCTGTACATCACCTCTTGCTGTGGCTACTTCGATAAATTGAAGGTGCTTTGGGTAGAACTTACACGTATTTTTTTTTGACCATGCCTGCTAAATAATGAATATTCTCAGTTAACGTCAGAGACAAGGTGAGGAGCTGCCAACTTCTTCCACCGAGATAGCTTAATGAAAATTGTTCTTTGCCAGAATTTTGAAGGTCAAAACTGGCTTAAATATGTAAACAGCAATTATATCGAGGTAAAGCAAAAAAACTTGTAATTAATCTTTTTTTAAGTAGTCCCTTCCTTCCTTTGAGAATTTCAAATAGTGTCAGACAAGGTTCTTCTAGATTTCCTTCATCATCTCTCTGAAGATTCCCTGTTAATTAACTGAGTAATTTATAAATGTTATGAAATCATGTTCTTGGCTTATTTCTATTTGTAAAGGCATCAGCGAATTTGTATACTACGCCTTCTGAAAAGTAATTAATGTTTCACTCTTAAAAGCCTATTGATATTTTTGTATTTCCCATTGATTTGAAATTAATACCTCTGCCAACTTAGAGCTCGTCTGCTGGTTCATCCAGGTTTCATACACACAGAACGGTCAGGACAGCGTCGTTAAACTGATTCAGGTAAAATGACGACCCTCATCTGATGAGCTGAAGACAGATATAACGTTCCTCTCTCTGGGGATGACCAAGGGTGACCTGTTCCCATGGGATCTGGGGGGACCTGGGTTGGTTTTCACCAACAAGAAGCTTAATGATGGGAGGGGTACAATGGGAGCGGTTGAAGTGTGAGTTGTGAGTTGATCCTTTGATGATCCCGCGGTGCTGCAGTGTTATCAACACCCGGGAGGGCCTTGGCGTGGGGTTTTGTGGGGTTGGGGGTGGTACAGAAGTTGCTCTCGTGGTCTCCCTGCTGACCTGGCTGATCCAATCTCTGGTTCTGGAGGTCACATAGAACCCATGCCTGAGATATTTCAGCTTTGCGGTTCAAGATGTTGCCAGTTTTACAAAGAATGTGCAGACGGTTCTGCAGGAGTTTGGGATCTTTTGTTGCTGGGTAACAATCAAACCCTTTTCTGATCTGTGAAATAAACTTTACACTAGTGGAGCTTTTTTTAGCAGGAGGATGTATTGTTGGCCCTGTTTCCTCTGCTCTGCACATGAGAATTACCTATTTGTTCTGTCAGGGACCTCAAATGCAATTATTGGAAGAATCAGATACAGTATGATTAAAGGAATTCATATTTTTTGTTATTCCAGGGGTTTCTCTTAATTAAATACTTCAGCAAAATTTCAGTGACCTCTTTTGAGAAGCGACTCATTGCATTTTAAAGGCTTTACAAGCAAGTCATCCCTTCTTGTCAGAGACATGGAAGATGAATAGATGGTTCTTGCCTGCGATTTCCAGTCTCAGGGGAGGCCCCTTTTGGCTGCCTGTGGTGACGCTCGGTTGCATCGCTGCTTCTAATCGCCTCCGGGCTCCTGCAGGACGCCAGTGTCCCCTCTGGCGTGACCCACATCCTCATGGAGCCGTGAATCCCTGGGCACCGCTGAGCGGAGTCTGAGCGCAGGCACAGTCCTGTTGTTGCTGATCCCGAGCTGTCTCCGGTGCCATGAGCTCTGTGTCCTGTTGTTGCTGATCCTGAGCTGTCTCCAGTGCCCTGTTGTTGCTGATCCCGAGCTGTCTCCGGTGCCATGAGCCGTGTGTCCTGTTGTTGCTGATCCCAAGCTGTCCCCGGTGCCATGAGCCGTGTGTCCTGTTGTTGCTGATCCCGAGGTGTCTCCAGTGTCCTGTTGTTGCTGATCCCGAGCTGTCTCCAGTGTCCTGTTGTAGCTGATCCTGAGGTGTCTCCGGTGCCATGAGCTCTGTGTCCTGTTGTAGCTGATCCCGAGGTGTCTCCGGTGCCATGAGCTCTGTGTCCTGTTGTTGCTGATCCCGAGCTGTGTCCGGCACCGTGAGCTGTGTGTCCTGTTGTAGCTGATCCCGAGCTGTGTCCGGCACCGTGAGCTGTGTGTCCTGTTGTAGCTGATCCCGAGCTGTCTCCAGCGCCGTGAGCCGTATGCCCATCTCTGTCTTGTGTCCTTAAACTCATCTGGAGCTATTTTGCCTGTAGAAGGATACAAATGAACTTTCTGTATCAAAGACAGTAGAAAATATGAGTGCTGCCTTGAGCATTGCGGATGCCAGGTGTGTTATTGCACTAAAAACCATAGAGGGATGTATTAAATAGAGCATAAGTACTTTATCAAATCAGAAATTCATGCATCATAACATATATGTATTTTTTTCCTTGAAAGAGGGAATAAACAGTGATTCCAGCTGTAGCCTGGATCGCATTGCTGCAGGTCAAATCAATGACAAGGGTATCAATGTGTCAGAAAATTCAGTTTAATTTGGAAGGCTTAGGTTAATGGGGGAATAAGATCATAGAATGCTAGGGACTGGAAGGGACCTCGAAAGATCATCTAGTCCAGTCCCCCTGCTGTAATTAAATACTACAGTCTGTTGTGCAAAGGAAACATTTATACAAAATAAGACCAATTTGTTCATTTTAGGAAGTATCACACTCCTCTCCGTGAGCGTCTGTTCACCGTGCCGCGGCGCTGGAGGTGTGAGGACCTGCTCTTGGACTTCGTCACGCAGGATGGAAGTTACTGGCCCCGTGCTGTCAATGCCCAACGTGGCACGGGTTCATCCGTTCCTATTTTGCTCTTTCTGCACGTAATAGTAGATAAGCCTAGAACATTGTTCTTCAGAACTTGGTTATTTTATTTCCTCCCCATCCCTCCCGGCTTCCAGAATTTACTCATGAGCAGTAAATGTCTATTTGTCGTTGAGCAAACACCACTGCCAAGTTTCAGCAGATGTTTTCTGACCTTGGGGAGTTGACGAGAGACCAGAGCCATTCTGTCTTTGCTAAACTGACCCGTCTTTTCAATTTAGCTTGGGAGATACAGTTCCCGATTCATCTGCGCTCATCCCAGTCGGCTGCTTTGGCACTTGCGTGATCTTTCTTGATCAATGATGCTTTGTGCTGAGTTTTATCTGGGGTGGTAACAGTACATTATGCAGTGACGTTATCTTTCCAGAAATGCCTTGCTCTAGAAATATCTGCTGCTTTGCACGGCTTTGTCATGCTGAGGGCTCATAATTCAGCAGTAATCAATGGCTCTGCTGAGGTTGTTGTCCTTCCTTGGCGTTCCTAACGTGCACCAGACTTCCTACCGATCTGTAGGAACGTGTATTTAGGCTGTCAAATTTAATCTCTCCTCCATAATTCTACTCCTGAAAAGGATTGTGAGGGATGTTTTCTTCCCATCTGATATTTCTCCCCTGCTGCATGATACTGGTGTTACCTTCCAGTGTGGTGCCTTTCGGAGGTGTCTCCAGGGCCGCTGCTTAACCAGTGCGTATATAAAAACAACCCTGGCATTTACGCAGGTATGTATCTATTCTAAAACTGTTTGCAAACATTTAATGAAGCCTCAGATTGTAGTAGTTTTCCTAACAGTAAATGACTGTTCATGCTCAGAAATAGGGAGCTGGTGAGTTGTTCAGCCTCGTGGCTGGAGTCAGAAATGGGCACTGATTATGTCATCCCAAATCCTCCGCTCCACAAGTCGAATAACACTCTATGCTGTTTATCAGAAGACTATCCAAAGGCTTTTAGCAGACATGGTGTATATGCCAGTGCAAACTGGAGGCTGGAAGGGAAATTTAGTGGGAACTAAGTTTCCAAAACTCTTGAGTAGCTTTGAAAAGTGGAGCCTTGAGATTTTAGCCACTGATATTTGGCAGATACGTGTGCTTTGGGTACCATGTGTGTACTTTCCCTGGGTGCTGTTACAGTACCAGGCTGAGCTCTCCATTGTTTTTATCTATGTATCTATTAAAGCTGGTTAGCTTAGGTAAGCTGATAGTATGTAAGGCCACACTTACCTCTAAGTGCTGTTTCAGTAACACTGATCTTGAGCACTTCTGGCAAGATTCATTTGAATCTTTCCAACTCTTGAACTGCACGTGTAATATCTCTGAAAGAAAACACACAAATATCCTTGTTTTTCCCTGATGCCCCCAATCCCGTTTGTCGTTAGTCTCAAAGCGTCAAGTGATTGTAGATTATAGTAATAACGTGGGGTGAAATCTCCTAAGTAAACAAGTTACAGAGAGCGGGTTCGTGAAAAACGGAATGCTAAGCCTCACATCCAGCCATGTAACAGCATCTCTTGTAGTTTGGATTAGCGTGATTTCTTCTTGACTCGTTGCGTTTCCCCAGCGCCCAAATCATCTATTTTTCCCCAGCAGTTGTCGGTGTGGGATTCGCACAGCCAAAGCCACCCTCCTGCTCCGAGCTGTGGGGAAAGCACTGCACCTGTAAGCTGCTTAAAAACATACATAAAATAGTGCAAATCACCTTTTTTCTCTGTTTTGAGTACAGGGTGACACCATCTCCGTGGTGTACGCAGGCTGGGAGTAGCATTTATCCCTAGATAGCGTAATCTTTTGATGACAAAAGTTCAAATTTGCAATTAAATTGCTGCAGCTGATCATATTGTACCGACTGTTCCTGCAGGGGAGGGCATTTGGCCTGCAGCAAGGGTGAGGTTAAGGCCGATGGAAGCCACACTCGTGCAGGGTTTTGCTGTGGAAGCTGCAGGGGTTGTTCCCCACTCGTGGCAAGAACAGGCGTCCGAGTCCCGCAGCGGGTGAGGTGGCTGCCAAGGTTTGGAGTGAACTGTGCTGTGGGAACCCCACTGGAAAACAGAGATTCGTTCCCATTTCCCACCATTTCACTTGGAACCAGAATGACCAGTTTTGTTTACGGGAGTTTCCTATTGGAGTCACAGACCTGTGCTCGTTCACAGCCCCAATGTGGGTAAAAGTGCCTATTTTCTCTTTCTCTGTCAGGATGGGTTCCAGCAGTGTGATGTGCTCCCACGTGGTCCATACAGCTCAGGCGCAGCCCTGACCGGCCGCGGTGTGGGACGCGGTGCAGAGCAGCAATCTCTGCCTATTATAGTCAATGGGAACCTTTCCAATGGGTTGCAAACCAAACCTGCAGAGAAGGAATGTGCCTTCCTAAGGGCTGTAGCAACCATTTTGCCGAAGCTGCAAGCAGATGGAGCAAATCGGAGGTGGCCTTCAGAGGAAGTTTCTTTAGTGAGATCTCCTAGTATGGTATGTTTGTAGCGCTGCGCATTGTACAGGGGATTTCTTCTGAGCAGCTTTTAATCTGCTCTGATGTGGAGTGCAAACACTGGCATCAATCTGACATCAATCACGCTAACAACGCATTTGTACACAGAATAACAGTCATCCTTTAAATACGCGAATCGCAAATGCACGTTGAGAGAAAAAGATATTTAAGCAGTTTCAAGTCTGTGCTGCAATAAGTAAACCAGCCATTGTATTCCACAGAGCTACATGCTTTAAATGCCTTACAGAGAAAACCAAACCCTAAAGTGAATCGTGGTAATAGAAAAGGAAGTGTTTACATATCTCAAAACATTCTGTACAACAATCATTCCTTCTTTTTATATTTAATTTCAGCAAATTTGAGTCCAAATGAGATGAAGTTTGAAACATAAGCTTTCACGGGAAGGTACAATTCAGTGAGTAATCTTTTGCAGGTGGCTGCTGCTCGTTTATTATTTGTATTTCCATATTGCTTAGCAACCCCAGCCCTGGACCAGGACCTCGCTGCTGCGAGCGCTCCACTAGCGCTGGAGAGCGTGCTATTCCGTAGTGAAGCCAAAAGCAAACTAATGATTTCCCATTCTGCCCTTTCTGAATGAGAAAAAATGAAGGCAAACTGATAGTAATGTGGTTATTGGTGTATCTCATCAACTACTGAATCAACACAAATATTTGGGGGCCTGTGAAGCATGCAGGCTCAAGTGCATGCAGGATTTTTTGCAGATTTTGTGTCCTGCAGGCTAAAATGGGGAATGCAGCTCCGGGAGCGGAGTGCAGGCCAAGCTGCTCCTCTGACCATTCGCTAAGTTGCAAACAACTGCTCATGCTTTGCATGGCCCTGCCATTCAAAATGAACAGCCTGCCCTGTGTTGCCAAGTACTTACCAGCACCACCTCTGCGAGTGGCACAGCACCTGGGTCCTGCAGACAACTGGTGCATGCCACGCTACATACATTTACTTGAGAAATTATGTAAATCAACATTTGCGAATCCATATCCCACTCTTCATTTATCCTCTTAAGTAGAAATGTCCTGAGTTGTGAGCTGGGAAAAACAGAAAAACTTGTGGTTTCAAAATCCTTTGATCAGAGAATCCCGAGGTAGATGGAGGTCAGACAAAACTGTGCTCGGGCACTTCGGAGCCGATGCTGGATGCAGCGCAATGCCACCTTAGATAGGAAATGCGGTTGTCTTACGCCAAAAGGGGGCTTGGACACCAAGCCAGGAAGAACTAAACCCTGAACACGGTTTAAATGCAGCGAGGTGGGTCCTGCAGAGCGGTGCTGTTTCCAGCCCCACACGAGGATGTGTTTGGTTCAGTAGTGGTGAGCACGATGTGCTGGTCCGTGATCCTGCCCGGGTGCCACGCAGGACCAAGCGCCCCTGGGCAGCTCTCTCAGGGTGTCACTGTTCTGCACATGGTGACTTATTCTAGTTGCAGGCTCTTGTGCACGGAGGTCATATGGGGAACCATGCAAAATGCCTTTGTATCAAGAGCTTAAAAACAACTTCTGTTAATTCTGGATTCCAGCCTAAGTTACCCAGCTGTTTGGCTGAAACTGGGAGCTGACAGACCAAAAAAGGACACGTACAAATAACGTGTCACTCTCTGGAGGGAAAGAGAGCAAGGTGGCCATCAATGAACCAAAAGCGAGGTAAGCTCGACTGCAGCAGAAGGTTTGGGAGAGGGTGACCTGTGCACTGTGGGTACATGTTCAGGGTCCCCCAAGTGCCCTGGGAGGTGAGAAGAACCTTCCCACAATGTCCCCATGGATGGTGAGCAGCTTGTGGTCACGAAGGACACTGTGAGCTTTAGTTACTAGAGCTGCGTGGCTGCAGCATCGCTGAATTAACATGGTGACTAAGAACGACAAATACCCGATGTAGAATTCATCTTTGTTGAGGGAAAGGGGGAGGCAAATAAAAGATGTTTTAAAATGTTCGTTGTTTTACCATTCTCAAAGCCATAAACTCCTGCAATACGTTTCACCAGCCATGAGAGCTGGTTCACTAGTCGGTAACTCCCATTTCGTAGACAACCGTTCTTAATTTCTTAATAGTGTCCTATTTACAGGTCAAATATTGCTCTGTTAGTGCCAGGCATTTGGACTCTGAATGCGATGGCTCATCCTGCTACTCTGAGTTTTCTCCAACTTTACCACCCCGTCCTCCTTTCTGCCAATGTAAATCACATTTCTTTGTGTGCTTCTCCTCCCGTGGTTTAATGAGTTGAGCAAACTTACTCCTCTCTACCCAGATCCATACCAATTCATCCGAATGGTCTGCATCAGTAGTCTCCTGTCAATAAATGGTTCTGCCGGGAACTTTCCGGTGCCTGGCTGCATCGGTAGTTGTTGTCACAGCACCTGTGACATATACAAATGCTCTGTTAATAATGTGACATCTTTTCCCCCTTGACGTCGTTGCCGCTGGACGTGTCACACGCTGGTTAAAATTCCAAAACGCCTCTATTTTTCCGTGCTTTCTGAGTTTTTTCTACCTGATATGACACTAGATAGCGTGATGTTGGGCTGGAATACAAATGAAATACTGTCATATGCAAGCCAGGCTGAAATGTCCAAGGGAGAATAACTTACTATCAGTTTTGGGGAAAAAAACCAACAAATGTCATTTCATTTACTGTCTTTATAGGCCTACAAATCATGAGTGGTAGTGATGTAACACAGCAGACGTCAATCTCTTCCCTATCCAAAAAAAAGAAGCATAGGTTGTCAAAACTAATTTACCTTTTGAAGGATCTGAGGTGTGAAAATGTAAGTCCTTTATGTAAGAGTAGAGTCAAACAAAAGGTAGGGAATATTTTTCATGCGTTCCTGATGAACTGTAATTCTTTGTAGCCTCATTGCATGTTTTCCATGAGAAAAGTAGAACTTCAAGCTCTAGATGGGACATGGCTGTGGACTGAGGTGGAGTGTTGTGTGCTTCTTTTTGGAAGAGGGGAAAGGAAAGTCTTACTATAGCATTCCTGGAAAATAATCTAAAAGTGATGCTTATTCTGTGTTCTCGTGCTTGTAGCCCACAAAACCCAGTCAGAGAAGAACTTGCCGTCCCTGCATCAGGGACCTGAAAATGGAGATATTGTATGCCAAAGGTTTCTTAAATTCATTGCCTTGGTTGCTTTCAGAGCTATGAATCTTAATTCTCCTTCTTCCTGATGTAGTTTCATGTCTGTTGGAAAAATGTCTGATCTATTATATACACAGCATGTGTTGGTACTTTCCTCTTTCAGAATGTTTCATTTATCTTAAAAGTCCTTGTCCTCACTTGCTGCCTGGAGCACCATCCCGTCTGCCTTCAAACTCACTGCATGACCTGTCTTCATCTGGAGCTCCTTCCCCCTGATTGCGTCCTAGATCACCTTTGATGTGACTTCTGTCCTTCCTGTGGTACTGAAATTTCTTCTCTACTTGGTCTCTTCTGATTTTCCTCCTCTCCATTTTGTTGTGTTTGTGTTGTGTGTTTGGTATTGTTTGGGGTGATTTTATCCTGGTTTTTTAAGGATTTATCACCTTCCCTTACTCAAATATTGGAGGGCTCCAGAGGTCTATTTCCTTCATTTTCATCACTCTGCCTCTTTAGGTAAAATAGATTGCTACCTCCATGAGTTCAGACTTCTGCTTGTCTCCATCAGACCTGTCTGTCCGAAATAAAGTGTAAGTTGTCCATAGGCACTTCCACAGGTATCTGACTGGCAAAGTTGTGGTTGGTTAAAAGTAAGTGATGCAGGAGAGAAGTGAGGGTTGGTGAATGTGAATGGGGTGTGGGCACCTGCAAGGGGTTCTTAAGGGCTATGGGGCAGCGATATGGGCTGCTGACCTGGAGTGGAGCAGCAAGAAAAGCAGCTGGGGATGTTGGGTGAGCAGAAGCTGTTGAGAGGATGTTGTACTCAGTGCATAAAGGACAAACCTGGGCTGTTGGACATTCTTTTTGCAAGCCCTCTACGGTGAAGCTCAAGGGTGTAAGACCCAAGCTGCTGATAATGAAGCTTTGCTAGTTGTGCTGCACGTGGAGCAACTTGTTGTAGCTCTAAGATTAATGAAGAAAGAAGTTTCTGCTGAGGGCCATTGAGGGGAGAATGGCAGGCAAGTCTGTGGCCATGAATCCTTTGATTGAGGTCTGTAGATGCTGGGGATAGTTGGTGGACAAGAGGGTGCTGATGCATGCTGCTCACCGAGCTGGAAGATGGGAGGTTTTTCTTAGTTCTGGTGTCTGAGGAGGAGAGGGTCTAAACCTTAAAATCGTTGTAAGGTTGTGTGAAATAGTGAACCTGACAGATACTGAGGTTTCCCACTTCTTGTGTTGTGCTTTGCCATACATTGCAAGTGACATGTTCATAGGTGAAGAGCACTGCGTTTAGAAAACTAGAGACTTAAACCGCATGTTGGTTTAAACCTGGGCTGGAGCCTTTTTACCCCTACCTGAAACACTAAGTTAATGCAAATGTTGTTGTTGTTTCTTAAAGTATTATTATCTTTGTTATTAGAAATCAAAGCACTAGCTCCAGATTTAGTTTGTTTTTTTTTTTCCCGAGAATCATCCGTTCTGCCCAAAATTCCTGCTATTGCATTGTAAGATTAACAAAATCCCCCGGAACCTTCAATTGCAATTTGTGGAGGTTTCTGCTTCTCTGCAGGTCTGGAATCACAAGAGACAGACATTTCTGCCTTTGTACGTTTGAGAGAAAATGGTTGGAGTCAGGAGCTGGTCAGTCCCGTGTCATCTGGCAATGGGCGTGTGGGACTTTCCAGCATAGAAATCAGTGAACTATTGCAAGTTCCCAGCTCTGCCCAGCGCTGGTCACGTCTCTGGGGCTGTTATTGTTCGCACCCATGCTGCA
The DNA here is from genome assembly GCF_963082525.1 of Nesoenas mayeri. NCBI lineage: Eukaryota > Metazoa > Chordata > Aves > Columbiformes > Columbidae > Nesoenas > Nesoenas mayeri. The sequence goes on along the minus strand of NC_137554.1, from coordinate 34,699,135 downwards.
GGTTGTTGCAGGTTTGCCTGCGTGGGGCTGAGGGGCTGCTGTGTTTTCAGCAGTGGGACTGGGGGTGACTTTAGTGTTGATGTTGTGGCTCTCATATCATTCTTCCCAGGCGCAGAGTTGAGTTAGTACTTCAGCCTTGCGCAGTTCCCTGGGAATGGCTGTCCCCTCGCATGCTGCTTGGAACACATAAGCCTTGCTAAAATACTAAACTGTGGGGTTTTTTAAATGTTCTTTCAATAGTCTAGGGTGTTATTTCTCATATAAGCAAGAAATATCTTTAATATGCCTTTATCTCGGCATTGTCCCTGTAGACAAGGCTTTTCAATGTGATGGTAGCTCGGATGGTGGTCCGTGTGACACATGCTCAGTGGATGGAGGGACTGCGGCCACAATGGGCTTGTTCTGTTTGCTCAGGCTATAAACAGTGCACAGGGAAAACTTCTTTGCCTTTCATTCTCTGTGTAGCCTTTGATATTAGTAGCTGACAGATTTCCACTTCTTAGCATTTGTTATCTGCTTTGTATATGCCATTTGTTATCTCCTTTGTATATGACAACAGCGGAAGGCTTTTGCTGTACATATTTTTTAATAAAAAAGCCAGAATGTTTGAAAAGTAAAACGGATATTACTTTTCTCGTGGAGCACACAGCCTTGTTTTGATAGCCTAAACCTTCGATAAAGTGTGTTGTAAGCTAGGCACTGTATTTAGAAAGCATTTAAATGTGTTGGGCTGGGCCTGTTTTCTTTACAGCAGATTAGTGTTTCGGTCTCGGAGACGTGGTGACAAACAGTTATCATTACAGCCAGTGCTGAGCTGTGACGTTAGAGCTAAACTCTTCCAAACAATGGCGTTGCTTGGATTTGGTGTCGGGCTTCATCCCGTCAGAGGGACTGGGCTGCGACTCAGCAACAGGAGGTGCAAACCTGGGCTGTGCATGGGTGGCTGTGGTAGCAGCTCATTGAACGTAGCTATGGCCCAAGAGCGCCCTGGTCTTTATCCAGAACCCCGGAGTGCTTGGTGCTGAGGAAACACCTAATGAAAGAGCTGCTGTTGCTGCAAAGGTTTTGCAAATTTGCTTGCGAGATATGGCACAAGAGGCAGCAGAAGGAAGCTCCTCCACTAAGAAGCCACAAGACGGGGTTGTCTCGTTATCAAAGCCACCAGCAGCAGTTTCAGCGCGCTGGCAGCCAAACCACTGACCGTGTTCTTGGAGGTCTCCTGGGGGCTTTGAAAGGCTTTGGAAGTGAAGGCATGACCATAACGTTTGATGCTATAGGGAAGGGCAAACCAAACCAGCGTATTATTGTAAGCTGAGCTCTTGCAAGCTCTTCTTTCTCACTCTGATGTTTGTCTTAGAAGGCCTGGTCTAGAATACCTCTGTGGTATCTCACCTCTTGGCTCAGAGCTCATCGTGGCACCAGCACAGCGGTGCAGAACCTTGCATAACTGTGCCTTGGTACGAGTGACTGGAGAAGGTGCCTTTGTGCATCTGCTTCTGCCAGGGGGCACTCCCTAAAGACAACACCACCACCACCACCATAGATAGATAGATAGATAGACAGACAGACAGACAGATAGACAGACAGACAGATAGATAGATAGACAGACAGACAGACAGATAGAGAGAGAGAGAGATAGATAGACAGACAGACAGATAGATAGATAGAGAGATAGATAGATAGATAGATAGACAGACAGACAGACAGACAGATAGATAACAAACAAAACCCAAAAGAACAACAAATAGATAGACAGATAGATAGATAGATAGATAGATAGATAGATAACAAACAAATAAAACCCAATAGAACAACAGATAGATAGATAGATAGATAGATAGATAGATAGATAGATAGACAGATAGATAACAAACAAACAAAACCCAATAGAACAACAAATAGATAGATAGATAGATAGACAGACAGACAGACAGACAGATAACAAACAAACAAAACCCAAAAGAACAACAAACCAAAAACAAACGAAGGGGAAAAAAAAGACACACAAGAAAAAGGACTTCTCTATAGTTGTGGCTATATCCCTGAGTCATTACGATTTTCTCATTGGCGGGTGCTTGCATGTCTTCGTTATCTTGCCTTTCTATGGGATATTCCCTGTTTGCACACTCCCTGTCCTTAGCCATCCAGGTGAGTCTAATGTGCATCAGTCTCGGTGCACCTCTGCCTCTCTGTTCCATTGCTGCTGATCTGCGGATCATGTGTGAAAGTGCCTTTGTATTACAGAAAGAAAATAATGAACAGGAAGGAAATAATGAACTTAAAAGGAGAAGTGCTGAAGCTGCTTATACGGAAAGATTTTCCAGCAGCATTGTGTAGATTGAACCACAGTAACAGGAACAAACTGTCAGTAGGAGAGCTGGAAAGTGTTCTCCTGTAGTAAATAAACTGCAGAAACTCCTCTCTGCAATGTGTTCGTGCCCTCTGTGAGAGACAGGCATCTGTTCACATAACCCGTGGCGCTAATCAGAAAAGCCGAATCTGCTTATCAGCTCTGCACTCAAGCGCCTGCCTGTGTTTGTCTCCTCGTCTCTGGTTTGGGGTGGTTTGAAGGGAGAAGTGGGGTGCAGTGCAGCAGGGTTTGCTGCTGGAGCCCTATTTTGGGGTGATGTGGGACCCTCTCCCTGGCTCCCATCCCCGGAGCTGGTGGCAGACGAGTCCCTACGCCTGGGTTTGGGTAATAACTATGGACAGCTTCCACTTTGGGAAGGTTTCCCTACCCACAGCATTGCTCCCAGACAGAACAACGTACCGCGGAATCAGCCGCCCGCTCACACACTATTGTTTTCTATAAGATTTTCGTTCACGTCTTTTAAATTTCAGGTATTACGGCATTATCAAGATTTAACGCACACATCCCATACACTGAGTGGCTTAGAGCACGGGATGTAATCTAAGTACTGCACTGCAAGTTATGAATTTGCTAATTAGCACCTATCCTTGGCACTGAGATCTGGTTTAGTGAGGAAATCCCCTAACCTTTCTGCCTGAATTGCTCTTTAAAACAAGGATACTAATCTTTATGGGCCTGATGGGTATGCTGGGCCTATTCAGTAGTTAATATTTTCAAAGCACTTTGAAGTTGAAAAATGCTGAGTATTATTGGCCTTTTATCTAAAAAGACGTTTTAAAACATGAAGTTAGGGAAAGATCTGCATAAATTAATGCATGTGTTGATTATACTCTATCTTTCCTTTTCATCTGAATGTATTAAGTAGCAAGAGAACTGTGAGAATTTGTATCTTTCCTTTTCATCTGAATTTATTAAACAGTAAAAGGACTGTGTGAATTAGTAATCTCATTTGAACATCAAACCAAAGGCAAAATTCCTCCTAATCCATCTTGCCGATCGCTCATCAGCAGTGGAGATTTCTTGCATATCTCAGGTTGGAGGATGATATTTCAGGCTCAGGGTTTGATACTTTCTGGATTGATGGGACTTCAATATAAAGTTATTTCTCCAGATCAACCTGGAAGGTCGGTAACAACTCTCTGCTTTGTACAGGAAAAGATAAAGAGCATCAATCAAAATTAACTTGCTAAGACAAATTGGTAATGTTGAAACAGGTAGTTTTCACCGATTTCAGGAGGGACCTCTGCTTTTCAAACTCCTGTGATATTCCCATGATTTAGCGGAGTAATATTAGTTCAATCACCTGCACTTTTTTCTTCAGTAAATGTGCGCGATCATGACAAGGTTTTGCACTTTGTGTGATTTAATTCACGCTTGCAAGGTCTTTTCAGTTCTTAAGTACAAGATAATATCACGGTGTGATTTGTTAACTTTTTGCTTCCCAAATGTGAATTTCTGCAGAAAAATATATTGCTAATTTTGATGTGGGGTTATAGCACAAAAACTAGTGAAGAATTCTGGTTTGGCTTCGTAATTTCAGACGCTGCAGCTTACCAGTTGCAAGGCTCAGATCTCTGAGGAACTTCAAAGCTTGTCAGTGAGTGAACAGACCAAGATCTGGTGAAGGGGACAAGCTCTCCATGGGTCGGCAGAGGAACGGTGAATCCCCACACACTTTGGGAAGAGTCCCACAAGTCACGGTCTCTCCAGTTTGATGATGATTTCAGCAACAGATTTATATTTGGTTTTATGTAGCCAGCAAATGAAACGAGAAAATTGGAAGTGTTGTAGCTATTTGACAGCAAGTGGTGTGAGTACACCAAGTGACAGCATCTGGTGTAAGTACAGCAAGAAGAGAGCTCAAGAAGAGGAGTGCGTTCATTCAGGGTTAATACAGGAAACCAATATCAAGAGAGTCTGTTCCAGAGAGAAACAGCTGCCACAGCTCCTGTCCCTCACATTGGAGTTACAGCCCAGTCAGTTTTATGTTTTCTTCTTTAGCTCCTCAAACCTCCGAGAAAGATCATCAAAGTCAATGTCTTCAGAGGCAGAAGAGCTGGCACCGGCAGATGCTGTTGGCAGCGTATCTGGCACGGATGGTAATTCAGGCAGCACAAAGTTCTCAAAGGTATTAGGAGCTCCAGCTTTTGGTTTAGGAGAAGCTTCTGACTTCTGACTATATTTGGTTTTATGTAGCCAGCGAATGAAATGAGAAAATTGGGAGTGTTGTAGCTATTTGATTTACTGCTGCAGATTTCTTTACAGTTTGAAATAAAAACTAACCTTTGAGATGGTAAAACATCATTTAGCGATAAGGTTTGATCCAGACGTCATTGCCACTGGTTTCCTCAGCACCAGGAGAGGTGGCTGCAGAAATGGCCTCTGTGATGGTCACGTAGGTTCAGGGCTCTTAAGCAGCCAGGACGTCATTCCAGGCTCCTCATCCTCAGCTCCCTGCATCTGAGACCCTGAGGTGACAGCACAGCCTCTAATATCTTGTTAGCAATGCGCTATTTCTCAGACAGGGACACCTGGAAGAGGTATTCAGGTACATTTGCTGTGCTGTGACGTTCTGCTTTTTGTTTTAGACAAATTTCCTCTTTGTACTATGGCAGAAAGTACTGGATGATTGTATCTCTAAAGCTCATCTACCAGTCAGTTTGGTGTTCAAGTAATTAAAGAGGTCGGGCACAAATATATCATGTACCTGGGGCTTTGCCAGCCTCTTTCTCCTGTCTCTCACCGTGCTTATCCATTCAGCATTCTGCCACTGGATTTGTACGTTCATGGTGTAGATTAACAGACTGCAACTAACCACAAACTTTGATGCCACAGAGTGGGAATTGCTTGAATAAACGATTCCACAAGTAAATGGAGCCACAGCTCTGAACCAAGAGAGCTCCAAACTTGTTTTAATTTACAGAGGTCAAAAAAGGAAATGAGATTGTTGCTTGGGGAGGTAATTTGAGGAGAACATGCAGCATTCGCTCACAACAAAGGTACAGAAGGTGAAAAATGTGATTGTCTTCTGGAGTTTTACTTTATTCGGCTTTATTCCTACCCTTACCAGCACAGCGGGCAACTTTTGCAAGCAGAGAAGTGCTGGTAGGTGAAGGTGCATCTTTTTGCCTTTCGTTATTGATTCGGAGCGGTTCGGTATAAATGTCCCACGAGGGACAAGCAGGTGGGAGTTTGCTGTGGAAAGCAGGGGCCAAGCAATCCGGGTGCTGGTTTCCGCTTGGCTCTCCCGAGCATCCTTTCTCCAGATGCCCCACAGCTGCTTTCAAGGAAGTGATTTTGTTTTCATCTGCTCGTAGTCTGGGTTATTTGAGCAAAGGAGCGCTGTTTCCAGGCATTTCTAATTGCAGAAGGTCGTCACTTCCAGTGCATCGGGAGAAGGGTCTGCTGAGTATTTCCTGAGAGATTTTAACAGGATATTAGGAAATCAGATAAGTATCTGTAAAAGATCAGACCTGGCACTATTCGCTCTGGATTTATTCATAGTTGCTCTCAGTTCCATGTGGTAATGGGGCTATTTCTGTCTGTCTGTCATTCCCCAGCCGCCCGTCGGTTGTGGGACAGGGGAAAGGGTCACAGGACATGGGAGTATTGGGATTACTGGAGGGGTACAGGGGAGGTACAGCAACGTACTGCTGGTAAAATCCTTTACCCTGCTGGTAAAATCATTGACCCCCAGCCTTATTTTCTGCCCAGAGCTGTTAGGAATAGTGGGAAAGGCTATAACTGACTTTCCTCCCAACCTGGCCAGCTTCCCATCATTTCATTTCTTTTCATTCTATTTCATTATTTCATTTCATCTGACTTCAACACATGCGTTAGTGATCAGAACCTTTGCTTCAGTGTTGCACACAGCTACTCTTCCTCCGTGCTCTGTCTTCACCGATAAAGAGGCTTTGGCTCATCTCCCCTTTCTATCCTTTCTAAGAGCAGCGTGATAGCTCCGCTTCTGCAGCTGAGAACCAGCCCACACCTCGTCTGGGCTGTTGGTAATCACCACCCTCACCCATCAGTGCATCCCAGGGACAGGTGCAGGTTTCAAGCCCAAAACTTCAGCTCTTCACTGTCAAATGAGAGGCTGTGTCTGTCCCTGAGACACAAGCTGTCACCTGCTGCCATGCTTGCTGGTGACCACACGTGGCCCTTACCCATGGCACAAGGATCGCTCCTCAGACCCACGCACGGCCCTGCTTCCAGCTTTCTGTTTTCTGAATGAGTTATGAAACATCGTGCGCGCGCTTCCTATTGATAATTAAAAGCGACACAGATGGCAATGCCTGCAATGTTTTCCTTAAGTCACAGCATGTAGCGGAAAATGAAGTGATAGTTTTAGGTGGTGGCACATGTAGCTTCAGGTGTTTGTTTAATATTCAGCGTTCATGCTTGGTGAGAGCTGGGATGTGCTTTCAAATGTTACTTCATGGCTGTGCATTTTTTTTTCCGGGCCTGACAGATGGTGATGTTTAGCTTAAAAGTGATTTCTTTATTAAACCAATGCCCATGTTGTCAGTGATTTTTAACAGGAGCTTTGTTTGTTGAAACAAGAAAGGTGCATGGTTGAAGTATCTGGAATGGATGGTGGGCTTCAGAAAGACACCCAGGACAAATTCGGAGTACTGAAAGGGAGGCACCGATAGTCACATCCTGCGGCTGGATGTGTTTTTAGTGTTGTGGGACCTCAGGGACATGATGAAGCCTTCCTTTCCAAAGATTTTTGCATTCCTCAACAGGGGTAGGGATCCAGCAATTCCCAACAGGAATCCTGGACAGGTTAAAAATAGGCTGTTTTTCTATACTGGTTTTCAGCCAGGTATTTCACCGCACTGACCATGCATACAAGTGACAGGACGAGAGGAAATGGCCTCAAGTTGCACCAGGGAGATATAGATTGGGTATTATGAAGAAATTCTTCTCGGAAAGGGCTGTGGGGCATTGAACAGGCTGCCCAGGCTGTGGTGGAGTCACCATCCTGGGGGGCGTTAAAAGGCGTTTAGACAAGGTTCTCAGGGACATGGTTTAGAGCTAGAGTTCGTTACATTATGGTTGGACTCAATGATCCTGAGGGTCTCTTCCAACCATAATGATTCTATGAGTCTATCATATGAAATAGGTACTGAGTCAAGGCCAGACTGTTAAAGTATCTAACTCCAGCCTAAGATTTGGGCCAGCTCCTGACTTGTGGGCTTCCTGAGGAAGGACTGTGGCCAAATCTTGGGAGCTTTGGTGTGCTTAAACTGTGTCCCTCAGCAAACAGGGATACCAGCTAGGGGACGGATGGGCAGGAAGCGGAGAATCAGAAATGGTAAGAGAGGATGGCCATCCATTATAGGACAATCCAGTGCTTGTGGAGTAAATGACGGCTTGTAATGAGCTGCGGATGCAGTCCTGAAAGTCACTTCTGCCACCGGTGCGTTCCCTTCATTCCTGTCTTCACATCCAATAGGTATTTGGCTGGTTCCTGGAGGAAATAACAATGCCCCACACGTCTGGGTTGCTTTGCTGTTGAGGACAGTGTTTTACAGTAGCGCGGTCTGGGTTGGCTATGGCTTTCCGCACAGGGGAGATGGGGATTAGGAGGCTTTACAGCCTATTTGTATCATCAAACCCATTTTATGGACTAAAAGCATAGTATCTAGTTAGTTAGCTTTAAGTTTTCCACACAGCGCTGTGTTGTAGCGTGTTCTTCTTGGGAATGAAATGTCAGTGAAAAGAAAACAAATTGGAATTCTGCCACTGAAAGCCACTTCTTTTTTCTTTTAAGTTCCTATGGGAAGGTGGAGAAACCTTCAAAAAACAAAAATACATTCTCACTTAAATTATTCTGCTTTTTGGGTCACGTTTTAATCAAAATCATACCTACCTTCAGGAAAACAAAACGAAGGAAGAAGCAAACCGGATTGAATTTAATAACTAAGAGAACATAAACTGTCTGCTTTGAAATGTATAATCTCACATGACATTTATTTCATAATGTGATCAAATCATATATGTTGTTATGGGGACAGTCTTTATTAAAAATGCCATTTATTTTAACAAGCGCAATAAAAAGAAACACATACTTTTTATTGTGGTAGAGAAAAAACCTGCTATTAAGCGGCTTTCAGCTAAATGAAAACATCTTTCAAGATTTGTTCTAAAATATTTAAATAAAGTGCTATGGAATTTATTAATTTGCTGCCTTCCAGCATGAATAGAAACCTATTAAATTATCTTAAATACAATAAATGATATAGAAGAATTTGGTTTGGTTAGGAATATCTTTTTCTGATGAAGAATAAGACCATTTAAATATAACATTTTAATATAGGCCTGTAATTATGTCATTGAAAGCCCAGTTTCCAGCACAGTGGAGTATAAAGCAGGCTCTGCAGCTGCAGCCACAGCTTTATAAAGGCACTTAAGGGGAACCCAGTCCACATCCCCATTAAAAAGGGAATGGCTGGGACATCATGAAGCACATATATTTGTTGTTTGTTTGGGCTTTTCTGGGGGTTTGGTGGGTTTTTTGTTGTTCTTTTGTTTTAATGAGACTGCTTCGTCCATTGTTGTGTTTGTACTGTCCCAAAAGTACTAGAGGTCAGCTTGGCTTTCCACTGATGCCCTGAGATGTCTGCAGCGATGTCCCATGAGCTTTGCCATGACAGTCCCCACCATCCCCTGGAGCACAGAGGGGCGCTGGGACTGCATTGATTCACGGCAAGGAAATTCACTGTAAAAGGCATTAGGGACTTCAGGATGAAATGCCGCAACCAGGTTTCTTTCTGAAGCATCTAAGAAAATGCTGAACTGTAGTTTGGGCTTGGAAGTCGATGAATAGTTAATGCAGTTTCATGACAGCAAATGATGTTAAGGTCAACAGTGTTCAACCAGACGAAAATGGGACACTCTCTCTCGTATGAAAATCCAGAGGCTTAATGATCAATCTCAGCTAAGTATTGTTCCCAGTGATGCTTACTCAATACACTTGGATCTCGACCTTGCAGATCTGTTACAGGTGGAGACCTAGGTCTAGGTATGATAGCCAAATTTGTGACTACAGCCACACCCAAAGCTCACCCGCTTTCTCAAGAGGAAACAACAATTCTTGGTCATCAAAGGGCATATATTTGCTATATTTTATCTATACAAGTCTGCGTCAAGAAATAAAAAGCACAGTAGAAATGGTATTCAAGACTGTAAAGATGCCAGTGAGGCAGAGCAATGCTCTTGAGTGGAAGTGTTTTAGAGTGAATCATGGTTGTGCAACTAGTTTACCTAAACTCATTTTAAATCAGAAGAGTGACAGGCCCAGAACACTAAGTGATGGAGGATTGCTCCGTGATGCTGTTCGAGGCATCGAGTTGGACTGTGCGCAATCATTTCCTTCTAAATTGGTTGTAGTCCCCTTTCAAATTGTCAGAGCAGCTTTCTGCTGGTTCATTGCACTTGAGAAGCAGGTGGACAGCGAGCTGCTCAGCCTCGTTTGATCCACACGCTGTTGTTCAATGGATAGAGCAAATCAAACTGGAAAGGCTCATCTGATTGAGCTGTAGCACTGCCTGCTCGGTGGCTGGATGAGCAATGGGAAGCTGCCTGCAATTCAGACAGGAGGAGATCTCTAATCTTGTCTTTCTTGGGACATATTAGAGAAGACAGTGATAAATTTAGCTCCTCAGTGCCAAGAATGGCAAGTGTCAGTGTGACGCTTGAATGCAAGATGTATAAACTCAAGTCATCATTGCATGAAGCATTGATTTATTGGTTTTTGAGCACAGAGTGGGCTAATTCCTGAAGTAGAGGAGATTTCATTTGGTCTGGCTCCCAGGTCGCTTTGGGAGTTTACACAGGCCTCCTATCCCACCTTCCTCTGAGGTTTCCCCACCTGAAAATGGGGGGAAAGAATAACTTGGCAGGGCTGTGGGGCACAAATCATGGAACTGTCCAAAATCTCTTTGATTTTTTGCATGCAGTACGAGGGAAGGGCACATCTTTTGTCAATATGTTCCTGTGCTTTCTTGCTGCACTACATAGTAAAACTTGGGATGCCAATGTGCTCTACACTTTTGTTCTCTATACAGATTCCTTTGCAACTACGAGCGCTGGCTTATTTGAAAATTCACCTGAGGTTTAGGCCATAGGTTGTGAAACAAAATGAGAAGAGAAAGAGAACATTTCTTGTCAAGTGGTTTTGTGTTCTCTCATAATGAGAAATCAGCATCCTGCAAAACGAATTTGTGGAGGAATTCCTCAGAGGTGTTCCTACCTTGATCCTAGCGAAAGCTCAGCCTGAGTCAAGAAAAGGGCGCCCAGGTGGTAATTTGAAGAGCTCTTCTTCAAGTCTGCTTTCATCTGAGTCTTGCAGGGTGCCTCAGAATAAGGACATGAGCTGTATGGAGCACCCAGGCACATCAAGAGAGGTCATGTTGGCTTATTGAATGATACTGTCTCAGTGGACAGTATGCTCTCCCTGCACCTTTGAAAGAATCATACAGAAACCGTGGCTCCTAAAGCAGTCAGACGCTAGGAAAGTGATGGTCTTGTTTACCGCCTCTTTTTCTGTAACAGCTTGGCACAAAATGTTTCTTATGCATCTCTGTGCTTTGTGAGACCAGCAGACTGGGTTTATTTCTGTGTATATGCACGATACTCTTTTGTTGGTTGGTTGGTTTCTCGGTTTTTTACATACTCCAGTATTTCTCTTGTGAATCTCTGCCTGATGCGGATTTCTCCCATACGTGGTTTGCCTGAACAAGGCTCACTCAGTTAAGAAAGGCACAGGCAGCACAAGTTGCCTTCTGGGTTTATGTACTCCCCAGCTCCAGTACAAACTGTGTAATCATCTTCTGATTTCGAATGTACTTTCCTTAGCGGTGCAGGGTGCTTGGAGATGGATGTGTGTGCTGGAGGGCTCGATGCAGCGCCTGGGGGAGCGGGGAGGTCAGCTCCATCAGCAGGAGCTGACACGGTGATAGAGGAGGAAGAAACGACATCGCAGTGTGGAGAGAGAGAAAGCGGAGGCCAGGGGACTTTCACGGCACCTGCTGTGCTGCGTGGTGATGCTGGAAAAGACCAGGGAAAGCTGCGAGTTGCTCCTTGCAGCCCGGCTCACAGCCCGGTGCTGGTGGCTCAGAAGTTGCCCTGACGGGAGGATGGAAAGAGCGGTGGAAGGAGGAGGGCAGGACGCAGCCTGAGTGCTCCCCAGCTGGCAGGGGCTCTCCCAATGTTTCTCCTGGGAGCCACACGCTGGGGAAGCAGCTCTGGGTCTGGGTACAACAGCAGATCCGTCTCTGGGTGAAGAGGCGACCGCTGGGAGCACCGGCCGGGCAAGGGAAAAGGGTGGCAAAAAGCAGGAGGAGGAACGACCCCGCAAGCAGGACTTAATATCTTATTGAGGCAGTTTTGAGTGTGTCCTGGGTGTATGTGGAAGCAGAGCCCCGCCGTGCTGCTGCTCCTTGGCTCTGTTAATTCCGCCTCCAGCAACCACATGTGGAGGCTGGTTATTGATGCTGAGAGTGAGGGGCAGCACGGAGAGACCATAAAACCTTGAGCCCAAGAGAGACAGAGCTGGGCTAACAGCCTCGGGGCATGTACTGTGTCCCCATGTCCACAGCCCCGAGTTCGCCGTGCACAGACACAAACACATGCCGGGCTTTGGGAGACCATCATTGCTTCGCCCTTGCAGTAAGGCAGGCAGACCCCGCTTGGGAACGGGCTCCGAAACTCGCTGGCTTGAAAACGCAGGCTCTAAATCTAGTTAATTTGGTTCATGTTGGTGTCAGGTGTAAAGCCTTCCACTGCTCTGCAGCACCAGGGTTTTCTCATGCTGTTTCCTGGAGGTGGCCTTCCCAACGAGGCTTGATTCTCTAACGCTTTATACAGATATGAAATGCAGGGAAGAAACAAAATAACACATAATTCTTGACACAGAACAGAATGAGGCTGGATTTTCATTTAAAATCCCTCTACCCACAGATACTATGAATTGCAATGGCACAAAATTGTTGAATTGCTTTACATTTGGGAAACCTCAGTTCATAAAAAATTGCTAACAATTTATTTTTGTACTACATGGTTGACATCCCTCTCTCTCTTTTCTCACTCTCTCTGCTGGTTAGATGCTGGTTTTTCACTGCATGTCTGCTGAGATTCCAAGAAAAGCCCAAGTGTGTCATACAACATTGCTTTCTGATTTGCAAGTTAAATAGTTTACATAGGCAAAAATGTGGAGCAATTGGACTATTCCCTACCCAAACATTAGGGACTCAAACTGCACATTTTAGCCTGGCAGGCCTCCACTGGTATTTTTAGCTAGGAGAAAAAGAAAAGTAACAAGGAAAGACAGATCAGATGTAGAAAAACAGATGAAGTTAAGCCACTATTGGGCATTTTTGTGAATGTTGTAGTTTTGATTCTGGCATACACCACGCTCTGTGTGCACAGCAGCGCAGCACACGTAGACTTAGAAAGTTGTGTCCCTTCTGAAATGAATGTTCCCGAGATGGGGTTAGTCTTCTTGCTGATTGATTTAGTCTTTTGGAAACAGGCAAACCATCAGGAGCTTTCTGCTCAGAAAGATTAGCATTCGTAGCCTGCTGGTTTTTAATTAAAAAAGCCATTTAAATACAAGGGTTGGGGTTTCTGCCAGCAACCGTTAAAAATACCTGTTTTGTAATTATCCCCCAACCCCTTTTTCTATTTAACTCTTCCTTCTTTTTTGTCTTTTTGTTTCTCTTCAGCTCCTGACAGGTTCCCCGTGTCTCACGTTGGTGCTCTGGTGGCAGCGCACCGCCTGCTGGGTGAGCAGCTGCCTGTAGATCCCAAGCAGCTGGCAATAGCGCTGGGAAGGATGTGCTCAGCATCCCTTTGCCAGTGGACGAGTTTATCCTGCACCTCCGGTTTGGAGGATTAGGGGCACAAGCCAAGCTTTGCCATGACTGTGTCGCTGTGTCAGGGACGAGGGACCTCATTGTGTCACCAGGAATTGCCCTGATGTAAATGTGTCACCATTGGCATGCACTGGAAGGGTACGTGCTGTGGCTGGGACACACCGTGGGTAAATACGGAAATAGGTGTTGGCTAATTAGTATTCCAGCTGGTCAATATGTATTAGCTGTGCTGTGTGGATCTCTGCTTGTCTCTCTTATAGAGACTGGCTTGTAGACAGTTGTACAGACAACCCTACTGGGCCTCATCATGTAGTTCATGTTGCTTCAGCCAGTTCTAAAATCACCCTGGGCTTCCATGCGTTATGCCTGTGGTATATTTGTAGCTGTGGATATACGGTTAGACAAGAGTGTTCGGGTGTATTTATGGTCATTAAAAAAGAGGTGACCAAAGACATTAACCCAGGTGGTGGCTGTTTCTGACTTCCTTCTGAGGAATTTACACTTAGTGATTTTTGTGGGTTTTATTTGCCTTGGACTTTGGGCTTTGAATAATGCAGAAACCCTGACCCACAATGAGTGTCTTCATCCAACAGCCTTGTCTGCACAGAGCTTCTAAGATTCTTACTGCTCTGCAGCAGTGTGTGGGTTCGTATAAGTGAAAGGGTAAAGAAACCATTCCTGTTTTGGTGTCTGACAGGTGACTGACAAGATTTCAGTTCATTTTCATTCACAGTAAGAGTCTCACTTGTGAAGTTTCAGCCTGTCCTGATCCCGTTTTGCCCCTTCTGCTTCCTCAGCCCATTGCTGTCTTCAGCTCCCCTGCCTCCCGCACTATCTGCAGCTCTCTCAATTCAGCTTCGTTTTCTGCATCTTCCTTTTTCTCACTGAAGAGTCCCAAGGCTGAAATCTCAGCTCGATTATGATCTTTGCCTCTCCTGGCGTGTTTCCAAGTGCAGCTTCGAGTTTAAAACAGGGAACATGAATCTATTGTTTGAAAACTGAGTAAAGGCATCAGTTCTGCAGAGCAAAGACAAATTACGGGGGCTGCGGGTGGAAGCTGGTTCATAGGGCTCTGTCTCTCTTTCCACCTGCACGGTGGGTAATTTGAATCATAGCGGCCCTGGGTGACTGGTGTGAGGACCCAGCCCAGCCACCTGCTCCCCTTGGGGCTGATGCTTCATTTAGAGGTGCCGAATGTCCTTGGCTACATCCAGCTCTTCTCTGAAGACATCCCACTGTTGCTGGAGCATCAGACACCTCCTTAGAGTGTGTTTCGTTGCTCATAACCCAGGGCAGCAAGCTCCAAGCTTGTCAAACCATGAAAGCAAGGTTATTAGTGACTGGCTCACATTGGTGCTGTAAAAGGGGTAGAGGAATTTCAGGTTTGGTCACCACTATGTGAGCAGTTCACCCTCGTTGCCGCTGGCTCGCCGTCCTGGCTACTGCAAGCTCCCTGTGCTGTCTTTTCCTGCTCCCACTCTTGCAGTGCTCTGGTTTGGTGCTGCTGGTTTGAAAAGCCCATGTGCTGATAGTGCTTTTGACCAAACATTCTGCAGCTAGGAGCAATTCCTGGGAGTAGACTGTTGGTATTAGGTCAAAGGCGTAACCTCCTTCAGCAAATATTTGACACAGGAATGATCTCAGTTTTATCTGGCTGAAAACATTCCACAGGAGTCCTCAAATCGCATTAAACTTTCCCCCAATAAATTCAGAAAGCTGTATTCTATATGAATTGATAGCTGAATAAAGGACCAGATGCCAGCCCCTCATTTGCTTTTAAATGCATACATCTTCCAGATTTCATTTACATTTTCTGATGCTACTTTCCAGTTGTAGTTTTTAAATTAAAATTATCCATGTGCTGTTTTGCAAATATGCAAATGCCATTTTCATCTGACTTACTGACTACACAAAAGCCTAGTAAAAAGTGTCAGATAAATATTAAGGCTCATAAATATTTTTATTTAAATCAGTGCTTAAAATTAGCTTTAATTTGAGGTGGAAATGCAGTAAGACTAGAACAGAATACTTTGAAAGCCCACTCGGAGTGATTACGTAAGTTACGAGATATCTACTATCCAGTGCAAAGCCCATGAAGATGTTTTAATACCAAGGTGGTTCTTTTCAAACCAGTATTTTCCCTTCCCAGGTAGAGCAGTGGTATTGAACCTGAGATTGCGCTTCCAGCATAAACACCACTGTTGAGGGTTTAGATTGCGGGGTGACAATAAAACCCTGGCAGATGTATTGTTAACCCCCTCTCCCCCTCACTTCCCCCTTTTGCCCCTCCCTCTCCCCCCTTCCCGCTCAGCACAGGCGATCGGGAGGGAAAGAAGGACAGACTGAAGAGAGTTGGACAAATTAACAATGTTTTACTAATGCTACTAATAAGAATAGAGAAAATAACACAAAATATACAAAACCAATCTTTAAAGTCCCAGCAACTGCAGAGCCGGCACTCGAAGTCCTGGACTGGACTCTGCAGCCACCCGGAGCTGGATTCAGTCTCTCACTGGCCTCAGTTTGCAGGGACGACTTGCAAGGTCCTCTGCTAATGTCGGCCATGAGGAAAAGGGACGAGATCCTCGTGATCTCCCACTTTTATATGAAGTATTCATGTGAATGGAATGTTATACACAGTTGGTCAGTTTCTTGGTCACTTGTTTCTCGCTGTCCCTCTCACGACATGTCCATCCATGCTCATCAATAACTTCACATTCCATTGCTATGTTCACCAAAAGGTGTCTGGTTCTTCAGGAAAATGCGGCTGATATGAAGCTTTAGCTGACAGGCACATTCACCAAAAGAGAAACTTGGGTTTTTTTAACAAAACCAGGACAACCAGTAAAACAGCATGTCAAAAGGGAGCAAACGTTGATTGTCTTGTTTATATTGGCATTTCCTCCTCATGGACACCAACCGGACAAGTGCCAACCTTCAGCTTTGAGGCTGTAGTCCAGAAGTGCCTGAGGACAGTCTATGCTGGCTGGTGGCATCCAAACCACCTTGTTGTGATGTAGGAGGGGTTCCAGCAGTGTCCTGGGCTCTGCTGCCATGGGTACAGAGTGCCCATTCACACCTTAACCCAAAAGGCCAAGTGGAACTGCAAAATACAATATAAACACATAGTACAACCCTCACTTCTTTGGTACCTGCTGAGCAGATTTTCTAAGCAGCTGGATTCCCTTACCAGACCAAGCTTTCTTGTGCCGAGGAGACAAATAGCAAAAGTTTGCTCCTATCCCAGTAAAGATTAGTCTTATTCTTGCGGTTAGTTGCAATGAGGAGTAAGATCCGCTTTCTGATGACAAATGCTATAACTGATCTAATCATGAAGTGGAGATTTTGACTCACGACTCAGAGTTTACGGGAAGAGCTGTGCCTGCCAGATCATACCCTTTTAAAGCAGCTGGAATGGGTCTTAAGGTTCTTTATTCTTAGTACTGTTTTGCTGTCAGGAAACAGCCATGAAAGCCAATAGCAAAGTATATGTCTGATCTCATCTCCTTTCAGAGCTGATTCTCAGATAGGATGAAGGCTTTTTGCTGCTTTTGGTTACCAGATAAGCTCACATGCTGAGAACTGTAGGTGAATCTGAAGGATCAAACCCTGTTTATAATTCATCTGTGCTCAAGGTGAGGCTATGTGATAGAATTTCCATTTTTATAAGTTTGCTTAAAAAAAAAGAGAAGAAAGAAAGATTAAGAAATGGAAATACACCAAAGAGCTTTGTTCAAAGAACCCCACCTCAGCAAACGGCAGAATGGAGTTGGTTGTGGTCTCTTTTCTGAACTCTTGTAGGACAATGTTAATAACCTTCTTCTAATGTAGATTTTGAGTGTGCGATACATGCGGAGAAGGGAATGCGCTGTGCTTTACCCATCTGCAAAACACATCTTATAGAGTGCAAAGTCAGACTTGTGTGGGCTGAGAACAGCTGTAATCCTCTCCTTTCTTGGGGTAATTTATATTTGGAGTCAGAGTTTTTCTATGGTATTTCAGACATTGACAGAGGCGCTTTATTAATCTTGTCATGCAAAATGCAAAGTTGGTCCTTATATGAAAGGCTGGATCAAGAGAAGAAACAGTTCTTAAGGTTTGTTTCTTCTCTTGGTCTGGGGTGCCCTTGACGTGAAAATGTTGTGGGATTGCCATCTAGGTCTGGAGAGAGCCCAGATGCCCCATAAGGAGGGAGAGATGGTAGAGCATTGTGTTTTATTATGCAGAACAGAAGATACTCATGAAAAATAATGCTCTGGTGTCAGATCTTAGCACCTTGGGGGAGATCCTGTCACCATCCAAGTGATTTTCCTGTGCAACAAAAGTCTGGGGAAAGTTGCCAACGCCTGTTATGTTGAACAACGTAATCTATGCGCTCTTTCTTCTCTCTGCAAACACTCCTGTGTATGCAAGATGCCGATCTGTCTGAAAGCTATTGGTAAGTTCTATGCTTCCTCATGGGAGAACAGGGGAAAGAGTGAAATGAAGCAGTATTTTAGGTGATATAGTTATATAATGTCTTTGTTTAAAAACATAAAAATCTAACTGCCTTAGCACTCTACCACATAATTCCGCAGGACTTGCGAAACACAGACACTACAGCACTTAGTCTGCGAAGGATTCTCTTGTCACTGTCAAAATTGTTTTAGAAGTCTAAATTAATGCGTAGCACTGCATTTATTAAAATGTGAAATAATCATAAATTTTTCATTCTTTGTACACTTAAGCTAATTTTCACATAAATCAAGCACTTGGCAGTTGAAATTCCACATATGGCCGACAGTGATGTTTGATGTCAGAACAATGCCCTGAGCTCCATGCAAATTAAACATATTTTAATTATTCTAGATATCCATTCTTCCTTTGCAGTGTGCCTAAGTAGAATACTAAGAGGAATTTTAAGTGTAATGTATTGTCAGCCACTGACTCCAACACCCGGGGTGAATCCTCTCACTTCTGTGGCTGCTGAGAGGCAGGTGACCCAAAGTGAGAATTATAAAGGGCACAAGAGAAAGGAAAACTTCTTTCAAGCTTTAGAAACCAATCTGGCTCAACGGGAACACACTGAAACTTCCCCTTCAGCAGGGACCTTTGTGGCCTCCGGACCAGGGAGGGAGCTGAGCCAGGTGCTCACGTGTTGCGTTTGGCACAGGAACTGGGGCTCTCACTGTTGCCTCCCAGGCATCGGGTTTTAGCATCCTGTGACAAATCCACAGGGTTTCCATGATGGTGACGATGCCCTGGTTTTGCTTGGGCAATTCCATGGGCAGTGGTAATAGCAATGCTACTGGATAAATGCATAGTTACAGAACCTTTACTTGCTGTTTTGCAGCAATTTTTAAGAGCATCCATGAATTTCAGTTTCTTTTTTGACGCTGCCTGGTTATATGATCAGCATGTTTATGGCAAACAGGTTTTTATTGTTTCCTAGAAGCAGGTAGCTGCAACTCAGATTCGTGAGTGTTTAGGTGTCTTTAGTTTCCCTCAAGAAAAAGAAAGGAATTCAAGCAGCTTAAAATTTCCCATTTCCATGTCTTTTAAAAAATGTTTAAACGCTAATTGAATAAGATGTAGCCTGGTATATCTAGAGCATGGTTTGAAGGATACCCCAGCCATTCTCTCCCTCTGAAACTAGTGAGTGTTACTCTGAGGTCCGAGTTAAATGACTGATTTCTAACTTACCAAGGTGCTTTCAGGAGAGGAAAAAAGTCAACAAATACTCTCAGGCTCAAGTTTAGGCAAATGAACCGTTTTTCTAAACTTCGCCTAAGTACTAAAACACAAACTGTAGTGGAGACACTTTCTCAAGTTGGGATGACGCCTGTCCCCCCAAAATGGAAAGAATATTACACCTATCTCCCAGGGATATTGTGCAGATGATTTGGGTCAGCTCTGTGTAGTGATCTGAAGTCCTAAGACAGTACGAGCAATATTTAACTCTTCATCACGTCTGTTGTTGTAGAATTGCTTATGAACATCGAGTATTGTTTATAAGCATTGCTTTGCTCATCTGCTTCGAATACATTTGTAATTTTAATAGCACTTATGATTATTTTTAGGCATAAGCACAATCATTTTAAGAAGTTGGAAGCAAACAAACATGTAGCAAGTGGGGACTTAAGGTCTTTGATTCTTCCAAAGAAAATTTTAGTTTGAAAGAGAAAAAAAGTGCCCTGGATGGAAATGAGAAGAGACGTTCCAAAATGCTGAGGAAGTTCCGCTGAATTTCAACCCTCTACATTTTTAATAGTGGATGACTTAAAAAATTAATTGGACTTCCAGTTTCCTTTAGGTTACTTTTTCTTGTGGGTAAGTGAAAGCCTGATCCTTTTGCTAACTATGATCTTTGTAAAACTTTACTGGTAGGTCCAGGTGCTTTTGTTCTGAAGGCGGAAGGATCCTACTGTCATGATCAGAGTAATTTCACGTAGCCCTTGCTCTTGAAGCAGGGGCACAACTGGTGTTATCTTGGACTTCGCTTGTTGTTTCTGCTTGGGTTTTTTGCATCATCTGGCATTTGGGTAAATTTAAAGCTCTGAGCCTCTTGAGCTGATGAGTAGAAGAGCCTCCTTGTCCCTTTCCTTCCTCCTTTCCCCTGCAGATCCGGACAGTGAGGTTCTAGGTCAGGCCTGGCAGCATCCACAGCTCTGAACTGTCTCCTGTCCTGCTGGGCTGGCTCTGTCCCCACCCCAGCCACTGAACACCCCCAGTTCTGCCTTCTCTATCTGTTCATCATGTTCCCAGCAGCAAAACAGGAGTTCTGCTGGGTTGGCATGCCCTGGAAAAGCCCAAAAAGAAATTATTTGAGCATTTGCCTGGGTATGTTAATCTCTGGTAATTTTAATCTACTAGTTCTTGTTATGTTTTGCTGTGCATTTCTGAAGTTTCAAGCTGCTATTAAAACGGTAGATGGCTGCAGGAAGACTAAAGAAATTTTTGGCACTGAGGAAGGCGTGAGGAGACAAGATTGAAGGCATGAGACTAGTCAACCTTAATGGCTCAAGAGTCAAAAAGTAGCTAATGAGCTTTCAGAGTATATGGAGGAGACAGGTTTTGCAGTTTTTCAATCAATATCTTATTATCTATGGAAAGGCTTTTGGTTTTTGAAATGTGTAAGTAAGCACTCCAGTAAGTTCTGGCTCCCTAAACCTCGCTCCTGCAGGTTTCATGTGGAGGAGCAGCTATTAAAAATGTACAGAGGCACCATTAAAGATGAGAAATAAGAATTCTGACACTGTGGAAGCATTTTTTTTCTCCTCTTAACTTTTCCTGGTTCAGTTTGAGGAATGAAAGCTTCAGTGCACTTATTAACTTCCCAGTTAATGAGATCTCGAAACGGGGAGGTTTGCTTTGCTTTCCTCTGGCTCATCACGCTGCCTTCTCTTTGGAGAGCGGCCACAGAGCGAAGATGAGGGAAGAAGAGTGCAAGACTCATTTATGTGCTTGATGGTTGTTGTGAGCAGATAGATACTGAGTTGGCTTTTTTTCAGCTCGGTCCTTCCCTGTGTGTGTTTCAGGCTTGCTTTCTTTTGGCACCTTCAGACATAGCAAATATTGATGGGTAGTGTGCTGTTCACAGGCAAAATATGCTTGCAAACTTTTGCCAGGCACTTCAAAATGCAGATATAAACCCTTGGAGATTGCCTCTGTTCCCTCTCTCAGTTTAAGTACCTCTGCCACCCTCTCCTTTCGTGCTGCTACAATAATGCATACGGCTAGGAAATAATGTGGAAGATCAGATCAGGTTCCAGCAAGAAGTTTGCAGTTAAATGATGTTGACAACTATCATATATAGGATATGACATGAAAAATGCATATGATTAAAGGTGAACGCTTATTTTTTGTTGCTCCCTGTGGAACGTTCAACAGGTGATGAGACTGGCCTAGAAGACATGGGAACAGCAGACCTCAGTTTTAGGAAGAAGGTGAGAGTTACAAACATTCAGACAGAGAAAGCGATCTTGTTTAAACTGGCAGAAGATCGGAATATTTCAGAATGCCTGAGCACTTGGACAGGGCTGCAAAAATACTGAGTAGCGCTACATCTGCTCAGTAGGGTAGCTCATGTATTCCCATTTATAAAATGAACTTTTCTTCCCATAATCATCAATGGCCCAGAATAAGACACATATTAGGTTAGTCGGTGTGTGTGTGTGCATGTGTATTATTCTTTTTCAAGCTGCAGAGTGTGAATTCAGTTTTAGAGACAAGTTGATGTATGTTAGTGTGAGAAAAGAGGGACAGCTTCATAAAAGAGGTGGCAGAAAGACAACCAAAGGACTGTGTATTTGTCTAAGTTGTGGGAGAAATTAAAGCAATGGCCTCAACTTGGTATACAGTGTTAACCCTGGGTCCGCACAAACACAGAACCCTGAAAGGAGAGGGAGATGATACCTGATGAGTTGGTCTTTTAGTGGAGAAAAGAGCGAAGTGAAGCCAAACAGAACATCTGCACAGGGCAGCAGGACCCCAAGAAAGCAGAAACTCCTTCAGCCCTCTCGTCTGTAAAAAGCCAAGCTGATAGAGTTCACTTGGAACGTAGTGACAGGGCTGATGGACGCGTGTCCTGCCAACAGCCCGGGAGCCAGAAGACGTTTCTCCCTTTTCCACATGCTCCTACCACACACTTATCACTTCCATCCAAAACAGATGTTTAAGCAAATAAACAACCCCATTGCTGTGCTTAAAGGTTAATAAGGTTAATGTTGGGAAGCAGTGAAGCCTGAGAAAAATGGTTCTGTATTGACTTGCTACCGTGTATGTATTTAACAGGCTGCTTTGTAGAGCCAGCGGGGGGACAGGTTGGTGGCTATTGCTTAATAGATTACAGCAGTCTAATGAGTTGGTGATCACAGCAGATGTTGAGGATGTGGCATCTAAAGATGGATGGGATTACATCCCTAGGTTTTCCTTGCTTCAGTTGCATTCCTCCTACTGCTGCACATTACTAACCATTCCTTAGAGTTAGAGAACAGTGTCTTGAAATTAAAGAAAGGTCTACAACTGTGGCAGGATAATGCATAGTCTCCCTTGGCTCCTCACAGTAAGAACTGCTCAAGTGGAGAAGGCTGTGGGATAGATTTCAAGTGTTGAGGGGGAATTCCTCTCCTGATGCTTTTGTTACTTCTAGGAGGGGTCAGAAGGAATAGCAAAAAGATCCATGTATGTAGGAATAGCGAACGTGAGGTTTCATAGCATAGTTCATCAGCTGCAATAAGATTACATACTGGTTAGGCTAGCAAGATGGCTATAGCCAGATGAAAAAGGACCTTTAAACGTCCCCTCATGCACATTTGCACAGGTAGGGAGGGAATCAGGATCAGACTTCAAATAACTGGAGGAGGATCTCAGGAGGACATGTGTGTGGAAAGGGCATGCTGTAGGCTGTGTACATCCATCGTCTGGGTCAATGAATCTAGAACCAGAATATGGTTCAAAACTAGAACTTGAAACCAGAATATGAATACAAAAATCTTCCTTTTCAGTGAAAAGTGTTTGGATGAGCTGTCTGAGAGAGGAGATTAAACGGGCTCAGAGCTACCCAAAACCTTGTAGGTTAGGTGACAGCCATGTTTACAGAAGGTGGAACATTTCCTTTGCAACAGGCTGGTCTCTTCCTTGACTCCACAGGAGATATCTAGGGATATTCTTGTTGGGATTGTAGCTCACATGTCATATCTTCATCTGTGTATATATGAGAAGCTTGCTGGAAAATGGGTAAGGTTCAGCACTTAGACTGTGTACCTAGCCTGGGGACACACGCTGCTTGCTTTGAGGTGTCTCCCCGTTGTATTAACACTGAGATCCCTTGGCATCGCTATGTTTTTTTACCATTGCTGCTGTTGACATAGGACAATTTACAGTGCCTTTCATGATGGCAATTAAAGAAGCCAACAACCACAGAGTCAATTAGTGGGGAAAAACAATCAATATAACATACAATGAGCCCTAACTAGCAGGAAGACAATTGAGACAGCGGAGATAAAACAGTGACCAGTGACAAGTGCTAAATCTCTTGCCAGGAGTGTAGGTGAGAGGAAAAAGCTTGGCTCCTAGGGATATCCAGGTTCTTTCTGCAGTCTGGCTACTGACTCGGCCCATTGCCTTTGCCATGTTTATTAAGTCCTAAATGATTTGTGCCATAGTATTAGTTTCCTTCAGGAACTGAAATACCCATGTGCATTTGGGCCTTCCCATTCCTCGTGAGCTCCATTTTGATTTTGCAGTTGCTGACTGGTAAACCGTCACCTCCCGGTGCAAACGGTTGTTCGCACCAGCCCTCAGGGGGTTCTTGAACTTCAAAGAACACAGAAATTACTTTCCAGGCTGTGAAGCTTTTTGGATTGTCTGCTTTGGCCCAATTAATTAGCTTTAGCTTTATGTGAATTGTAATGTGGTATGATTAAGGGAGTCCATTGCTCTGGACTGCGTTGGGCTTGCAAAGAGCAAGGGAAATGCCTCTGAGCTGGCACTGGGCCACCGTGGCCACCGGCCCTGGAGAGCCAAGGGCTGCATGTTGAGTCTGGCAATACTCGCAAATATTTTCTGAAACAGGAATTATACAACAAATTATGCAAGTATGCTCAAGATTAAAAGGTTTAATGTGCTCTGTATCTGCCAAAGGCATCTGAGACCCAGCGGGGATATAGCGATGCACCAAGGGCCAATCTTTTAACAGTAGTATCGATGTCTGCTTGACTGATCTGCTATAGTCTTGAAGAGCAATATATGGGTTTAATGTGCAACAGCAGCAGAACTGTGTTTCCTTTCTCTTTGGCACATTAGTAGTGTCGTTCATAAGTGTTCCCATGTTACCCCGCCATACTGTAGGAGTGGAAAGTGCAGAAGTTCATGAATAAGTTATGACCTGTACCCTATTAATAGTCCCACTGATTATATGTTATGGCAATCTTCTAGCTTCTCCCCCACCCTCCGGCTTAACTCTTTCTCTGCCTGTCAGGAACCGCACGGTGAACCGCCTTCCCCAGCGCTGCTGCAAAAGCTGGTTGCCCTTCTAGTCAATCTTGGTGAGCCGCAGTCTGGACGTGTGTGATGACTGCTTTGTTCTTCTTTAATGGGAAGCATCTCTTGGTGTTGCCAGAGTAACTGGTTTTCTTTCAGAATCAGTAAAGATGGGATTTTCCAGGGCAGAGCCACCGTTTTTCATCCCTGATACCGAGAGGCAGCTGGTGCTGTGTTTCCTTGCTCTCAGCCAGGGTGCTAATGGTGTTTTCTAGGGCCAATGTTTAAAGCCATTATGATAATCAAGGAGGTGTCACAGGGTGTTGGCGGAGCATGGCTGAGATAACCTCATTCAAGGGACAGAAGAATATGTCACTTACACAAAACCATTGGTCTTCTGACTTCAAAATATTTGCTATTAAGAGCAGGGTAGGTTAGAAAAATGCTACTTGGCCTTATAGATGTGCTTTCACTGAGATTATAGGGAGACTTCATTGTGTGACAATTAATGCCAGGGTGACATGCACAGGCTATTCCTTGCTGCTGACTTGAGCTTCTGAGCTGTAAAGTCTCCCTTTCTTCAGACTGTAACAAATACATCTCCACTCCTGCTCAAGGGAGATAGTTCCTCATTCCCTCTGTAGGCATATGTTCTAGTCCTTGATCCCTGCTCCAAATGCATCATCTATTTCCATCTGCAAGAGGAAATCCTTCAGACGAGTCAAGGATGAGGCTCTGTAAATGATTGCAAACCAGGTTTTCATGTGTTTCGGGAAAGCTACATAAAACTACAGTCTAAATTTGCTGACTGCTACTTATTCTGTTCTCACTAACCTTGGCCCAAACGTATGGCCTTGCGAGCAGGATTACATTTCAACTGGCCACAACTGTACCGTAATTCAGAAGAATAATCAAATATTAGTGATAATGGGTTTGAGCTTGAACAACTTTGTGAATGTTTCAGAGAAACTGATTTTGACTGTCATTACTGAAAAGAGCACCTGTGTTGCCCTGTGCCTGTGCCATGCTGGAGCTTCATTAGTGCAACAGGTAGATTTGCAAACAGGTGACCTTTGGGGAGGCTGGAGTGAACTGACATAGCATAAGAAATTGTTCATGGAAAAGTTTATGAAAGTGTGATGATACTAAACTACCAAAACCCTTTAAAAATCAGGTTAGAATAACTTTCAAAGTACTTTCTACAAGTAACCTCAGACTTCCAAATTGCATGTGTTGTGAGTGTGGACAAAATTGAACTTTGTTCCTTCTTTATTACGATAAAAAAGGACTAATTCTAATTTTATGGGGAAAAAGAGATTGTTCATTACTGATAAAGGTTGCATTAAGACTCTGTATAGCTTTACAAAAGGGAAAGTGAGAAATGTATCCAATATTTTAAAACATATGCCCCACAGATTTTGTAGTGCCATGGAGAAAAGCTTTCTAAGCTAGCCCAGCTAGATGGAAGGCTGTGATAGGTCTTCAGCTGAAGGCATTGCTGAGATATTACAGTGATAGTCATGTTAAAAAAGATGATAGATTAGATGCAGCCCCACTGGAGGGGGCATGTGTGCATAGACTACTGAGTGCTCTGTGCACATAAAGATGCAGCTTTGGAGCCATCACTTAGCAGCTCTGAAATGTCTGTACAATTTTTTGTGCTGTAATTTTGTATTGTTCATAAATATTCATAGGTACTGCTGCTTTTCTTGATCATATTTTAGCGAAGCAGCACAGTCTGTTGGTTAGGAAAGGGAACTTGGAGCCAGTCAGAGCTCCAAGCTTCTGCCCAAATGCTGCTGGATTCCCCGGTGGCTGTAAACGAGGCACTTAACCTCGTCATGCTCCGATATTCCTATCTGTAGATTAGCTATCACATTAATAAGTGTCTTCCTTTCAGGGGAGTGGAAGGGATTAATTAATGTTTGCAGAATGACTTGAGCCCCTCTGTTGAAAGGTGATCCAGAAGTGCAAACGGATTATTGTTATTACGATGCTTTTCCATACTGAGCCGTATTGAAGTGAAATTCTCTACTTTCATTAACTATCCTGGGGCTGGATCAATACGGGTGCTGAGACATCTCTGCATTTGGGAAGTGGTTCTTCCATTCCCTGCATTTTGGATGGGTTCCACACCGTTAAACCCAGCAAAGGTGGAGATCACAGCACCAACTGGTTAAAGGGGGAGGGCAGGAAGAGTGGAAGTCCCATGCTTTTGAGGAAAATCGGCATTGAAGTCCTCGGGACATTATGTTAATGGCATTACTCAATTTCTGGAAGCAATGCTGATTAAATATTCATTGACTTTGATTATACTGAAATTAGGACTAAAGCGTGAACTCAAATTGAGTGGAATAATGGCAGTGTAAATAATGCATACTTTTGAAATTGAAAACACCAGCTTGTGCTCTGCTCCCCCTCTCCCCGCCCCCTTGGTTTGTCATTGTGCCATTTGTTTAGGGGATGATTATACTGATGTGTGCGTATCTAGCTATCATTTTTACCAGCTGGGAAAAAATGTGAAATTAAAGGTTTTCTACATTGTTTGCTTTTCCTTAGCATTGGAAAACAGAAATAAATACAGTTCAACAAAGACTAAGCTAGTTTCATGAGAAGTGGATAGAAGCTGCTGCTCAGCATTAGTCCTCTATAACTTTCCTAGGGGGTGAGAAATGTTGATGGCAATTGAGCCCTCAGAGGAAGACGCCAGGAAGAAACTGATGTGGGAGATTGCAGGACACGGGGTAGCAGAGGGTTGGTCCGGGTGTACAGGTGACAGCTGGGGACTTGGTGCAGTAGTCTGGTCCACCAGAGGCTCCACATGTAACCTAGGGGACAACATCTGTCATGTCCTGGGTGTGTGCTGACTGGTGACTGTTCATGGAGACCAGGCTTTGAGGGGGCCTTGCGGGGGGCAACATGGGCAGTGACAAGCCCTGTCCATGCAGATAGCACCTAACTGCGGCACTTTCCTCTGGGTCTTGCAGAGCTTCCCAGTTTCTGTTGCAACGTGTTTCTTGCATTATGCCAATTATGCCAAGTCTTCCTTGAGAATCTCCTTCCGTCCAGCCCTCTCTCTGCAGAGGGGTAAGAGCAGAGGCTGGGCCCGATCCTCCAAGGCCACTGGCCCCGATGGACCCTCCATTCCCACCATGAGTCCTGCTGGTTTCAGGGAGGCCCGCCTGACCCTGCATGTTTGCAGATGTGCCGCACTGGTCCATCGCAGAACTTCTTTGCTTGCATTTCTGTTTCTAAAAATGCACCTTTTTAGCTCTTAGGAAGGTGACGTGCGAACAGCGTCTTTTTAAAAAACTCTTTTTAAAATCAGAAGCATATTATTTTTAATACAATGCACGACGTAGAAATTGCACAGAGGCTCTTGATGGCAGGGTTGCCAATCAGGCAGCCCCAGCGCAGGGAGCGGGGAGCTGTGTGGGTTCGGTGGGCCCAGGACTACGCGCTCTAGAAACCAAACTGGTGGTTTTTCAAAGTTCACATGCTGATTGCAAAGAAAAAGGCCATTAAAGAGCAAATCATTTTAGGCACAGCCTTCCTTCAAGCCCCAGGGAACTCGCTTTCTGTGACAGCGTGATGGAAGGGTTTCTTATTCATACTTGGCTTTTCCCTACGCAGCAGGCCTCGTTGCTACCCGAGATTTACTGTATTGTGAAGTTCTCACCAGAAAATAGCGGGGGCGGGAATAGTCTCTAGATCTGCCTTTTCTCCCACGGGCAGAGCGGTGCCCACTCCTACCCCGTGCTACTCCAGGAGCGTGTTTTGGGGTAGCGGGAGCCGAGGTGGTTTGCACGAGGAAGATGCTGCTGCGATGCTCACAACGTTGCAGTGTGGCTGCAATCGCCACACACACTCAGACCCGTCCAGGAATATTTCTGCTTTCTTTCTTACCATAGTGTGTGTCATCAGCTCTAGCACCCAAGGCTACGAAGCTACCAGGGATATTGCTTGCAGTTCCCAGACCAATGAATCTGCCCCTCTCTTGCTCCTTTCCTGGAGAAGCTCGTTTCCCTCTGAGATTCAACCTTGGTCTGTGTTTCTGCAGCCCTTGGTGAAGGTCAATGCTGGTGGTATCACTCCACAGCTAAACCATGACCTTTACTAGTTGTGTGATGCATGACCATTTCTGTCCCTAATCCTCTTCCTCTTCTGGGGTGTTTTGTGCAGACATGGGCTATCACCCCATGCGCTTCCTCTCTGGTTGCTGAAATGGTGATTTACCTGTATTCCAGTGCTGGTGGATAGGAGGGGGCTCTTGTGTCACTTTGAAGGGTATGAAATGGGGACGGGCAGGGACCCTTCCCTGTGGGGCAGCGGGATCCGTGACCTGTGCAGCCACAGGTGCCTGATCCAGTGACGGAGGAGACATCCTCTCCATCTATTATGGTGAATTTATGCCTGGAGCGATTTACTGAATGCATCTGTGATGCTGTGAAAGCAGATGTGAGAAGAAGCTGCCTGCCCTGCTGAGTCTCATAGACTTGTGCTTTTCTTTTTACTCCTACCCTGTGAGGTTATGGTGGCATTTTAGAGCCACTCCAAGCAGAATGTTTTTTTCAGTCCCTTTGTCTAAGGATGTGTTTTTTGTCCTCTCCTCTGGCCTCTCACCCACGTTTCCATCACTGCAGATGAGGGGGGCAGTGATGGTTCTGCCTTTTCGTTTTTAATTTTGTTAATGACCAGAGATTCCCGGTCAGAAGAGGTGGCTTTGGGGCACTAGAGATTCTTCTGTTCTGTGAAATATCTTTTATTAATACTGTTATTCACAAATCAAAGGTGCCACCTGGTTAAAACTTGATAGGATTAATTTCTTTTCAGGGTGAATGATTTTAATGACATAAGCATTACTTAGGAACCTCCTTGTTCAGTTTCAGCTCTGCAGCGAGGGAGGATAACAGCACGATTTCCTGCAGAAATCTGGCCTTGCAGAAAGTTAGCAGAACGATGAACAAATGCAGAGGAGTTTGCACAGATGTAAACCAGAGGTTTGTGTTTCGGGCAGAATGGTTGCACAGTGGCTACAGTGTTCTGATTTCAATAAACGGGCAGAATTCTACCCATAGCCTTAAGAGTGTCTCAAATGCATTTGAATTTTCTTAATGAACTATTCAAAGTTGCATCATCCTACCTTAAGAGCTGGCCAGGCGCAATGTTGCCATTCAGCAGGAGGTATCTGACTAGTATGTTACAGTATATTGGGGCAAATCTCCAAGAATTACTTTATCTTAGGAAAAAATGGTACATTTTAGGCAGATGTTGTTGGATGGGTTTTTTTTTTAATAAAAAACAGGGGAAAGGTGTGCTTTGCTGCGATTCCATTCTGCTTGAAGAACTCATGGCTTTGCTTTAAAATGGGTTGGGTATTTGCCAAATGTCTCTCTGAAGTCTTGGCTATTCCTAAGTTTTCTCCTTGGGGATGCGTTACATGGAGAGCAGGCGAACAGTCACTGCAGAGCTGCCCTTATTAAATGATGTTTCCCAGTTCTCGTGTGCTATGTGGCATTTTGTTAGGCTTATAGCGAAACGCAGCTTTCCTTCACTGATACGTTGACATTGAATTTCGTGTAGCTTACTACCGGATTAGGAAGTTAGGACATTACCTGCAATATTCTGGATCAGGTGTGTGCCCTGAGTAGCCTTGATGCAAAGTGCTGGGTCACAGGATACGGACATACTTGGATGCTCGTTTTCAAGAAGTTTGGAGTCTGTTTCTTCCCTTTTCTTTTTAAAACCCTCTTTGCAGCTTGGCACGGCGCACACGTTCTTAATAATCTAGGCTTGTCTCTGTGTAAATAATTAATCAGAAAGGGAAAATAATATAAATCCTAGCTATCATATTGCTATTAAAATTGCAGAAGCATTAGTGCATCCAATAAGTATTGTTTCTGTAATTAGATAACCTTTCTGGGCTGTATCAGCACTTACAATAGGGAACATAGGACCATCTGCTTGGAGGCACCCATGGTGAGAAGGAGGAAGATTTGTTTGGTGTGAAGATGCGGGTTTCCTCGCAGAGAGAAGGCGTTAGCCTAGCACAGGAGTGCAGGCAATTTGTACCTCCCTTATCCAGCTCTTGGCCCGCGAGAAGTCATTTCACTGAGAGCTGCCCCCGTGTAAGGTGGCACAGGTCTGCTTGAGCTAATCCAAGGTCAGGCTCGCTGGGACCCAAGTCAGCCTGGCACAGGCATCTGCACCCAGCAGGGGTTTCCATCCCCACACGGCTGATTTCAGCTTAAAGGAGGTGTCCTCTGGACTCCCTGACCTGGAACAACTTCCCCAGACCGATGAGGTGAAACAGTGGGGGTGGATAGTTGAGCTGAGAAACTGGGGACCTGCCAAGTCTTCTCCCCACATTTGTAGTTTTTTACCCTGATTGCGGAGCTTTCAGTGTGCAGGGAAATGAGCAGATAGGGAGTACATTGCAGTCACTAGGCTCTTGCCTGTGACTTAAACGCACGTTCTATTGGGCAAAGATGGACAAATATTGATGGTTTCCCCAGCTGTGTCACCTGCATCACTTCTTTCAGACTGCAACATGCTTGTTAGCAGCATCTTAACATTGAAAGGGCATAAATTCATAACCATGGTTTTGTATAATCGATACAACCTTTGCTGAAATGCTGGTAAAATCCCATCAAGGCACTGCTGAATTTCTGTAAGAATGGCATTCTCAGTAATACCAAATAATTCAGGTTTGAAGTCCTACTACTCATGGCAGACAACCAGGCTTTCGGATCTGGGTACAATACCATAAAATAATTATGCATAGAATTCATCCTATTGAAGAAGATGTGTGAGAGTGTTTTACGATGTGTTTGCCAGGCAGCGTGGGCTCTCCCTGCAGGGCCATCCATGGGCTGTACCCAGTTTCTCCTCTGGAGAGGTCTGGGTTTAATTCTGACTTACTCTAGATTACATATGGAAAGTAATCTGGCTCTGTCACCACTCTCATTAGTGCAAATTTTTTCCATATGGTAAAGCTAACATATGGTTAGTGGAAATTAGGAAATTCTATTGCCCCAGGTCCAGGACTGGATTAGAATGGATGATGTTGTCCAAGTCAGAGACATACGGACAGATGCTTTAGGAACATCTTATTTAGCATTCGTCAGATTTATACAGTGTAAGAGTCAATTCTACTGACTTGTAGTCTCCAAAGTACGAAGCTTCTCCACAGATTAATGTAAACTGGATTTTTCAAGGGAGCCTAAACAGATTAGGTATCAATCCCTTTACATTTTAATGGAAGCCTGACACTTTATTAGGTTCTTTTGAAAATCTATCACTTAAAGGTCAATCAGTGGTATAATTGAAATTGGACCATATCTTAGTTACAAACACTTAGTTGAGGTTTGGGGCTGTTTTCAAGTGTCTAAATCACTCTTAAATGATTTGAAAACACCCTGTGTGTGTGCTGGCAGGGTGGGTGAGTTTCACAGCCTCTGTTCTCATTCAGACTTTACTGCTAGAGAGGATTAAAACCCCAAATAAACTAAACCGCAGCAGCAAAGAGGCTTGTTTCCCTTTTGCTTTCCTTGGTGACAATGACTGCAGAATTCTGGTTTTGACAGAAATTGTCGAATCAGCCAAACCACCCCATCACTGATGGAGAGGATGGTCCGTGCCCGCTCTCCGCTGCTCTGCTGTGTGGAAGTCTGCTGTATGTAGCTCTGCATGGCTGCTGCTCAGCTTGCTGTTGTCCATGTCCCTGCTGACCTTTCCTTTGCATCCGTCTGTACATCCATTTTTCCTGTCACAAACCAAGACTCAAGAAAAGTATTTGCTCTCCTGTCAGAAAACAAGCAAAGGAGCAAAAAAAAGCCCTGCCTGTAGTAACAATTGCAGACTGGCTTTGTTTTCCTTTGAAGCATATGATGGATGAGGCTGGTCAATCATCCAGAAGCCAGTTAAAGTTGTTATACAGGATGAGGACTCCAAATCACAAATAAATTATCCTCCAGCTGCTTCTGAGTTCTCCAGCACGTCCTGTCACAAGGATGCTCGTGGTACAAACGTCTCCGTGGGCGACACGTGTTGTTCCGATAGCTACTCATTAGCTGTCTGCATGGCAAGCTCTGTGCTTCTGCAGGTTAATGCTGGGTTATGGGGAACCTCCTTCCCTGCACAGCGGGGCACTGGGGCACCTGTCCCACTGGTGTGTATATTTTTCACTCGTAAAATACTCCAACTCTATGGCGTTGGGCACAGCTACAAGTACATGTTAAAGGAACATGCGCTGGGGATGAGCTATTGTAATAATTTAGTCATTTTTTCACGTTAGCTGATGAACTGATTTTCAACATGGAAATCCATACATATGTGGGGTTTTATTTGTTCTTAGTAAATGTTTTCTCTATACTGATGTTTAAAATAAAATTAATACTAATATTGGTTGGAGGTGATAACGATTGAATTACTCCTGTTACAAGAAGAAATGAACTATGCTGTGTAATCTGTTGAAGTAAAAATAGAGTAGTATCGGTCAATTTGACATAGCTACCAAGATTTTAATTGTAATGCACCTTTCCAAATTGCTGTTTTCAATGACTTGATTCCAAGCCTCAAAACTTTCATTTGTTTATTTCTTGATTTTGTGTCTATTGATTTTTGCTCTCTGAGGTTGTGGTTCTACACTTTTCCTTATTTTCCCCATTCCTAATCTGAGAGCAAACGCCCTTTAGCTGATTATTAGAAGCTAACTCTAAAATACACATTATTTTTTTGAATGTATAGTTGATATATCACAAAAGTAAAGGGGGCTCTAAGCAAAACATATGCAGGTAATAAGGTGTTAGTTTGCTACACCTGTGATGCCTTAGCAACAGGTGTTGCTGATTCTCATTTTGCTCGGCCAATTTACTTAATGACTTAAATGGGCAGCTGAAGCCTGCACCCCTCGAGCAGGGCAGACAGAGAAAAAGGGTTGGTGGGTGTGTGTGGGGGCTGTATTTGCAGTCAAAATACGGTGTTATCTGCATAGTCTTTTGAACGGTGAAGTTGTGCAGTTTGTGAAGAGGAAAACATAACTATTTGTTGGATGGGAGCTGCTATACGTGGGACCTCAGCCTGTCACCAGAGCCATCTCTGTAACCCTCCTGCCAGCGAGGAGCTCTGACCACAGCAGTTTGATGTGCGCTCCGGGCTTTCTGTGAAATCTTCTGGATGCAGGAACAGCGTTTTAAATGTGTTTGACTCTGCAGGTATGTGTGAGTTTGCTTGTGGAATGGTGGTGCAAGACTCTTGCTTAGTAATGTTCCCTTCCAGGTTCTAAAGTAATGTCTTTCCATGGTAATAAGGGTCATTTTTCAGCACGTGTGGAGGAAGGCAGCCTTGGCTGCAAATGTCTTGATTTTTCCCTGCAGCGGTGCTCTGTTACTTTATATAGATAAAGGGTACCTAGGAAAGGTTTTGAAGAGGGCAACTCAGGCCTGAAGTTGCTTGTGCTGCAGTTGGAAGGAGTGGATAAACCTAATGCAAATCATTTTGGGAAGCCGGACTGTATTGGGGGGTGCTATGGATGTTGAATTCACTGTGTAATAACTGGTGCCCAGAGTAGCTCTGGGCAAGCTGCCCTGAAGTTCTGGAAGGTTCCTGCGTATGTATTTATATATCGCCATGTCTGATCTGCTTATGTAACTTTATGTGCTAGCGATAGCATGGTCTGTAGCTGATGGTTTGAGTTGGGGATGAGCAGCTGACTTTGGAGATGGAGCAAGGACAAGCTACTTCATAAGGACAAGCTACTTCATAACGGTTGGCTTGGCCCTGGTAAATCCACAGGGATTTACCTGTCAGGTCTCCATCTGCTCTTACTTAGAGGAGCTCTCCGAAGTGACCCAGGAGAGATGTCTGGGTGTACAGACACAGACCTGTGTTCGTGCTGAAAGGTACGTTCATAGGTGAAACCCACTTGGGATGCCATCAGAGTTGTCTACATCCCCTACAGAGGAGTTCATGTGTATGACTTGATGGACTGCATGGCGGTGAAACCAGACTGAGCAGCGTGGCAGACGGATGGATGGATGTTTGATGCCACCACCAGACAGTGGGTTTGACCATGGATTCAGCCAGGGTGTTGGTGTGTGGCAGTTTGCATCGGATTGATGCGTCTGTGTGTACACACTCTGTTCAGTGCATGTGTATCGGCGCGCATCCTCACTGAAGCAGAGCAGGGACTGGGCATTGCACAGAGCTGCTGCCGCAGTGCTGACGTGTGAACGCGAGCTGGGGTGTTGCTGCTGGAAACATCTGCATTTTCCCAACTCAGATTCCCTGATAAGTCTATTAGCCTTGAACCTTTCTCCCTCCCCTTTCCCGCTGTACAGTGCAGGCAGCCCTTCATCATGGCGCTGGGAATCATTTGCTTGTTTTAAATCTCAGTTTGAAAATGTCAAAGTTCAGATTTTGAAGGGAGAGAAGCCCGGGTGCTAAAAGCAAGAATGTTCTTTTTAATTAGAGTTATGCCCTCAAGCAGTGAGAAACCATTATGTTTTTATTCTTCCTCTGTACTTGTTCCAAAACCTTTTACATGATCAGACTAAAAGGTAAGTGCAAATGAGTAAGCAGCTAAAGGAGTAAAGCAGATTCTTTAAAAAAATAAAAGGAGAACTGCAGGTCTTGCTATTTTATGTTGTTGAAATAACTGACATTTTGGACTGTGCTACTGCTTCTGGAGACAAGATACTTGAAAAGACTGTTTCTCTAACAGAATATTATGTTTTGGGTTGTGTATGTGAAGCTGAGTGCTGTTGGTGTGACATCTTTGTTAATGTTTTCAGTAGCTTGATATGATGGGTGATGCGATGCTCAGCCAGGGAGGCTGGAGCAGCTGCAGGTCTCTGTTACCATGGCCCGATCCAGCCCTGGGTGCACAGCAGGCAGTGTGATGCTCCCGTGCGTGTCCGGGGCTTCTCCTGCCTGCACAACCAGAGAAAGTCATTTACTCCTGGTCTTGGTTTACAATCATGATGAGTTTTGGGAATGAAAGACATTAGATTATTAGTGTAAGTTACTGGAATACAGAAAATGAGGCAGTTGAGGGGGGGGAGGAATGAGTATTAACAGACAAACAAGAAAAAACAAGAAACCAAAAAAAGCCCCCAACAAACAAAAAACAACCCCCCAAAAAACAAAGCTTCAAAACTCCAATGTAGTTTTTTGTAAACCATTAGCAGAGTCTCCAATTTTTAAAACAAATTTTGGGTGGTTTTTTGTGTTTTTTCCTCCTTTTGGTGGATGCTGTGGCACCCACACCGGGGACAAAGTCCTTGTGGTGCATGAGTGATAAAGGTATTTGCATTCACAGGTTTTGCTGTGGATCTGCATCCATTTGGGCACTGGAGAAGTGTGTGACTGGCCTGGAGGTGCTGGGGTTATGTTGTGCTTGGGGATACAGCAGCTGTAGCTGAGGGTGGCGAACACCATGTGGCACTTGTGTGAGCCTGTGTTCCAAAGCCCGATCCTCGTCACACAGTCGTGCTGTTCCTTCCCCAATTGTCTGTTCTCTATCTGGGCCCTGTGAGCTGCCTCTGGGAAAGCACCGGTCTGAGAAAACTGAGCTTTCCCACATATTCATCCAACGAGAAAACAGAGCTTTCCCGCATATTCATCAAATCTAACTGTCTGTATGGTCTCTATGTGAGCTGTTTGCACCCAATATGCCCGTATGTGCACACAAGATACAGCATCCTAACATACACTTACAGATATGTTCCTGCGTAAATTATATTTATGTATTACATGAAATACACATCAGCCAACATGTGAAACTCTGACATCCAGGAAACTGAGATAACCAAGAGGAAAAAAAAATCTCCCCTCTTCTGGTGCTTTTATTTCTGATAAATATTCTCGTTGTGAGTGTCACAAAGGAGGATGGTATTTGATGCAAGATATGAAAATAGGAAGGTATATTGTGGGGAGGACATCACTTCTTTTACCCTGTTCCATCTTTGTCACAAGGATGTTCTGTGTTGGGAAGAGCTGGGGAAATGCCTTGTTTTCAAAGGTATCTGAGAATTTGCTTGCTGTTTCAAGGCATGTGCGCTAACGTGGGCCAGTGCGTGGCTCTGTATTGGGTGCCTTGTGGGGCTGGTAACCCTCAGGCTGGGAGCAGTGCTCACTGTTATTTTGCAAATCCTGAACCAGAGGAAGAGGTGAAAGCTGCAGCTGTGCGTTTGTCTTTTAGTGCCTTGGGTGGTGAGGATTCAAATCCAGCGCCAGCTCCCCTTGAATAGGTTTCAAATGCACGGTAGAGCCGGTTGACCCCAGAGCTTGTTAGCAATCAGGACACATAACCACGGGCGTAGTTATATGCGGTGCTTTATTTCAGCGCTGGGAAACCAGGGGTTCGCACCCAAAGCTGGCTTCCCTGGTCAGTTTAAGTTACACAGTATTTATACAGTCCATTCACATACATATTCATATATTCATTAAGATATGTAATGGTTACTCAACATTGATTGCAACATCTTGGAGCTATTTTGATCATGTGCAGTGTCCTCTGGTGGTCTTTCAGGGGGTCTTCAGGATGAAGTACGTAGTCTTCATCACTTCTGTCCCTTTCACCTTTGGGTACTGCACAGGTGTACTACTTCTATAGCTTGATAACTGCTGACTTGCTCAGCCTCCGGAGATACTGCATGTACTTCTCCTCACTCTATGCGTATTTAGGCTAAGATAAAGCTAGGTTGTTAAGATAAGAGTATACTCGAACACGATATGCTTGAACATCCTTTCAGGGACAGTTTACAAAACTGATTCATCCTTTCAGGAATATTTTGTAAAACTGGTTCTGTTACTAACAAGTTGAGCATTGCCCGTGCTGGCAGCTGCGCGCTGGAACCCCTGGGTGCAGGAGAGCTGCACGGGTGGCCATGGCACGTTGGAGACCTGGCTGGGATGGGTGCCTCTGGAAAGTGCTGTGGTGTGTGGCGTGGTGCAAACCTGGGCACTTCTTGCTGGAGTGCCTGTTTGCGGAGGCAACACAGAGAGTGCCAACATTCTGGCTGTAAAGCAATGCTGCTTTTGGGAATGCCCTCTCGGTGTTAAGGAGACTTGCAGGTAGTCCCTGGTGAATAGAGGCTGCGTTCACACTGACCTCCAGGCTTCCTCTGTGCCTCCAGGAGTGTGATGTCCATGCATGGTTGGGATGGACCCAGCCCTGCCGGTGCTGCTGGCTGCTCTGCCTTGGGCTTTGCCGCTGCCACAGCAAACAGCTGAGAAAAGGCATCTGGGTTGCGGTAGCTGCTTTTCCAGCATCCGCTAAACTAAATCATCTCATTAGAGGGATGCCTGGAAAAATGCATCATGGCTGCAGTTGTGCTTTGGACCTGTGGTTTGAACAGCAGATGCCTCTTGT
This sequence comes from Nesoenas mayeri, assembly GCF_963082525.1. Lineage (NCBI taxonomy): Eukaryota > Metazoa > Chordata > Aves > Columbiformes > Columbidae > Nesoenas > Nesoenas mayeri. The sequence continues at coordinate 34,661,544 of NC_137554.1, read as the reverse complement.
ACCCAAAAGCCTGTGTGTGTCTGAGACCAGGTTTTGTTTTATGGATGAGAACTCAGGAGGATGAAAGGGACCACGAGGAGGATGGTTTAATGGAGAACCGATACAGTCTGACTAAAGAAAACAGACTTCTGTGGTTTGTTTTTTCTCTTGCTTTCGCTGGTTCATTAAAAACCATTTTATTTACTTTAAAGGTTTTATATTTATTCCCACCACAAGGGATGGAGTGAAGGAGGGCAGAGAAATCAAAAAGAAACATTTTGCTAGCAGTCGCTGTCTGTCTAGATGCCAGCTTTCTTCAGGGAAAATCTTAACTGGCATGCTGGCTTGTCGAGTCCTGAATAATAAATAATGAGGTGCAAGGTGGACAGATGGGTGATGGATGAGTTTTGCAAGGCTTAAAGGGAAAAGAAGTTCCTTTTCTTTCACTGACTTGTTTGAATCAGGCTTTAAAAAAAACCAAAAGAGAACTAGCTTATCAACTGGGAAAAAAAAAGAATCCACATCCTCCCATTTAAATGGAGTTTCATGTAAATCTTTTTGAAGAAAACATAGTTCACTTTAAAGTGATTGTGTCTGCAAGCCCAGCAGTGCTGGGGGTCCCTGAGCTGCCCCAGTGGGTCGGGTTCATGTTATTCCTTCAGGTGTTAAAGCACGAAAGCAGAGGGTGTTAACACAAGGTGCTCCCCCTTTGTGACACTATCTTAATTTTCTTTGTCTGTTCTAATTAATAGTTAACCATTTCAGTCTGGAAATGTGTTTTGGGCTGCATATGGCAGTGCAATAATATGTGGAAATACACATCTAATTTGAGGGGGACCAGCTCTTGTGAAGGCGTTTATTGTTGGTTTCTATTTTCCAGTGTGTTGGCATTATTTTCTGCTATGCAGCGTAGATATCAGGATTTTATTACTTGGATTTTTGCATTCCCCATTTTTAGTGGCTGAAGATTATTCCTGGCAAATCAGCCCGTGAAGGGCTGGGTGTTGTCTGTGACACTGAAATGACTAGAAAGATGCCATGCTGGACCAGTGTGTGGCTGAATGCGTGTCCATGCATCCCACCACCAGCTGAGGGTCCCAGCTGCTACCAGCCCGGACACGGGGCAGCCCTGGTTGCCAGGAGCAGCTGAACTGAGGTGGGGATGCTGTGGATGAGGCTCCTCTGCTCCTGTTGTTCAGCTGGGAGATGCTAAAACTGTCTCCTGGCTCTTTTCCACCGGGCAGCAGAGCTGGAGTGTTTGTTGCTTCCCTGGGGGACTACAGAATTCAAAGACAGGCCATCAAATTTCACTCATTTAACCTAAATGGGAGCTTGAGCTGCGTGATCAAAGTCCCTCTAATGCTGCTGCCAACTTGTCCTCTCCAGAGTGAAGTCAATTCCTTCCCGCAGGCAGTGACTGCGGCTCTCACTGATAGGCGCAGCTGGCTGCCTCCTTAAAACATCTCCCTAGGGACCTGGCCCCAAGCTTGGGTCTGAGCTGCAGCCCAGGGCTCGGCGGCTTTCAGCTCTGCTCTCAAGCTGCAGCGGGTCCTGTGGCATCAGCACCAGAAAGCACAAGCTACCTGGGAAGCGAGGCTGAGGACGTGTCTCTAAAACAACTTTCTCCTGCTGAGGAATTTGTGCAGTCCCCCAACACCAAGCCTGGAGTGCTTCTGAAACACACCTAGTGCTAATGGGGCTGCTTGATCAAATGCTTTATTGACATGTGTTGACCTGGTGATGAGGAAATCCAGCCTGTCCCCTTTGCACGCTCTGGCCCCGCCAGTACCACCCCTGGGGCTGTCAGAGCATTGGAACACTTGTCCTCTGGGGGACTTTTCTGAAATGCTGTCTCATGCAAACTGCATGAGAACCTCTAATCTTTCAATTAAAAAGCCAACTATAGAAGAGGCTGTCTCAGCTGCTCAGCCCTGATAAGAAGGGAAAGCTTTACAAGTCTCTATCAAGTCATAACTCCTTTGCACGCACACAGGTCTGCTCTGCCAAAAGCAGGAAGAAATGCAGAAAGAAAACCTCCCATCAGTTTCATCTCTTTATTGAAAACTACCTTGTCTGACAGTGAGTCTTTTGAAGGTAGATGTTTCCCACCTGTAGAACTCGCCTAGGACCGGCAGCATCCCACTGCTGCTGCCTCAGGTCATTCCTGCGCTTCCTTGCTGAGTCTCACAGTCTGAGATTCCCTCTCTGCGCCTGCCTGTTGAAATATGGAAAATACAATAAAAAACAGACCTGAAGAGCACAGGTCTGGCTGTTAATACCAAACACATTGGTATTTAGGCATCAAAAGCTTAATCATCCACTATTTATCTGCCACTGAGAGAACATGATGTTTAAGTTGATGGCAACAGAAGAATTTCTCCACTTGTAAACATTTAGGATGAAGAGAAGTAACTGCCTTAGGTTAGAATAAAAAAACTGGCCTTGGACTCCTGGGTAACTGATCAGGAATTTCTATTATTTGAGCAATGCTTCTAATCAGCTGAAATAGCAAGTGCTGTGCCAGAGGATTATTCTAGGAAATAAGTATTATGTTTGATTATAACATTGATTTCACACTTATTAAATCCCAGCCAAAGAAGGTGTTGAAGAATATTATTTCTATCTGAAAGTGTTTTGTTACAGGCAGCATTTGTGCTTGCTAAGCCTTCTCTTAAGCTAGTGGTTATCCTTTAAGAACAGTGCTCATTGACTGAAGTGAGGGCACTGATACAATTTGCTGAAAAGAGGGAAGGCCAAACATTTAAAACAGCTTTGCTTTGCTTCCTGGGCATGGCTGTGCATATAGCTACATGTACACATCTGCCTTTAGCAGGAGCGATGCTCCGGGTGCCAGACTGCCCAGTGGCATGGGTCACATTTATTTCAGTGGTGTGGGGCTTTGGGAATCATAATGGTTTACTGGGATAATGTGTTTAATAAATGGGAGGCACTGATGACTCAGCTCCAAGATCTTACCATGTCTACCTATACAAGCACAGGAGTCTCTTGATGTGTTTGGGGGTGGTGGCCTGGGCCAGGCTCAGGGGCTGGGGGGAGCAGCGTTCCCAAGGGAGCAGAGCGTCAGTAGAAATAAATACTGAGTAATGCAAGTTTAAATAAACAGCTAGACACTGTTTCTTTGGTATTATTTGTGGAAATGGAGGATGGTTACTGTTGGGGTTGTTTATTTAACAGTCAGAAGAGACTGTTGTGAGTCTCTTTTCTGGCACCTCCCGTAGTGTTATTTGGTGGCTCCTAATTCCCTACACTACCAAACGAATCGTAACTTTAGCTTGGGTTAAGGTGTTTCTGCTGGGAAGATACTAAATCTTGCATATGAAGTAAGCCTGTGAATTGGTTCTGCTTCTGTAAGGGGCAGTATCTGTGTGAACACATGTGCTGCATAGCAGCTGGATGGGCAGGCACAAATGTTGTCTCTATGGTTGAATATATTCTGAAAGCCCACCAAATGACCATGATGATCACTGTGTCATCTAGAGTTCAGTCTACTAGAGATGCCCCCTGAAGGGCTATGACTAGGGTGCCACATGCCACTTGAACCTCTGTTCCAGCCTAGGTGTGTGCTCTTCGCCCATGGCAATTGGAAGGTGATGCAGTTTCACATCTAGTGGTGATATAAAGGAGGGTTAAGGAGATATTGACTGTCCTAACCCTAGTGTGTATATGGTGGGGTATTCCTAACCCACTGCTTATGACCTGGCTGGTTCACAGCAACCTGTGAACTCCTGAACACCAGCAGGTTAATTAGCTGCTTCCTATCCACCAACTAAACACTATGTGCTGAGAGGAGGGGACACCAGGAACCTGGAGTGTGGTGGTCATCTTCTGAGTCAGCTAATCTATACACATGAATCTATTATGCTGATTAAATGCCTAGAGTAGGTGAAGCACTATGGAAGTGCTCGGAGTTGCAGGAAGCCAGAGTTGTTGCAATACCAAAGGTGCCATCTGATGGATGGGAGATCAAACGGAGGTCTCCACTACAACTGCTCATTAATGATTCTGTAGCATTTTTCAGGACACAAATCTTCCCTGGGAATTGAAGGTGAACTCCTCATCAAGATCTGAGCTTATTTTTTTCCTCTTCCAGCTCCAGTTAAAAATCAGATGCGATGCTGAAATGCAGTATAAGCTATGAAAAACACTAACCTGAACATAACAGGTTATAGTTGACTAAATCCACCATTATTCTTTTACAATTTCCTGTCCTACAATTTTTTTCTGGCTATGTCACTATGCGACAAGCTGAAAGGCTGAGCTGATTTCTGGACTGTACTGTGGGCTTTCTGTATGATGTGAGATCAGATCATATAGGCCCACAGTCCTCATTCTGGATGCCTGGTTTGATCCCCCTGAGACTATTTTGAGCTGGTTGTTCTCCCAGTGTTGGTACTGCCCGTGCGTAGTGCTGGCTATGGTGCTCAGGCTCTGCAGAGGGCTCGTCGCTCTGCTCGCCTGCAGCCAGATCCACAGCGCTGAGCGATGCCCAAGTGCTCTGCAGGTTGGATCCTGTGCCATTTGGCCAGTAGCACACAGAAGGTGGCCTGAGCCAAATCCCCCTCTGGGTCTAGGCTAGTTCTTAGCCAGAGAGGGAGGCTTCCAGTCAAACCAGTGCCTAGCGCCTAAAAGTGGAGGCACCTCAAAGTTAATGTGTTTTGTAGGCTGGAAAGGGAATGAAAACCCACCTCCTTTACAGCAGCATGATGTGGCCAAGTTCGTTAACATTTATTAGGTAATGATGAGCTCTACTATTGAAATGCTTGTAAATAAGCAAACCATCTACAGATGGCTGTTTAATGGGCTCTGCTACCAGGCTGTAATACCTGACCCCACGCGCAGATGTTGCTTTCCTTGAGCAGCTGTGCCACACGTTCTGCCGAGGAGACCTTCCCTACCTTCTCCAGCTGAGTTTCAGCTTCTCGAAGTCTATGTGCTCCTTCCCCCTGCTCACCGCTCCAGCCCTGTTCCCAAGGTATCGGCATTCCCCCGGTTTGCTGTTTGGAGGAGCAGGCTGCGGTGCTGTCATCCTTTGTGTGCGCTTTGTCTTTGTGCCAGCTCGCATCCCGAGGAGCTGCAAAGTGGCACCCGCGCTCTCTGTCTCACAGCAGGCATGTTTTGCATTTACTGACACATGGGGAGTGACTGACTAATACTAACATGAAAACAATTCTGACAGAACAAGGGCTTGATGCAGGAGGGGAGAAAAAAATCCAGGAAAACAGAGCATGTTCAGCATATGCTATTGCTCTCACCAGTTCAATAAATATTTATTGTATTTCTTATAATTGAGTTCCTCCAGTGTAAACCAAAGTGGAAGAGAGTGTAAGGAGAAGTTTAGGCAGATGGCCTGTTTTATTTTTCTTTTTTAAAGGCAAAAAAAACCCAAACCAAAACAAAACCCCAGCTCCCCCACCCATCCACACCAGCGGAGCTTTTTCACACTATAAATGAGGAACTATTCCAAAAGAGGTTTCTCCCAGCATGCAGATAACTTGGGAGGAAATCAATAGAAAAAACAGAGGAGATGCAGCCCCCACAACCTTCTCTGTGTTCATTTGGGACTTGGAGTGTGCAAGTGTAGGGGAACCTTCATCCAGCCAATCTTGATATCAGATGAAGCCTTTCATCATCAGAGCTTTATAAATACTTTAAAAAATGCATCTATCCTTAGGAAAAGGCAGTAACTGAGGCCATAGTAACAGCTGCTCTGAAACCATTGAATGCAAGTTGATAGAAAAGACATGTGATCTGGTGGGAGTAAATCTAAAAACCCATAGGTGTTATGTTGGTTATTATTTGGTTATTCTGTTGGAGCTTTTCCCTGGACGCTTCTCCCTCGTTTCTGCAGTTGGCTGTTGGACCTGATTTTCGTTCTTGGTGTCCCCACTCTGCTTGCCTTGTTGAGCTGTTAAAGCCCCGCTCCTTGGATTTAACCAAAGTCTTCGGGCTGTTTGGAATTTGTCATTTTTAATGCTGTTTTTTGGCAGAAGCATCCACGTTCTGTGACATTTCCCTTTAATTTAGAGCCACTTTGGAGCATCTGTAAATGGTCATGAGATAGGAATATAATTAAAACAATTAAAATTCCTATCTTTCCCAACGCCCTCTCTCCAATGGACCTTTTTACATTGCATCAGAGAGAGTTTTCCTCCCGCCCCAATACATTTTTCAGATGCTGACATCTGGAGACATTCATCAAAGAATAACTTCCACTAGAAACCAAAAATCCATTAATGAAGCTGGAACTATTTGCATAGTAGAAATTATACTTAATAACCTTTAAGGGGAAAACTCATGTGATTGATGTAGAATACAATTATAGTTAATGGTCAGGGCGCAGGGGTGTTAAAGGCTGTTTTTCAGATCCATTTTTCCATCTCTGGTGCACTGAGGCCAGTGCTCCTTTGCGGGGCACAGGAGCTGGAGGAGGCGGCTGTTCCCAATAACCCTGCTGAAGGGCATCATCTGGAGTGCACCTTGCACCCCAAATCTGTCCCAATGAGGGCACAGAGGCATCGAACATGCGGCAGAAAGCAGGGCTGGCTGGTGGTGGCTGAGCTTTTCACCAAGGCCTGTAGAACTGTGACAGCATTCCTTGGGTTTTGTGGGGAAAAAGCTATCCGTAGGGACTGCTGCCTTGGGAAAGGGGGGAAAAACATGGTTTGCTTCAGCCCTTAGTATCTTGCTTGCTTTTGCCTCCCTCTGTGTGAAGGGCACAAGGAGACTTCAGGAGGGGAATGTTGCCTGTTGTGGCCATGGATATGATAGGCTTTTTTTTGGAAGCTCAGGTATTTCACGTGTCCTGCGAAGCTGGGTTAATGGAGCAAGCAGGCATCCCGCCCACAAGTTCACTGGAAAGAGGAACCGTGTGAAGTTGACACAGACGCTGATTGTGTGCCCGCAGGGGAGCTGTCTGGAGCAAGTCGGGGCTAAGGCTGTTAAAAGAAATGATATTGCACCAGCATGGAGGAGATAGCTGGAAATTGGACCTGTGTGTCTGTCGTCTGCCCCTGTGATTTGGAAAGGAGCTGGGCTGGCTTTCCCGCAGCTGCACTGCTGCCCCAGGGCCAGTTAACCCAGTTCGGCACCCAGCTGGGGACGGGTGTAGACCCAGCACGCAGCTGAGGGACGAGGGGCGGGCTCGCTAAGGCTCTGTAATTCGGCTGCATCTGTGTGATCAAGTGAGCAGGTTGCACTATGGATTCATAGCACATTTTGATCTTCTATTCTGAAGCAGGTTCTGCAATTTGTATCTTCTTGTATCCAGTGCATGCCAATAGTGGTGGTTCTGGACTGTCAGTATCTGAGAACGGTTAGTGCTGAGATCTTTAACAAATCCCTTTAAAGTACTATCTCAGGACAAGTAATTCGGTTACTGTGAAGCAGCCCCTATCTCATCTCTGTGCTTTCAGCCCTTCAGGTGCTGCCCATTGTATTGTCATTCTTCAGCACTTGAGTCCAGCTTTTGCCAAACAAACAATATTATTCTAATTCAACATAAGTATAACAACATAGCAGCACCTCCTGTGTTGGTGAAGTGCTGAGCTGTGGGGAAGCAGATGGATGTCTCACAGTCTGTGTGCACTAGAAGCAAAACAAACTGAGGAGAAAACTTGTGTAGATGAACCCGCACTATTTAGGGGATGTCTTGGTAGAGCTGGCCACTCAGTCCTCCCCATTTCTGGCAGAGAAACATCAAACCTGAATTCCCTTTATTTTAAAGCTGCAAAGCAGCAAGCAAGCCATGAGGATTGTTATGCCCTTTGAGTGGGGCTGAAGAGCAAAGTCCATCCTCTCACACAGGACCAAGAAGGGAGCAGAAGACACTTGTTTCCCCACCTGCCTGTGCTGGACCTGGGGCTGCTGGGCAAAGGGACAGTGCTGCGATGGAGGGGAGCGGGGCCCAGCGTGTTCCCCCCATGGCTGCAGCATTGCACCAAAGGTGCTGCGTAGGAGGATGCTAAAGTTCTGTATTCCTCTAAGGCTTTCCGGATTACAGAGTTTGTTTTTCTGTTTTTAAAGGGATCAAAGTTTCTAAGCTGATTTTCATTCAGATGTCTGATAGTGGTGACAGCAGAGGAAATCAAAGGAGAGAATTATTGTCTGTGCATCTCAGTCATTCTTGTGGCTGCCTTTATCTGCAAGAACATTTCTGTTCCTTAAAGCCACACTTAACATAAACATAAAACCTTTTTGGCAGGTGGGCTCTGTGCTGGTACTCGGATTTTTGGATTTCTGTGACAGATGGAGTCTTTGACCCTTTCAGATCTGGAGCTTTGCACTTGCATTCTATTTTCAACTGCCTTTTTATTTATTACTCAAAGAGAAATGTGTAAAGGAAGCAGGAATAAGAAAGAATGTTAAGTCCTTTTTTGCTCAAGAAATACTAGAATGAAGACCTTCAATCAACACTTCATGAGCTTGGGGTCATTTTAATATGGTTTTTGCAAGCTGATTTCCTTTAACCAGAGCATGATTCACTATCACACGTAGGCTTGCAATGTAGAGGTGCAGGATTCTGTATACCAAAGAATTAGCCTTGATAGATTGCCATTGGTAATGACAAAGGATGATGGCTTTGTGCCCTTGTAGACGGTGACCATGATATTTAAAACTCAAGCAGTGTCAGTCCTTATCTACCTATGGTATAATCTGATAAGATACCCTGGTACAGACTAGCCCAAGCATATAAGTGTTTCAAATAAATAGCTCCTTGCTGCACGGCCTGTTTTCCACTATATGTTCTTTAGTCGTGCCTATAATTGGACTGTGAACACTCTCTGTGCTGGACTTGCCAACCTTAGATGAATGTGAGGCCTGGAGGGGCCACTTGACATCCAGACTCTTTATAACTCCGCAAATTCAGAGTTGAAGTTTAGGGCACGGCCTGGCCTTCTGTGGGAGGCAGAGAAGTGGGCGATGCCTGCAGCTCTGGATGAATCAAAAGGTGTGGAAAAGGCAGGGCACGGCTCTCCCTCCCGCTCTGCAGCAAACGTGATCTCGTATTCCGGGCATCCCTGCACCTGATGCCTCCACAGTGTGAGTGGGAGCTCAGTGAGTTGGTTACAGAGCAGCCTTGTCCAGGAGGCAGAGGAAACCCACTGCACCCACCTGGGGCAAGAAAACAACCCTTCCTTCCAAAGGTACCTCGCCATGTTGTTTCCATTAACCACCCATTCAGAAAAATAAACAACTTCAAATTTGCTGGCCAGCTTGGCCAGGAGTGCAGATCTCTGAGAAAGGAAATCAGCTCACCTGCTGGAAGCTGAGATGGAAGATGAGAAACAAGATGCTTAAATCAGGATCCTATTCAAAACTAAGTCTGTGCATGATTATTCTTTGTCTTACCACTCCTCAAGGATGTTTAGAGGGCATTAATGACTTGTCTTTCACTCGGAGAGATCTCGGAGCAAATCAGAGATTGTACACAGTATGATAAATCAGTTCTGCAGTCAAAGGCATGCCAGAACCCATCTGAGGCAGGTTTCATTTGCATTACAGTGCCATTAGGTACCATAAAAAATAATTTGTTAAGCTTTCACTTTGCACTGTGCTTGAGCTAATCCATGAGCCCTGTGCAGCTGGGGCTGGGTGTCCAATGCAGAGCTCTGCTACACTGTAGACTTAGATTTAGTCTAAACTCTGCAGATTTAGACCTATGCCAGGTGTGTGTTTATAAGCAGAATCTGTATTAGTGATACTGGGGTACGGCTGTTTGTGGGGCAGTTGTTCCAACCAGTGCTGAAATACAACCATCTCTGGGATGAAATGTACAGGTTAGCTTTTCAACTGGACTGCCTAGGATCAGGGAGAAATAAGTTTGTATTCGGTAAAGATTAGCAAAGAAAATTAGAATTGCTCAGATAGCAGTTACTCTCTGGAATTAAATTCTTCCTCTTGTAGACACCATCCTGGAAATAACTAATTAAGCTTCAGTCTTGACTCTTCTCTTGTTCTTTCTTCTCTCCTCATTCACCTTCAATCTGATCAGCAGAGTTCACTGTAAAGTGACACTAGTGATGTGACTCTCTGGTTTGGGGAGAAGCTGTTTCTCTTTGAGAATCAGTAGAACCATTTTGTTGGAGTCCAAGTTTGACTTTCAATAGTCTCCAGTTGTAGTTCTGATCCAGCCAGATGGCTCGGCCTGTGAAGTCTGGTGGGATCAGAGGCAGACGGTGCAAGGAACAAGTGGATTGAGTATTATGGTTTCCACAAAACAAGCCTCACAACCACAGAGAATTGAATAGATCATCTCTGTGCTTATTCCCGTTTTGTGAGCTCGAGAGACACACTTTAAAGTGCTTCATTTTACCCCCAATTAACTTTAATTCATTTTGTCTTGAGCTCTTGAGAATGGAAACCCTGCCAGATTGGTTGTCTAAAGTCCTTTTTTATTTTAAAAAAAAAAGACAAAAATGTGAGGTTCACACTGATTGCACCAAATTCTTTAAAATAAGAGCTTTTGAGTGAATGATTAAATTTTCACCTCTATGGAAATAAGGCTCTATGTGCAAAGTGGAGAGCCTGACAAGTGATTGATTATTAATTCCTGTGCAATGTAATGGCCTTGAAGTACCATAGGAAAACAAAAAAATCACTTACTCACTTGGTAGGGTCTAATGAGTAATATTAAATGCTCCTACCAGAAAATAAACATTTGGGGGGTAAGTTACTGTCACCCCATTCTACATTAAGACTAGGAGTTAAAGTAGACAGAAACCTGTTGGATTTGGATTCTTCCAAGGCGTGAACATTTAAGTATAGCCAACTAAGCAGTAGTGCAGTAAAAATCAGACTGAACATAAGCAAGGTGGAAACTGGAGAACCATGGAGCAAGTTACAAAAGTCCCCTTGTCTTTGACTGAAATCTTTGCCAGCAAACTTGTGAGTTAAAAGTTATTATTCTTGCTTTCTTACTCTATTTAATCTGGCAATAAAGTCTCCCATATAACAAGAACACTAGTTATTGCCTGACCACCTAAAATTGCAGTGCAACAAGAGAACACCTAATAGCCTATGTGTTATCCCCATGGAAGGAAATGATCCATTAGCAAAATGCTATAAACTGGCAGGCAGGAGGGCAGCTAAGCATTTTGACCCTATTAGCCTGGAGATAGGAAACCTAGTAATCCTAAATGTGATTGCCTTGGAGATAAGTTTAATTATTGAAAATGCTAGAACTGCAGAAAGCCTGCAAAAATCCATCTTTCTTTGGGAGCAAAAGGAAGCGATGAGGTAGTCTAGCAGCTAGAAAAGGGAACAAAGAGCCCCACAACTAATACATTTCATCCTTACGGAATGCAAACATATAAAATATGCCAGCTCTCTCCAGGAGATTATGGGATGCCTTCTTGAAAAAGTATTTCTACTGCATTTTTACTTCCTTTTAGTACTTTTCTCTGGCATCTGGATGATGCCCTCAGTTCTGCAGCTGTGTATGCATGGAAGTGTGTGTCTCATCCTTTTGGTTAGAAGGGTCCAGAGAAAGTGTGGTCACAGGGAGCCATGTGTATGGAAAAGCAACTTCATGAGCATAAGAATTCCATAGTGCTCATTGTGGCTGTCACATAAAATGGTGGAAGTTTAGTTGTGTGAGGGGAGAACCTCTTGGATTGTTCTCTAGAAAGTTTTAATATCAAACATGATATCTATGAATTCAATCAAGGATCCAAGTGGAGAAGTAAATGCTGGATATATGGGTTCTCTGTGCCATGCATGTTTGAAGTGCTGCTTTGTGCCATTCCTTCCAGAGTTAATACTTCTCTGAGTGAAGGTCCAAGAAGGCAGCTCATGCTGTGGTTGAGATCTGGAGACAACAGTACCAAGTGAACAGGCAGTTATGTTGTCCAAGTCCTATGTCCTCAGATCTGTTTCACTGCTTCGGGGTAGTGAAGAGTAGCTCAACCATATGACTACACAAATCATAAATAGCTATGCCTATATCCAGCTGTAGACTTAGGGAATATTTTTTTCCACAGCACTATCTAACTCTCTCTGTTTATCTATGAAAACAGAAGTAGTAGTATTCCAGGTTATTGTTAATTTAGGTCCTTGCTGATAGTAGGTGATCAGGAGTAGCTGTTGGCTACCTATTTACATTGCTTGAAGTTGTTATAAGAAATTCCTCCATCAATGGGGAAATTTCAAGACAGTCAAAAGCTTAGCTAGGTGTAAGTCCAAACAGCAATATATCTTTTATACTGTTGCGTGGCTGTCTGCCTTTAGCCCTGAGGCTGTTTAAGTGTCTGTATCTATGGAACAGTTGAAGTTCTCTGTGAAATCTTAATAATCTCTACCATGTCTCTGAAGTCAAAAGACTAACCTGAAAAGAAGCCTCACACTAGGAGCGGGTCCATGGATAGGAACAGAAGGAAACGGTTCGTATTAAATGGAGCTGAAGGTAAACACGATGATTCCTGACTCTTTTTCTGGGCTTTATCAGTAATAAAATTAAGAATGAAAATTCAAATGTTGGCAACATCAAATAATGTCCTATGCAGTGCCGGTTGTACTGTGGTGCTTTGGGAAGCAATCCCTTTTCTGGAAGGGTTTGGCACACTCAATGAGTGTCCCATGTGTTCGGCTGCCAGTATGAAGGGACATAGTTATTAGCTTTATGGAGCTACCTGTTGTGTGAAATGGTGAGAGCCCTGCATGGAGGCTTTTGTACTTATGTCAAAGCATTGGCTCAGGGAAGCAACATGGGACATTCTGTGATTCTAAGTTCCACAGATATGCCCTCAGAGCCTTGTTAGTTTAATTCTTGAACTGTTCCAGCTAACCTGCATGAAGCGATGCAACAACTGTATCCACAGGTGGGGGGCTCAGGCAACCCAAGCCAGCAAAAGGGAATCCTGCCTCCCCGGGGGAGAAAATGCTGTGATCCTGGAAGCCTCATCTGTGGTCTCAGGGGCTGGAAGCAGAACCAGCTTCTCTACTTGGCTGAAAGCTGGTGAGGGACTTGCAGTTGTTTTACGTGTGGTCAGGAAAAGGTAACACGCACAGCTGTACCTTGAAGTTTATCTGACCCAAATGGTTTACAGAACAGCCTCAATGATTGAGGAGAAATAATTGTGCTCTTTAACACCTCAATAGCAGAGTGTATCGATCATGCGGGGGAAAAACCTGCCCTAACCGCTAATTGAAACAGCAGTTGATTAGCAGTGGGTGCAGCACCTGTTGTCATGGCAGGGAAACTAGTTGTTAAGGAATCACTTGGAAAGGACTGGCATCGCTGATGAGCTTCAGGAAAGCCATGCCCTTATGTCACTGCAGGACACGGACCGATGAACTGAGACTGAAAGAGAAGACGGGTGACCCCCATGGATGGCGAAAAGGCAATAACCTCCACCGGGTCTCTTGCTTTCTCATTCCCAGACTTCAGCATGCAATTGCATGGGGCTACTTAAAAAGCCTCCAGCAAGTCTGAGACTTCAAAAGACCAGATGTGAGAATTTCATTTTAATGCACTGACACTAAGCCCAGGGTCATTGGTAATATCTTGAAGAAGCAACAAGCAATCGTGTAAATATGTGTCCCCTGGCCGTCTGCTTCTGTTAGGCAGTGCTGGGTATTTTATCACAAATTAATCACGCATTCTGACAGTAGCTGGAGTGGCATTTTTCTGCTGAACTTATCCCTTTAATTAAATGTAGATGCTCCATCTTCAGGCTGACAGTCTCGGGACACCTGTTTAATTTTTTAATTGGGGCCAATGATTTGCCTGCTCATCGTGCTTTTCCTTTTTGCCTCTTCTCATCCCCGTGCATGTTCTCAAGACATAGCAAGCAGAGCTGCCGATATTGAACAGGACAGGCTGGGCTGACAGCTAAGGTCACTGCAGTGAGGAGCTGGAGCACTCATGTGCTTGAACTGAGAAAACTGCCGCATCTCTTAAATGCGGATTGACAGAAGCATCCGGGGGACAGCCTTTCTTTTCTATAGGAAGCATTTAATTACTGCTTTGCATTCAATAGAAACATTCACAAGTTTCTGCACTCAGATCTCCCTGAATCATGATGTGTCCGATTGTAATTTTCTTTCTCTTCTGTATAGGCTGCTTGAAATGTGTTTGAGAGAGATTTTTGTGGGGATTTTGCGCTTTAAAATAGCCCTTTTGATCCTCATAGAATCCCAAAACGACAAGTGGGCAAACTGCTCTCTTCTCGTGATAATCTAGATGTATCTGCCCTTTCTGTGCACAGTTTAAAAAGGCTTGCTTGGAAATATTGTCTTGTTTAGTGATTATTTTCTGAATTGAGTGTTTTTATGCTTCATTCCTTCATACAGAAGATTTGGCTTTTTCTTTTCTTTGGATTCAGAGTGCTTTTCTGAAGTCAAGAAAGATAACTTTGTCATTTTTAAGTAATACACTTTGCGTTTCAAATGCCTTTCCAGGTAAGAATCTTTGAGGAGGTCACAAATAGTAATTAAGCCATATATGAGTTGAGGTCTGGTTTTGTGCAGGGCTGCCTGGCTCACCATGTGAGATGACTGAAGGTGACATCCCTTTGTGGAAGAGACTGAAGGGTCTTCATGTCCTTCTAGCTCTCTGAAGACACAGTTCTTAGTAAACATCTTTTCCGGGTGCCTCGGTTCAGCAAGGAAGAAAAATGGAGCTCTTTCTGCTCATTTTGCAGCTGTTTCTATAGAGCAATTTGCAAGGTAACAGCTGTCAGATGGCTTCTTCTGGAAATAAGGCCTGGAATAATATCCCACTTATTCAATTGACTTAGGTCAGTGTATACCAGGGCTGTTACTGTGGTTAATTCACATTGCCATACCTCGTATGCTGTTCATGCACCTGATGTCTTAGACTGTGGCAGGAAATAGTCCCTGGAACTATAACTTCATGTCGCTGGTGTTCTTTGTGGTGTAAGAGTTGCTCAGAATCCTGCCTGATCACCCCATTTGTGGCTGCCTTCCAGCTGCGATCCTATGCTATTTTGCATGGTTTGTTTCACCTTCCCTTGGGTAAGGGTGCCCTGGGTTGCTCCATGGGTGCCTCAATGTGATGCCACCTGTCTGTCCTGATGCTGGCACTAAGATCAAGATGTCTGCCTCCTTTTCAGTTGTGATAAGTAGTCATGACCTGCAGGAATACCTGTATTTTATAGTCTTTAATGTGAACTTTGCTATTCTGTTGAAGCACTTCACGTTTGTCTTACCTGGACTGGGCTCACTGGTACTGCAGACTTTCACCAGAGTCAAAAGTCTAGGCCTAAAATCATGCACAAAAGGTGCTTTTTGGGCACATAGAGCCCATATCATAACTCACGTTGGAGAGATGGGAAATGTTGCAGTGACCGTCAGAGGACAGGAGCAGGGAGGGCTGTTGAAGAGGAGACAGGTCAGGCTGCGGTGAGGAAGACACCTTATTGTGAGATGGAATCTGGGAAATGGGGGGTAAGGACCTCCCTGGGAGTTCTTCTCAGCTTTGGAAAAGACTCTGCCGCTCAAATACAGCGAGTCTGACAACAAGCAGAGGGTCTGTCCCTCTCTGTCCCTCTCTGCTCCCCGCTGTCTCTTAAGCGGCACCTCGGGAGCGAGCGGCTGCTATCGGCACAGCTGCACGGTGCCTGGAGATGCGGCTTGCCCAGCCCTTCTTGGCCTCTGCCTGCTTCCTGGGGGAGCAGACTGTGTGTTCAGTGCCCCACTGTGTTCAGAAACTCATTTATTTACAGCTAGCTTTATTCTTTTTTTTTTTTTTTATTTTGCTGTTTCAGATTGTTTTAAACCTGTTGTGCATTTGAGGATGTTTGGGCTTTTTCTTTTCATGTCCTCCCTTTGAGAAAAAGAGTTGACAAGAAAGAGAGAAACTTGGCTTCTTTCACAGAAACTCCCATTAACAAATGTCAGAGAGGGACGCTAATCCTCTCTCTGATTCCTTTCTGTATTGCTTTTGTTGTGTGCGGTTGGTTGTTTGTCTTCCTTGACTGAGCAGGACTGAGAGCACTGTGCTGAGTATCTGAATGCAGAGAGTTAGAAACAGGAACTAAGTCCTGAAGCTGAAATATAACCCAAACTTGACAAGTTTTGGTGAAATACAAAACCTGACAAATGCTGATACGTGCTTAAGGCACTAATGGTCACATCCAAGTGCTGTACTGACCGTCAGGTCTCTTGCAAGTCTCCAAAGCAAAGAAAACCCAAGTAGCTCTGACTTGCAAGTTCCTTAGGTACGGCTGTCTGGATATTGCTCAAACACCTTTCTCCCCAGGGCTGGACTTTGTGCTGGTGTAGACACAACACAGCAATAAAAGGGATTCTTGTACTGGCTCTAGATCTTTCTACACCAATTCAGACCACTGAACCAGTGCAGAGCACCCTATGGGCAATGTACAGAGCCGCTCCCAAGCCTGGCATTCCTGGCAAGCTTCCACATGGTGGTTCATACTAAAAACCTACTGCTGAAGAAGTGTTTTCCCTTTTACCCCTCTCTTCTGGGATTTGCCCAGAAATGGCTGGTGTCTGATAGCCTGATCGCATTTGTGAATGAGTTGGTCACAGTCCAATCCTCAATATCCATCTGTATTTCTCTGCATCAGACTGTGATCCAGCTCAGTTGGTCTGATTAGCACAGCCCTGGAGGGGCCACTGGCTAAATATCATGGTGACTAAACCTTAACCTCCAGCTTTGGGCTGGGTCCATCACACCAAGAGGTAAAGGAATGCGTTTTTAGCCACTGATGATGCTGTTTGGCCAAAGTCTGTTTCTGATCCAAAATGTTTTGGGCTGGGTTCTGATTCGTTTAACTCTAGCTTCGTAGTAACTTAATTTGCCTGTGAAAATAATTAAAGACTAAAGGATTATTTGGTGTGAAGAAAGGTGGAAGAACTGGACCCTTGATTAAAGCACTAAAAATAGCTAAACAGAGTTTCAAAAAAGATGTAATTACTTCTTTTATCTGCCCAGCTCTTATCACTTGGGAAAGTTACTGAATATTTCTTGGTGTGTTTTCAGACCTATGACTTGATTGCATATTGCAGAGTCTCTTTTGCGGCTCCTGAACATTGCAGCAATCTCTGCTTAAACAAATGTTAACAATGGCAGTCAGGTACCCAATGCATTTGCTTTTTTGTGCTGTCAACTCATCCTTTCAAAAGACGCAATTTGAAATCAGTTTCTTCTGTATTTATTCTCCACCAGTGCACTCCCAGATCAGTTTTGCTCAGGTTTAAAGTCAAAACAAGGTTTCTATACCTGCTGGTGCCGAATGCTCAGCCTGGCATCTCAAACTCAAGCTGTGTTGTTCCTGCTGCGTGTTACGGCGCCGACAGCCGCGGCTCTGGGGCCAGCCCTTTGCTGGCCATTTTGCTGCCAATGCAGGAGGTGGAAAAAATATTGCTTGCTGTTCTATGCAGATTTTGTTTTTACCGGAAAACTAAACAAGCATTAAGCCAAACTGCTCTCTCCTTTGCAGGGAGCTAGCTCTGTTTTCAGAGCTGCTCCAAGATTGCTCAGGTGCTGTAGGCAGTGGGGACTGTAGACTTGGAACAGGCTCTGAAGGCAGCAATGGGTGGTACCACAGTGTCTTTTAAATGATGTTACCCTTCTGCTTAAAAGCAAACAAAGAAATACCTCCTTGAGTTTATAGCCTTTATTGTTTCCTGATGCAGCCCATTAAAAAGACAAATGGATTTACAGTAGCCTGCAGTACTGTCCAATGTGCTGTGGTGGATACATAAATGACAGCTTGACGGTTTTCTCTGTGTTCTCTCAGCAAGGCTCTTTTTAATTGTTAGAGGGTTTTCTCTTCTTCCATTAGTGTGATGTCATTATATTGCAGCTCATGGGATTTTTACACTAAATATTTCATGTTGGGGAGCAGAAGTGGTACTTTTTGCTTGTCACGGTTTTGATTAGGAATTCCACTGATCCCTGTCCAGAAGAGCCCTTACTAAAGTGTAGCTAGGGAATTAATAAGTAAAAAGTGCATGAAAACTTTTTGTCAAAGTTAGGACAGTAAGCATTCCTATGGCTTCTTAGTCTTCTGTCTCTCAGCCTGAACAGAGGCAAATTAATATTCTATTAAAACTTTGCTTTCTTCTTGCAGGGTCAGTTTTGGCTCGAATGCCCTGCTGTGTGCATGGCGAGTTGCAAGGGATATTGAGAGGAATAAACTGCTTTGGATATTGAGCAATGTTCTGAGGTCTCTGCTCATTACAGTATTGTTTTTTTCCTCTCCATGTTTCAGTATTTTGGATCTAGTTGAAGCCCTTTACCACAGGCAGAATGACACTGAGAAGTCAATTCTATTTTTTTTTAAATATAAAGACTAAATGTCAGTGTAGTTTATATGTTCTTACAGTTGGGCTGATTTGGGTAATCTTTCTCTGCCTTGCCATGCAAGATTAAATCAAACTATGCCTATTTATGTCAAAGGAAAAATGTTCCCCCAATTCCTTCCTCTGGGGCCAGACTTGAAGGGTTCAATGTATGGGAGGCCAACAGCCAGTGAAAAGAATGTGAGCAGAAACATCTTTCCCTTAATAAATGAGTTTACGTGCCATTTACGTTGATAGGTTTCATGACAAAATACTGCAGTGCAAAGCAGAGCTGCCTGGTCTTCCATCCAGGAGCTGGTTATCGCTTTGATCTCACAAGCTGGTTCATTGTACATTTTCAGAGGATTCTGAGATTTCTTAAAGCAAGTGGCAAAAGGTGATTTTTTTGTTTTGATTTGTTTCCTCAAGTCTGTGCATGCCAAAGTCTTGACAAGGTGAAGCCTTGTGCGGTGTATTAGTTGGCATGTTTCCTTGCCCTTCTGAAAGTCCGTTTGATTTTGTTAGTTTTCTGCTTTGTACCTTCAAGCAACAATTCAACTTTAACAATGTATGTGAAAAACTCTGCAAAGAGTTACTTTTATTTGATGACTGGCTCAAACAACTCTTTTCTGTGACTTACATCCCTACTTCCAGCTGCCAGCTGAGACATACAGTGCCTGCTCCACTGGATAGTGGTTATACAAATTGTACTTGTGTGGGCAGCACCTGTCAAGTCCTCAACCCAAGTACTCAGAGTCCTTAAGACTTTGTTCCCGTGATTTGTTTTTATTCCTCCCCTCTGTAGGGTGTCCTCATAACTTCTGGAGCCACTGATTGCCATTGGCTAACCACATCTGACAGAAAAGTGGTAGTCTTAAAGATGAGTTTCTAAAGTCTTTGTGAAAGATAGTTGATGAGGCACTTCCATGATGGTCTCCTCTGCCCAGATTGAAAATGGGCTTAGCTGTTCTTAGATGGGAACAAGCTGAGAACTCTCAGGAACGCCTGGCTGTAGGAGGGTTTCAGCTGAAGGTTATACCACCTTGGTGGTTTAGTCAATGATGAGATATGGGTCTGCTGGGAAGGCTTCATCCTAGGCTTGCACAGGTCCCAATGTGACCTGCAGTGTATGTACTTTGCTTTGTGCAGATTTACATTCAGCTACTGAAGTCTTTCCATGTTGGTGGTGGACTCAGACCTTTCATGGGGCTTTAACTTCTCTCTTCATGTAGCTCAAAGTTTCCTTAATGGGTCTTGTTAGGAGGAACAGACAAAGGCTGACAGACTGGGAGGGTTGACTCAGCTGCCATGCAGAAGGGTCAGTCCTGATTCAAGCCTCACTGAGCATTTACATCTGCAGAATTGGGCTGGGAGCTGTGATGTTGACAGACTCTTTACTATGTGAGTTTCCCAGCATCTATCACTGATGCTGGTACCCTAAGGGCATGCAGCTTAGAGCAAGGACTGGTGAGCTGAAGGAGATGAGCAATGCGGAGGGAAGGGCAAGGGGAGGGCAGGAGGCTTTCACAAATCCCTGAAGTTTCCATTCAGGGTTGTCTCTCAACAGTTTGCCTTTCTCTTTACATTTAAGTTTTAAAGTATTGGAAAACATGAGTTAAGGAAACGGTGCTGGTTTGCCTTTGGAAATGTAGTTGACCTCTTCTGTATGTCTTGATATCAGGAAATCTGGATGAAGTTGTAGTCTGATGCCAGGGTGAGAGGGGTTTGTTATGTATTTCCAAGGAGCATGGGAATCACTATCCTACATGATCCCTGCCAATTACAAAATCTATTTGTCTTCCTCTCAAAATAACATTGTTCCCTTCCCCTGTCAGCCCAATCTCCATATTCTCTCTGCTGATCTGTACCCAGTTCAGTATTCTCCAAAACCTTTAATTTTACAGGGGCTATGAGATCTGTAGCCTCTGCACTACTTGGATATATAATGAGACCTCATGTGATGGCTCACCTGCTTGTGACTGGTATCATAGCACAGATTTCCTTGTTATCTATCTTGGCATGCCCCCATACTTTATTGGATGCTCTGAGATTAAATCTGGTTTCACTTCATAAAGTGACTCTGAAATATGGACACAAACCAAAGCCCAAACAGATGCAGAGAGTTGATTGCATTATGTGTATTTTTCAGTTCTTTGAGTGGATGAATTTGTAGCTTTCCTAATGATGTTTGGCTGGTGTGTGAGTGGGGGCTGAGGTGGCAGGTTGCCCAAAGTGTTGTGACTGATGTAGGATGAGCCGGGAGCCTCTGCATGCTGGGTGGGAAGAGGGACTTGGCAGGTACCATGTCCCACCTTCTAATGTCCTTGGCTTCAGGAACTCTTCATTTTGTTAGCAGGGAAGGCCAGTCAGGCCCAGCATGTCGTAAAACAAATCTGCTGCAGATGAAAATGTCATGCTTGTTTTTTAGCAGATCCCATTTAAATGGCAGCGTGAACCTAGATATCATCTGCTGTGTGCGCTCTTTGTTCTGAGCTTGTACAGACGGGTGATTTGCATGGCCATCGTTTCCAGAAGTGTCATCTGCCTCAGACCAGATGTTCATCCTTCCTCTGCTGAGACTCTGCTCTTTTCTTCTTCTTCCTAAGTCTTGAAGCAAAGCTACTACAGACATTATCATCAAGACTGAAACTGTGCAGTCTTGTCTCAAGTGGCATACATCCAGCTATTATAATATCAGTGCAGTTAATTGTGCTGAACGCTCCTCACCACATCTGCTGCTGGTTTCTCCCAACACCCCTTGTTCATGCCTTTGCATATGTAGACATAAGAGGTAGGTAAGCCCCACCCTACCATAACTGACTTCCCTCCACCTGGAGGAGTATTCAATGAAGGCCCAATGTGAAGTTTGGTGTCCTGCATGAAATACCCTTTCCCACTGCCAAATCAGCATGGAGACTTGCACAGATCAGCCACCAGTTGACTGGAGGTGCTGAGGATTGCAGCAGTCCCATGAAACTGATGATTGTGGTGTTACATGATCAAAGCTAGATACTGGTGTGACTATGTGGTTGGAAGTTTTGAGAATGAAATTAGGATAAGGTCTATTTTGTATTGCGGCATACAAAAATAAGTTACTGGCTGTATCTTATGCCCTTTTTTTGCTATCCTGGTACCATGAAAGCATCTTCAGTTTGTTTTGTTGCATAGATTACTTTTCCTGCATTTAATTCTGCCTCTGGAGTTCCTAAATCTTATTACAATGAGTGAAACAAACAACCATCCACTGGGAAAAGACTCTGAGATCTCAAATTGCAAAACCAAATACAACATGTTGCAGAGTAAAATGATTGTCTTTTCTGTTCCCTCCTCCTGCCTCCCCACTATGCCCACCAAGTTTTTCCATAATGTAAGCATAATTTTGGGTGGAAATTTCTTGTCTGAATTTCCTTTCTCTGACTGAATAGGGCACGTAATTCCTACGGTAGAATTACTTTAGCTTATGATGTTGTCTTTGAAGATTTATTGTTCTCTAAACATTCCTTGGATGCTGCTTTTCAATTTATTCCACTTTTACAGATAGCGAGAATCCTGTCCATTGCTTTTGTGCCTTTCTTTCTGTAATATGGGCTGAATGATGCAGCTAATTATAGGGAAATGAAACATTGCTCAGTGTTTATGAAGCCCTGACAGTGTGGTCTGTGCCTCACGAAACAGGAAATCAGTCCCTGCTCCAGTGCTCTCATGAGCTGAGCAGGGCAGTGGATATTACCTCCAAGCAAGCAATATCTGTGATGAATCAGATCACCAAAGCTGCTTCTTAAAGTGATACAAAGATTTTTTTTTTTATTATAATTTCTTGGTGAACTTCTTTGAAGAATCTCAGTGAAGTGCGTTCCCGCACTAAAATGCTGTCTCTGCAAAGATATGAATGGAAGTAGTGTGGTCAGATGTGTAACAACACCACCAAGTTGGGTGGGACTGTTGATGTGCTCAAGGGCAGGAAGACACTATAGGAGGATCTGTACCAGCTGGATTGATGGTCCCTTGTGGCTGATGAAGACAGTGCTGAAGTTCCCTTTCCTTTGTGTCCATCTGATGGTCTGCTCCTCCTAGCCCCCAAGGGAGAGTCTGTAGGGGAGGTTGTGTATGTGAGTGTGCATTGGAGCAGTGAGGACGAGCACCGTATTCAACTGTATCTATGAAACCTGAAAGCAGTTGTGACTGCCAAGCCTGGAGGTTTTTCAAACAACTGGAGTGTCGAGCTTTGGTTTGCCCAGCTGGGAGTGAACTATTAATTAATGTGTAAAAGGCCTTGGGAAAGTTCACAATAATGTACCCAGTTATGAAGTCAACAACCAACTTATGTTGGGTCTATGCACCTGAACACACTTTGTTCTTTTAGTTCTCCTTTAAGCTTTACTTCTCCCCCTCTGGTGGTGGTGTGGGTTTTTTTGCAGTTGTCGTCTTTACTTCTTCATTCTCCAGCACTGTAACCACACCTCCTGTAGAATTTTTGCACGCTTTAAGCTAAGTGATAGGGACAAGTTTTATAGCTGTTGAGATTAAATGAGGCCTTCTGGAGTATTTCAAGAGGGACCAGGCCCCCTGAGCAAACTGGAAAGGGCCCAGGCTTGCATATGGGCAGCAGGCTCTGAGCTGATGAGATGGCTCCTGCTGCGAGGGGGGAGCAATCCCTCAATGGATCAGCCCCCTGCAAATGGTTATAAAACAATCCACCGCAGATTGGGGGAAAGTTACAAACATATGGAATCGTTCATTTGGCTATCTTTTGAGCTAGCAAAGAAAATGAAGCTGTGCAATTTACGCAAAACGTGTAGGATACGGTGTCATTCTTTTGGATGCCTGTTTTAGAGTCTGGTGCTGAGCAGGGGTGTGTGTGCTGGGGACTTCTTGGTACAGGCAGGAGGCACTTTCAGATGAAGCTCCAGCTGGTTTCTGCACCCCAAAGTGACTGTGATGTGGTAAATCTGCTGCTCAGAGATCCAATAACTTTTTGCTCTGCGCAGGAAGGACAGAGAGAGAGATGCAGTAGGTGATTGTGGGAGAACAGTCACACTGAAATAATTTGTGAACAAAGTACTCTGCCTTGAACCCCAGCTGCCTCAGATTGGTAAATCTGCTGGGCTTTCTTCCCTAAAAAGTGGGACTGTAGCAGTCTGTGCCTCTGGAGGTAGCTGAAGTGCCGTGATTCAAGACCACAGGTGAAGGCTTGCTTTCCCATGAGCAGAACCCTGAGTTCATGGTGTGGTTCTGCTGAACTGCAAGTAACAGCTCACCCTGGTGTAGTGGATGGAGCAGAGCTGGATGTTGTTCACTGTTTTTCCAGGTGTGGTCTGACCTGAGCTGCTGTTTCTCTGCACATGCCTCCTACCTGGCCAGTTCTGCTCAGCCTGCAATGGTTTGCAGGTCTGGGCACTGCTTCAGCACACTGGACTTTCTGTTTCATCAGAAAATGTGTGTTGCCTTTGCGTTTTGTCTAGTTACATTTGTATGGTATGCTGGGTTTGCAGATCCCAGGATGTCAGGGGTTGGAAGGGACCTCAAAAGATCTAGTCCAATCCCCATGCTGGAGCAGCAACACTTAGATGAGGTTACACAGGAAGGTGTCCAGGCGGGTTGGAATGTCTGCAGAGAAGGAGACTCCACAACCCCCTGGGCAGCCTGGGCCAGGCTCTGACACCCTCACCAGGAACAAGTTTCTTCTCCAATTTAAGTGGAACCTCTTGTGTTCCAGTTTGAACCCATTACCCCTTGTCCTATCACTGGTTGTCACCAGCAGAGCCTGGCTCCATCCTCCTGACACTGCCCCTTTCCGTATTGATCCCCATGAATGAGTCCCCCCTCAGTGTCCTCTTGTCCAGCTCCAGAGCCCCAGCTCCCTCAGCCTTTCCTCACACGGGAGATGCTCCACTCCCTGCAGCATCTTCGCTGCATATGGACTTGCTGCCAGTGGGGATGTGTGTCCACTAAGATGTGAAAACAAGACTAGATTTTTAAGCCTGTGATTTTGTTTTGTGGCAGGTGTCCCAGACTCGATATCCTCTTCCATGAGGCCCTGCCTGCTATGGGCAGCAGTGCTCTTTATACGTGGTCATTGGCATTTAGTTGGTGATGGATGGTGACTGACACCTGCCCGTTTGGCACCAGGTCTGGCAGGTAAAACATGTTCTGAGAAGCTCACATGAAGGGGCAGAGAAAAAAGGGGAAAAGAAACACTGTGAATGGCCCGGATGTTCCTGACTTTTCTTATGTGGTTGTCTGGGGTGGAGGAGGGAAATGATCCAAGTAGTCCCTTCCAGTCCCTGGACAGTGCTTGCTGATTAGAAACTGCTTTTTACAGTTGCCACTCTGAAATGGATATTTACATAAACAGACTTGAGCTGGACCAAACCAATCATGAAAGAAGCTGGAGTGTGTTGGAAGCTGTTTCTAGTAGCACTGTCTGCAAACAAAACAAGATGTGCAGTACAAAACCTATTAGCTCGATTTGCTGTATTTATGCTTTGTGTATTCAAGAACAGCATGTTGCTATGGGCCATGGTGTAATCCAAATTGCCTTGTAGGGACTTAGAGCTTTAAAGTATTCCAGAAGTTTCACAGCACTTTCTTCCCTCCAGAGGCCACCTGGCAGCACTGCAGGTTTCCACATGTGATTTTCATCTAAGGTCTTCCCTGGCTATTATATCAATCATGGTAGCAAAATTATCTGAGGATGCTAGTAACTTTGGAAAAAGCCCTTTGGAGCTGGGATGTAAACAGGCCTTTCCTGATGGGATTTAATTTGTTTCATTAAGTTAAATTCTTCCCTTGGATCTGCTATGTGGGTTTTAAATAAATGGTTTAAAACCGCTTTTAGGATGGTGCATTAAATGTTCTTTCATGTCTGTGCACTGGGTCGGTTCTGCCTGAAAGGCTGATGCTGGATTTCATGTGTTGCACAGAAAGTGCCTATGAATGTTTTGTCCATGATGGAGGCACACAAGTATGTGACAAGTCTTCATGTGGTTACTCTGAAATGGTGACTTTTCTGGCTGAAGACTTAAAGGGAACTTCCTTCACAACAGGGTTTTGGGGCCGCTCACCACACCTTGGATATATCTGACATCACCAGGCACTGATATTGTAGCTAAAAGTTAGGAGATGACAAAGGTGCTGAGGGGGGTTCGGGGATAACAGTTGCCTGTCAGCATCAGGGATCCCTTCGCACAAATCAGAGGGCTCTGAAGTTATTTAGGTACCTGCAGATTCAAATGGAATTCTGAAGAAGGTAGGAGTAGGAACCATATCCTCTAAGGGGATTCCAAAGCCATCACAAAATGCAACACTAACTGGCAACTTATATCTGTTGAAGTCTATAGAAGACTTCATAGAATCATAGAATAGTTTGGGTTGGAAGGGACCTTCAAAGGTCATCTAGTCCAACCCTGGTGCAATGAGCCTTTAGGAAGCTTTGGAAGGTGTTCTAGGATGGATTTATTTTACTTTTTTTGATGTGTTTTTCTTCCTCCTAACACCTGGAGTAAGTGAAAGGCTGTTGTGGTAAAATGGTTTCTACCTGATGGAGTATGTTACCTCCAGGGGAAAGTGGAAGAGCAGGAACCCAGGTGCTAAGACTGATAGTGTGAAGACCGTGCCATCAATGCAGACATTCAGGAGCTCAAGGATGGCAGAACTCAGTGGTTGGGTTCTACAGGCATCCCTGGAACATCCAGGCAAAACATCTCTGGTTTCCCTGATGTGCTCATATGGAGGCAGGTGGGAAATAAGTTATGTGGAAGAAGGTATCACATCTGGGAAAATCATACTATGGGAGCAACTTTTTCAGTGCTAGGAGGAAGGTGGTAAAGGGTGATAAAAGCATCCAGCAGTGAGGCAGTGGGCAGGATGCACCTGCTTTCCAGGTACACTTGGATTAGCAGGAAAACTACGAGAAATGTGGTGGATTTCTCTTACATATATATACACATACATATATATTTAAGCTTCTAGGTGGAGTCAGCTGTTTCTCTGGCCCTGGGCTGACATGGCTAACTGTGCTGTTACTACCCCGGCTAACAGAATTAGGTCTATCTACAATTAGTCACGAGATGAAATATGAAAGCATTGTTAATTTTGTCAGCGCTGGCTCAGACACTGTGGACCTGGGATTAATGGACATTCAGCAGAATCTGGCAGAACTGTGGAGTTTTTGGCCCAAACCTTGTAATTCAATACCACAGGGCTCTGTAGAAATCTTTCAGTAAGTAGCTATTTCTAATACCCAGTGTCTAAGACCGCTGATCAAAGGTTTTGTATATACTTTTGAAATTTTCTTTAAGTACTAAAACTAGTTCTATTTGTGTTGTCTGATATCACTGGTGTGTGTAAGTGATTAATTCTCATCTAAGTGGGCTTCAAAATATGTACTAAAATGCAGCAGGTGGATGATGTAGTGCTGTTACATCTCCCCTTTAATGTAGGAAAGTAGAAAGTAATTGCATCAAGTAGTGGTTTTGAAATATCAGATGTCCATTAGCACATAATTAGCAAGTTAATGATGTGTTGCCAAACATGTGATGACCTTTTTTTCACCGCCAAACTTCTAGATACTGTTACTTATTGCATTAGCTTCTTGGAAAATGTGCACTGGTGGCAATATGCTCAGCAATGTGTTCTCGTGAGGGTCATCTGGCTTAGATCTATTGACACAAAATACTGGGAGTCCTGGAAGTGGACTGAAGGTCTTTGTAATGCTGGACATGCATGGGGATGTTAGGCTTAATTTTTGCCATTGGCCTTAGTACACCTGCG
Source organism: Nesoenas mayeri (assembly GCF_963082525.1). Classification (NCBI taxonomy): domain Eukaryota; kingdom Metazoa; phylum Chordata; class Aves; order Columbiformes; family Columbidae; genus Nesoenas; species Nesoenas mayeri. The sequence continues at coordinate 34,634,505 of NC_137554.1, read as the reverse complement.
CCCTGAAACTCTGGGTTGCTTTAAAACATAAAGAATGGTACAAAACTGAAAGATGACCAATAAAAAGATTTTCTGAGTGGTCCATAGGCAGAAATGGGTTAAATTCTTACAAAATGTACTCCAATGGGATGCAAGGACTCAAGACCAGGACCTAGCACCCAGTCCTTTTATGTACTTTTCTATGGTACATACATACAATAAGATTGTCTGAAATAATAATTAATTACAGATTTACCTTGATCTTTTATTCATGTCAGACTGAGCTTAGGAGATCCAGGTTATTCACCAAAGTCTCTTAAAATAAGTTTGAATCCAAATGTGGACATTTTAATTGAAAACAGTTGCTGATTGGAAAGGAATGCTCTTTTGTTCGTTTCTGGCAGAGTATATTATGTAAGGTCAAGTTCCTTTTGGCTCATATTAATGAGAAGGCTGCACTGATGATTAAAAAACAATAATTAAAAAAATATGCTGTCTTTAGTTAGAGAATCTCTATCTGTTTGGACAGCGCATGTTGTCGGGGGTGAGCAATGGCACGTGCCATCAGAACCAATTTTGGCATTTGATTATGGCCTGACAAATAGCTTTGTGCATTGTAATATTATTCCAAGAATGATACTGGCTTTTAAATTGCACCATGTTAAATAGAAGATTAAGTGCATATTTCAGTGGGTAATCCTTTTTTTTTTAAAGATTTCCTTATTATTTGGCAGCTACAATTTAGAGACTTGCCTGCTTTTTGGGATAGCCAGGGGACTTTGGAATGCAAGATTATTGTAGTTTTCTCAAACCTTTACCTGTGTGTGGCATATCCCTTTACTCCTGAATTCCTTTTCTTTGCTGTGTTCAAATGTTCAGCTTTAAACACGTCCCCTTGTTTTGATCCCCCAATCTCCTCATCATGCCTTCTTCCATGCCAGCTTTCACATACCTCTGCCTCCATCTCTTGAAAGATTAAGTGATCTATCTCTCTCTTTTCTTGTTCTTTTTGGATATACTTAGTTTCCTCCCTGAAAAATGATGCTTGTCTCCTAATAAAGATGAGTTGTGTTATATACTGCTCTGGATGGGCTTGTGGTGTTACCTTTAAAAAGTTGCATTTGCTGGTGCTGTGTTAAGGTTTACAGCTAGACAAGATATATCTCTTGCTTTGCTCGTCTCAGTCTGCAAGGTCCTGTTTTTTCAGAGGGCTACACAGGCTGGTGCTCATGTTAAGAAACAAATACATACTGGGCCAGATTCTTGGGTTGTGTAACTCTGTGTGCTGTATGCTGCTTTGAACCAGGTTTTTATTTTTTACCTTATTACTTGCAACATCAAACCTAAAGTCAAATTGTAGAGTGATTCAGAATTTGCTGAGGTAGGCAAGTTTGGAGCCAATTTTACCACCTCTGGAACTCATTGTCTTTGTGCTTAGCACAATCTAATAAAAGATAGAAGAGAAAACTTTGTCAATTATTCTCCTCCACTTGATTTTGGGGGAAAAAAATCCTAAAATTAAAAGTTACAGATGAAATAGTGCAGCATTTCCCTCAGATGTAAAAGTGTAAATGGGCGTTAAAAAGCTATATTTTCTTTGCTAAGACAAAAATAAGTGTTTGGTTAACGTAGGTGGCAAGAGGAGATACTAGCGTCCCTTGTTTAAGAAAAATCTTACTAGATTCCAATCCACTGGAGAACTTGTTCAAGAAATTGTGGTTTATTGGTGTGGAAGATGGCTGCTGTTGAGTTGTCAAGGTTGCCATGGCCTGTTCAGACTTGCAGATGGAAGTGAAAGTCGTGCAGCTTCGATTTGCCGGGGGAACAGCTCCACTGTGCACAATTGCCCTGAGGTGCTGGAGAAGAGAAGGTGTTTGGTACCAGTTCACCTGGTTTTCCACCTGCCGTGTACTATTGAGGCATCTCGCAAGCAGGACAGGGCTCCTTGGCTGTCTGCGTTGTCTTGATAACACAAGTCTTTATATGGGCTGGTAGTCGCTGTTCTCTCTGGAAAATGGGTGTCTTGATATTCTGCTTAAAAGGTACAATGGTGGTAGATTCCAAATGCCATATTGGTGTGTTTGTTGAAGAGAGGAAGACTGCAGAAACAACTTTCTGCAGCCTGAAATCTTTCTTTCTGAGCTAGATCACTTGATTTGGGACCTAAAATCGCATGGGAATGAGATGTCTTAACTAAATCTGATTTTGAAGTTAGCCCTTCTGGAGTAGTGGGTTGGACTAGAGACAACCAGAGGTCTTATCCTATTTGAACTCTTGCATGGTTCCTCTAGTAGTTTCATATGTAGGATTTCCTCCAATAATGTTGGCTGGAGTGATTTCTGTCCTGTTTCAAAGAAATATCTCTGCAATTGGAGTGGATTTCCATATATTCTACTTTTGGTTTGATATTTGAGGTGGTGGAGGGGCAGACAATGTCAGGATTTGATGAATGTAAAGAAAGCTAAAAGAATAGTCATTAAAACTAGACAGAAAGTGGTGTTACCATTTGACAATTTAAGAGCTTAGAAATCTTTCCCATTTAGAGCTGGATGAAACTGTGAGTGACAGGTGATCGGGGTTTTTGGGTTGAGTGGGGAGTGGGACAATTGCTCTCCTTGCTGGAGAACAAGTCAGTTGAAACATGTTTGATTTTTAACCCCATTCCTCCTTCCTCACTTTAACTGTAAACCAGTCAAAAACATGAGGTCATCTGAAAATTCAGGTATGATAGGCGTGAACAGTTAAACTTGAAGATTACCTTAACTTTGAAATTCAAATTGTGTTAAAATCAATCCTTTCTAGCAAAACACTCTTGAGTTTAATTGGTGTGTTATTTGATTCCATTTTCCCAGATAATACCATTTATATTAAGCTTTCTATTTGTTTAAAGGCCTTATCTTTGATCAATGGTTGGGATATTCCATAAGTAAGCCATTATTTTTTCTGAGGTGAAATATATATTAGAAAGTGTATATAAAGAAAATAAAGGAATCATACCTTTACCTGCTCTTTAAAAGACTATTTTTAATCTTGACATCTTAAATAACTGTTTAAATTATCTACAAGAAGAAATATATCAATACCATGATCTTCTATTAAAAAAACCCCACCAGATGTGAGTGGCAGAGTGTGTGTATTTATAGCTTCTCTATTGCTGCTGTAATCTACATTCACTCCTCTGTGACTCCACAGCCTTGTACAAGCAAGACTGCATCTCTTAAAAGCATTTGAATGATTACTTGTTCATGTCAGGGTGTAGTGAAGCAAGGGAAAATTCAAAAATGCTTTTCCTTTCCTCCACTGACACACTCTGTAAATAAATACTGTTAAAAATTATTACCTGCTTGTTTGATCTACATAATGCATATTAATTCTGTAGGAAGTATGTGATCTTTTATAGCCCTGAATGCACTTCTTTTTCATAGCTGTCTTTTTAGAAATGGAAAACACACTTTAAGTTTCCTGTAGCAAAAGATGCTGTCAAGTATTGTAAGCAGTTCAATTAGAATATGCTTATTTTAGAAGGCTGCTTAAATGAGACTTAACAGGAGGAAAAAACCGGTGTTAACTCTGCTTTTTAGAAGTGGTGCACCTGGGTTCTGATACATGATGCTCATGAGAAGAGGACAGGACTGGGTCTTCTTGGAGCACTTATTTAGCTGCCGGCAAGTGATTAAGTGGTACTTGAATAGGTTCTGCAATATGTGGAAAAGTCTGATCTCTGGCTTCTTAAACTAGAAACTGCAAAGTCATAATGAAGTAAAGAAATATGTGGAATGTAGGTAATATTTTGGCTTTGCACTTTTCCCACATTTATTTTGGACCGAAAACAAACTGCAACTGGGATGATCAGCTACCTGGAGATATTCCCATTAAAGGTTTCTACTGCAATATCTCTGTAGAAACTCTTTTTGACTTTTCTTTAGGATGAAAATGTGCTGACAGTCACAGAGGGGAAAAAAAAATCCATTTCCTGCTATATTTTTCCAGAGGATTATTTTTATTACTGATGTACATGAATTGCAGTTGGATGCAGGAGCTAGATCAGGCATTAATACAACCCTTCCGTGTAACATTGCAGCCCTGAGATTAGTCTAAATCTACCCAGACATCTAAAAGCAAATCGGAGGTAGTCGGAAATGAAGGCAGGAAAAAGAGGCAGAGGAGATCTATCTTGGAAGAATGATTTATGTAGTTTTCTAGGATTATACTATGATCTGTGAGCACTGAAATAGGCTCCGGATGCTGCTGTACAAATACAAAACAAAACATGACTTGAAGTGCCAAAAAGCCTTTTCTGCCAGCAGTGGGGTCCCTGTTCCGCTAAACTATGCCAGTGACCTCTTTGCTCTTCATCTGCTTTTGTGCTGGACAAGAAGCCCGAGGGCTGTCATTCTTATTGGGGCAGGAAGATTTGGGGAGTTGCTGTCCAAGTCCTCATGTCTGCAGAGACAAGGCTGACTAAACAGGGAAGGGGGAGATGTCGAGGTCACTAAAACTGGAGTTCTCTGCTTGTCTTAATCTCCAACAGAGCCTGGATCTTTGGTTGCCTCTCTGCTTTCCTCATCTTCATCCCCTTGCCTCTGAAAACATCTGGAAAACAATTTCTATGTATTTAGATTTTGGTGTCTGAGAGGGCTGTTATAGTCTGGGGACTCACCCTTGCTGGGGGCCTTCAGACACAATTAATAAAGGATTGAGATGATTGTTACAATTTTTTAGAACAGTCACAGCTGATCAATTATATTCCTACCACGATTTAAAACATAATTAAAACAAAAAAAAGCATTTTAAAGGCAAAATCAGCCACACAGCATCTGCCCTGATTTTTTTTCCTTAAGTAGCACATCTCTTTGCTGATGCTCGACTGCAGTGACTCATCATATGAGGCTAAATCATCCATGTAACGTAATGCAGCGTGACTGATTCAGCCAGCTCTGATGCAGCATGGGGAGAGCAACTTGGACCAGGAAGCTTCAGCTCCTTCCCCCTCCTCTCCAAGACTGAGCACAGAGGGAAAGTTGAACATCTTTCTAGCAGTTAAGTATCTTTCTTAGGGGAGAAGCTCTTTGTTTCTTTGTTTTCTGTCAACTAAGGTGCTTGTGTTTAAGAAATAAGCATTAAGATCTTGCACCAGAACTATTGAGGGATATGTAGGCAGAGCTTGCTAAAAGCATCTGTGTATAACAAATCTTTAGTGCCTCCGTCACTTCAGACATCTACTAAAGTGTGCAGTGAGGGCTTTTGAGGATAACTTGTTAAAAATACTACCTTGTGCTTTATAAAATACATAGCATATACGTGTGCATTTGTGCTCACACACATGTAGCAGCTGAATGAGTGTACACACTTAAGACTTGACTAAATTACATTTGCTGGTCCCATCGCCCCATATCAGCGTAGCCACGCTGGCTGCCTCTGGTTCAGAACCAGTAACACCATTCTGCCCAAATGCCTTTTACTGAGATTTAAGCTAAGATAATTCATTTCACAACTTGGCACGTTGAGCTGCAGGAATAGTCTCAGGCCTCAGCAATTTGACGGTCTGTCAAATCTGTTGTTCTTGATGCTCTGTGCATTCCTGCTGGCACAAGTGAGGCTGGATTTGCACACCAGACCAAGCTGTGGAAAGTCAACCAAATGGTGGCATTTTGAGAAGAATTGGAGGAGGAGGTTCAGAAGCAAAGGGTGAGTCAGGGTCTCCTCTCTCTTGTGTGTGCTCTCATTTACATGAAAATCAAGTGGATACAATTATTGCAGAACAAGAGCAGCCATATTTTGTGAAGAGGAAAAAGACCAAAACAATCCTCTTTGAGGTCAGAGAATATAATTGAGTTCTTTATGAAATAAACAGGATCATTTCCAACCTGATCCTAAAATGGAACAACAGCAGCTAGAGGTATGAAGGAGCTTTTCTAAACATCTGTGTTTCTCCAGATGTTTGACTGAACCATGTCAGAAGTGTTTGTGGGTTAAGTTTTTTTTCCAAATTTAGATATTTGAGTAAGGATGAGGAACTCTGCTTACACAGTCTTTTCTGCCTTGAATGTCATCCCTGGCAGCTTATATTGCTGAGTATTGTTGATTTAGGAGGCTTGAAACATGGTTGTTGCTGTGTGGCTCTTTGGGGTTTTTGGTTTCTTTTCTGTATCTTTTTTGTACAGGTACTCTTTCAGTTTGAAGTGCTGGCCTGTGTGTTATATATATATATATATATATATATATAAACCATCCTTTTCCTTGTAAGACAAAAGATGCACTGAAGAAAATAAGTTTGACTTGGCAATTGCCTTAAATCTTACCTGGGATCAGCTTCTGAGGGTAGAAAAATCAATTGTCAACCCTTAGTCCAACAGGACACTCTGAGACACTACCTTTGATTTTAAGTTTTCTAATATTTCCAAGAGTTTTGATTTGAAACACGATATTTCAGAGTTCAGCAAATAAACTCCTCCACATCAAGTGAAAAGGAAAACTTCATTATAAAGCATACAGAATTTTTTCCCCCTATTGCTGTTCTTTGAAGGGGAGATAATTGTCAACACCTGTTTCTGCACAACAAATGCTGGCTCAAATATCTTGTGCTGTTTCCCATGTATTGGCTTTGAAATACTTATTGATTGCATCTTTTTCAGGGTTTGTTTTGCAATACCACCTAAAGATTTTTAGATATTAGGATAATAATAATGATTGTGATCTACAAATTGCTACGCTGCCCGAAGAATGTCAATGCTGACCATAACCAGAACCCATTCTGCTCAGCTGGATCTCTTTAGATATGATGGTCAGCCAGCATAGCTGGGATCGCTCTTCCATGGGCCACAAAACTTTAGTTATAACTTTTCTGATAATTTTGTGTGAGACCCATGATCTTAGTTCCCTGAATGTCCCAAAAAAAATGCTGTCATGAATTCTGTTTTATTTCATTTTATATGATCAAAGGAGTAGGAGTAAGTGGAGAAGAGTTGCATAATAAATGGTGAGGAACACAGGCGTATTATCCATTCACTTGGAGTCAGTTTTCTGTTATGCTTATTGACTACATGCCACAGAAACCTCTATTGAATCTGAAAGAAAGACCAGAAACTGTGCTGAAGGGTAGAGTCCAATAATTATGGTTAATAGTAAGTGGATGAATTTAAGCAAAGAAAACAGGATGGCATAACCAATGCATTGCCAGAGAAGGCAGGAACGGTGAGGAATTGGTGTGTGGGTTGGTTTTCTAATCATGAGAGAGGGTATTTTTGTGGGCGTAGGATGAGAAAAATGTTAGATATAGCAGGGGAGATGCTCAGGAACTGCATAATGTGGAAATGAAAGACTTCAGCGATTTTCTTATTTAAAAAAGTAGTATTCAAATAAGCTGAACTGATTCTTGTCATTCATCTATCTTCTTCATTGTATATTTTCTTCAATTTGTATTTCTGTACATATTTAATGTTACTTTCCTGTACAGCTTCTTTAAAATCTGGCTTATCTCAGATTTTATCATTTTACTCCTGTTTAGTTTTGAAGTTTAAACAACCTTATTAAGTAATTCAATTGTCTTCATCACATTCTACAAAAATACTAAATATTTTTACATACTTACATAAGATTTCTGTCAATACCTGCCAAGTACTTTCCAAACACTTAGTTCATGAAAAGTAACTTAAATTTTTAGCACAGGTTTAAGAAATGGTTACTGAGTGCAAGTTAGATGATGCTTTTCCTAGTCGTAAGCTTAGTTGTTTTGCACTGGATATGCAGAGTTTCATAGACTGCAGCACATCAACACTGAGTTAGTGTTTCTACTGCAGCCCTTTCACTATTAAGAAGCCAAGAGTGAGTGGTGTTCTTCAGTGGAAATCCTGTTATTGATGCTTGTTCTCTGGGGCCTGGGGTTAGATCTGGGGTTTAGCTCAATTGGGAGGTGATAGATGATCTGGTTTTGTATTCAGCAGGAACCAATTTAAGCCCTAAATTCTTGTTAAGCCCACTCACTCCAGCCTCCTCCAACATAATGTCTCTCCAGCCTGAGGCCATCTTCCTGCCCACTGCTGCTCCTCTACAATTTGTGCATTTTATTTTGAAACTTGCAGCTGTTTCACTTATCAACACTTTTGAACAATACTTTAACTATTTTAAGTGAGGGGTGACATGCTTGTGCAGGATTGCATAGAATAGTGTAGGTTGAAAGGGTCTTCTGGAGATCACCTACGCCTATCCCCAACCAAGGCTGGCTCAGTTACCAGCTTTAATGCTCATGAACACCATGTCCTTGGATAAGCTGTTGAACACCCTGCGTCCTCCTGAGTGTATGAGAATGCTTATCTCACAGGTAGGGATTAATCAGTGTTCAAAAAGTAATTTGAGATCCTTGATGAAAGCCACTGTGTAAGAAGAAAATATGTGGTGGCACAGTAGCATCTCAGATGATGATCACCACCATTGCCTTTCCTGTGCTTAAGTGGTAAGAGAGATTTTAAAGGAGGGGGAAACACTGTTCTCTGTATGGTATTTATTTATAACACAAAGCACCAGCTACCCCTAAAACCCGTGTATGTGTTTATCTTGCAGTTGTAGCCATGTGGTTTCAGTTACCTTTGTGAGACAATGACTCTTCTTGCTCCTGAGACCTATTTAAGCGAACATGACCAAAGTTAGTTCACAACCACCACCCTTTACAGTGCTTAATCAATAAGCCCTGAAAGCAAACTAATCTTCGTTTACTTTCAGAGGCAACTGCAGGAAAACAAGAATTGTCAGACAAAGCTGGGGATCAGCATTCCTACCTCAGGGCCAAGGGTCAGATATTAGTACACACAGAGATGGTAAATATAGTTTGGTCTAACAGATACTAACATAAGGACAGGATATGGTGGAAAATCGTACCTCTGGGGGACAACACTGTAACGCATGCAATAACTGATAAGATAAGCTTTATTACCAAAAGAATGACTTTAAAAACCATATATAATTTGTCTTCATGCTTAGGGGAGTGAGGGAAGAGAGAAGACTCTTAGATGGAGATAAGTGAATCATTGGAATATTGTATTAATATCATGCTGTTTCCTAAGGACATTAGGTACAGTAAGAGAGGGATGGGAGGCAGGATACCCCAGGTAAAACACAAATCGGATGGATATTTAGCATGGTTTTTTTCCTATTATGGAAAGTTTTCTTCATAGAAGCCAGTACAGAGTTATTAGCAACTTAGCATGAGAGGGACAGCAGATACTAGAGAGGATGCTACACCATGGGTTGTACCCGTGCCATGTAAATGGGCAAAAAAGTAGTATCTGTTAGACTAAACCATATTTACCATCTCTGCCTGATGTAAATAGGCAAAACCCTGTAGATGGTTTCCCAGCATCACTGCAGAATCTGCCTCCTGGCTTTCCAAACGTGAGCTTTTGAAGTGCACACATCATCTCCACACGAGCAAACAGGTATGGCAGGTTAAAAGACCTGCCTTTGAAAAATAAACCTTGTATGTGCTCACAATAAACGGAGGGCTAATGGTAGTGACAGTATTTTGTGGTGAGCAATCTTAACCCTACTATGTTTGACTCCTCTTGCACTTCATTTTTTCTTGATTTCGTCTATATTCACGCTGCTTTTAAATTGTGAAGCAATTAAATGAGGAAAGGATATCATAACTGTGTGTGTTCTTATATGCATCTGCCCTCTAGGATAATAAATACAGAGTTTCCAGTAAAATGTCAGTAAAAGCCTCTGTTAGTATTTTCTTCCTTGTATCTATTATTTGTAATTCTAAATGAATGAAATTGATGGTAAATAGACATTACCTTTAGTGTTAGCAGAGAGAGGGTGCTTGTCATTTGACCAGAAAGCGAGTGGATGCTGGAATGCAGATTTTCTGTATATATTTCTCAGAGTAGTATTAAACTTCCTCTCTGTCATGTGTATGCTGTGTTCATGTTGAAGCAAATGCCAAAACTTCAAATTATTGTGCTTGAATGTTATAATTTTTTGGCAATCTTAATGGGCAAAACCTTCTGATTTTCTCTGCAACAGCTTCGTATGGTCTTGCATTGTACACATTACTTTTGAAAATTGAGAATAGCTTCCTTATTAATTATGAAAAAAGCTTGACATAGTGAAATTGATGACTTGGTAGTAATTGAATATTGTCAGTACGTAATTTTTATCGTGCTGCCTGCAAATATCCCATTTGTCCACCATGTTGTCTGACATCCCCCTCACTACAATTCCCTGCCAGAAAAACTCATTAGATGGAGCACTTTCATGGAGCTTTTCATTGGGTGAATAATTGACTTCCTAGAGCATCCATCTGATTTAAGGCCCAAAACTTTCTTGTAATACAGACTATATAAAAGTAGTATAAATCACAGGGGGAGATGGAACACACATAAACACACTCAAAGAAATAAAGAAACCATGGTCCAGTCAAGTCTTTTGATTGTTCGCTAGCCGATTACCCATGTTATTTAGGAATAATCTTGATATTTTCAAAATTCTCTTTATTGATAGTCTCATTCTACTTCTTCACCTTTCAAAAACTACATATCTTAGAGTGACTGCATTGTCCAATTTAAATATATTTCACCTTATCAGTTTCTTTTGCTGTATCGACTTTGTTATATCCTCTGCTCCTCCCAGTGCTATGGATAATTGACCATTTATGATAAGCTTTACAGAGGAGATCATGATAACACTGTATTTCATTAGGCTGGAGTACTATGGAAGTGCCAGCCATGGATAAAAGACAACTGTACAATTCTTGTCACACAGAATGTGTAGTGTGAGGGGTGACCAAAAGTTTACATGTAAAAGTAGGATTATAAATATATTTATATATGGTTATAAATATATATATAAATTACTTACAACTGTTTTTCCATCAGTTTTCCCACCTGACAAAACTTTTGCTGATGTACAGTGATTTATCATTATACCCTCATTATTTTCTTAGTCCTTCCTTTTCTCTTTCCTCTGCTGTGAGTGTGTTGTTCTAAGAGTTTCAGAGAACAAAAATGGTTTTACTATGTCAAATGTTGATGTGAGCAACCCTTTGGGTGCTGGTGGCGATCATGAAAAGGGTGCACTTGAGTCAAAGGGTCTTTGCATGTATGTTTTAGGTTGGGTTTGGATGTGGTTTTGGTTTTGTTTGTTTGAGCCGGTATCATGGGTGATGGGTGACTGATCTCTTAGAGCCAGTTGTCTTATCTCATAACTCCTGCATGACTAGAAAGACCCCTCTCTCCTGAAAATAATTTTTGTGAACAGCTCTAGGAAGTTGATTATCCAGGTTCTGCTACTGGGGAATCAACCTTGGGAGGAGTTTATGAAGCTGTAATTAAGCTTCTGTCTGAGCTTCAAATTGTACAACTACCATGGATATATATGCAGCACGTTTTGCCTTGTTTCAAACCCCTGCCAACTTCTTGCCTCAAATTTAAGACATCTACAGTAGCAAGTGACAGAAAAGCATTGGAACTTAGGGGAAAACTTGTTATAGGAGACATATTTCTACTGTCCAACTCAGCCACCACGCATCTGGAACCAGATTCCCCTTGGTCACCACTGAACAAGGTCATCACACCTTAGTAATTTGGATAGGCATAGAGGTATTTTTTACTTAGTTCATCTTATTCTCAGTGGTGTGTTCCTCATAATTTTGGTCTCTGAGTAAGATAAAATGACCAAAGAAAGCATCCATGGGTTTTGGACCTTGAATAACAATGCTGCAGGGTTTGCCTTGGCTGGCTGCTGGCAGCTTTACAGAGGGAGATACTCTGCCATTGCGGTGTCTGAAATGATAGACGCTGTGTCAGGAGTGAGGTGATGGGTCAGAGTCAATCTGTTTTAGGAAAAAGCCACTTTGAGGAGGGCTGGCTTTTAGGTTTTATTACAGTTTTTAACAGCACATTCCCCTTCCCCAAATGTATCTAAACAGAGCTTTATTTTCATCCAGCTAGGACAGATCCTGTTGCCCCCCACTTCACCTGGCTTTCTCCTCTTAGGTGTATGTTGGTCACTGGCTGAGGTGCTCTTGTGAATAATAGCATGAAAAGAACATCTAAGCAAACTGCATTTTCACTAGTACATCAGTGAACTGCATTTCACTAATATATGTTGCACCCTTTTTGTACCTGCAGTGTACAGGCTGCATTCATAACTATGCGTGTGTGTGAAGGATGGAAACCTCATCTGTATTTTTATTTCAAACTGGTGACCAACACCCAAAATTAGCTGAAGAGACACCCCAGGTAGGTGTTAAGGGACCTAGATGGTGTGTTCCATTTCTTTCTACCCTCTGTAGAAGTACAGATTCATGTCTGTTTTGAGACAATAACCTCACAATTCAAGAAGAGGTCTCATTTACAAGTTTCAGAGCCAGTTTGAGTTGAGTGTTTTGCTTTTGGCTTTGTCCTTTTGGGTATAGGGGCTGAGGGGGTCTTTCAGCAAATGGCACTCAGCAGGAAATACATGACTGTGTTTAAGCAAGGAAGGAAAGGGGTTCCTTACTGGGGCTACAAAAAGGGATCATCCAGCTTTATCTACAGATAAGAGGAAACTCTACTGGGCCTGGTAATTCTCAATGAAAATACATCCACAGGCTTGAAGATACCTTCTCTTAGCCTCACTTTCTTTGTCAGATCCTTGGGGCAGCATCAGATGTGTGACCCTAATACAGAACTTGTCTTGTTCATGTATAGGTGACTCATTGATAGTTACATAGCACTTTCATTGTCCTTCCTTCTGCTAGCCAGAATAATTAATCCATCTGGGATTATTCATCAGGATAAGTGCTGTGAGGGACAGGCATGTGGAAATGGTGGGACGGTCACGTCTCTTAGGACACCAGTCCATGTGAATACCACTTTTGCCAGGATCTGTCACCTCATTTCCATTAATGCAGTTAATTTCAACAGCAGGCAAGCTTGTGTTTGCCATGGTGGTGCTGGCCCTGTTGACAGTGCTGAGTGATTCTGAAGTGTTCAGTAAATCAGCGAAATTTTCTGAACAGTGGGAAGTTTTCGTGTCATTAACAAAAGATGCATGTTAACTAGCAGCTGCAAATTAATTAGGAAAATAGAGTAGAATTGCTGCTACTTTTCTTTCTGCTGCATACTGCGTGAACCACTCAGTTCTGCAGCAGGGATGGCCAGTGCTCCAAAGTGTCCGTAGAATTAAGGATTGGAATGCTCCAATTTTCCAAACATTGACTTGTTTTTTATGGCCTGTATTGCCCGCTCTCGCAATATTCTGGGTCAGAGCACGGGCCCAGGAGAACCTGGGCCCCTCTGAGCTGTATGTTAGCCAGGGGAACCACATCTGGCTGGTCAGGGTGCAGTTTTGCCAAATGGGCTCCGTTTGCGCTGAGGCTGCCACCCAAAACCAGGCAAACGGGATCAGGGAAGGAGAGGAAAACAGCGTTAAATGTGCAATGATACCAATTAACTACTGTTTGCCTCGTGTTTTGGAATATGGGAAACCACTTCACAAACCTGCTAGGGTTGTGTTTAAACAATAACTGCCTACTTTCTTTTAAAGGAAAGCAATCTTACTTTATTTCTATTTGCTGCTTCTAGCAGTGTCAAGTTCTTTAATTATTACTATTTGATTATGTCTTAATGTTTGCGCTCCCCTCATTAACCTCCATCAGAGTGAGACACCCATGATAATGCAATGGCAAAGCCAACATCTTGTCTAGTTTTTTTCCTCCCTTCACCCCCTTGCCAAATCTCTGGAATTCATTAATTGAATGTTAGAGCATCTGGGCCACTTAAGTATTCGAGTCATGCAGCAACATGGGTAGTGTTAGCCTGCTATGGCTCAATAAACCTCTCATTCTCTTGTTCACGGTTCATTTGAATTTTGCAGAAAACTCTGGAAAGAAAAAATGAGACATTCAAATAAAAATGGTGCAGATAATGGTAGGAGGAGATGAAAACTCCGACAAATGTTTACCCGAAGTACCGTGTGTTTGTTGCACTGTCATCCCTCTAATTGAAAAAGGGAATGGGCTTCAGAGCAGAAACCCACACCCCAGGTTCTATTCCTGTGTGACCTTGAGCTGTCACTAAAGCTGTCCTCTCTATCTGAAAGCAGAGGTTTTATTTTATGCTGGTAAAGTAGCAGAGCCTAATTTCTTATTTGACAAGTGCTCTAAGATCCTGGGAGGAAAGGTATAATAAAAGTGCAAAATAAAATTATATGTGGCAGTATTACTCCTGATACTAATGGATTTTAGTAGGATCTTTAATCCCTTTATCTACCATGAATAGATGTATTGTCTATAAAAGAAACTTTGAGCTGTTTCACTTCACTTTGGTAACACATTGGTAATGCAAATGTGCCTTTGGAGTGTGTCTCATGGCAGTGGAAAATGGAAGTGCTGGAAGCCAGTGTAATGACTGTAATGGGGATTGGTTAATGCAGTTGCTGGTCCTAGGCAGGGCTTGTGTAGTCTTCCTCCAGTTCTTTGCTCTCTACGCCATGCAAACCTGGCTTATGCCATCTTTTGTCCCACCATACTATCCCCAAGGCCTGGCTTGGATTAGGTCATCATGGAATAAAATGCAGGCTGTTATACCTAAAGGAACCATATCTGTGAACTGATCTGAGGTTTTACTCTGATCCCTCAGCTGTAAAACTCCTGTGTAAAGCAGAAGCAGGATGACACTTTCACACTGAGAATTGCTTGTGATAAGTATGGATGCGCTAGCAATAGGGAAGGGCTGATCTTCATTTCACAGAGGGAGAAAGGGGGAGAGACCAAACTACAGATTTGTTGCAGCTAAATATGAGCGTTTATCTGAGCTGCTCAGGTTGAGACTCCGTGCTCACTTTGCAGTCAGTGCAAGGAGACTGGAAGCTGCAGAAGGTGCCTGATCCCACTAACGCCTGCTTTGCTCTCTGGAGGTTGTTGGCTCATTATTAAGTACTTAAAGCCAGGAGGGATGGCTGCTGCCTGAAAGCAGGGTACAAGAAGGCAGTTAGGTGCCTGACTGCTCCTTTATCATCTAAATCCCAGGGATTCAAAAAGGACAGAGGTTTCGGAGTATTGTTTTGAATCTGTTCCAGCCTAATCTCTTCCTTGCAGCCTCAGGAATTCCTTTGTCAAACTTTGCTCTCCTGTATTTTTCCAAGGAGCTGGAGGAACTCTCCATTCCTTCGCCTGAAGCTACAAGTGACCTTTTTTGCACGTGACATTTGTTGCTAGTGTTGGCAAAGGGGCTCTCACATCAGCTTGGCTCGGTGCTGTCTGACTGCTGGGACCGGTGTACAAACCTTGTCATTGGCAGCACACTAAAGACATCCAAGGTCTCTACCTGTAAAAGTCAAGCTGAATGGGAAAGAGTAGCTCTCCTTTGAGATTAGGATCTGAGGCACTGTGCCTGACCCAGGTACGGTTATGGGTTGCTCAGTCGTGCAGTGAAACTTCTTTGCTGTTCTTCAGGGAAGAGACTTGCGTTGTGCTTTTCAGAGGTCACACCAGGCGGGCTGGCGGATCGCTGGCACTGCTGCAGCTCGGACCTGCTGCAGGAGCAGCATCCCCACTGAGGCTGCCGCTGCTTTGTTTTGACTGCTTGTTATTTCTCACTGGGCTTGGTGATGCTCTGAATTTTCCAAGGACAGACAGGTTCTTCTTCTCCCAGTCCTTGATAATTAGGAGTCTGGAAGAGATGCTTATTTTGTGTCTCTTCTTTATAGTTTGCATCCTGCATTTGTTGAGCTTCAGTTGGACTCTCTCCATCCACAGATAACTGAGTGAAACCTTCCCTCCAGAAGCCTTTGGCTTTATCTCTACAAAGAGATTTTGCATTACCCTGAATGAGGTTGTCCAAAACCAGGCAGTTTTACTGCTTTCCTTTTGTTAAGGACTTGATATCTTTTTCCTCTCTTCATGCAGAAGAAAATAGTTTTGTCATCTTGTATTTTTTCCTCTTTCCTTGTCTGGAACTGAAGTGGAAGAGGGGAATGGGAGAGCCATAAGCAGCGTAAAGAAAATGACAGACTGCTCAGTGTCACTGACTGCACAGAACAGGTCACTGGTCAGCGGCATTAGCCTCTTATTGCCTATGCTCAGTGTTTCATATTTTATATTTCTCTTTACTGTTATTTATCCAACACAGGGACATGCATTTCCTTGACAATCACCAGCCAGTAATTCCATATTTGTCAAAGAGAAAATGAGATAATCACTGTGTGCCCTGGTATTACTGGAAGGGCAGATTAGATTTGCTTGAAAACGGTGGCATTTTATGGTTACTTTTATGCTCTGTAAACAGAGGAAGAGACAGATTGAAGAGATTACTTTGCAAAAAATTCCATTTCAAGTCACTGGGGAAGCAGGTAACCTTCAGATCTGAGCTTTGCATAAGAATGCAGTGGAAGTGAGAGGGTTTCTATTAACACTGCGAGCTTCATTCAGAAAATATACTGTCTGCTGCTTTATATCAGCCTTCCTCCATGCCTGTATTCTCCCTTTCACCCACTTTGTCCTCTCCAGTGCCATTAGAGACAAGCCAGTGACTCAGGGCAGTTCCCTGGCTAGGACAGATAGTCATAGTTCCATTGGCTTCAATGGAGCAGGAGGAGTTTGTGCTGGCTGAAGGATGGTCCCTCTGGTTTGAATCTGACCCATAGGGTTTTTTCCTACAGCACTGGGATTTTTGATTTGGTTTTCTGTAGTGACAGAAACCACTTGTGAAATTTTCACCTGTATCCAAAATTAGAGGCTGTTCATGACTGGGGTGTTATTTTTTTCAGAACGGTTCTGAATCAAAAGTTGGGTAAACTGGTTTGGGTAGACAGTAAGTCTGGCTTCTGATAGGGGAGAAAACCCACTATGAATGTTCTCAAATACCAATAAAAAAGCCCAGTTGTCAGAATCTGAGAGGGATTGGCTGAGGAAGCATCTATTTCTGTATACCATGTGCTTTTCCTATTCTGTAAGTGTTCCATAGTGACTGTTGCTGGAGACAAACCAGGAGGGCAGATGGACCTTTGTCTTATCCAGACCATGGGTTACCAAAGCAGATTTTTATTCTCCTTCTTATCCTTACATTGTGGAAGAATGGAAATATTCTGCCAGTTGTGTGAACAGCAGTAGAGGAAGGATTGTGAGTTTATGCAGAGCACAAAAAGCACGTATCTTGTTTCTTTAGTGAGGAGCCGGAACCACCACTGTAAAAGTGCTCTGATAATATTGATTGCTTTCATGCAAAAATAAATAAAACCTCCTATGATTATTTGCATACTTTTGGGTGACAGCTGAGTGAAAATGGGAACTTCTGCATGCTTGTTAATCCAAACTATATCTATTTTTGTAGTTGAGCTGTCCAACTGCATTGGACTATTTCAAGAGCAATAAATGAAAGCAGATCGTGGTCTATCATGCTTTTTGCAATAAACTGAAGCAGGGTAAGATAGTTGTGTGTCTAGCTCAGAACTGTAGCTGTCAAAATATGTACCAAACAATATGGTTGTTTTAATTAAAATGATTAAAGGATGATCTCTTTCATCACTGTTTTAATTAGGTTTAAATAAGAATCATTTTTATGAACAAGAGCCACTGAGGTAACACTTGCTTTTCCAAGTACTTCAGGTGATTGCACATATCCATCATATTTAACTTATTTTTGCTAAGCTTTTTAACCTTCTGAAGTCTCAGTTTCTCTGACACTGATCTACCTGTTATAACGAGCCATGCAAATTGCAAGTGCAGTTCAGGCTTTCCTGTTGTTAACCATGGAAACTTCAAGTAGTGAGATACTCTGTACTGGCTGGTCTTTTAGCACATGGGGAATCATGGATGCATTGAAGTCAATGGCAGAATTGTCTTTTTTTGCCCACAATTTCATGCTTGGGGAGAAATACTATAATACTTACTGAAAGGCCTGAGGATATAAAAAGGCAAAGCAGGCAGCTAAAGATGGGAAAAGGAACCCAAAGGTCAAAGCAGGCATCATTTGGGCTGTGGCGAAGTTCTAGGGCTAAAAGGTCCATCAGTTACAGGGAATGAGTTTTTCATCACAGTGCTTTGGACTCTCCTTTGCCTAGAAACAGAATGTGACTCTTTTCCCTGTTTGTGATGGTGTCTACGTGCCCTGTTACCAACACCTACTTAGACAAACAACCTCTCTATAGAGCCAGTTGTCCAAGTAGTTGATGTCATGAGAAGCTGGGTACTTATTTCTGGGCTGCCCTCTTCTGCTGTCACAGTATTTTTCCATACAATTCCTTAGCCCAGCTGTTGTTGTAGTAGGTAACTTATTATAGGGTTTGTGTTGCTAGAATTCAGTGATCTGTTTGGTTGATAAGTAAAATAAAAAGGAGGTTTGAAATTCAGCTTTGTGTAATCTATGCACACAAATAAAGCAAGTGCTGTAGCTTCTGTCTGCTGTTGAGCTTGTCAGCCCTGGCAGTGTCCTGTTGAGAGGCCTCCTGGTGTCAAGTGCACTCTCTTTCTCAATATGAAAAGGAATTTGTATTTGTAATGAATATTCATACAATACAGATCCACAGATAAAACAGATTTTTATCCTCACAAAAGCAGTACTGTGAGAATTAATATGAAGGCAATCCTGTATAGCACAGTTCAGAGTATCTTATCACAGGTGCCAACAGGAGTGATTCTGCCCAAATTGATGGAGTGGCTTTCGTTTACCCCAACAGTGAATTTTTACCTACCCAGCCAGACCTAATACTTTTTGACATGAATGGATGAGAGGATCAGGCTATTAATGCAGATGATTTAGTAGCTATTTGGTGAGTTTTTGCATCTTTGACATTTCAGAATGGAGCTTAATGATGCAGCAGTTTAGCACAAACAACCTGACTGCATGGGGGCATTTCTTTTCCTCTCTTTCTGCTGCCTTCTCCAGGCTTGGCATTCTCAGTTTGTGTGTGACTTGGGACAGTAGGGTCCCTTTTCAAATGCACCTATGGGCTCTGTCACAGCTGTTAAGCTTTCTTTGTGAAGCAGGAGTTTTACAAGGCCACAGGTTAGTTAGTTTTCCGAAGCTTAAAATAATCCAGTTCTCCTGGTTCCTCAGAAGAAGTTGTGTTTAAAAAAATAAAATAAATTACACACTTTAATAGAAATACTTTTCCTTCATTAAATTAAATCTCTAAAGCCCAATAGCATTTTCAGTGCTTATATGAAAATGCCAGTGGGGATTTGAGATTAAAAGCAGTATTTTTGTACAAGTCAATGAAGATCTCAATAGGAAAGAACACTCTTCAAACATAAATTCCTCCAGTATCGAGAGAGACAGATTTTCTACTTAGGTCCTTGATAATACTTCTCCCAGACTTGTTATGAAATTCTGGTTTCACAGATCTGATATAAGGCTGCTACACTTTAGCTCTCCATTTAATGAAATCTTATTAATGGTGCCTTTTTTATTATAGAGATATGCCAAGCTACTCAGATGCAATTCATGTTTAACAGTAAACACGAGGTGCTGTGATCCATTTGTATGCAGCTCAGGTTCTCTTTTTTTCTAGCCAAAAAAGGATTAAATGGCATACTAAAAATGAAGGGAAAATATATCCACTATTAACTGATGTTGGCATCATCTGGACAGTGCCATGAGAGGCCACTGCACATGTGTGACCCACAGCTAGAGGAGTAGCAAAGGAATACATTAAAAAGCAAATGCTCAAGAAAGGTGTGGTGGTGTATGTGTGTGTGCTTTGCTTCCCTTCCCCTCTTCCAACATTTTATCCATTCAAGAAGAGGAGAAAAATACAAAACAACGCCCACACCACAAAACCACCAGCAGCAGCACACGTACCACCTCGAGACAACATCAGGTCTGCCTTTTTGTAGATAAAATACTGAGTGATCAAGGTACAGGTTTTTGGGAAAGCACTTTCCAATTTCTTTTCTTGGTGTAGTGAAGAAACACACATAGGCTGGTTTTAGTAATAAATGTCTGTAGATGTAAAGGGTGTGTGTTTCTCCATTCATGGATCTCAAAGCCATGTGTAAAACCAGATTATCATTGCTACTCTTATTAAAATGGAGGCAAATAAATCAAGAATCATGAAAACAGAGGTCCAAAAAAGTAGTGTGGGTATGTACAGTCTCTGTGCTGATTTTGAAGGTATCTGATCTGCTTACAAGGAGTCATCAGCCCTTCTGTAGTCACCTGTGCTTCTCGGGGCAGGGAATAAAAATAACATGATTTAGAAAAACAGGCAACTCAAGGCACCCAAGTAGAGCATGCTGAAAACTGGCCTTACATTCGAACCATATCTTCAATTTGCTTGTTTTGTCGGCACTGAGAAGGTGTTCTCACTCTGGAGTCTCTCCTGGACTTAGGCAACCGGAGGGTGACCGGGAAAGAGAAACAACATTTTGACACAACCCATGTAATTTTAAGTTTTTCAAACTGTGTGGTGTTAATTTGAGCCTTCAGAGAGGGCACATTCTCAGGCTTTGGGGATGGGAAGAGGCTCTTATTTCTTCATGCTGAAGCTCCTTTTCTTTGCCATCCAAGTCGATATTCTCCATGTTAGCCGTTAAGCAAGCACAATACTGTAATCTGCTATTCAGGAGGAAAAACAGGATTCTGGTTCATGTGCTATTTAATGCTGGGTACTTGTACTTGGAGGAAAATAGAAAAAGTTGTGTAATATAATTTTCTAGGGTGCTCCTGGAAGTGTGAATGTAGTTTCAGATGCCTTCAGGCTGAGAATGGGTTTTGCCTGGGGACTTCCCACATGTTGGGTAACGGTGCAGAGCCTGTAAGTACTGAACAAATCAAGAATTGTTGCCACTGCTTTTTTTACCACCATGTTTATATGGTGCTCTTCCATCAGTTACGATTTGGAGCTGCTAATTCGCCTGCTAAAAGTGGTGGGAAAGGCAGAGATGAGGATTTCTGGGGGAGTTTGCCCAAGGCAGAGCTCTGGTTGCCTGTGGATACTCACATCTCCTGAACTAGGTGACAGCTGAATACAGGTTTTGAAGATCTAAACTATGGATTTAAATGGGATTTAGGCTACTTTAGTTGCTAAATCTGTTTGTGGATTTATTCTTGAGTGTCTTTTCAAAGGTTACTCATCAGTTCGGTGGAAGAGCAACAAAAAGAACACAGGATTTTGGACTTCAATCCTCATATTCAGACAATGCTACATCATGTATTTGATAGAGGACAATGACCTTCAAAAAGTTTTCGATCATTTTAGAAGCTTTCTCCAAATTAGGACAGTGGTCTAGGCTCAGCCTTGACAACTGCTGAAAAATCTCTCCAGGGTTCAGTCCTAAATGTCATCAGTGTGCATATGTCTGGTTTGAAAGTTTAAATCCTGCAATTAGGAGAAAATATGTTTGAACCTAATGGCATGGAAGCTTTTTGTCCTTCTCTGCCTTGGAAATGTGGATTACATCAGCACCCTAGAAACAAAACTGCTTAAATCCACTCTGACTTCTGCATGCTGGCTGTATGGTAATGATTGTGGCTAATGGGAAGTAGCTCATATGATTATTGTAATCTGTAGATCAGGAATACAATGATAGAAAGCGAATTAGGAGTAGTCTGTTCTCTATTTCTTCTGAAACAGTTAATAAACTGAGAAGACAGTAGTTGCAAGTGCTGACCTAACTTTTCATTCAAATCAGGTATTTGTGTCACTTATTGATAAGGCCAGAAGGGTTAAGTCCATCAGTTGCTGCTGTTGTTTTTCCACTTGTCTGGAGTACCTCTATTAATTTTGTTTTCATCTGAAATAACTCCACATCTCTCAGATGCCTTTGTCTGGAGGACAGTACGGTTGGTTTAGCACAGCTTCCATCCGAGATGTGGGACAGACCAAGTGGGGACTGTCCCCACAGGCTGGGAGGTGTGAGCAAATGGAGTACAGGTGTTTTGCTGGCAGTTATGCCAATGATTTAGTAGCCTGTGTTGCTGAGCTGTTTAACCCATCTTTGTCAGTAAGAGAAAAGCAATTTAAGTCCATTCAAATGATGAATACTTGAAACAAAGTGGTACTTAAATACCTGTGCTGTAGCCTGGAGGATATTTGGGAGGATTATCAACTCCTGTGCAACTAGGGGATGCTCAGCACAAACGGGGAGCCGTGTGGTCATGTTGTGTTCGCTGATTTTTAACTCCACAAGGAACCCCGAGGTTGACTGTTTGCTGCAGTCTGCCTTTGATAGAGGGAAGCAGTGCCGGATTCCAGCTCGGCTGGAGGTCATTAGCATTCTCCTGCTCTATTACATGCAGATTTTCCTGGCTCACAAGAATAGCGTTACATGGAGCATGTATCCTATATCAGCCAAAGAAATGCATGCGTATGGAGATGCAGCCAGGGTTTACAGGCTTATTAGAAGATGTATAAACAGTCCTGTCCTCCACCTCCTCTGTCCTTATTTCCTACTGACATTCCCCCTGGCTGTGTTTTCACTTCCTCGCCCTTGTGTACTTTCAACAGATTGGGGTGAGAAGGGTTGTTTTTATTCTTTCTTAAAATCAGCAGCATAGTCTTTGATCTATCACCACCCTGTATTGGCTGACCCTTGGGTGCACGGAGAGTACGTGGGGGTAAAGACAAGCTTAATTCTATGGCCTTGGGTATGGAATTCAAATGCCAGGCAGCAAAATTCTTTACAGTGAGGGGACACAGATGCAGCCCTTCTTCAAATAGAGAGGGCCGAGCAGTCAAAACTGTATCAAATGACATAGGCATGCATGTTGAAATTTGCCCTATATTTGTTTCAGAAACTTCTGTACCATGCAGAATATGTAAACTGAGCCCTGTTGGCACCAGGGTAATTTGGCTTTGTATGGGATGGTGCAAAGGATGAGGGGGGTGGGAGTGAAAACAGAGGGAAATAGGACTAATCTTCTCCATCCCCCTTTAATTAATCTGTGTTTATCTACGAAAATCAGGATGGGGGGAAATACTCT
The DNA here is from genome assembly GCF_963082525.1 of Nesoenas mayeri. Taxonomy (NCBI): domain Eukaryota; kingdom Metazoa; phylum Chordata; class Aves; order Columbiformes; family Columbidae; genus Nesoenas; species Nesoenas mayeri. Next base: position 34,611,625 of record NC_137554.1, on the reverse strand, counting down.
GTCTGCAGAAGCAGTGCTAAGGTGCCTGCAGTGGAATCCCTGTTGTTTAACAGTAAGAAGTTCATTTCAATTGCGGGTCACCCAAATACAGTCTCAGTGGTACCAGCAGTTGGCTGGTTGATTGCCAGCAGTCTGCACTAAATGGGACAACAGCCCCACAACCCTGTGTGGTGTGATCCTGCTGAAGCTGAAGACATGGCAAGGAAGCTTCCGTGTTTCTTGAGACACTTTTAAAGCAATCATTGTCCCTTTGTTTTGAAAAGCTGTTGCTGGCTCAAAGCACCTTCGATGCTGTCCTTCAGGTGTTCCAAAATAGGTTTCATCAAGTGAAGCAGAAATTGAGAGTAAGAAGCTGTAAGATGCCTTACTGAATACCAGGCTATTCTCAGGACACTGATAAGGGAACTGAAAGCAGTGCTCTGAATGAGGGTCATCTTCCTCCACAAATCTTTATTTCTATTGACTGGTGTCCAGCCTGCATCAGACAGTGAGGTGCACAAGTGTCATGATGATTGATATGGTCTGAAATGTCAAAGAACTGAAGGAGGCAGGAGGATACTTAAAGGTCATTGAAGTGATTTTCTTGCACCTTGGTCCGTTTTCCTGGATCTCAGTCTGCACAGCATATGCAGGTGGTGTGTTTGATAGAGTTGGATGGACAAACATCACAAACAAATTGCAAGTGGCAAAGTCTTAGGCTTTGCTGCTTTTGGCATTGAGTAGGTTCTTAGGTTGAAGCCACTTAAAGCCTTGACAACAGCGTGTCAATGCTGCCGGAAGCGATGGCACGGTCCCAGGCTGTGGCATCCCTCTGTGATGTCAACTGCTGTCTGAATTACCCCCCTCTTAATTTTTTTGGTAAATATCCCCATTGTGCACACTGACTCACACTTTGTATTAATGAGAAATCTAAGGCTTTAAAAAAACAATTGCACTGTAGCCTCATTACTATGAAAAATCCATTACGTGGAAGTCATTTGTCAAAGCCAACTGTTTAGTTGCTGTAATTTACATATTTATCAAGTTTGATTGGGATGTAATGACTTTGACTTTCTTTGTTTTTTTTTAACCTTTCTAGCCCTTTTCCCATGAAAAGGCCTTTTTTATGGGGAAGGGCGAAACATAATTCAATTTATATTCACTAATAAATATATGTATTAATGTTTCAAATAATTCCATTTTCTATGTTGGAAATGAGTTACATTTCCATGTTTTTGTATGGAAACTGATGTGGGATCTTATCAATCTACAGTCTTTGTCTCTACCAAGGAGTTTGCTGGCAAAGAACAGACAGCACAAGACTCCGTAAATGAGATAATGAGTGTCAAGATATGCAGTTAATATTGGACCTCCATAATTCTTGTAGCTGAAGGATCAGACACGCATGGGTTTCCAGCATAATCGCGTGAGTTATTACGGATGATTACTTCATCTGATGCTGGGAGGTTTATGACAGCACCAACTAGAAGCGTTATATTCCCTTGAATACAGGGCTGGAGACCCAGGAGGCTGAGGACACTGATCCACACAAGTATCTTACACCCCAGTGAGCTGTTAGAAGCCAGGCGGAGGTGACGAGAGCTTGCTGGAGCAGCTGATACTGGGACTTGTTAAAGCTAAGCAATGTGGCACTGCCTGTTTGCAACTGGCCTCAAGTGAAAATATCTCTTCCTCATGCTATGGGAAAGGCTAGAAAATACGATACGGTGGCTGCAAGAATGACAGGTGGAGAGCGGAATGCCAGCTCTCATCTGAGCATCGAGACTTTCTCTATAAAAAGATTGCAAGGACATGAGAAGTGAGCAGATCTGCGGTGTGCCTGCCTGTAAGGGTTCATCCAAAGAGGTCAGTTAGTTCTTCTGGAACAGTCTATGGCCTGAGCAAAAGCTAAAACAATGCATACAAAATTAAGGTATTTAAAAAAATATATAAGCACCAGGAGGCAAGTGAAAAATAGATTGAAATTCAGCTAAAGAAATTGCTGGCTGAATATCAAGAAAAATATGCATGGAGTGAGACAATGGAATAGTTTTCCACAGCAATTGGGTGCTGGCCAGATGACGATGGTCTAGATGAGCTAAAAGGTCCTTCCCGGATCACATGTGAAAGGGAATACAGACATTTGAGTGACTAAGTTTGAGAGGCCGTGAATATCAAGCAGCAGGTGGGCAGCCACAAATATAACCTACGTGACAAAAGTGATCTGCTACAGACGCTGTGGCATCCAGTTTGTCAGCCCCTTCTCTGTCCTCTGCTGCCTCACAGCATCTCCCACTTGACATTCCTACCTTTGACGTGTTCCATCCTTTAAATAAGTGATGACTGAGAGTGATCCCCTTGAGCTTCAGCTTAGAGCGTATTTTTATTAATTTATTTCTTGCTGTGCTAGATTTCTCCCCCTCCACTTTTAAAGGCTCCTTTGACTTTAATTAAAATCCTCCATAGGCTTATTGCCTAGAGAGAGTGAGAGCATGTGTATAAATTGGTTTTAACAGTTTGCTGACTACCTGTGTTTTACAGAACTCACACAGCCTTCCAGTGTGTGTGTATGCGGACAACAAAATAGATTTTCACGTACGCGTCACTCTATATTGATTGACTGCCCCTCTGAAATTTATTGCTAACTAATGATGGACAAAAAGGACAATTAGGATTGGTAGACACCTGTGTGCATGTGAAGTTAATGTGGTGTTTACACAGATCTTAGAGAAGAATCACATCTGCGAGAAGAACTGTACTTGGTTTGACAAGGGACAGACATGGCAGATTGGGTAGAGTGGGAGGAGGTTTTATGCATCCAGGTGGAATTTAAACATCTTTGCAATAATTATTTTTGCAACAGAGGGGAAATGACACAAGCAGCGTCTGAATAAAAATGGTAGTTACATAATTCTTGACCCTTAGTGAGGGCAGAAAGTGGGCGCGCATCTCACTGTTGTCTTTTGAAGGACAAGAGCATGACAGGACTTTGTGCTGCCGGACCGTGGGGTAAGTGGTACAGGTCAGATATTCTCAGTATGTTTCTCTTTGAGGTGATGTCTGTGACTCTTGCTTGTGCTGGAGTCACAGTGAGAGTGAGTGGAGTACATCTACTGAGGCAGAGCTGATTTAGGACTGTTAAGACCCTTCCAGCCCAGTAACGCCCTGACATCATGTCTGTGTGATTAAAAACTGAATAATCAATGAACAAAAGCAGCATCTTTGGGAGAGGTCACCCCACTTTTGTCAAAATGGGACATTTTCCACCCCATCTTTGCCATCCCCCTTACATCAAAAAGATCCCCCTTCTCATCCCAATTTGAAACCAATCTCTAACATGACAGCAAAGAAGGCTTTGGTTCTGGCTGCTGTGGGGCTGCGTGGGGGTGTTTCAGCCCTCAGGGGAGCCTGCAGCGCTCATCTTGCTGAGGTACTTTGGGTTTTGAATTTGGTAGGCAAGAACTTCTACTGAGCACCTTAATTGTTGGTGCTGCGTGTTCAAGTCTGAATTCTGATTTCAGGGAAGCTGTGAATGTGAAGAGAGGATATTCACCGGTGTATTTTTTCCCATCTTGGGGACTTAACTCTCCCTCTGGAGAGTGGTGGCGCATCCTGGAGAGGTCAATGTCACGTTCTGAGGAGCACCGCTCTTCATGAATCTCATTTCAGCAGGCTGCTTTTCATTGACCGCCAGCTCAGCTACCGTCATAGCTCAGTAAAGGCCAGAACTCCTGCAGAACACCCTGCACGTCCTGCCTGGGATCACTGCTTTTAAGCCAGGTCTTGTACACTGAAGGCTTTATTTTGCTTAACCCTGACAGCCCCATTCCTTCCTCCCAGGGAAGGTCCAATGTGGGGGGGTGGAAATAATCATCTCCTGTGTACTGTAATTAAACATGGAGTGTCCCTGCTTCTTTATAATTAGTGTTTTGAGAAGAATGAGAGAGAAGGGTTCATGTTGTTCAAGTCAGTGTCTAAAAGGTGGAATGCAGGAGATGAAGCCAGTGACAGTGTTGCTTGTATGGCTTCACTGCTTCCCTGGGTTTGAGCCTTTAGCCCACCGGTTGCTGGGCTTTTTCACTCAGTTTCTTGCTGCTTTTTCACTCTTTTTTTTGTCTTCCTTACAGAATGAGATCTGGCCTTGCTTGGAACAAGATACCTGAGTAGGTATCTATCCAGCTTTTTCCATCATTTCGTGCCCTTCCACCTCTCTTTCACTTCTGCTCCTGTTGTACTCTTTGCCTGTTTAAGTGAAGAATATGATGCGTAGCCCCAGTGAGTAGAGGTTTTCCAGTTACAGCTTCCCAGAAACACCTTTCCTGAGTTCTGCATGTTGTGTTGCAGCTTGTTCCTTCCCTGTTATTTTATCCATTGGCCTTGAGAGCTCAGAGACCCTGGACTGGCAGATTGTGGAGCTGCATCTCACGGCAGCCTCAGATGTGCTTTTCAGCACTGCCTGCCTTGGAAGGATCCGAGGAAGGATGTGGCTTTGCGTCTCAGAAAAACTGGAAGAGTTTTGAGTTCAGCTGTGCTGGGACCCTCAGTTTTGTTCTGAAGTGCAGACAGTTTTGCTCTGGTTTTTACACGGGGAAAATCTATGCACTGAAGTTAATCACAGGCAAATCCACAGCAAAACTGGAAAGAACAGAACAAAGGTGTCCTGGCTGCTCCTGTAACTGCTGGACTACTCGGAGTGGTTAGTAATTCCCTCTTTGCTATCTTGGCTGAAATTCTGACATAAATGATTCTCTTATCTTTCAGCCCATGCATACTTAGAGCAAACAAACACAGCCTTAGCCCTCTCCATGGGAGAGAGCTGATGGAGAATTGCTTTATAACAGGCACTAGCAATATCTTTTGAATCCCTGGATTTTAAAGACAAACTGAAAAGATAGCAGCGTAACTAGTGTTGCAGGTAGAAATGGCTTGCATCTGAATATTTTCTTTCTAGCCTTTTGTATAAAGTGAAAGGCTACCAGGATGCTGAGCATTTCTAGAGGATGATAGCTGTGCAGAGGGAGCAAGATAGGGAACAGATAGTTTGGATTCCTTCTCTACAGATGAGTCCTGCTTCCTTTGTGGCTGCAGGCAGCGCCTTACTGGTTCTGTTTTATCTTTGCTGATGTGGGGCTGTGGAGCTCAGTTAAGAGAACCCTGTGGAATGGCTGAAGATCTTTATTAATGTCAGTCGTGGTAGCTGAACAAGTGCTGCTACTGCATTTCTATCTGGTGTAAAATTTCTAGAGATAAATAGGATGTGTTTTGGTTTATTCAGTTTGTAACTTAATGTCAACCATTGCAAGAAAAGAAACTGCTACTGTAGATCAGAGTTCATGTATTCAAATACAGAAGGGTGAGTTCCAGCTTCATGGGATTTAAGCAAATAGCATTAAAAGACACTGAAGTAAAATGAAGACTTTTAGCAAATCATGGCTAGAATGTTTTCGGCTTGGTGCGTTTTGGGTTTTTTTGCTTGTTTTGGTTTTTCCCTGCAGGTAAAACTTACTTTCTTGTTCTATATCATCTGAAGGACACATGCACTTTCTGGGATTTTGGGAATGATTTCTGGGGTTCTGGGATTAGACATCAAATTTAACGAGATGATATATGGCTTTGAAGAGACACATTTGATGTACCACTTAGCCTTCCCATAATTTACTGCCTGCCTCCAGTCTCTGGAGGGCAAGGGGTTTATCTACACTCCAACCTGACTTTATAAATAGCAAAGCAGGAAAGGGAAAGAGAAAAGCAGGCTGGGGACCTGCCTGCTAAACTGTTATGATATGACGGTGATGCAGGTAGGTGACATTAAATGCTACTGTCTGCATCCTTAATTGTGAGTTGTCATCCCCTTGGCCATTTGAGGACGATAATGTGCTGTTCATATTCCAGATTTCTATTCTTATTTCTGTTCTTAATCATAGGTCTGTACGTTCCAATGTCCAAATGGATATTTATAATTTAAAAACAAAACCTTAGGTGTTTTGGGAGTGGGGTTTTTTGTTTGTGTTTTTAGGGGTTTTTTGTTTGGTTGTGAGGTTTTGGAGGGGGGGAGGTTTGTTTTTTGATGGCTTGGTGTGGGTTCTTTTGTGTATTTTGTTTTGTTTTTTGTAGTGGCGATGAGGAGGGAGGAAAGAGCTGAGAACACCTTGAGTGGGTTTGCATGTGGTTAATGTTCCTGTCTCACAAGTGCAGCAAGCTGCCAGTATCAGCCCAAATGGAAAAATGGCTTCTCCCAAGATATAGTGAAGATTAAACCCAAACAAGTGGGGCTGGGGGGCAAAGGGGATCTTACTCTATAGATATTTGCCATTTCTGATTTTGCAAACAGCTCTGCGGTGTCGTTTGATCTATGCTTCAGCATAATATTACCAGGAGATATCTCTGGCCTTTTGCTTTACAGTCAGATCCCTTTGCTGCACTATTTAGGATGAAAATGCAGTCAAGTATTAACATTGAGACTGTTTATGTAACTCCCCACTGCATGGAACCTTTCCAAAATACCCTGCAATTGATGGAGGGGATGAGAAACAAGAGCTGGATAGAAATAGTGCCTGCTCTGGGATTTATATAGGTCAACCAATTTCAATAAATAGAAGTTAGGCTGTTGATATATGCCCATCTACTTAAACTGTCATCAAAGTTCACTTAGCTGCATTCCAGCAGAGATTGCTTGCAGTTAAAGAGATGTGAAAGGCATTGTTACAGAGGGCTTAAAAAGGAAAAGGAGGAAGAACAAAGAAATAGCCAGGCAAGGAGATCTCGCAAGGATTGCACTCCCAGCTTCCTGGTGGCACTGACAAGTGTTGATAACTCTTTCAGCATCTGCCTTCAGAACATTTGAGTCCCACTTTCCTGCCCTTCCCTTGTGTCCGTCCATTTAGGATGCTTGCTTATGGCATCAGTCTAAATGTTCCTTTTTTCTCTTTTCTGCTGGAACATATTTAATTTGCTTTGAACAAGAGCAAAGCCAAATCCCAGGGCCTCTGAATCAGGGGGAGCTATGGAAGGGAAATACAATGAATGTCTTAATCCTGTGTCACCCTGTCTTTGAGACACTGCGCTACATTAAATTGATTTTGCAAATGAAAGCTAAAAGCTAAGCAAAAGCCACCAATCTATTTTGCCTAAAGATGATTTTAGTGCTCTTTATGTTCCCCTAAATGACAAACCAATTTGTTACCTGACTACATAAATATTTGCCTATATTAGCACCAGAAATGTTTTATTTTTATTAGCCCAAACTTTATCTTTTTATGAAGACACAGGGGCCCAATAAAATTAGTGTGCAAATATAAAACCCAATTTGCATTTTTTCATGGTCAGCAGAAAAGCTGAGCAAAATCAATTTGATATTAGGTCAGCATATACATCAATAAAGCATATGCACACACAGGACCATTGTAATGGTTGCTGTAATTTCTACGCTGCCAGAGTAAAGAGATTAAATAATATTAAATGCTCCAAAATAGCTTTGCTTTTAAGAGGAATGTAAAAAGAAAGAGACACTTTTGCATAAAATGGGCAATAAAGGATAATAGTTGTACAATCTCCAACTGTAAAACATTGTGACAATGATCTCAGGGGCAGGCTTCCTGCTAAACAGCCCCAACTCAGCAAAGCTCTTATGCCAACACTTCTATTTGAGTGTTTTTAGTCACTATAGAAGTCCATCAAACAAATCGCATATTGAAGCGCCTGACGGAGTCAGGGCCAGAACCTCAAAGAAAATCTAGAGCTTGAGAGGTGTGGAACCAGTTTGTAGCATTACACGCAGGACCATTGCTGGGTAGAACGTCCATGCACAAGTGAGGCTTTGCTAAAAAATGCCCCTCTGTATTGCAGATGAGAGGGTCTGAACGTGGTGGTAGGTGATGGGAGTCAATGAGCAACAAGGGCACCTTGTAGCAGTGCTCCCTGGCCAGACCTTGGCTCCTTGCATGGGAGCCAAGATGCTGCTGCCTCCCTTTCCAAGTATAAGTACATCGGAATGGCTGCCTGACTTCCAAAAACCTGTAGTTCAATCTTTGCTCCCTCATTCTGTGGTCCAAATGACATTATTTTTACCTTCTGTGCCACATAGTTTCTTTGTACCACTCCAAGCAACTATGATAAGGCAAGAAAAAGCTTTTGTTTGCATGACCTCACCAAGTCCAGTGGGAATTGGTAGTGACCAAAACTGATGTTTTTTGTGCTGTGTTGCCAAGATGTGCGCTCTTACCCAAAATGACATTTGTGACCAGAAGTAACAAAAATAAATGGAATTAGGTGCTAATCTGGTCTCCCAGGACAAGTCAGAGTACAGCAAATGCCGCTTGGATTTAATTTGCTAAAGCAGGTTAATGCAGTAGAGACTAGGCAGTCAGGACGGCAATGACATCAGGGTTTGCTTGCGACGCAGATGTTGCAGTTCTGTTGGACACAGACAAGCCGAGATAGCACAGTGAAGGGCAATGCAATACAGTTGTTTTGATTTCTTCCGTGGAGTCTTTAACTTGCAGGGTTTTGACTATAAAACGCTGGCAAGAGCCCACCTCATACTGCAAAGTACCCAAGAAAGGAAGATAATATGGAATTTATTTGTGATGGATACACGTATTTTATGAAAACATGTGTATTCAAATCAAACGCTTTTTTTGGGCCTATGTTTTTCACAGTATGTTTGGGATTGGAAGGGACCTCAAAAGATCATCCAGTCCAATCCCCCTGCTGGAGCAGGAACGCCCAGGTGAGGTCACACAGGAACACGTCCAGGTGGGTTGGAATGTCTGCAGAGAAGGAGACTCCACAACCCCCTGGGCAGCCTGGGCCAGGCTCTGACACCCTCACTGAGAAGAAGTTTCTTCTCAAATTTAAGTGGAACCTCTTGTGTTCCAGTTTGATCCCATTACCCCTTGTCCTATCATTGTTTGCCACCGAGAAGAGCCTGGCTCCATCCTCACGGCATTCACCCTTATTAATGTTTATAAATATATAAAGGTCCCCCCTTAGTCTCCTCTTCTCCAAACTAAAGAGACTCAGCTCCCTCAGCCTTTCTTCATAAGGGAGATGGTGATGGATTTACATTTCTTCTGATTAGAGCCTTCTGGTCTTGTACAGATGGGGTGAGATGTAGGAGGGGAGAAAGGCAAGGTTCCTAGGGCCTGGCCCAACTTTGAAGTCCTCTGCAAATGAATGGAATTCACCTCGGAGTTCTCCTGATGGGCACTGCCAGTTAAAGGCTGTCTGGAGTAGCCTACTGGGTCAGACTCACTCTTCCTTTGTACTCCATCAGCCCTAGTACTAATTTGTGCCCTTGCATCATTACTATACCAGTGCTACAAGACTTATAGAAACCACAGATCTGCAGTCTGTTTCTGGTCTGCTGTGGTAGCAGGGAAGGTCCTGGATGTTGAGCAAAGTTCTACCTCAGTTCTGTTATAGCACATCATTCTGCTAGTGCAAATGGGATTACATAAACTTAACATTTATGCATGAAACTTCTAGATATGATTTTTAAGTAGAAAATGTTTTCTATGGGACCCTGTTTTAGTTGCACTAGTGTAACATGTAACCAAGAGTGGAAATTGCTGTTTGGTGGTTGAGAGTTGGGGGACTGTTGCTAGGGGGATTGCTTTAAGTGTTTGGTTTGTACGTGCTATAGCAGTAGAGGATAAAGAACATGAGTTGAGGTCCAAACAGTGTAAGTGATATTCAGAGTGAGAGATCTGAGTTGTTTGCTTGCAACTAACCGGGTTTCTTTTCAGTATGACATTTGCTTGGTGTTTATCACCATTGTGGTGGCTTTAGTGCCAGAATAGATGTTGAGGTTAGTGTTATTTATTCTGACTAGCACCTCAGATCTTCACAGCTTTGCCTGGGGGAATTCTCTGCTGAAGAGGACGGTGGTGGGTGAGAAGCAGGCTATGAGGGTGGAACAAGTAGTGGCAGATTGTTTAGGTCCCTGTCAGATTCTTGAGTCAAGGCAAATATTATCAATGGTGATGGTAGTGGTAGCCTTCAGAGGGAAAGTAAAATGTTCAGTTCAATCTTCAAGATACTTCTAGAAGAGAAAATAAAAAATAAATAATTCCAGAAATCTATAAGTGTCTTCTCTTGGACAACTTTTTCAGCAAATAGTTTTGTTTGTCAGATGCGTTCCTATGGCAGGCAGAAAGGTGGAAGGGGCACCACAACAGACTCTTTCACTGCATTTCCACTATTGGCCAAGCTGTGGCTAAATGGAGCGTACCTTCCTGTCAGTTTGCTTAAGTGCTTTTGGCATCTACTGAGCAAAGCTATACACTTCTAATCTTTTTAATTTTGATTGATCTTTTCAATCCTGAAGTAGAAAATAGGATGTATTTTCAATGTGTCATTTGAATTAAAATACGAAGCAGTGTTTTGTAGTTGTTGCATCCATTACTGGTTTGATGGGTTAAACTTGGCCAGCTGCCAGATGCCCAACCAGTTGCTCCCTCTTTGACAGCACAGGGGGCAGAAAGTAAGACGAAATGCTTTCTGGGTTAAGATAAAGGGATATATCACTTACCAATTACCATTGAGGGCAAAGCAGACTTGGGGAAAAAATATTAATAATTTAATTTATTGCCAATTAAGATAGACTTGAACAGTAAGAATCAAAGAGAAAAATTGAAACAACACATTCCCCAAACACCCCCCATATTTTCCCAGGTTCTATTTCATTCCTGACTCCTCTACCCAACCCCATCCCCACCAATGGTGCTGAGGATGAGTACTGGGGTTGTGATTGGCTGAAAACAGTTCTTTGCTGCTCCTTCCTCCTCGTGCTTTCCCATGCTCCAGCCATGGCCCTTCCTGTGGTCCTGCAGGAGACTCTGGTCCAGCACAAGGTCTTCCATAGGCTGCAGTGTGGGAATTTGCTCCATCCTGGTCTCTCTGGAGTGCCCAGGGGAGCCTCTGCCCCAGCACCTGGAGCGCTCCCTCTCCTCCTCCTCTCACCCTGTTTCTCACTATTTTCTTCTCACTCCTCACTTTGTGGTGTTTTTCCCTTCCTTGAACGCACTGTAAAGGAGGTGCCACCACCTTCGCTGAGGGGCTGGGCTGTGCCCTGTGGTGGGGACATTGTGGGTTGAGCCGGGGGCAGCTCAGCCTTGCCTCAGGGCTCAGCCCTGCACTTGAACACTGACACCTGATGCAATTGGTAAAGGAAAGATAAAAAACTTCAAAGCTTTTTTTATTTTACTCTTTTTTTAGTCCTCACTACCATAGTTGTCCTTTCTTTCACTTCCACTCTTTCTTTGCTAGGCTATCTGTAAAACCACAGACAGAGAAAACAGTGCTGTTGCGGTTTGGACTTAAGGGACTGTTTGGAGGTCTGTGCATGTACATACATATTTGCCAGCCTCTTTATCACAAGATGTTACAGAGACCCAGGCAAGCATGCGAGGCTGAATATATGATTCCAAAGACCACCTGTGGTATGTTGGGATGGATGGGTTACGATGTGCCGGTGCTGGGTTAGGGCTCAGGCTGGGAGCCCAGCCTGTAAATAGTGCATGTCCTGTACCAGCTGAGTTAAGAGTCCACATCTCAAACTCTTGGGTGTTAAGGTATTCAGTATGAACTGCTCCTTGGTTCATATCAGAAGCCCTTGGTGCACCTCGTCCTGTACACTGGCTAATGGGCATCCACGTTGCTTCATATGTCTCTGCTCTACCAGCTTTTGGAATAGCTGAACTGTGATTGAAGAGGACCCACAGAACTGAATGCCAGCCTGCCAGTTTGGTTTTTCCCATGTGTTCACAGAACCTTGTATTTAGGGATTTCACTCATCTAGGAGACACTACTGAATTTTTCAGGCTTTTCAAGCTGCGTTAAAGATGCAAAAATGCTAACAGAAACACTTAAGAATTTTTTTCTTATGCAGATGCACACATTCTGAAATACAAACACTGAAAATGAAAGACTCTTAAAAAAATAGTTAACAGGTCACATTATTTCATGCAGCTCAAATACCAGAAAGAGATGCACATGTGCACAGCCACATGTGCCGTGTGCTTTACTGTTTCTCTATGAATAATGCAGGATATTGCTTAAAGAAAAAAATTTACAAAGGTTTGGGCTTGACAAACTTGGAGAGAACATCTGCCACATGAAGATGGGCAGCCAGCTGTGCTTCTGCTCACGGTGAGCAGTGCAAGTCTAGGAGGCCGTGTGCTCTGGAAGGTTCTACATTGCAAAGCTGCCCATTCACACTCTGCAGCAAGTGGACTTGGCTGGAAAACGAGTGATGCATCAGGATTATAGACCAAGCTGAAGTGAAGTCACTTGGCACTGAGTGCAGGGTGGAGGGAGCTGAGGTCCCAGTTTGCACCCAGTGCTACATCTCCCATTGATTTCAAGCAACTTCACACGGAGCCCTAAACTGGGCAAGTTCTCTTCAGTTCCAGAGAAGAATGAACTGACTAAAGATTTTAATAACTATTAGAAAGGGTGAAGCATAAATAACCAAAAGTTGTAATTAAAAACATACAAAACATGCCCACAAAAAACCTCAAACTAATCCCCTCAAAGATTTCCTGACCCAGGAGCTGCTCCAGCTGCAAACAGTGGCCATCACATTGCTGAGTATCACTGCCCCTTTAATGTAATGCTGCTTTTCCAAGAGAGGAGGAGAACTTTCCCCTTGCCAAAGTGATCCCAGCTTTCTCCTTTTGCTCATTAAAGTTGGTTTGCTGATTTATCCCCTTCCTCCCCCTCTAAATGTTGATGCAAATGCTGCGGGGTGATCATCATCTTCTAGCTGATGGTGCTGTGTTCCTTTTTGCTGCCTCCCACTTTTCTCCTGCAGACAAAATTGACCCCATGAGCTGATGGGTTTGTCAGAGACATTCTTTCTTATATTTCTTTGCCTCTGGGGCTCAAGGAGAGTGGTGAAGCTGGAGTATGAAAGAACAAATGAATGGTTGAGTTACAGGGTGAGCGGCTGTAGGATGTCTAGAGAGGTTAAGGAAATAAAAATAAGCCTGCTGAGATGGCTATATTTTTGGTTGTTCTCAGGAGACAATTATTCCTGTGGTGCTGTTTGGTTTGCTTTACCTTTGGGGAAATGGAGCGTTTTGAAGAATTCAGGAAATTAAAAAAATAACTTCAGTACGGTCTCGAGGACTCCCAAACCGATTTGAAATTAAGTGTGTGTTTGGGTATATATGTAATCCATCTATGCAATTTAGGGGCAGGGGGACGAGGGGGGAGCTTGGATTAAGGTTTCAATTTCCTTTCAGTGTGTAAACCTTTTCTTTCATAACAAAGATTTGAAGTCTGGAGCAATTGGATCTTGCTGTGTTTAGTATCACTGCTGTGTGTGTTCAGATCTAGATCAGACATCTGAGGTCCTCACCCTTTATGGTCTTTAAAATTGCCAGAACCCATTTTGAAAGAGAGCCGTTTTTATTTCCTGTTTATTAAATGCTGTCACCGCACAAACAGAGAAAACATCCTGTTTGACCCATGCACTTACAGCTGAGGCAAGTGGCCAAAGTCGTGTGGTTTCAATACTGGGGAGTTAACCCATGTTAAATTCAGTGTAGTTGGGATCTAAGTCTCCTTTCCACCCATCAAATTCCAATTTCAATGGGAAATTGTAATTGTTGAACTGAAATTGAATTGTAATTGGCAACTGAAATTCCCCAAAGGGAACAGTTTTGAGATTATTGAAATTGAAACTGAAGTTGAAATTCAAATTGAAATTCAAATTCAAATGGAAGTGGAATTGTAATTGGGAACTGAAATTGTTCCCTTCACCCTTCAAATTACAATTTGAAGGGGACCCAGCATGTTTTCACACCCTGACTGGAAAAGGTTGCTGAAATTAATCCTGGTCTCTTTTCCACGCTTTATTTTTGAGCGTCTCTTGCAGATGCAATCCCAAATAGTTACAGCTTGAAAACAAAACAAAATACAAAAAAAGGGCAAACTAACAAATAAACCAAAAACCCCACCAAAAAAAACACAAACAAAAAAGCACCCTCCCCAAGTACCCCAGAGCAAAGCCCAGTAAATGTCATTTGTTAGCACTTGATGTTGTTTGGCACTGTTAAGGCTTATACCAAGCTTAGTGCAGGGTACACTTGGCTTTAGGATGTGAATGGACCCCTATGGGTGTTCTTGCTGCTCCAGGGGGATATTTATCACAAGTGAGAGAGCAATTACAGTGCAGTTAAACTTGTTGTAGTAGATCTTGGGTTTTAAAGAGAGTTAACTGTGTTGTTGCAGGTTTGGCTGTGCATCGTTAGTTTTGCAGCCCCTGTGCAGTCTGCTATATGGCCTGGTACAGCGACCTAGGGATGCTGCCTCCTTGAATTATAGATTGTGCTTATTTATAATGTATGACCAATTTTAATAAAAGGATATGCTTTAATATTAATGGCCCTTTGTGTCCTACCTATAGGACCCAGTTTAAGAATCTTCCTCTCTTTTTCTGCCTGTCCCCTGCCACCCCTCCTGCTGCAGAGAACCTGTGTCCAGGGGCTGAACAGAAAGTGGTGTTCATCACTGCCCGAGTCCACCCCGGGGAAACACCATCTTCCTTCGTGTGCCAAGGTGAGTGTCTGCATGGCGACGGCAGGTCTGCTGAGACCTGACCTCCTATTGATGCACATATCGGGTTGGCGTAAATTTGGATCTGATGGAAGGGTGAGTTCATGCGACAGGGTTTTTCCCCACAGTGAGGATATTAGCAGAACCTCTGGCTTCTCCCCAGCTGCCTGTCTTCTCGGGGGCAGTGGAATATATGACCTCAGAGTCTTGTGAATGCTTGCTGAATTGGGTCAGAACTGCACTGAGAGCTCTTAGGCTGTTCGGGAAGAACTGACAGGCTCATGTATGCGCGATGTGGTCATGTAAAGCTCCTTTCCTTAGGAAAACAGACTGAAAATGTTCAGGGAGTGGTCCTCCCTTAAGTGCTTATGTCTTCTTGCTGTCTAGTATCTTCAGCTTCTTTTCTACCGCAAAGCAGTGACCCTGGCTCTCCAGTTTAATTCCAAGAGGCCCCTATTTGTCTGGAGCTGCTGCTGTGAGCAGAGCTCCCAGTGGCTGCCAGCTGTTCCTGTACAAAACAGCCCTGCTAAAAATAGAAAGCAAAATTACCCAGTTCGTGTTTTTCTAAAGAGTTGTAAATCTCAGGCTTGTGGGTACAAATAAATAAATAATCTTGGCATGCCTTCATATAACTTCATTGTATAGGTCTGAAATATGGTACTTATGGTATGTGACTTTCTCTGGTGGTAAATTGCTGGCAGTGTAAATCAATGTAACTTCCCCGAAGCCAAAGCAATGTGCTGATTTCCTACATCAGCTTGGATCTGGCCCTGCCTAGGCGATGAGCTGCACCAATCAACCATATGCAGAGTTTATTGTGTTGGGTGCTTGTAATGGCACAGATTGGTTTGTGGCTGGCCCTGTTGGTACCTAAAGACCTCAGTGGGAAAGGTCTGGCGATGTTTCATGGTTTTCTCAGCGTGTTCTTTATCCTGCAGGGTCCAATGTCTGGCATCTAAGGCGAAAGATCAACAGCTGTCACTTGTACTGTCCTAACAGGACACTGGGTCTCTTGCTGACCCCAGAGGTAGCAAATGTAAAAGCCTTCCCTTAATAAAACAGCTTCAGACTGAGAGCAGGAGATCTCAGCGAGTTTCCCACCTCCTGTGGTGGCACAGTCAATGCAGGGCATTATAGTACACATGATGTTTGTTAATGAATATGGATTTTTAATTGGATGCTTTGATTCTGTTTGTGGCTGCTGGCATGGCCCTGTGAAATGAGGGCCGAGGCATGCTGCTGAGGTGGTGCTTTGTAAATGATGTTGTTTTGATAATGGAGAGTTTATTCAAAAAGGGGGGAAAAAAAAGATGTGAAAAAGCAGGTGGCACGCTTTGCCTGATGAAACAACTGGATGGAAGTCATGCTCTGATTGTCTCGGAGAAACTTGTGTTTTGTAGCGAAAATTAAAACGAAAAAAGAGGGGGCAAAATAAGAAAAAGAAAAAGTAGGCATCTGTCTTGGAGAAGCACATCAGAAACTTGCTGTGACTGCAGTTATAATGCATGCTTGGCTCGCTTGGAAATGCATGGATCTGAAGGCACTCAACTCCGCTGTGCATTGAGCCATTCTGCTCGCTGCGGATGGAGCTGCCTTGTGTGTATAATTAGTGTCAAGACAAGTAGAAATCACAAACATCTCAAGGCCATTGCTGCATTGTTTCTAGCATTGCCAAATGGGAAATTAGGTGCTTTCTCCACCTTTGGAATCTTTTGTGTGGGGGAGTCAAAAGAAGGGATAAAAAGGATCCTTGTGGCAGTCAGGTGAGGGCACAATGAGGAGTTTAATTTTTGCAGTCCTGGGAAGCATTTTGGCAGAGTTTGGTGTTGCAGATTTAATATCCAAATGCCAGTACATATGGGACATGTCAGGATTTTTTTGGTTTTTGTAGAGAGATTTCTTCTTGAAAGTTTGATTATGCTCGCCACCTGAAGTACTGAGATATGGAAGCTAATCTCAAAGATTCCCCAGGTGCAAGTGGCATCTCATATTTGGAATAGCAGAGTTGTGACTGCTGAGGTTGGGTGAATCAGCCAATAAGGGAATAGATAATGAGTTACAAGCTTTATTTTTTAATTCTTCATTTTTCTCCTTGATTTCATTCAGTTCAGACTCTGCCTTCCTCATTAACGCTCTGAGCACATAACTAACTCCTTAGTCATTTTCTACCTGTCTTGATCTAGCCAAGAGCCTCCCTGCCCCCTTTGGCCTGTTCTCTGCTAGGGATATATAGACATGTGTAGTCCAAACACCAGCTTCCTGTGGCCGGACAGCAGCTCCCTATTACATCTTCCAGTTTCCAATTAGGCGAGATACTCTGAGAAGCATGTTGTCCATACATTAGAATGTACTAAATTCTGTCTATTGGTCCTTCATCCTTTGTTTTACCCACAGCTTAAATCTAAGCAAGAATCTTTGTGTTCCTGTGGAAAAAGACCACAAGGTCATCTCCCCATTCAGAGCTGCATTGTTTCTGTGTCATCCTTCTTCATCTTCCAATATAAAGAATCCACTGGCAAGCGAGTTTTGGATAAAATATACCCCGTCTTCCTGCAGATGTAGAAGCATTGTAAACTTGGATGCACAGCTCTGTCTCCTTACAGCTGTGCAGCGCTTGCAGCAGTAGCCAGACCTCTCCAGAATCATTAGGCACCTCATCCAGCAGTTAAAAGCAAGTGCTGTAATATTTCACACATGGCGCAGCTGCTGAGCTGCAGCTCACTCCCTTAAAAGGCAGACAAAAGCCCAGAGGGCCTCTTCGTAGAAAGATGGATTAAGAAGCTTTTGTTTCTGTTTTGGTCTTTCAGGAGTTATTATCATGCTTCAGGCTAGCCTTTTTAGGAAGTTTTCCTGATGGTTGTTAACCGCTTGTTGTGAGGGTCAGGGACAGAGGTGCAGAGTTAGTCCTCAGAGTATATTCTCATGAGCACCTTTTACACCCCAAGGTAGGGTGGTGCTCTGCTCCTCCGGCTGTGATGGTCATCGTGAGCATTGGTGCTTGTGTGGTGTTCAGAGATAAGTAGGGATAGGGTCCAGGGTGAAGAGGGCTGTTGTTTTCACTTTGCTCTTATAGACCATTTCCTAACCAACTGGGATCACTGCAGGGCTTTTATAGCGCAACACACAACAGTGCGAATTCATCTTATGGCTTGAACTCATCTCCCACGGGCTGTTTAGATTTCTGAGGAATTTTTCTGAAGTTGTGGGTTTAGGTTTCTTTCCTTTCTTTGATATTTTTCCTAATTTTCCTTCCCCCCAATATTTTTATTTAAGAGAACATACGCTATTAATATTTTCTGACTTCCACATTACACTGTTAAGGCAAGTAAATTATTAGCTCTTAAAGACAGAGTCAGCTGTCAGATAATGCCTGTATACATATGTAGTGTGCACAAATGTCTATGTGTAGAATCTGTGCAAGTCCAGACTCTCTAAAAACTGGTGGTCAGCCAACTTTCCAAAGGCTTTGATTTTGTCCCAGATCTGTCAATAGGAATTATTTTCCCCCAGTATTCTTAGTCTTATTCTCCTCCCTTTGGCTTCCAGATTTTATTTTCTTTGTGAGAGATAAGCAACTGTCCCTCACTAATCATGTGCATGGAAAGTTGTAGGAGACATGTGGTGACTGCAGTGTTTAAATTTGTCATGTATGCTTTGGCTTTTGCCACCAGTCAGTAATTGCAAGCTAAAGCATGTCTAGATATACTTGGCTGTGTAGTTTCCTCATAGACGTAGCATGTTCTATTAGTAGGATGTCATCTGTCATTTTTAACATTTGCTGGTGTGGCATCCACCATGTCATCTAAGCGTAAAAATGAAAACTTGTACTCTAAATTTTGCACTTTAATCCAGTTTGCTAGACTGAGAGCCCAGAATGGGAGACCCAGTGCAAGAGGGGAGGGAGGGGGATTCCACAGCCGGGTCTATAGATGCTGAGCATCTTGTGCTAAGTGTAATCCGACCTGAAGCCGACCTTGAAGCTTATGGCCTGAATAGGGAGCAGCCATTAAACCAAAAATATAAAGAAAACAGACATCCGGGACTCTTATCCGTAAGAAATGGAGCAAAAAATGACTTTTCAATCAATCTTTTTTCATTACAGCTTCTTAAATGAATGCTCTCTCTTGCTTCACCTTAAATCAGGTTGTAGTAAATGAAAAACCAGACTACCCTGGGCAATGCCTCTTGATTTTCCATTAAGGTTCTTGGTCTGTGTTTTTAATATCCACCCTCTCACCACCAGGGGGCAGGAAAAAGTCTGAAAACTTTGTATACATTTTGTTTCTATGTTTAAAGAACAGAGTAGAAAAGGATAGACAGCCTGAAAACTGGTCTCCCACCGGCTGTCTCAGGAGCCCTGCTGGTGCACAATAACTCTCTGGGCTGGTGATTAAACCTGCTGTGACCAAGGTTCTCCACATGCTAGGAAGGATTTTATCTCTAGACAGATTCCAAGATTGCCTCTTAAAAGTAGTGGCTGTCTTCTAGTCCACTTCATGGAGGCAGTGCCTTCAAATGCTTTGAATTGGATCCTGCAGGATCCCTGAAGGTATTAGTAAGAGAGTGAAGTTGCTACAACACGAGTGGGACTTGATGTTTTGGTTTGTGTGTGTTTGTGTGCGTGGGTTTCTGGTTTTGTGTGGGAAAGGCAGTTGTATGTGTGAGAAGAGTCGTTCTGAAACTTGTTGCTCCTGCTTGGAATTTTAGCCAACCTCTGTCTTCTATTATGAGTAAAGAAGAGGAATAAACTGTTGGGGTTAAAAGCTGCTTTTCTGCTTCCTTCACTAAGCATAAATCTTTTGAGCATTAGGGCATAAGCGATGATAGCCGAAAGACAGGGCAGGGCATGTTTTAAATGCAAGAGTAAATGCAGCTAATGAAGCCTTTACATGGGAAAAGAACCTTTCTGAAGGGACAGACTTGGTGACCTTGCTTAGCTGTTTCCAGGGAATAAATTTCTGCTAAAGAAATGAAGCTGAGTTCTGTAGGCATTAGTATAAGATGCCTTTGGTAGCAGTAGCTGTACTAAAGAAAAACATTGAACTCAGAAAGTGCCTGTTGTGGTAATGATGGAGCCCTCAGGAGCTTGAGGGCATCATCTGCCAGACTTCATACCAGACTGAATTTGCCCCTGAAAAATGCACGGGTTGCATTAGTTCTGACCTCAATTAATCTGTTGTACTGTTGCTTCTAGGAAGCTAAATCACCTTCATTTCTCAGCTAAATTTCCTATGATAGGAGGAAACAAAATAGGATTACATAGATGAGGGATCTTATACATACATGTTTGTTATATTACTGTGAAATCTTACTTCTGTCTTCTGTGCCAAATGAGAGGCTGGAAGCAAACATTTATGCTCCCCTGGCTACTTCTAGACTTAAAGTGAATGTCTCCGAATGTACAAAGGCTTATTTTGCCATTCACCATTGGGTGCAGGAGGGTGTTCTGCCCTGGCCAAGCAGCAGCCCTGCAAGTGTGTGCTGATGCAGAAATGCCCTTTGTGGGGGCTGTTGCTGTAGGTTGCTTGTGGGCTGCATTGTCAATACCAAAGAGAGCTTGAACCAAACAGAAGCTCCACTTTAAGGGAGTCTTATACTCTCTTGTCACCCCAAAGATATAAACACAGAGCTTCCATTCCCTTTCAATACTTCTTGTACCCTTTGCAAACCTCCTTTCCTGGGTGCAATCTGTAGGAAAATGAATGTGATATGGCACAATTCTGCCCTAGAGGTGATTGCCAATTTTGCAGAAAGCAAAATCTTTCTGTAAAATGAGTGGTGTTCTGTATGCATAAGATGATACGCATATTTGCGGCAGGAGAGGATGGAAACACTCACCTCTTCATTTACCTGCAGCTTAGTGCTTACAAGCAGTGAGGGAACATGGTGAACAAAAGCTGCAGTTCATGGTCTCTTTTATAGGGGTTCAGGAAGCCAAATGATGAGAAGCAGACAAAGGCAACAGAATCCAACAGCCCAACCACAAAATGAGCTGCAGGCCTCTCTTCAAGTCGTTAGACTGCATTCACCCTTCTTTAAGTGCACAGCTCCTAAGCTTTAACACAAAGGGAAACACACTCTCCTTGACTTCTAAAGCAACATGAAAAACACTATTGTCTGTCCCTTGTAAATCTCCTGGATGGGATTTTAGTGTGAAGTATCCCAGGAGAGCGAGAAGTTGTTCTGAGAATATAAAGCATGCATACTGAAGTAATGAAAATAAAAGCTCCTCTTAAGATTGTGTTGATGTAAATAGACGGTTAGAAGAATTTCTGCTACCCAAAGTGACATTAGCTGTTACAAGATGCCACAGGTTTTGAATCAATTCACTGTAGTGTCAGGCAGGTATGAAAGGTTATATACCTGGTTTCCTGAGCTGGAGGGAATTTATGATGTTAAATTTCCCTGGCTATTGAGTTATGGGATGTGGAATCCCCAGAGCTCTGGAGACCTGGGCTGCCTCTGATGGGGGGGAGCTGTGTCATCTGTGGCTGTTTCGTGGCTGTTTCATGGCTGAGACCCCTTCCCATCAACAGCAGAAGTTTCACCTCATCTCTTCCATCTTATCAGTAGCAGTGGGAATGGAAAACTGGGCTGATCCTGCCAAGCCTAGGCCTGCATGCTCACCCTTTGTCTTCCAGCAGGAGGAACGGATCAGTCCTAACTCCTCATCCCTGAGACAACAAGGTCAGCTTTGCCTACGCAGCTAAGAAATGTCAAGTGGCTTTGTTTGATTCAGTTTGCCCTTTGCCCAGGGCAGCCCTTTGACTACCTCTATTTAACTAATCAGCTTTACAATAATCAGAGAGCTAAAAGAGCCCTTGGTCTTCAAGAGGGAGAATTGAGAAAGACTTCAGTATGAAACAGCAGGCAAATTTGCTATGTCTCTGGGTAGGATTGCCCAATTAATCTCTTAAATGTACTGGTTTTGCAATGTTTCTTGACTGCCCATACTTTGAATAACATTAGCTTAAAGATCATTTCCTTCCAGCCCCAACCAGTCTACCTTTGGGGCAAAGATCATCTTCTAACAGCACACTGAGGTACTTTGCTGATGTCTAAGGATAGGAAAAATAGGATATTCATTCAGCTGAGCTTTGTGGTCACTTGGCTTTCCTTAATATGGACTGTTTTCCTACTAGAAATTGCAGTTCAAGTGGATTTTGGAGGTGTTTATCCATGTCTTCACAGTTATCAGTTAAGTCAGGGACAACTTTTGTCTGTATGGCCATGGGCAGCAAGTCCTGCAATTTTCGAGAGCAGTATTATGTCCATGCAACAGATCTTCTCTGGGCCTCTGGAAGTGTTAGCTAATACATGGCTGGTGGCATTGTCCCCTGAGCCTGTGCAGCAGTCAGCTGGCCAGGAGCATCCAGCCTGCCGTGCACGCAGGTTTCCCCAAACTGCGCTTCATGTGCGTGGATCAGACAGCGCTGGAGCATCTGGCGCTAGGGGGGAAATCCAAAGCAGAAATCTCAAGCCCTGCCCCAGCTGAATTAGATCAGGGCGGGAATATGCAAAGCTCAGAACAGAGAGGTGAGAACCACAGGAACTCTGGGGTTGTCTTTAATCTCATTTGCTGTTAGTCAAAAAAGAAACTGCTGCTAGTAAAATGACCATCATTAATTTCTAGGCATCAAAGTTGTGAGATGAAGCCTTTTCTGTAAGTGCAGCAGTCTGTGAGATCTGCACTGATTGAGCTTCAGGTGTTGTAGTGGTATATCAGGCTTCACAATTAGGAATCTCTCCTAGTTTTTATACTTTCCTCTAAGCCCTTTCCATTCTTCTTCAGTAGTATCACAGCTCTTCCTCACAACTGATATTAATCTTGCTGGTCTATTGTTTCCGGCTTTGTCTTCTGACCCTTTGTTCTTTGCCTGCCCTGGCTTAGTTCAGCTGAATTGATTGTTTTGTTGTTGTTGTTTTCATCTTGTTTTCAGTTCTTTTGTCTCGGAGGTGCCCTGCACTTGGCTTCTTGCTCCTTCTGCATTGCTGTAGCAGCTGCTCCAAGGACCCGGCGTTCATGTGTGACTGGGGCTTGGCCGCTGCAAACTTTTCTTTGACGCGAGGGCACCTGGGTGAAATTCTCCCTCTGCCCCTGCCCAGGTTGCTCACGTGCTCTGTGTGTGCCTGTCACCAAGTATTGTGTGCATGTTTATAAGAGGCACGTCTCCTTGACTTCTGCAGTTTACAGAGAAAAGGGCCTAAAGCTTGTTTGGAGGGAAAGAAGGGACTGGAGATGAAAAGGTGGCTCCTGCCCCAGACAGTGGCCCTCGAGAGGTCGTCTTTGCTCCTTCATGCAGTTCTGCTGCTCTGGACTCTGGATGGAGCGGAGGGGTAATGGCACATGCCACAGCCAAAAGGGGACACATTCTTTACCAGTCCTGCTTAATTTTTTTCTAGGAAGGAATGTAGTTGTTAACAGTTTTCCTTGGACCCTAAAGCATGGGCAAAATTCCATTAAATGCTTTGTAGACAACAAGTGTGGATTTAGGGTGGTTTTGAACAGTGGCACACACCTCTCAAAAAGTCACCCTCCCCAGAAGGGTGGTTCTTTAGTGACATATGTGGCCCCTAAGTGACAATTTCTAGATGTGTCCTATAGTGTTAGTTCAAAGGTCCATTTAATTATTACGTGTTTGGCAAATGGTAATTGATCCCTGTTGTCCATGCTCTGATTTAGAGGTTATGGTTTCAGTCTTTGCTGCTACATGATGGGAGATGGATGAAAAATAATGGATTTGTATGTTGTAATGCCATAGGTTTTCCAAGAGAATGTTGTACTTGAAACTTCATAAAGCTTATTTTTATTTTTCTCCTATTTTACCTTTCTCTCTTTTCTTGTATCCCTACCTTTTTGTCATTTTATCACTGAAGGAAAAAAACATGACAGAGAGAAGGAAGAAACTAAGAAAGGTAAAACTATGTTTTGGTGTTCAGTTGAAAAAGGAGAAAATAAAAAGTCTGTAGGTTTTCTTATGACAATTTTTTTCAAATTTTCAAAGTTTACTTCAAAATTTCCAGCCAGTGGTATAGCCTGTAGGCAACACATTACAAAGCTGCACCCTGCCTTATGTTAAGGTCAAGGATAACCCAGGTCTTTTGGTGACTACAGAACAGATGTGGCACAGACAATGACAACGGGTCAGGCTCTTGTTCACCAGGGCCTCCACATAACCCTAAGGAGCAATTTCTAGCATCACTGAAAGATTCCAGTTTACATGGTTATTAAATTTCTACTGTCATGGTGGCTTTTGTATGGCACTAATTGCCATTGTGCCCAATCCCCTTAACAAACAGCAGTGCTTGGTGTTGTAACAGCCAAGAGAGAACAGGAGGGTGGCTGATTTCCTGGGATGGAAGAAGACATTCAGTCTCACTGAGCTTTAACCACCTTGTGTCAAGAAGGATAGTGTTGTCACATAATCAGTGTGGAGTTGAAAAATACTGTGGTGCAGCCTTTTCCCCGATACCAGATTTCCAAAGTGGGGTCTCCCTCTTATTCCTGGGGAGGAACAGGGGACAGCAAGCTGTACTGTCCTGGGTCAGAACTGGAAACCCCTTGGAACCAAACCCCTAATTCATTGCAGGTACATTGCCCCCTGCGCTTGGGACAGCACGGGGAGGTGACTGCACCGTGTTCAGCTGACAGACTCCTCCGGAGCCTTGGAAATAAACCCTTGTTTTTGCAGCATGCCTGTCAGTCAGGGGTCTGATTGTCAAATGTGGCACCTCTGCCTTCTGCTGTCTGTATCTTTCATGTAGTAAAAGACTTTATTAAAATTAAACTTGCCTTTAAGATGTTAAAACTCAGTCTGACCATTCAAGGTAGAAAGTTAGAGTCTTTGCCTCTGGTTACATGTGAACTGTGATTTAGGGTTGTGTTTTTTCTCCTTTTTTTCGTGGCAAATGTACCTTATGGCCGAGGATAAGAGGGAAATAGCACCTTGACATTAGCTGATGTGGTCACAGTGCTGCCAGAGTTTAAACCCATTGCTGCAAGGTGCTTGGGGAGAGCTGTTGTCTGAGGGCTTGATGGCACTTGAGAGTTCATTTGCATCCGAGGCAGGCTGTGGATGTGGAGAGCAACAGAGCATTTCTTGAACAGTTCTTATTCTGTAACAAGAGCATCTTATTCCTCCTTTAGTTTAATATGCTTCAAAGCAGATGCTGCACTAAGACTGTCTCCAAACAGAATTCTTTAGGAAATGGTATCTTTTTCTTCTTCCCAAAACAGCAACAACAAAACCCCTCAATGCTTAGAGGAGCTCTGGAAGTTATTTCCTACCAACTTCCTTGTGCTCTTCAGATGGAAACCTGGACTTTATTCCTTCCTGGAGAATTTTCCCTCTTCACAAGCAGAGATGTCAGCTGCTTGTGGTGGCCCCATTCATTTGAGGGCAGTTTGCTCTCCCAATGCTCCCTCTTCAGTGCTAATTACCATCACCTTCAGGATCTACAGCATGGCTCCATTTTCACAGCAAGCTTTTCTCTGAAGGGAAGGTGGAGTTTAGGACATATTCTGCTGATTAGCAGCCGGGAGCACATCTCTGCTGATGGAGAGCAGTCCTATTTTATTTCTGTGGAGCTTATTCTTGCCTGGATGTCATGCAGTGTAAACAGAAGAACACATCCACCTGCACTTGTAGGAATCAAAGCAGAGCTTTTGCGTTATTTTTCGTTGTGTAAAGATATGGTCATTTTTTGTTTTAGACAAAAAAAAACAATCCATAGGAAAAAAGGTTTTCCTTGCTGGAGTGCGGTCCAAGTGGCTATCCAACAAGTTTCCTCCAGCACCACTGGAAACAACTTGCCGATACATAGCTTTCATCTCAGATTCAAGGGGAGAAAATTCAGATGCAGCCAGCATTTTCTTGGCCATCAGATCTTCCCGGAGGATGAGGTTTTTATTTAATAAAACACTCTTTTTGGGTTTTCTTGTCCTTTCCCCACTCCACCCCTGCAGTCTGGTCAGCTCATGAGCCACCCAGTAGTTCAGGTGTTGCATACAGTCCTTGCTTTCATTGTCTGCCAAGACTTACAGATTTATTGTGCAAATGGACTTTGTTTTATTTCAATTTTGACTGTCTGATGCTGATTAGAACTGCTCAGCCTCTACTACCAACTTGCATGTATCAAGGGGCAAATGTGTCCTGATGTGCTTCTGTCTCAGATGCAAACCCAGAGAAAGCAGAGAGCCCAGGGGGGAGAGGCAGCCACGTTTTGGGAAAAGCAGGAGAGTTGTGATGCCACTCACCTTTCTCGTGACCAAAAGGCAACCACAGGGAAGCATAAAGTAACTTTTCATAGAGTTAAAAGGACTCTCTTTCTGTTTCTGGAATCTGATGGTTGTCCAGTTTAGAAGTGCTGCTTCGCTGGGTGGCACTGGTGTTGCATAGTGCCTGTGGACTCTGTCCCCCACTTTACTACTGGGGTCTTACAAGTGACTTTGTCTGGGTAGAAGCAGGGGAGCTGCCTTGCACCTTCTTAGTTGATTTGAATGGAAGGACAGGAAAATTCTATAAAAGGGAAGGAATATAAACTGCAAACCTAGCAAGGTGGAAATCTGTGAAGAAGACAAAAGGTTCTGTTACAGCTTTCGCATTTGAGAGTAACCAGAAAACAATCCCTTCACTTGTCCCTGCAGGGGAAAGGAGGGCAAATAGTTGTGTGGGTTTCCTATGGGGATGGGCTGTCAGCTGCCATTGTTAGCATCTGGGGAATGTATGTATGTAGTGTCTTACAGGAATGGCAAAGCAGAGGTGAGCAGCTGGGGTTCAGTCCTGAGGAGTGGACACCTCAGCTCTTCTCTTCAGCTGAATGAGCTAAACTTCTGAGCTGGAGCACAGGAAAATGCAATGCCTGTTTCTTCTGGAGTTTCTCCTTGGCTCAGATTCCCACTTGGCTCTGAATCCTGCATGTGTATCTCCTGGAGAGATGCAGAGTGACAGGACACCACATTGCCCATGGCGGCACCTCCTTCCCCATGTGCTCTTGCTCCTCTCCAGCCATACATGATGTTCTACTTTCATACTACCAGTGGGTCACACCAGGAGTCTGTCTAGCTGTGTAGCCCTACAGGTTATAAAGGTCAAGGCAAATTAACAGAGGTGCTTCCCAATCTACTCTTGCAATACTCTACAGCTGAAGGAAACTGGAAAAGTTATTTATGGATGACTGAACTTCTGCAGTGCCCCTCTGGTCTCTGTATCACACGTCTTTCTGTGCCTGCCTGGTCCATAGCTATTGCTTCTGGGTCTCTGCTTGGCTTAGGAATACATTTGCAAATGTTGGAAACTATTTTCAGAGTATGTTTAAAAATACATAATGTTAGGGATTAAATGAAAAATAAGTATGTGATGTCCTTTTTTTTTTTTCCCTCCTCTCTGTGTATTAGATTTTTCATATGTAAATGTGTTCTATCTTCCTCCAGAGAAATCTACCTTTTAACTTCTTAGTTTATAATACATTCTTCTTTGGGGCTGATCTATCCATCTTAAGACTTCTATAATTCTTATTGCTGCCACAGTTAAAGCAATAAGACTAAGAGTACAATGGAGCTGCTTGCTTATGCTTGCGGAAATGCAAAATACAACTACATGACAAGCCCCCAAGGGAGGTGTTAGCTAAAACTAGTCTATCCTTTTATTCCCACCGCCCACCTTTGTTAAACTAAGCACACTGAAAACTCCAAGGTCCCCAGAGAAAGGCACTGCTGCTGGATTGCAAAGAGGTAACTCTGGGCATAGGGAGTGCCCAGAGCCCTGGTGAGAACATTCAGCAGAAGATTTGAAAGAAGTGTCAACACCTTTGGCTGTTCCTTGCAATACAGCAAACTTGAGCAGTTTCCCAAGTAGAACAAAGTCTGTTTAGTCTTTCCTGTGTCCATAACAGTTTCTTTTTAGCACTTATAAGGCTCTCTGGGAATCTTTTCCCTGGTGCAGGTGAGTTTGGAAACCTCACACTTGTGGTGCAGTCTCCTTGCTGGCCCTGGATGGGTTCCAGACCTCCACGTGTCCAGCTGTCATGGAAGGGAAAACATCAGTCATCTCCCTGGCTCCGGGGAGCTCAGCCTGGTCCTGGGTGGAGCAGCAACAACAGAATGATCTAGATTCTCTTTCCCTGCAAGACCCTGGTAGCTCTAAATAGAAAACTGAGGAATGAAGTGATTTTCTGAGGTTGTGTGTGTTTGGTTGGTTTTGGTTTGGTGTGTTTGTTTTCCTTCTTTGCTAGCGCTGTGTGAGCTGTTGGTGTACAGCTGAAACTGCCCTCTAAGACTATGGAAAGACTGTTTTGTAAGTCGGTAAGGACAGCAGGGACCAATGCAGGTACACCTGAGTTAACTCTGTCTAGATACACACCTGCTTAACCCTGGTTCATGTATTCAGCATTTTTCTACTCTGTTTTTTTCTCCCTTTGCAATCAAGACACTTTTCTGGGTTGCAACCCTCTTGTCTTACGTATTGGGGAGGTGGGATCTCTTGCGTACTTCTGTTCAATTCTAAGGCTTAAATCTTAGCTGTATTTAACATCAGTTAGTTCTGTAAAAATGGAGGGCCAGAATCCAGCAAATGTTTTTAAGGTTGTTTGGAGGACTCACACTCATAGGAAGGACAGACTTTGAATAATAATGGCCAAACGCATCATCTTCTCAAACAACATCATTAGAATGATTCTGATAAATCCAAAGTAATTCATTAATAAAGCAAGATCATCTGATCCCCCCAGCGTTTCTCCAAGAACCATTTTGTTTCTTCCCAGGAGGAAGAGAGAGGCATACGGGGTATTGGTAGGCTCATTTTGATGAGAACTCCAAGCTCCTTACAGCGTGTTAGGAAAATTAAAGAAAACAAAGCCACCCACTCATTCTGTGCTGTGCACTGACTTTATGAACCCTTCGGGCAATCCTGCAGCAGCTCTAAACTCCTGCCAATACATCTTCTCTTTGGCAACCTGGTACTTCTTTCCATGGGTCTCTGCTGTTGCGCCTGTTCTGCTGCAGAACTGTGTGACTGTCCTCTGGACCTGGGATAGATTAGTTTGTACTTAAGCAAACTTCATCAGCCATCAGGGTAATTAAGTGGCTGTGGTGTGGGCTTACGGTTGTAGAGGTCAGGAGGCAATCTGCTCCCCTCTGTTCAATCTTGCACTTTTTACCAGACAAATCCAGCCTTGGCCTCATTCTACTCCTTGACATTGGTTTATTTTTTTGAAGCCAGCAGGGATCCCATTGCTATAAGGAACAGGAGAGCCAGATGCTGTGAAATAATGGGAGAGATTAACCTGATGTACCACCTGGACTCATACTGAGGACCAAGTGCTGCTGGAGAGAGTGTATGAGTCCCACAGGCCCAGAGCTGCAGTGGGGTGAGGTAGATGGTGCCACCGCCACCTTGCTGCTTCCCTGATGGAGTGTTCAAGCAAATTGCTGCTGCCATGAAACCCCAAGTTTGAAGCTGTTGAGAATCTATTTTTTTTTCTTCGTCATTCTATGTCTTTTTCTAAAGTCTGAAATGACCCACAATTGAAACCAATGGCATCAAAACGGGTCCTGAGGCCATAAATTGCTGGTTCCAACAAATGAAGGGGATGGTCAAACTGCTAGGTTCCTTGAGGTCTCCAACTGTTAAACTGCCAAAGCAAAACTTAAGGCATGATAGAAGACCATTTTATCAGAACAACATTGCAAAGGATGGCTCAGTTATGTTTACGTAATGAGACAATTCTTGTGGTCTCATCAGCTACTAAGGTCTGTTTATTAATGTTATTTTTCCAGGCAGGACCAGGTGTTGGCTAGAGCAAACTATCTGGAGAATTTTCAAGTAGAACTAGACTTGCCCTCACAAAACCCTTAATTGTCTACATTTTAATTGGTGATTTTAACAAGCAAAATTCAAATGCCACATTTTACCCTCCCCAGGCGATCCTGTGAGGTGCTGAGCACCACCTGTGGTTTGTGGAACACTTTCAGTTCTCCTTGATCTTATATGGAAGAAGAGAGCAGAGCTGAGAGTACTCAAGCCTGCATTTCTGAAGTGACCAGCAGTACAAGTTGTCTCTGTTAATAAAAGGCTTTCTACCTTGATCACTACAGGGCTGGTTTTTAGAAAGTACTAATCTTCAGGGTGGAGGGAATGAACTTCCAGTGGCACAAATCTCCTCTAGTGGCAGCTGAGGAAGGATAGAAAAGTTTCTGAATTTGCTCAACACTTAGCAAACCCTTTCTGTTGCCACTTGCCCCATTTCTGAGTGCAATCAGCACCACTGAGCTTCCCGACTTTGTTTGAAACAACCATCTGTTGGTTTTGGCCCCAAAGATGCCAGCTTTGCTGCCCTGCGAATCTGGCCATTGCTGTCTCAAGTTGAGCATAGTAAAACAGCAGCCTCTGGCAGCAACTTGCCAAAAATCAGCAGTACTGGAGACCGAGATGAGGCATTCTGGCTCCTGATCCCACATTCCAGTCACTGGGAATGCCAACTTTAATTATGTTTTACTGGCAACGTATATCTATATCATTTTGGTACTGAATCAGGGCATTGCGCTCCAGCCCACCAATAGCAATCGCATATCCTCCAAAGCAGATGTGAATCTTTTTATGAGGAAAGAGCCACAGCTCAAACAACATATGAAATCCCAAACTCTCATCACTTACTGACTTTTTGCACTGAATTGAGTTTACTTCCAGAGTTTACTTCCAGTTGGTTTGTGGCCAACTCTGGTCCAGTCATATCCATTTCTCTACATAGTCTCCCTGCTTGAAACACATCTGGACCACCATGCTCTGGAACTCTTTGGGGTTTTGAGGCAACGTTTACATGGTCTAAATATAGACATCTAGCAAAAATAGTGGGCTAGTTGGTGCACGTAGAAGGTAGAAGCTGTAAGTGTACCTCCTTTGTGTGAAAACAGGGAACATCCATGTGAGAAAACGAATTCACAGGGTGCTTTCCATCTTGGTCCATCCCATCCATTCTTAATCAGCAGACACATTAAAGTGGGCAAGGGTGACATCATATGGTCCATCTTATTGCCCAGTTTTATTGCCAGTTTTACTATGGCAAGATATTCCTGAATCTTCATTGAATTTGTAATTTTAGTGTCATTTGGTGCTGTAATAGCAGAAATGCCTTCTGTATCTATACAGCAGTGGGAGAAGGATTTTTGTAACTTTATTGGGTGTTCTGGAAAGTTGTTGAAATGTTTGGGTACTAGAATGGCCAGATTCTTATTTAATTATAGAGCTGTGATAGGATTAACACAACTGCTGCTCGCCATCCTCACGAACTATGATTTGCTGACCTGTTTAGAGAGGCAGAGATTTCAGTCCTCTGTGTTAGATCATGGCGTGCAGAAGAATATAGCTGAGAAACCTGGAGGGTTTAAACCTGAGTCAGGGCAGTGACTGAGCAGATTTCCCCTCTTTTGCTGGTAGAACTGACTTAGAAGGCTCTGGACTGCTGCTCCCACCTCTTGCTTCCTTCACATGGGTTTGTGTTTCTGCCACACCAAATACCAGATTATTTGCAGAACCCTATATTAACTGGAGGAGAGAGGGAGGGAGAGGTCAGGAACAATAGTTCTTTAAATGTTCTTTAAATCAATTAGTGCCTGTGCTTACCATGCACTTTAAAACTTGTGTTAAAATCCAGAGTGCCTTGCTCTGCCATTTGAAGCATTTCTTGCTAGTCGTTCTCAGTTCCTTTGCATGCAGTCCCAACAGCAGGAGCCTGGTTTTCTCTGGAGCTGACATTAGCACCATTTCACTGGGCTGGCAAAACGCAGCGTGCTAGAGCGTTCCCTGGGAGACTGTCTGTTTTCCATTTATTTCAGTGCTCTGGAAACAGGCCTGGCTGTAATGGCCCAACATATCTTAGAACAGGGAAATTACTAATTCAACTCAGTGAGCATATTTTCATTTTAAAAGAGTAACAAATTAAATAAACTCCCTGCATTTTGCATTTGAGACCTCGGTGTTTCGTCTGCTGTAATCTAATTCACCCATTCATTTCCTGCACATTCATTTTATCCCATTATTTGAAATTTCCTTTGCTTTTAATCCTGTGTTTTGAAGAGACACAGAGTTACAGCAGAGAATAGATGAGAGAGTAAATGGTAAATAAAAGAACAAATATGCCATAATATAGCTTGATGTGCTCCTAATCAATCTGCTTATCGCAGCTGAATCCTTAAAGTCAGATATGCAACTTTTCTCTCTCAAGTTGATTGAAACTTCTTTAAAAATAGGTGAAATGGGGCCATGTGTACGATCCACCAGGGGCTTTGTTTTTGGCTTTGTTTTCCACAATAGCGATGATAGTTGCAGAACAAAAACAACCGGAATGAGCACAGGGGCCTTTTGGGGCTACTTTTAACCAACCACCCTCAAGCAATGAGATCTTACTTAGCACTTAAATATTTACTTGTTTAATTTGGGGAAAATCGCTCTGCAATCAAAATACTTGATATTCCAGGAGAATCAATCAACTTTTCTGTATCAATCAACTCTTTCTGTACAGTTTAGATGAACTGTAACCAGGAATGTCTCTGGCTCCTTCCTAATGCTGTCTCACCTGCTTTGGTTGGCTCCCAGGTGCTCTGTCATGGGTAACTGTGCGATTTAGTTCTTGTCTCCCTTGAGAGCTTCCTGACCACGGGAACCACTCAGAAGAATGGTTCACTTCTCTGCATTTTCTAAGATGTCCATTGCTTTTCATCATGTGGCACCCACAAGCCTGTGTAGACCCCTCTGAGCTGGTCTGGGGGGAAAGATTGGATGAAATTTGAGCATTGGCACATAGGAAAGGGGAAGATCTGATGAACGTTCACTAAGGTTTTGCACAAGATACTGCGTTCTTCTCTGAGCACAAGCAATTCCTTTGCACTTCTGTGTGTGCTGAGGATGGCCAGAGAGGGAGCTGATGAAAACCAGCCAGCATCCTGCATCTTCCCACTCTCAATTGCAGTAACTACTCAGAGGCATATGCATGCAGATCTACATTATTTTGGCATCTGGAAACCATTGACTAATATATGTCAGGCAACAGATTTTTTCCTTCACCTAACACTGTAACCAGGTGCCTGTTTGGTTTTGCAATGCTCCTCCTTACCTGTGTTATTTTTACAGTTTTGATGAAATAAACTTTGTTTTCGACATGGGTTCCAAAACGACCTTTGAAAGGAACAAATCATTCTAAATCTGTAAACTCCTTCTGTACTGATGTCAGAATCAGCGCTCGCTCCCCTGCGGACACCTTCCCCACCCCCAAATAATTGTGTTTCTACAAAGTGTGGCAGTTGTACACGCCCCTTGAGGTCCAGAGCTCTCAATGGGGCAGCTGATGGCTCTTTAGCACCTTTTGTGCCCCACTGCGGCTGTTCTCAGTGCCGACCATTGTGTCACCCCCACCCCCAGGCACGGCTGGGGGAGCAGGAGGTGCCCAGACCCGGAGAAGCTTCTGGGTGATGCTTGTAACGACCACAGCTCAGATCCAACCTGGCTACAAAACAGAGACCACGCCAAAGACTCCGCCTGAGTGATCTTGGAGCAGCAGCACTATGATTAAGCCCTACCCATAGGTCAGGGAAGCCATTTAAGGAGACTTCCCAGGATTGAAATCCCTCATCTTCTCATTGCTGGGTGATTACTTCTCCTGGATACATCCTTGAGTGAGCCATTCCTGTCCCCCAGGCAAGTGATACATTTTCTGGGTACCTTTGAGTGAGAGGCTTCTCTTCTGAGTGTGTGTGCACTATGGATCATCACTCTTGTGTGGTTGTATAGTAACAATATCCCAACTGGTATATTGAACCTATGGTTTATTAAATGTTGTCAGACTACTTACTGATTTTGCATCACCCCCACACACTTGTGTCGGTTTCTATAATTTGGTTTTGGTCTGTCATTTAGTTTTGGTTCCAAATTAAAGTCGGTTTAAGCTAATTATTTGCCTGGAGTAATTTTGGGGGGCCTCTGTGGCAGGCAGTCCAGTTTTACATATTAAGAGGAGCATCAGGACTGTGAGAAGGAGCAGAATCAGCATGGGCAATGATCTTGCGCTTATGGATCGCTCTATGTGATGATCTTTTGCAGAGATAATTTCAGTGACAGCGTGATGTTCCATCATGTCAATAATCCTGCTGAGAGTCAGCTCTGCTTGTTTATCGCTATTTGCATGCTTGCTTTCTTTTCCCCCTTGCCATTGTGTTGAATATCAGAAACACTTCACGCTAAGGCATTATTGGCTTGTTTCTGTCTCCTGGCCTGTGCTGGGGCTGCACTGAACGCAGAGACACATGTTCTGTAGAGCCGAGGCTGGCACAGCATTGCTGGGAGCGGTGCGGAGCAGGGTTCGGTGTGTGCCACCTTTCCCACCGTGCTGGGATGGAGAAGACTGTCCATCTGTCTGTTTCGTATTTGTTGTTTTGGAGGGTTTGGTTGGTTGGTGTTGGTTGGTTGGTTTTTGCTTTCTGCAGTCCCACAGGAAGGGCAAGGGCTGAGCAGACAAGGGCCCCTTTGCCCAAGGAACGTTCCTTCACAGACAAGTGGTGGCACCGCAGTGTCGTGCTGTTGTTTACTGCTCATGCTGCCCTTGTTCTGCAGAGATAGAATATTGTAGCAGTTTGGCCTTATCATCTGGTATTTTTCTTCCACCACTTCAAAAAGCCCAACTCTACATTTTTGTTTCCCTACTCTCTACAAACATGTAAGTATAACATCTTTCATGCTGTTTTCAGTATTCGTTAACAGAACATTTTTATATAAGCATTCAGGACACTCTTGTATTTGTTTTCCAGTGAATACATTCTATTGTTGTTAGAGCCTAATTATTCCATTCTCTTTGACCTGCAGGCCATGGTACAGGATACCAGCAGCTACTCAGTGCTAGGAAATGGGTCTGATGATATAAATCACTTCTTGTATCAGACACAGTCCAGGATATGTTGCATTAGCAGTTGCCATATTGTGTTAGGATCTGTGGTGATTAGATTTTCAGTAATAGGAGCAGGGCAAATGTATTATACGCTTACACAATTAAACATATTGTCAGACTGAGAGTGAAAGGATGGGGTAATGGAGAAACAGGGGATAAGATGGGCTTTTCTTTGGAAAGAGCAAGTGCAGAGAGGTCACGCTAGAGATGGCAGGAAGTTTAAACCGAGTTTAATGTGGTTAACTGGGGAAACATGCAGCCAGAACAGTGGAAATCACACAAGCAGAGAAGGTCACTTTGACTTCTTGTGGGAGAGGGAACAATCACTTTTTGAAGCACCAGCAGATCATTCGAATGCATTGGAGTGGGCAGAGATGCCCCAGGATCTGGAGCAGGTGACAAGTGCTGAGCTGCAGAAGGCAACAGAAGTTTGACAAAGTGCGTTTAGCTTTGAGAAATAATGAAAGAGTAGGGGAGATACGGTCCTGATGTAGCAGTTTCAGTGAAGCTGTGTTGACCAAGGATGTTAAAAACTGCTGAAATTCCTGGAGTTGTGGTGGCTGTGTGTCTGTGACTCACACTTGTCACTATTTTTTCCCTTTTCCTTGTTTTCAACATTTTCTTTCCTTTCACCCACAAGTCTGAAAAGCTCCTCGAAGTTAATGTGAGGACTTCAGTTGATTTGTAGTGTACTATGGATAAGCCTCCTCTTCTATCATGGCTGGATGCTGATTTCTGAGCTGTTCTGGTTCCAGGCAGCATCTCTAATAGCATATTATTATTTGAAAAATAATGATTTTAATTACTTTCCAGAAAGCTTGATATGAAAATAATCTATATTGTTTTGTTTCTTTTCATTGGACAACTTTTCCACACTGTAATGTGCCTGACTAGACCCATTCCATCATGTTCTCTGTTTCATTTTAAAGTCACTTGAAGAGCTAATACTGAGTTATTAGACTATTTTCCTTGATCTCCAGCCACAGACATTTGTTTTTAAATAGTGCATGTCTTATTTTTCAGAGCTGATGTGACTGATTCAGATTGGATTATTTCATTTGACCCAAACTGGGGCTGTGGTTTGAAGATCCAACGAATCTGTGGGCAGCCCTTTTTTCTTTAATAGCAGACTAATTGGCAGACCAATTAATCTGCTCATCTGTGAAGAGAAAATTTATAGCAATAAGTAGTTCTATTTCCAGAAGTCATTCTCTAAAGTAACATTACGGTGGCCTTATTTACTTCATGCCCTGCAACATGATCTAGTGCTTCAACAGTAGCACAGGTCAATTAGTGGACAAATTAAGCAATTATTAGCCACTAACAAGGGTGACTGGCATCATTACCCTTCCTGTTTACCAGCAAACTGTTATTTTAATACAAAGATCAACAAATAAATTAGGGCATCTGTTGTATTGCCATGTCTGCCTTGAAGTAAATTATATTAAATGGGCTTTGGTTGCTGCCAAATTCTTAACCCTGGCCTAATGAGATACTCTGATATGTCTCTTGCTGATTATATAAGCTGTAAAATTTGTTTTGTATTGATTTATTAAGAGAAGGACCGAGTTCTCTGCGATGGTATTTTTTTAATAGTCTGATATCTGTCTTTTTAAACATTATTGATCCAGACACTATTGGGTTCCTTTGAAAGACAAAGCTATTTGCTAATTGTATTGATTATTTGGATGCTTACAATAATTTTATGGTGAGGTTTGTATATGTAGATATGTCTTCATCTGATGCTTTTCTTACGTTCCTTAGAACTGCGTTTACTTCCAGGTTAGACTTTGGCGCGTCAGTTACTTTTAACACTTGCTTTGTATTTTTACCACGGGATAAGACATCTTCAGTTTTGCCTCCTACATTCAAAAATACAGCAAATCTCTTTGGATTGGGTGACCTTGGCTGCAGTATCCCAACTAGACTGGCGTGTGTTGGGAAACGCTGAGTCCCGTTTGCCACCAGCCTGCTGGGCGTCTGTTCCCTTTGCTCTGGTGTGGCTGGCGCAAGAGTGACTTACGCAGAGCAGAGGCTCACCCGTTGTGTTCATGCACAGCCTTCCACATCATAGCACGTGCTTGGTTAGGGAATAATAATTCCCTGTGTGAAGCTGCAAACTGTAGCTTCTAGCTGCCAAGAGGCCTTTGCCAAGCTCTGAGTGAGGCTGCAGCAATAACTGGAGCAAAATGAGCAGAATGTGGACAAGCCTCTTTGCTGACACAGGTACAGCCAGAGCAAAGCTCCGAGAGTTTGGGTTCCTGTGTTGCAGTCGCATTGTCCACAAGGTGTTTGTGGTCCTCCTTGTTGTATGAAGAGCTGCTAGAAGTGCGTGCTTGGTGCGCTGCCGGATCTCATGGCTAAACTGTTCCACCCAGGTCTTTGTCGTAGTGATGATCGTGTACACGATGTGATATTTACGCTGCTTTTATTGTGGCTGCTTTGAAAGATTGTACCTGACCTAAAGTATTTTCTGGATGTACCGATTTCTGAATAGTTAACTCTTCCAAGTATTTTAGAAAACACAAACTGATGTGATTTTTGAGCCTAGTTGCAAGCTCTTTAAAACTAAAACCATCATAGTGTCTCAAGAAGCCAGGCGCTAAGTGTGGGATTGTTTTCCTTTAAGTAGTTCTGAGCCCTCCAGGTGTGTGTACTGTGGATTATGCTTTAGATACTGCCAGAAAACAGTTAGAGCAGCAGTTTAACACAGCTAAGCCTTTCATGTTTGCATACAGTTAGGAAATCTGGTTATTCCAGATCCAGCTGTGTCCCTGTCATTTCTTCGTGTTCTTGCTGTTGTATAATGAACAAAAGACACAACACCAGCCAAAAAGCAGAGCAATTTTCGGTTTCCTTCATTGGGAGGAGGTAATTGCAGAAACATTTCCTGAGCAATATAATTATGTATATGCTAATTTGCCTCAGAAATTCAGGTTTAGCCTCTTCTCAAGTGAAAGACCTGGTTACGGAAAGGGACTTTCTCTTCTCTGGGATTAGTCACTAATAGATGAAAAAATTGCTGATATTTAGAGTCTAATTTGCCTGAGCAAATTAGAATTCATTCCAACAGCAGCATAGGTTCAGATTTGTTAGTATTTGAAATACAAAATGAGCCTTAGGAAATAGGCTAAATGAAGGAGTTGTACAGAATGTGAGATTCTGGTCCCATCTTTAATGTATGTTTCAGCCAAGCTATAAACAAGTGTAACTTAACTTGGCATGTAGCTGGGTTTTAGTTTGTTTATTTTTAAAGATTTTGATTGGATCACAAAAAGTCAGGTCTAAACGCAGCTTTTTTGAAGTCAGCTAGTTAGCCCATACCATCTCTTCTATGCTCAATTGTTGCTTGTTATGTCTATTCCCTAGGGCTTTGCCCTGTCCAGTGTTAAATGTTTCTGATGACGGGATTCCACTCTTCCCCTGGAGAGACAATTCCACAGTCTAATAGAGCTCGCCATTAGTGAAATTTTACTGGTGATCAGCCTTAATTTTTCTCTACTTAATTTTATCCTGTTACTAGAGAGCAGTGATTGATTTATTCTGGGGAAATTCAGTAAATGGTTCCTGCTCCACAGGATGGACCTCACAATAAATAGCAAATTGTCATGACCTATCCGTGGGTGTCCTGAGATTACACAGGAACTCAATTTATCTCGACATTAATTCCCTGGAAGCTATTTCTGTCAGTACCAGCTCAGTGGAGGAATAAGCAGTGAATGTACCGGGCAGCCTGCTGCCACAGCCCCAGAGCAAGGAGACTGTTGGTGGCTCCTTGAGCACCAGAGGCAGGAGCTCCTGCAGGTCTGGTGCTGTGCCTGTGCCCGGAGGAAGGGCATTTGGGGTCTGGTTCCCCGGTCACTTGCCTTGGTTCCACAGTAACAGAGCTTCACTGATGAGCTGGAGCTACGCCTGGTTTTTATGGGTGTAAAGTGAGGAATCTGACCTTATAAATTCCAGCCTATCAATCTCAGAGTTTCCCTGTGCCTGGTACAGAGGTTATGTAACTATACCTATTTAGTGAGGTACTTTATACCCCTTTATACGTTCAGATGATCTGAACTCCATGTTCATATGTCCAGGGTAGGTCTGGGCATATGCTCAAACAAATTTGAGGTGCCTCAGCTTGACAAACTGCTGCTCGTGAGCTGAGCTGCAGTGTGTGCCCGTGTGTGCATGCTGGGTAGGTAAAGTGCTAGGCTTAAACTAGCAGGTTTTACTTCAGTGCTTAGAAGGATAGATGTTTTGCTCTTGTGACTCAACTGGTTAGCAGAAACTTCTCCCTCTGTGGAACTGTGACTGTATCTGATACTGTAGTCATATTGCACTTGCATTATGAGGATGGTGTATGGTATTTATCTTTGAAGTTCTTATTTCTGGAGTTTTTGAAAGGTGGCAGGTTCTACGTGATTGCAAGTGGTTGGTTTGTTCTGTTGGAAGCAGGGGCAGCGCAAGGAACTAAGATAAATGATTATTCTAATATTTCATATCTGAAATTTCAGATAGATATCTGGAAATAATTGCTATCATAAAGCCCCCTCCTCAAACCCTTGTTTCATTTTTCTCAGGTATAATTGATTTCCTTGTGAGTCAGCATCCTATTGCGAAAGTACTGAGAGACAACCTGGTCTTCAAGATCGCACCCATGCTCAATCCCGATGGAGTATACCTGGGAAATTACAGGTATGGCGTGGAGTATGAATCTGTGTATTGTTGTGTCTACATTATACATCCCGCACTGTTTTGTCACTGCATCTTATGTGGCTTGTTTCAATTAATTCCTCTTAAGCTGGAGGTAATAATGTGGCCATTTGCTTCCTGAAGTTCTCATTGAGGAAAATGGGCTCGATGGCAAACTTACTTGGTCCAGAAGGTAGAGAGCAGCTCCCCAGGACAGCAGGGTATGTGCTCTGCACGCCTGCTCTAGGGGTAGGAGTTAAAGTCAGCTTAGACCTTAGCTGTGCTTTATAAACGCATTCATTATGCTGCTCATCAGCCTCTATGTAAATGTGTCAGTCAATCACAGTTCCCTTCAGCTACCCAGACCGTCCATTAAAGTCACGGATTTCAGTCTGTTATTGTACTGTGACAGGGATAGATGGAATGGAATAATCATTCCACCCTATGCTAATTTTCCTTCATTTTAGTTTTTGAATTGCTGCTTTACCGCCTCCTCTGTCGAGAAGGTATTCAGATAATCTTTTGTTTTCCCTAAAATCGTTTGCTCTTAATGCATTTATTTACAAAATAAATGTGCTGCTGGAGGTGATAATGAAAAGCTGTTGATTAGTTGATGATTTGTTTGTGGGGGCAATTACATGTACCACATAGTTCTCTGGAGAAGCCCCTGAGAAATGTAATATACTGTATGTGGTTTTGCTTACAGCACAAGACTAAATAACACAATACACTCTGTAGCCAGGCTACCTTGTGCTTTGGTCTAATTAGGTGTTGCGTTGGTAAGCAGAATAAGACTCGGTTATTGTGTGGATGAGGAGACCACTGAGAAGCTAGAAGGTGCAGAAAACGGTGCTGCTGGCTGTTGTTTTGATATGTGCTTCTTAGGCTTCCTGTGCCTTGCTACTTACTAAACTGAAATAATGGGATTACGTGGGTGATTTCAACAGTGCTTATGTACACGTTTTATAAGTGAAACTTGTGAGGACACATGATGTCTTTCCAGCTACACTGATACTCCCACAACTCTTGAGAAATCCAAAGCCAGAGAGCAATATTGCAGTAATGGTTATGTCACTGCACAGGAACAAAGCCCTAAAATGGCTCTAGAATCTGATGCTACACTGATACACTCTGTTACATGTGCCCTGTGTGTAGGCAACTCCAGTTGCAATTAAGTATCTTTCGTTTCCTCCATAAATTCATTTGCCCTGTAGGTTTTCCTCCTGCGCTATTCATCCTCTTGGCAGATGAGCATATGGCTCATAACTTGAAAAGCCTTTTGGGAACTCAGGTATTATGGAAGGGCACGTGAATTCGTTTGGAATTGCTGAGCCTGATGACATACTATTGTTTTACTTTTTCACGATATGCAGAATTTTCAACCCTTCTGCACTAAAGAGACTTTTAATGAGGTAGCTGGAAAAGCATTTGATTTTCTTGCAAACACTTTGTTTTCTTGCTTCGCTTTATTTACAAATGCCCTAATGTAACTAATAACTTTAAAATGAGGGTAATAAGCAAAATGCCACCTATTGTCTTGAGAAGAATATTAAAAAGCCTAGTAATGTGCCGACGTTGTAGTTAACTAGTGCTGAGCGAATAATTTACAGCAAACACTATTTCCCGCTCGTACAAAATCCACAAGCACCTCACAATTTATTTGCTTGAATTTACTGGATGAATTTAAAATAAAACAAAACAAAACAAACTAAGGATCAGTTGCTACTATTTGCAAATTTAACACTGAGTCTTCTCTGCGATTGGATAGATAAGCCTGTTTCATCTCTTTTGGTCTTTGTTGAGATTAGCACATAAAAAGGACTTTCTGAAGTCTTGCAGGTAGGGTGGTATAACACTGATCTATTTGCTGGGGCCAATCTCTGCTCTTGCAAACAAGGTCTGTGTTGCCATATGCAGCAAGAGCAGTTTTAGGCATTTGAACTTCTATCTCCTGTTATCTCCCTCTTTCTCAAAGCAGCAGCTAGCGACTATTTCTTTGGTTCATTGAAGGTTCACATTCAGAGCTACGCAAGCTAAGATAATGAAATGGGTAATTAAACCTCTTGCTTGAGTTTGTAAATTGATCTCCTGCCAGTGTGAGAGAGATTTTCTTACCCCGCCGGTACGCAGCTTTGTACAACTGGCCAAGTGTACTGTTGGATACACTTCACTGGCCTCTGAAACCCCAGGTGCAGTGGGCACCATTAAGAGCCTGAGTGTGTCAGCAGTTCTCGTAGAAGAGATGGGATATACTAGTTCTCCTGTGATCAAACCAGGATCTAACCACTTATTTACCCAGGATGATGTGGTAACGCTTGGCCGATGGTATTTTCTTCATTGTCATTTTTGGGGATGCAGGACTTTCACCAAGGGTTTACATCCTCTGCTCTTCTTCAAAATCTTGGTTTCTGTCATGGAGGTACCCCAAAACCACTCCAACCAAATGACAAGCTTAAACCAACTTCAATCTAGAACAAAAACTGAAAACAAATGGTAGAAACCAATGCAAAGCAAGGGGTGTAATCCAAAATCAGTCAGCACTCTAACAACATTTAATGAACCTCAGGTTCAATATACTAGCTGGAATATTATTACCATATGACCACACAAGAATGAGGATCCACAGCGTGTACTCACTCAGAAGAGAAGCCTCTCTCACCCAAGAGTACCCCAAATAATCATCACTTGCCTGGGGACAGCAAGGGCTCACTCAAGGATGGATCCAGGAGAAAGAA
Source organism: Nesoenas mayeri (assembly GCF_963082525.1). Taxonomy (NCBI): domain Eukaryota; kingdom Metazoa; phylum Chordata; class Aves; order Columbiformes; family Columbidae; genus Nesoenas; species Nesoenas mayeri. The sequence goes on along the minus strand of NC_137554.1, from coordinate 34,569,737 downwards.
CCACTCCCCAGGGAGATGATGAGGGCTCTCAATCCTGGAAAGTCTCCTCAGATGGTGTCCCTGATCTAAGGATTGGGCTCCGATCACAGTCCTGCTGCTCCGAGAGCATCGCTCAAAGCAGGTCTTTGGTGTGGGACCCATTTTATAGCCAGGTCAGATCTGAGCTGTGGTCATTATGAGCGTGGTCCAGAAGCTTCTCTGCGCCTGGGCACCTCCTTGGCTGAGGACTTGTGAGGGTCAGCATCAACCAAGGTGTGCAAGTGAGGCACAAAAGGTGCTGAAGAGCCATCAACTGCCTTATTGAAAGCTCTGGATCTTATGTGTTTGTGTGCAGCTGCCACATTTCCTTCGTTCTGGGTGCTTGTTTAGGAGTTTAAGCCAAAACTGCAACAATAATGCCAAGAATTGTCTGTTATTGATAAACTATTGCTCATTCTCAAGAGAACAGAACAAATGGATTGTGATTCTAAAGGGACTTTCTTGTGGTGAGATGTTCGTAACAAGCAACAAGTGAGTTTAGTATCACAGCTTTAAAGCACAAGTGCTGGTGACAGACACATCTGTGAGGAGGGTTGTTTATATATTGCATATACATTCAGGCAGCTCTAAAAGAAATGGTCATGGAAATGAACATCAGTGTATCAGGGTGCGTGGAAACAGGGTGTTGAACATCACTGATTTATTTGAGTATATGCAAGAGCTTAAGAAGTGATTTGTGGACCCAATTAGAAATTAAAAGACAAAATGAGTGGTTAAGAATCCCCTCTAAGGTAGTATGTTTGGAAAGTCTATGCACAATTTTAAAATATAAATGGATGATAGTTTCAATTTGATTGTAATATTAGAGCATACCTCTTTTAATAGAAAGACAGCTAGTACCGTTCTGTCCCTTATAGCTATTGCTTGTGTACATAAACCAAGAGAGTTAGTGAAATTACCTGTACTAGACTTTACTTCCAGTGATGTTTCTATCTGTTTAGAAATCAGAACACTTAATTTTGGCTTTCACTCCTTTCTTTCTGAAAAGAACTGAGAAATGAAAAATCATGGGCGCAAACCACACTACAACAGATCAGAGTTGGCTGGGTACCAGTGTCAGAGGGGTTTGGTGCAGAGAAGGGGAGCGCAAATTCACCTGCAAACCAAAGGACTTTAGTACATGCAGGATAATGCCAAGTACCTGCTGTTTACTGTGGTCAAGGATGTAGGGGCTCTCCCAAAACGAGAAGAAAGGCTTCATCCCTTTCTTGAAGTCTTTGAAGCCTGGTACTACTGTACTTCTAAGTGTAGCTGACTTTGCAGTTATAGTGTGTAGAAAATGTTATGTCCACACGGGTTTCTTAATTAAACTGCCCAGAAAGATGCCATTGGTTGACCTAGCTAACATAGTGAGTATCCAGCATAAATTGCCCTCTGTCCTGGCTCCTAACTTGTCCTCAGCTCCCAGCCGAATTGAAAGAGCTCTGTTGTTGGGCACGGTGCATGACTTGATATTTTGCTTAGTGAAAGGACACGGCAAAAAATAAAAATATTTGTGAATTTCTCCATAACACTAATCTCACCCTGTCTGCTGGGTTAAACTGTGGAGCAGGTTTAGGAAATAAAGGAAAACTAGTGCTGGGAAGAGAGTTTTCTTGACTTTTCTGTCTCGGTTTGCAGTACAGCATTATCATCTTCTGAACTTCTCACCACCCCCGGGGAGGTGGGGTTAGACTAAGAAAAAAACCCCATGTTCTTGATTTAAAAGTCGCACATCCCCAGGCTTGGCCTGAACTTTCCTTTATCGTGAGCTTGTTCTTAAGCTGGCATTCTGCAGCTGAACGCTGAAACGTGTCCCTGCAGGCGAGATGACTGTACCACACCGTCTTAGATTAGTTCCAATTTGTCAGCCTCACCTTCCGGAGATGAAACCCTATCCTGGCACCGAAAGGGATGCGCTGCTTAGTCTGGGCAGCTCTTCACTGAGCTATCCCAGAAATGCCATGACAAAGCAGTTGAAATATCCTGACCGTTCTCTAAAGGCTTTTGTTTCATGACCCAGTGAGGCTTCCTGCTCTGTGTCATTTCTGCGTTGCCTTCAGCTGATTAGCTGTGACAGTATCAACCGTCGGTAAATTAAAGCCGTGAATTAGCTGCAATGTTCCGAACTGTCATCACTACAATACCATTTTAGCTTGATTGTAGAGGCTGCAAGAATTCGTGTGAATGGGGAGAAGAGGGCACATGCTGATTCTAATCCTTTCTTGTTTCACTGTCAGGTATGATATTTTTGAAGCCAACACAATCTTTAGTGCTTGCTCGTGTGAGAGGTTAACAAAGCAATTTGTTGGAGGGAGAGGAGGCCAGTCCTACCCAGACTGGAAAGCCAATTTTGCCATAAACACTGTCACAGTCCATATTGCAATGAAAGCTGCCTTGAGATTAAATGTTTTGGACAAATGGTATATTTTTGCCCCACAAATGTAGTTTTGTAAGGGCTGAAATGGTTTGTGTGAGTCAAATTTGGCAAATTGTTTCAAGTGAAAAAAGGGAGCTGGGAAAGCTTGAGAAACATTTAAAGTGATTCATATCAACATTTTATAAAGGACAATTTTCTCTTGGTTTTGTTTGTTAATGGCACGATTTGTTTAAAAACTGGCCTTTTTTAAGGATTTCTTTGATGTGGCTGAACTACAAACAGGAAACGAGGCTTTGGACTAGATTAAATATTTCGGATTTATCCTTGCTAGGTTCCTGTGGACTTTATTTCTGTGGCTCTAGAAATAGCCAAAAGTTCACCAGTTGTGTTCACATGTAATTTATGAGGGAGCTTTTGGCAGTAAAAGCATATGTGGGCTTTATCCAAATTATTTTAGATCTAAATCAGAGCTATATGTTATAACACAGAGGAGTGCTGATTTTGGTCTTTGGGGGATGTACCTATTCTTGCATATGTACATGTCCTTTTTCTGGTGAGGAAGTTGTTTGATTGTTTGTTTTTCCTGAGCTTCATTTAATTCACTTGAAATTCATGCATTGCCTTGACTTGAAAACCAGAGTATCCATCTCAGAAGACAAGATGAAGCTCTCAATGGAGTTTATTTTTCCTAATTAGGTGTTTGTCATTGTGTATTCTATATAACAACATATAAGTAAACAATCATGGACCTTTTGAATAAATTTATTGGTTTTATTTATGTTACTGGGCATAAAAAAATCTATAATTACCAGGTACAGCCGCAATATAACTGGTATTTAATGACAATTACTTTTTGTTACCATAGAAATGAGTCCGAAGTAGTTACCTATAATTTCTCATTCCCAAACCTCACACATGTTGTATTGCGGTATTACCATAGTAATTGCCTATTAGTCATCATAAAATAAGCAGTTACCCAGAAGATATCAGGATAGTGTGAAATTTCTCATCTCTTTCAAAACTTGCAGCACACGCTGCTGCTTGTCTTCTTTAGTGGGATTTTGCCTGACTGACAAGAATATCCGTTGTACATTAACCCAGGGGAAGAAGGGATGTGATCGAGAGAGAATTGTACTCTAAAAATACACTAAGTCAGGAAAAGTGTGTTCCATCCCCTGAAAATATAGAACTAGTTGAAAAACAGGGATCTTTCAAGCCCATGAAATGGAGGCTTATTCCTTGCCATGAATTCCCTTTTCTTTTTCTGGGAGAGCAGCCGTGCTGTGTCAGACCTCACAAGGTACCCACTAACGCAACAGAGGACAGTGCTGCTCTCCCTCTTAAGAGCAGCAGATGCTCCAAAGCTGTTTTCCCCTAAATAGCTTTCCTGCTTACAGTGATTTTTGTTTCAGACATTCCCTGAACTCATGGGATTTCTGTCTGTTCGGTGATGTGCAGTGGATTTGGCTTCCCAGCGCTTGGCCCGTTTGCCCGTGAGCCCCAGTTCTGCATCTCCTCTGGCCCGAGGCTGTTGAGCTCTGGCCCCGGGGCAGGAGGCACCGTGCGCTTCAGCCTGCTGGGAGCTTCATGGACTTCTCCTCCACGGCCTCTCTTGATCCTTGCTTGTCTTCTTAATTTAGATTGCATGCTATTGAGGCCACTGAGTCTCTCTCTGTGCCTGCCTAGATCACATGCAGTATCAGCTGGGAGCTGGTGACCCACGCGGAGGTAAATGATGTTCTCCTCCATA